>NC_047089.1:135195380-135830658 GCF_902459505.1 Geotrypetes seraphini
GCCTACTCTTCTCCTGTTTCCAGTGACCACAGCATAAAGCACATATTTTTTCAGATCAATATGTTATCCCGTCTTTGTCTACCTGGTTTGCATTCTGGTTTATCCAATTGTGGTTTTATATAGCCACTCATAAAACCTTCTGCTCTGCTCTTGGATTAAATCCTTATCTTATCAATCAATCCCTAACTAGTATTAATCCTGAGCAATGGTAAGAAAGTTTAGTGGCTATTTTTTTTAATTTCCTGTTTGCCCCTTCCACCACTTACCTGTCCATTTTTAATAGGCTGCCACCCCCAGGTTCATTTGAGCCAAAGAGCCACATCAGGGGTATGTGGGTTCAGGCTTCTGCTGGTGCCTGTCTTAGGGTACACCAGGTGATGCCAGGTCCCTCTTCTCTCCTGCTGCAGTCTTCTTCTTTCCCAGCAAAAAAAGGCAGTAAAAGCTCTTGTGCCACAGTTTTGTGGTCAGCAGCTTGTGCCCTTAAGAAGGGGTTGAGTACTTTTACAAACCCCAGCAATTCAGCACAGAGAAAGTGCTCTCTCCCTGTGCTTCCCAGGTTCCAGCACTTTTCAGGGTGAACATGTCTTTAAATATTTTATTATTTTTGGTGTACAACAGTCACTGTTGCTTTCATTTTCATCTTAGCATGCAAGTAGAGCTCGTTAAGTGCTTCTCCCACTATGGAGCACAGAAAGTAGTTTTAGAGCAGTGTTTGGCGTGTTCTGGGGCTCAGGATTTGATGGGTGTAGTGACAGGGCCTTCCATCTCCTGCGCGAGAATGGCACCATGCCTCTGATTTTTGCCTCTGATTTTTCTCATGTGGAGATGTCACTGGCTATTTTAATTCATGCAACCTTTTTCTCCTCACAGCCGTTCTGGTAACGAATTTTAAAAAGTGAGTCATTCACCCAAAAACACTCATGTAAATGAGGTTGGCGGAGAGTAGTGAAGACTCGCTAAATTTGCATGTGCCCATTACTGGTGATAGTGATGGGCACATGCACAGAAAAAAAACGCAAAAACAACCCCCCAAAAGAAAAACACAACAATGGGAGAGATACCCATTCTCTCTTACTGCCATGCAACCCCCCCCCCCCCGCAGCAGAAGAGATGCCCTCTCTCTTCCACTGCTGCCTGCTTTCCCTCCCTTTCTGCCAGGTCCAGCAGCACCTCTTCTCTCTTCTGGAACCTAGGCACCTCCGGCTGTGGTAGGGAGACCAAGTTCCTGGATGTTGTAGGTGATTGCTTCCTGGAACAACTTGTCAAGGAAAATACGAGAGGAAATGCAATTCTGGACTTAATTCTAAATGGACTACGAGGACCAGTGCAAGGTATATAAGTAGAAGGGACGAAGGGAAGCAGTGATCACAATATGATCCGCTTCAACCTGGACACAGGGGCAAAACATCAATCCAGAACGACAGCCATGTCACTGAACTTCTGAAAAGGGAATTACGAAGGGATGAGACTCATGGTGGGGAAGAAGATTAAAAGGAGGATAAGCACTGTAAAAACACTAGAGCAACATGGTCCCTTTTTAAGGACACAGTCACCGAGGCGCAAAATCTATATATACCGCGTATCAACAAGGAATCCAAGAGGAAAAAGAACAAGGAACTGGCGTGTCTCACTGTAGCGGTGAAGGAAGCGGTCAGGGACAAGAAGACTTCGTTTAAGGAATGGAAAAGGTCAAAAACGGACGAAAACTGGAAAAAGCACAAACAACATCAAAGCAGGTAAGAGGGGCCAAAAGAGATTACGAGGAAAAAATAGCCAAGGAGGCAAAAAACTTCAAGCCGTTCTTTTGATATATTAAGGGGAAACGCCCGTGAAGGCAGCGGTGGGGCCGTTGGATGACCATGGAATAAAGGTCATCCTAAAGGAGGACAAAGAAATCGCTGACAAACTGAACACATTTTTTGCGTCTATTTACCGAAGAGGATATACACAACATACCGGAAGCCGACAAGCTACACGCAGGAAACGAAGATGGGAAACTGACAGGGTTGACGGTCAGTGTAAAAGAGGTATGTAGGCAGATTGATAGACTTAAAAACGATAAATCCCTGGAACTGGATGGCATCCGTCCAAGGGTAATCAAGGAACTGAAAGGGGTTATAGCTGAACTGCTTTGATAGCCAATCTGTCGATCAAATCAGGAAGGATTCCGGAAGACTTGAAAGTGGCAAATGTTACGCCGATCTTCAAGAAAGGTTCGAGGGGAGATCCGGGAAACTACAGACCAGTGAGTCTGACCTTGGTACCGGGAAAGATGGTAGAGATGCTGATAAAGGACCGCATCATTGATCATCTTAGAAACATAGAAACATAGAAATTTATGGCAGAAAAGGGCCACAGCCCATCGAGTCTGCCCATACCAATGACCCACTCCCTGACTTCTACTCCCCTATAGATCCCACGTGAATATCCCATTTTCTCTTAAAATCTGACACGCTGCTGGCCTCAATCACCTGCTGAGGCAGCTCGTTCCAATGATCGACCACCCTTTCGGTGAAGAAGTACTTCCTAGCATCACCTTGAAATTTCCCTCCCCTGATTTTCAGCGAGTGTCCTCTGGTTACCGAGGGCCCTTTAAGACTGAAGATATTATCTTTCACCTCTATATGCCCTGTGATATACTTAAAGGTCTCAATCATGTCCCCCCTCTCTCTTCGCTCCTCCAGTGAGTACATCCGCAATTTTTTTAGCCTTTCTTCATACGTGAGATCCCTGAGCCCCAAGACCATCCTGGTAGCCATACGCTGAACTGACTCAACTCTCAACACATCTTTCCGGTAGTGTGGTCTCCAGAATTGAACACAATACTCGAGATGGGGTCTCACCATGGATCTGTACATTGGCATTATGACTTCAGGTTTTCTGCTGACAAAACCCCTACGGATGCAGCCCATCATTTGTCTTGACCTGGACGAAGCTTTCTCCACCTGATTGGCAGCCTTCATATCATCGCTAATGATCACTCCTAAATCACGTTCCACCGTGGTCCTGGACAAGGTTTCACCATTTAGTGAGTAAGTTCTGTGTGGATTTTTTTTGCCTAGGTGCATTACTTTACATTTTTTAGCATTGAAGCCTAGCTGCCAAGTTGATGACCACTGTTCCAGTTTCTGTAGGTCTTGCATCATAAAGTCAGGAACACTGCTTTTGCCTACTATGTTGCATAGTTTGGCGTCGTAGGCAAACAGTGATACTTTTCCTCTAAGCCCTTGGGTCAAATCTCCTATGAATAAATTGAATAGAATCGGCCCTAAAACGGAGCCCTGAGATACTCCACTCGTTACTGCTGACGTTTTGGAGGGGGTACCATTTACCATCACCCTTTGAAGCCTACCATCTAGCCAATCCTTTACCCATGTAGTGAATGTATCCCCTAATCCCATCGATTTTAGTTTGTTCAACAGCCTGCGGCGTGGGACGCTATCAAAAGCTTTGCTGAAGTCCAAATATATCACATCCAGGGACTCCCCGGCATCCAGATGACTGGTCACCCAGTCAAAGAAGTCAATCAGATTAGATTGGTAGGACCTTCCCCTGGTAAATCCGTGTTGGTGTGGATCTCGTAAATTTTCTTCGTCTAGAATTTCGTCGAGTTTCTGTTTGATCAGTGTTTCCATGAGTTTGCACACTATGGATGTAAGACTCACCGGTCTGTAATTTTCTGCCTCTGTTCTGCAGCCCTTTTTGTGGAGTGGAATTACGTTAGCTGTTTTCCAGTCTAGGGGTACTTTTCCCGTGCGCATGGAAAGATTGAAGAGCACGGATAGTGGTTCAGCCAGAACTTCACTCAGCTCTATGAGTACCCTGGGGTGTAGATTGTCTGGTCCCATGGCTTTGTCTACTTTGAGTCTTGAAAGTTCGTGGTAGACGCTACTGGGTGTAAACTCGTAATCATGAAACAGGTCATTTTGGCTGTCTCTTATCTGTAGTTGCGGACCAGCTCCCGGTGCTTCACAGGTGAATACTGAGCAGAAGTATTCGTTTAGCAGTTCTGCCTTGGTATAATCAGATTCTGCGTTGTTTCCGTCTGATTGCCTAAGGCGTACTATCCCATCTTTGTTTCTCTTCCTGTCGCTAATGTACCTGAAGAAGGATTTGTCCCCTTTTTTAATATTCCGTGCTAGATCTTCCTCTGTTCGAAGTTTGGCTTCCCTGACTGCCTTTGTGACAGCCTTAGATCTGGCCAGATAGTCTTCTTTTGCCTCTCTTTTCTCAAGATGTTTGTAGGTGATAAATGCTTCTTTTTTCTTTTTAATGAGGTCCGAAATTTCCTTGCTGAACCATTGTGGTTTTTTGTTTCTCCGGCGTTTGCTTACTGTATTTATGTAGCGGCTAGATGCTTCGTTCAGGATGGTTTTTAGATTTGACCACATAGTTTCCAGATTGTCAGTTTCTGCATGGTTTTGCAGCTCCTGATGGACAAAGTCTCTCATGTGGTCGAAATCTGCGCCCCTAAAGTTGAGGACCCTCGTTCCTGTGTTTGATTTAGAGAAGCCTTTCCTGAGGTTGAGCCATACCATGTTGTGGTCACTGGAAGCCAGCGTGTCTCCCACTGATACTTCCGAGACACTGTCTCCATTTGTGAGTACCAGGTCCAGTATTGCCTTTTCCCTGGTGGGCTCTAATACCATTTGTTTGAGTTGTGTACCCTTAATGGAGGTTAATATTCTTCTGCTGCCACTCGTAGTCGCGGAGAGGGTGTTCCAGTCTGCGTCTGGCATGTTGAAGTCCCATAACAGTACTGTGTCACCACGCAGAGTGATGTTCTCTATGTCCTCAATCAATTCCTTGCCTCTGTCTTCCTGTTGTCTCGGAGGCCTGTATACCACACCGAGGTAAAGGCATTTTTCTTTCCCTCTGGCCAGGTTTACCCAAAGTGATTCCCCTGTGTATCTAACCTCTGTGATCCTGGTAGTTTTGATATTATCCTTAGTGTATAGTGCTACCCCCTCCTAATTTGCCCTCTCTATCCCGACGAAGTAGATTGTAGCCTGGTATAACCATATCCCACCCATGCGAGTCCGTGAACCAGGTCTCGGATATCGCTACTATGTCAAGGTCAGCATTCCTTATCTCTGTTTCCAGTTCCAGGATTTTGTTGCCGAAGCTGTGTGCATTAACATACATTGCTCTCCAAATTTGTGATGAGATGCCTATCCCCATTAGTGTGACTCCTGTTTTTTTGTGTATACTATGGGCACTTACCTTAGGCTCAAAAGTATGGGTTTTACTTGCTTCCCCAGGGTGGATCCTTGCTGCCCTTGTATGTATGTATGAACCCTCCCTCAACTTACCTAGTTTAAAGCCTTCCGAAGTAGGCGTGCTAGTCGATGTCCAAAAACTTTCTTGCCTCTCTTTGTTAGGTGTAGTCCGTCTTGTCCCAGTAGTCCTTGTAGTGCCTCTCCGTGGTCTAGGAATCCAAAGTTCATCTCTAAACACTATTCGCGAAGCCACTCGTTGGTCCGATGGATACGCTCTTCCCTTTCTCTGTCTTTGTCTCTTACCGGGAGAATTGATGAGAAGACCACCTGTGCTCCTGTCTGCTTCAGCTTTCTTCCCAGGGCCTCGAAGTCTTCAGGGATGCTGTCTGATGTGCTTCTGGCAGTATCGTTGGTACCTACATGAATGAGAAACATAGGGAAATGGTCAGTAGGTTTCAGAAGTTTGTCTATACTGGTGGTGATGTCCCGGATCCTGGCTCCAGGGAGACAGCAGACCTCCCTCGACTGCAAATCTGGTCTGCAAATTGGTCCTTCGGTGCCTCTTAGCATGGAGTCTCCAATGACCACCACTCTATGCTCCTTCCGAGGGGGGGGGTCGAGCAGCGAGAACTGCAGCCGATGTTCTTTGTTCAGAATCCTCCTGAGCCCCTTCTGTTTCATCCTCGACGGTTCCTTCTTGAAGGACGTGAAATCTATTCTTCAGGGAAAGTTGTGGGGTTGGTGTAGAGCTGCCCTATTTGAAAGAAAAAGAAGAAGACAGTGAGAATGGGGGGGGGGGGGGGTTTCTTTGCTTGCCAGTAGAAGAGGTTACCAGCTGCCATGGACCGGCATCTCCAATCATTTCCTGTATTCCGATCGTTGAATTTAGAGCTGTAGGTTTGGGAGTGCCAAGGATGGTCTTGTCGAGGCTTCGTTCTGTGATATGAGACAGTTCCTGGATGGCATCGTCGATGAAGGCCTCATCCTTCCTGATGCACCTCAGGCGTTTCACCTCCTCCCTGAGGCTCCATAGTTCCTGCATAATGTCCTCGTCCGCTTCTACCTGTCTCATCTCCTCTGTCTGCGTAGAGACTGAAGCATACTGTGGGAGGGGGGTGGCCTCGGTCAGCACAGAGACATCTGTTCCCCGCTCAGTGGCACTCTCTGCCTTCTGTGTAGAGTCCTTGGCCATCCCCCGGGTCTCTCCGGATGCTGGAGTGTTGAACTTGATAGTAGTCTTGGCGCTCCTAGTTCTCCCTGCCATTTCAAAAAAGAGGAAGAAAGAAAAAAAATAAAATAAAAAGGAATGTGAGTCAAGGAAAGAGTGTGTTTGCCTGAGTGCTTGTTTGCGTGTGATAAAGGAGATTATCTGTTTTCGTGTGTGGGAAGAGAGGGGTGTTTCTGGCTCAAGTGGAAGGGCTCTGTTTAGAGGAGTGTATCTGGATGAATGTGGAAGGGCTCTGTTTAGAGGCCCTTCTTGAGGCCCTTCGCAAAGGCGCTCTCGCTAAGACGAGCGCCTTTGCCGCTCGCCTTCGCCGTGCGCCGAACGGCTGCGCGCCGTTGGCCCGCCTCCTTTTATGGAGGGGCCCGGCGCCTACTGCTGATGCGTTGGGGGGGCGGAGCTACTCTCGCCGCTTCCCCGATGCTAAAAAAGAAAAGAAAAAACAAATCCCAGGCTTTGCCGCTCGCCTCGCCTGCTGAGACTCTCTCCCCGCTTTCTCAGCCCTTCGCCTGGCTCTCTGTGCAGTGGCGGACCGTCGGCTCGCCTCCTTTTATGGAGGGGCCCGGCGCCTACTGCTGATGCGTTGGGGGGGCGGAGCTACTCTCGCCGCATCCCCGATGCTAAAAAAGAAAAGAAAAAACAAATCCCAGGCTTTTGCCGCTCGCCTCGCCTGCTGAGACTCTCTCCCCGCTTTCTCAGCCCTTCGCCTGGCTCTCTGTGTAGTGGCGGACCGTCGGCTCGCCTCCTTTTATGGAGGGGCCCGGCGCCTACTGCTGATGCGTTGGGGGGGCGGAGCTACTCTCGCCGCATCCCCGATGCTAAAAAAGAAAAGAAAAAAACAAATCCCAGGCTTTTGCCGCTCGCCTGGCCTGCTGAGACTCTCTCCCCGCTTTCTCAGCCCTTCGCCTGGCTCTCTGTGCAGTGGCGGACCGTCGGCTCGCCTCCTTTTATGGAGGGGCCCGACGCTTACTGCTGATGCGTTGGGGGGGGCGGAGCTACTCTCGCCGCATCCCCGATGCTAAAAAAGAAAAGAAAAAACAAATTCCAGGCTTTTGCCGCTCGCCTGGCCTGCTGAGACTCTCTCCCCGCTTTCTCAGCCCTTCGCCTGGCTCTCTGTGCAGTGGCGGACCGTCGGCTCGCCTCCTTTTATGGAGGGGCCCGGCGCCTACTGCTGATGCGTTGGGGGAGCGGAGCTACTCTCGCCGCATCCCCGATGCTAAAAAAGAAAAGAAAAAACAAATCCCAGGCTTTTGCCGCTCGCCTCGCCTGCTGAGACTCTCTCCCCGCTTTCTCAGCCCTTCGCCTGGCTCTCTGTGTAGTGGCGGACCGTCGGCTCGCCTCCTTTTATGGAGGGGCCCGGTGCCTACTGCTGATGCGTTGGGGGGGCGGAGCTACTCTCGCCGCTTCCCCCATGCTAAAAAAGAAAAGAAAAAACAAATCCCAGGCTTTTGCTGCTCGCCTCGCCTTCTGAGACTCTCTCCCCGCTTTCTCAGCCCTTCGCCTGGCTCTCTGTGCAGTGGCGGACCGTCGGCTCGCCTCCTTTTATGGAGGGGCCCGGCGCCTACTGCTGATGCGTTGGGGGGGGCGGAGCTACTCTCGCCGCTTCCCCGATGCTAAAAAAGAAAAGAAAAAACAAATCCCAGGCTTTTGCCGCTCGCCTCGCCTGCTGAGATTCTCTCCCCGCTTTCTCAGCCCTTCGCCTGGCTCTCTGTGCAGTGGCGGACCGTCGGCTCGCCTCCTTTTATGGAGGGGCCCGGCGCCTACTGCTGATGCGTTGGGGGGGGCGGAGCTACTCTCGCCGCTTCCCCGATGCTAAAAAAGAAAAGAAAAAACAAATCCCAGGCTTTTGCCGCTCGCCTCACCTGCTGAGACTCTCTCCCCATTTTCTCAGCCCTTCGCCTGGCTCTCTGTGACGGACATAATCTGATGAGGACCAGCCAGCACGGCATCAGCAAAGGAATATCTTGCTTGATGAACTTGCTGCACTTCTTCAAGGGAGTAAACAGGGAGGTAGACAAGGATAACCCAGTCGACATTGTATATCTAGATTTTCAGAAGGCGTTGGTATGTCGAGTGAAGTGATTAAATTTGCAGATGATACAAAGTTATTCAGAATAGTGAAGACGCAGGAGGATTGCGAAGACCTACAATGTGACATAAACACGCTCGAGAAATGGCTGCGACATGGCAAATAAGGTTTAACGTGGATAAGTGTAAGGTGATGCATGTCGGTAACAAAAATCTTATACACGATGTTCGGTGCAGTGCTTGGAGAGACCCCCCAGGAAAGAGACTTGGGAATACTGGTTGACAAGTCAACGAAGCCGGGTGAACAGAATGCTAGGATTGATTAATAAGGAGATCACAAACAGATCGGAGAAGGTTATCATGCCGCTGTACCGCACCATGGTATGCCCTCACCTGGAATACTGCATCGAGCATTGGTCGCCGTACATGAAGAAGGACACAGTACTACTCGAGAGGGTCCAGAGAAGAACGACTAAAATGGTTGAGGGGCTGGTGGAGTTGCCGTGCAGTGAGAGATTAGAGAAACTGGGCTTCTTCTCCCTTGAAAAGAGGAGACCGAGTGGGAATTGATCGAAACATTCAAGATAATGAAGGGAATAGTAGATAAAGACAGGTTGTTCACCCTCTCCAAGGTAGGGAGAACGAGAGGGCACTCTCTAAAGTTAAAAGGGGAAAGATTCCGTACAAACGTAAGGAAGTTCTTCTTTACCCAGGGAGTGGTAGAAAACTGGAACGCTGTTCCGGAGGCTGTCATAGGGGGAAAACATCCTCCAGGGATTCAAGACAAAGTTAGACAAGTTGCTGCTGAACCAGAACGTATGCAGGTAAGGCTAGTCTCAGTTAGGGCACTGGTCTTTGACCTAAGGGCCACTGCGTGAGCAGACTACTGGGCACGATGGACCACCGGTCTGACCCAGCAGCGGCAAGTCATATGTTCTTATGTTCTTTTACCTCCCTCCCCTTACTATCAGGCAGACCTCAGCTACAACTTGGTTATGGCAGGGAGAACAAGAAGCGCCATGTCTGCAATGAAGACCAACTGTCCTGTAACTGGGGGGACCCAGGGGGCAACCACGGTATGCGTACAGAAGGAGGAGGACCCAGGACTGTGGACAGAGGTCTCTGTGCAGACCGAGATCATCCCCCTCCCCCCCCCTGTTCTCCACAATCTCTACACAGACAGAGGAGGTCGACCAGCTAGACGGAGACATCATGCAGGAACTTAGGAGTCTCAGGGATGAGGTGAAACGCCTGAGAAGCATCCGAAAGGATGAAGCCTACATTGACGGAGTCATCCAGGAGTTGTCCCAAATCACCGAGCTGGCCCAAGACATGTCCTCCCTCGAGACACCCAAATCACCAGCTTTGAAACCAACAATTGGGGTACAGGAGATGGCTGGAGACGCTGACTCCTGGCAGCTGGTGACCTCCTCCACGGGCAAACACCGGAGATCCCACCACCCTCTTTCAATCTCTTCACCCTATTCTTCTTTTTCTCACCAACAGGGCAGCTTTACGTCCACCCCACAACTCACCCTGAGGAACAGATTCCAGATCCTACAGGTAGAAGATGTCGACAAGGAGCAGGAGGATGCCAGCAAGGAGCAGGAGGTAGTCCAGCGCAAGGCTCCAACTCCGGGGACAACTGATCATCTCCTCCCAAAGAAGCGCAGAGTAAGTCATTGAGGGGCACCGAGGGACCAATCTGCAGACCGGATATGCAGTCAAGGGAGATTTGCTGTCTGCCTGGAGCCAGGGTCTGAGATGTCACTGCCTGTCTTGATAGGCTTCTCAAGCCCCAAGATCACTTCCCCATGGTCCTCATCCACATTGGCACAAATGACACTGCTAAGAACACCCCGGAGAACATAACTAGAGACTTTGGAGCCCTGGGTGAGAGGCTGAAGCAGACAGGAGCGCAGGTGGTCTTCTCGATCCTCCCAGTTAGAGGCAAAGGAAGTGCCAGGGATGAGCGTATACTGAGGACTAACGAGTGGCTTCAAGATGGTGCCGGGAAATGAACTTCGGATTCCTGAACTATGGAGAGGCGTTGCAAGGACTTCAGGGACCAGATGGACTCCATCTGACCAGCAGGGGTAAGCACGTCTTTGGACACCGACTAGCCCGCCTGATTCGTAGGGCTTTAAACTAGGTAAGTCGGGGGAGGGTACCCACTCAGATACAAGTGCAGTAAGGTACGATCCTGACGAGGTGAGTCAAAACTCCGATTCTAAGTCCAAAGTAAGTGCCCCCATTGCAAACAATTCTCTAGGAGTCACACTACCCCCAGGTGGGAAACTCCCCACAGGGACTTAGCAATCATGGGGTATAGAGGGCTATGTATGTTAATGCACACAGTTTAGGCAATAAGATTCTAGAATTAGAGACCAAAATAATGAATGCTGACCTTGACGTGGTGGCAATATCCGAAACTTGGTTCACAGACTCTCATGGGTGGGATATGGCTATACCGGGATACAACTTATTTCGTCAGGACAGAAAGGGAAAGTCAGGGGGAGGGGTGGCACTATACATTAAAGAAGACATCAAAACTACCAGAATCACAGATGTCAAGTACACTGGGGAATCCCTCTGGGTGAACCTGTCCAGAGGCAGGGAAAAATGCCTGTATCTTGGTGTAGTATATAGACCTCCAAGACAATTGGAAGACAAAGACTCCAAATTAATTGAAGACATAGAGAATATCACTCTACAGGGAGACGCTGTTCTGCTAGGGGACTTCAACATGCCTGACGCAGATTGGAACTCATACTCAGCAATAACCAGCAGCAGCAGGAGACTGTTAACATCCATAAAGGGAGCACGACTCAAACAAATGGTATTGGAACCCACTAGGGCCCAGGCGATCCTGGACCTGGTACTCACCAACGGGGATAGCATCTCGAAGGTCTCGGTAGGAGATACGCTAGCCTCCAGCGACCACAACATGGTGTGGTTCTACCTCAGGAAAGGTTTCCCTAGATCAAACACGAAAACAAAAGTACTCAACTTCCGAGGCACTGACTTCGAACGCATGGGAGATTTCGTCCACCGGACACTGCAGAACCAAGCTACGACCGATGATGTGGAAGCTATGTGGTCATCCCTGAAATCTACCATACATGAAGCAACAAGCCTCTACATTAAATCAGAACACAAACGGCAAAGAAACAACAAACCCCAATGGTACTCCGCAGAAATCTCGCACCTTGTCAAGGAGAAGAAAAAAGCATTTATTTCCTACAAATGAACGGAGACTAGGGAAGCTAAACTAGAACATAGGGCGAGGTCTGCAGCGGTCAAAACGGCAGTCATGGAGGCCAAACTTCGAGTGGAAGAGACTCTGGCAAAGAACATGAAGAAAGGGGACAAATCCTTCTTCAGGTATATTAGTGAGAGGAAAAAAAACACAGACGGGATAGTACACCTTAGAAAACCAGATGGGAACTGCGCAGAATCAGATTCCGATAAAGCAGAACTACTGAATGAATACTTCTGCTCGGTCTTCACCTGCGAGGCACCGGGGCACGGTCTGCAGTTGCAGGCAAGGCCCATCGTGAAAGACCCATTTCAGAATTTTGAGTTAACACCTGGCGACGTCTACTACGAATTGGCAAGACTCAAGGTGAACAAAGCCATGGGACCGGACAATCTACACCCCAGGGTGCTCAGTGAGCTGCGTGATGTCCTGGTAGAACCGCTATCAGGACTCTTCAATCTCTCCCTAAGTTCGGGGAGAGTCCCCATAGACTGGAAAACAGCTAACGTCGTTCCACTGCACAAAAAGGGTTGCAGGGCAGAGGCTGCAAATTACAGACCGGTGAGTCTCACATCAATAGTGTGCAAACTCATGGAAACACTAATCAAACGTAAATTAGACGCAATCTTGGATGAGGAGAATCTACGAGATCCCAGTCAACACGGATTCACCAAGGGTAGGTCCTGCCAATCCAATCTCATCAGCTTCTTTGACTTGGTAACAAAACAGTTAGACTTGGGAGAATCCATGGACGTCGTATACCTAGACTTCAGCAAAGCTTTCGATAGTGTCCCGCATCGCAGGCTGTTGAGCAAGATGAAATCAGTGGGGCTGGGAGAAACACTAACTACATGGGTCAATGACTGGCTGAGTGGCAGACTTCAGAGGGTGGTAGTTAATGGTACCCTCTCTAAAACATCGGAGGTGACCAGTGGAGTACCGCAGGGCTCAGTCTTGGGCCCGCTCCTTTTCAACATATTCATAGGTGACCTAACTCAGGGGCTTCAAGGTAAGGTAACGTTATTCGCCGACGACGCCAAACTATGCAATATAGTGAGAGACGGCAATTCACCCGATAGTATGACACAGGACCTACATTTGTTGGAGCTTTGGTCCTCGACCTGGCAGCTGGGCTTCAAAGCTAAGAAATGCAAGTTCATGCACCTCGGCAGCAGAAATCCGTGCAGAACTTACACCTTGAATGGTGAGACCTTAGCTAGAACTTCAACAGAACGAGACTTGGGAGTGATCATCAGCGCAGACATGAAAATTGCTGATCATGTAGAGAAGGCTTCATCTAAGGCAAGACAGTTGTTAGGTTGTATCCGCAGGAGTTTCGTCAGCCAGAAGCCTGAAGTCATAATACCATTATACAGAACCATGGTGAGGCCTCATTTGGAATACTGTGTGCAATTCTGGAGGCCACACTACCGAAAAGATGTGCTGAGAGTAGAGTCGGTGCAACGGATGGCCACTAGGATGGTCTCGGGGCTCAAGGATCTATCGTACGAGGAAAGGCTGAAAAATTTGCGGCTGTACTCACTCGAGGAATGTAGGGAGAGAGGAGACATGATCGAGACATTTAAGTATATTACCGGCCGTATCGAGATGGAAGAAGAGATTCTCTTTCTCAAAGGATCCTCAGCCATAAGAGGGCATCCGCTCAAACTCAGGGGCGGGAAATTTCATGGCGACACCAGGAAATATTTCTTCACCGAGAGAGTGGTTGATCCTTGGAACGAGCTCCCGGTGCAGGTGATCGAGGCAAACAGCGTGCAAGAATTTAAGAGCAAATGAGATGCCCAGTGGGATCCCTTAGAGGGTTAAGCCAAGGGAACCTGTCACCAGGAGTGTGATCCCTAGGATAGTAGACTTGGGGATGGGTCAGTAGAGTGGGCAGATCTGATGGGCTATGGCCCTTATCTGCCGTCATCTTCTATGTTTCTATGTTTACCTCTTCCCCCTTCCCTTCCCTGCTCTTCCTGTCCAGCAGTACCCCTTCTCCCTTCCCTCCCTCCGTGCACTTCTAGACCAGGGCCCCACTCCCCCGCCCACTTCTTTGCAGGTCCTCCGGTTTCCCCCGGGCCTCCCACTCTTACCGCAATCTGCAGAGAGGATTGCCAGTGCTCTACGCGATCCTTGTAGGCTGCCACAGACCGCAGAAGCACATTCCCTCTGACGCAGTCCCGCCCAACCCGGGCCATGTGCCTAAGGCCCAGGCACCTTAGGCCCCACCAGTAGGCGGGGCTTTGGTTAGGCTGGGCCAATCTGGCCCCATTCGTCGGAGGACTGCCTGCCAGACGGACGGGTTTGGCACCCATCTGTCCGGCCAACTTACCTAAAGATACGGGGGTGGGGGGTCGGGGGGTCAGCCGGGGGGGTCGCGGGTCGGCTGGGAGGGGGGCCGATCGGGGATTCTGGGGGGGGGCGGATGTTGGGGGAGGGGGGTTCGTCGAGGGCAGGAGGGCCTGGGATCCCTCCTGCCTGCAATGTAGTGGGGGGTGGGGGTAGAGGATCGGCTGGGCCAGGAGGGCTTGGGCTCCCTTCTGGCCCGAACTAGTCAGGGGGGGCACGATCGGCTGGGCCAGGAGGGCTTGGGCTCCCTCTTGCCCCGATGGAGTCGGGGGGGGCAAGAGGGCTTGGGCTCCCTCTTGCCCCGATATGTCGGGGGTGCCGCGGTTGGCTGGGGCAAGAGGGCTTGAATTCCCTCTTGCCCCGATGTCGGGAGGGGGGGGGGGGGTCGCAGTTTAACATGGCAGGAGGGCTTGGGCACCCTCCTGCCTGGATCGTTGTGGGGGGGGGGGGATTCTGTAACCGGTGTTGTTTTTGACAGACACTGGTTACAGAATCCAGCTTTTAGGCGAAGGACTGGCTCCTCCTTCGCCTAAAAGCCCTTCTGTTGGATGTTTATGGCCTAGGTGTGTTTTTGTTTCATTATGGCTAAAAAGTGTAGACATGCTGTGGGGGTACTTTTATACGTAGTGGAGATTGGGCGTTTAGGCAGAGGAAGGCCATAATCAAAACATGGACGTTTGTTTTGGTTATGGACACTTTCCCTGCTTCTGGGTTGAACGTTTAGGGACTTAGGCCAAAAGGGGACTTAGACGCTTTTTTTGATTTTGCCCCTGTAAGATTTTAGTTTGTCATAATTATTGTTTGTTTTAATTCATGTGAACCATTTAGTTCTTAAGCGGTATAGAAAAATTTTAAATAAATACTTCTACCCTGTAAAATTTCGTGAATGTGGCAGCCATATTGGACTCCACATTTGGATAGTCCGTACTTTCAGCAGGCTCATCTGTCCCATCCTGAATTCCAGGGACTGCTTTTATATGTCCCAAGAGTTCAGGAATAATATGCGTTTTGCACAAAAAGGAAAGATAAGGTACTTACCTCAATAATCTTCTTTCTAGTAAATAGGCATATCATTCCTGAAGCCCACCCTGTAAAATGTTATTTTAGCCTGCTTACTGCCTCAGACAAGCCTGGAAGTCCGGTTTGCTTGTTTTTTTCCTTTATCCAGCAGGGACAAGGATAGGGGTTAACACAGCTATTTCAGTGCGTTCAGAACCCTAAGAAGAGAGTGTGGCGTAGTGGTTAGAGCTACATCTCAGCACCCTGAGATTATGGGTTCAAACCCCGAGCTGCTCCTTGTAACCCTGGGCAAGCCACATAATCCTCCACTGCTCCTGATACATTAGATAGACTGTGAGCCTGCTGGGACAGATAGGGAAAATGCTTTGAGTACCTAATTTGTAACCTGTTCTGAGCTCCTTTGGGAGGACAGGCTAAAAAGTCAAATAAATAAGACTTATTGCAGGTTGCACTCAGGTAGCTTGCTAGTTTATTTTACCTTGTTATATGTTAACCGTTTATATTACTACTACTGCTACTACTTATTACTTATATAGCGCTGAAAGACGTACACAGCGCTGTACATTTTGACATTATAGAGAGTTCCTGCTTATATGTTTCAGTGAGCAGCACAGTGAGGGGAAGGGAAGCTAGTTATCCCCCTCACTGCACCCAGACACCATCTTTGCTTGAGCTGATTGATTTTATTTTGTGGGAAGCCCCGCCCCCTTCTTCCCAGGAGCAAAGCCTCTGTTCCTCTATACTGGATTTGGCCACTGTGGGACACGTACCATACAAGTCTGTCTGACATTGGCCTCCAATCCTAGATTTGGCCATTCTTCTTTGTCTCTTTCAAATGCAGGACACAGCCCCCTATATGTCTGTCTGGCATTGGCCTCTGTTCCCCAATGCTGGATTTGGCCTCTCTTCATTGTCTCTAGCCACATGCTGGACACAGATCGTACAAGTCTGACCAGCATTGGCATCCATTCCCCATGCTGTATTTAGCCACTCTTTGTCTCTCACTATTCATGGGACAGACCATTCAAGTCTGTCTGATATCGACCTCAGATCACACTATTCTTGCACAAGGTAACACTTCAGTAGCCATGTTGCTTTTCCATCTTCTTTCTATTCAAGCATCCCCTGTGTCAAAGTCCAAACCGTGCTCCAGCACTACTCCATGAGTGCTTCTGCTAGGTGTATATATGGTGTATCTGCATGCATTTAAATGTATATACTCAAGATAATGTTAGTAAAGGTAAAATGCTATTTAACTTCATTTTTTCTTATGGGAAAAATGATTGTATGCAGGCCCAACATGTATTTAAAATATGAAGATTATCAACGTTATTTTATATTATTCAGCTGATAAAACTGATAGGGCTCCCTTCTTTGTCATTTTTTGTGCCTGCTTCTGAATTACAGTATTTTGCTTTGCTTGTCTCAGTGTTGGAACTTGAATCATTTAATGTTTTATTGCAGTGTCAACTTTGTGATAAGGCTTTTATGAATTATTCGTTTCTTCAAAGTCATGTCCACCGACGCCATCCAGAAGAAACTGCATTTGGTAAGCATTTAATATTTGATTAATTGTTGAGCAAATAAAAACCATGAAGTGTGATTTCTTATCTGATTATCCCTGCAGTACGATTAAGTCTAGGTCAGCCCACATCCCGCCCTAACCACTCCTTCAAAAATGCCCCTTTCCTTAGCAACAGCAGCAAATGAATCTAGCGACTAGTGGGATAGCACACATCTACTAGCAGGTGGAGATATAGAAACTGATTTACAGGTGCTCCTCTTGGATGGAACGTCTCCTGTCCACTCAGTATACTATTTTATTTATTTATTTATTTTATTTATTTATTTAGATTTTTATCCCGTCCTCCCAATAGCTCAGAACGGTTTACAAATGAACATACACAGTGCGGAGTAACTAGACATATAAGTAGTACAACAGGTTTAGTGGTTGGATTTATAGTTTTTAGAGAGAATTGAATACAGGGAGATTAAGCAGAGAGAGAGAGGGGGAAATACCGTAGTTTAATTTACGGTAAGTTATAAGCATATAGATGCAAATTTTTCGTGGATAGAGTAAGAGAGGGTCATACTGGAATTTCGGGAAGGAGATAGGAGAGTGGAGGGAGGGGCTTAAGGGGGGGAGAGACAGAGGAGATCTTTAATTGAAGAGGAGGGTCTTTACCGATTTACGGAATGCTAATAATGAGTTCTGTTGTCTAAGTTGGGGGGGAAGTTGGTTCCAGAGGTGTGGAATGAAGTGGCTGTAGGATCGTTTGTGGGCAGTTTCTGTGAGCAGGGATCTTCCGGGGGGGACGCATAGGTGTGTCTCTGACTTTGAGCGGAGGGTGCGAGTGGGGTTGTAGATGGGAAGTTTGGATTTTATGTAGGAGGGGGTGGTGGAGTAGATTCTCTTGTGGGCAATTGTTAGGGCTTTGAAAGTACAGCGTTGGCTAATTGGGAGCCAGTGTTCAGCATGGAGTGCCGGGGAGATGGAATCGCGGTAGTTGAGGTTGTGTAGGAGGCGGATGGCTGCATTTTGGACCCGTTGGAGGCGTCTGATATTATTTTTGGTTAGTCCGTTAAATAGCGAGTTACAATAATCCATTCTGGAGAGGACATATGCGTATAGGAGTTGGGCGAGGTCTGGTTTGGAGATGTAGGGTTTGATCCTTTTCAGTTGGCGAAGGTAGTAGAAGGAGGTGGAGACTACTTGGGATATGTAGTTGGATAAGGATAGGTGTCCGTCTAGGGTTACTCCCAGGCTGCGAACTTGATCTGCTGCCGTTAGTCGAGTGGAATCCCATGTTAGTGTAGGTCGTAGGTATTTGGTGTTTTTGTTTCTGATCCATAGGAGTTCGGTTTTGGATGCGTTAAGTTGAAGCTTGTTGTTTGACATCCAAGTTTTCATGTCAGTGAGGCAGAGTTCGAGGTTAGCAATTTGGGATGGCCGATTTTCGCCTAAGGGGAGGAGCAGCTGGATGTCATCTGCATAAGAGTGGATTTTGATTTTATATTTTTGCGCTATATCGATGACGGGTTTGATGTAGAGATTGAACAGAAGGGGGGATAGAAGGGCGCCTTGAGGAACGCCATATTTGATAGGCTTAGGGTTAGATTTATGTGTCCCTAGTAGGACTGTTTGGGTCCTTTGGTGAAGGAAGGAGGTGATCCATTGGAGGGCTGTGTCTTTGATTCCGAGGTCGTGGAGCCTAGATGTGAGTAGGTGATGGTCAACTGTGTCGAAGGCAGCGCTAAGGTCAAGTAGGACTAGTAGGGCGTCGTTGCCTTTGTCCAGTATTGACCAGCTGTCGTCGATGATATCAATGAGAACTGATTCTGTGCTGTGGCCCTTACGGAAGCCAGATTGGACTGGGGATAGGGCAGCTTGTTCTTCAATGAAAGGGTGTAGGCGGTGGAGTACAATTCGTTCAAGGAGTTTGGAGACAATTGGGAGGTTGGAGACTGGGCGATAGTTGCCAGGTTCATTAGGATCAAGGGAGGGTTTTTTGAGAGTGGGCTTGATAATGGCTGCTGGCATTTTGCTGTGTTATGCCCAGTTTTTCTCCCATTGAGAGTGATCTTCAATGAGCTAGGGGTATCTGGATGAACGGTGACGGTTTTGGAGGTTTCATCAGGGCCCCCCCCAGGTTCCTGCCCCACCTTCCCCTCTGTGGAAATGAGGTGGTGTTGAATCTCTGAATTTCTTCTTTCCCATAGAAACCCCCCCCCAAAAAAAAAAACAACAGAGACTAACTTTTGTGTAGCAGTGTAATACTTTTTGACATGTGTACAGGCTACAGCTACCTGTGCTGCAATAGATTCCTGATAAGGTCGAGTAAGCAGTGTTTAGTTCTCTTCATGTCTGCTAGAGTCGGGTGTGTTGTGCTTTATTGTTTAGCTGTCTGCATTGGTTCGATTGTGTCGGGTTTGGATATTATGGCGGCAGAGGCAGTAAAGAGGTGTTCACGCTGTGGGACGCGCAGGACACCATTGAGTTTGTGTTCAGCTGGCTGTGCAGACATCGCAGGGGAGGAATTGGCACCGGAGGACATGAACATTTCCCACGCAAAAGATGCGCTGCCCTGCTCTCCCTTGATCTCGGCATTGCCGAGTATGGCACCGAGTGTGTCGGAGGTTGGGGGAAGCACAAATGATGTCATTGGGCTTTCCTCATTAGCGGGGGCGATTTTTGTGATGGGCGGTTTGTCGGCAGTGAAAGCAGGAATGCAGGCCATGTCATTTCCCCTGAATTTGTAGTGCTTTTGCACAAATCCTTTCTCTTGCAGAGCTCTCAGCCTGCGCAGCAGGGGGAAGTGGTGGGGGAGCTGCTGCTGCTCAAGCGGTTGTAGTTCAGCCTCAGGTGGATGCACAAGCGGCTAAGCAGCATAGGGTGATACCCTCGGATGGAGGGTACCCTCGGTCTGACTCCAGCCTCTCTTTTCCTATTCAGGGTTCCTTGGAGGAGGGGGAAGTTGAAGATTTGAAGCTGGAGGATTCCCTGGTTAGGGAAGTGAATGACCCCACCGTGCTATGCCTGTTCCATAGAGAGGAACTGTCTTTTATTTCAAAAGCATTGCAAGGGCTGAATATGTCTCAGGCCGATCCGCAAGGGGTGGGAAAGGCAAAGCCCCTTATGGCGGGCACGAGAAAACCGCCTAAAATGGTTCCAGTCCATGAGGCCATGCAGGAGCTTATCTCGACACAATGGGATGCGCTGGAGTCAGGGTTCCGGGTGGCAAAGGCCATGCAACAATTGTACCCAGTGGCGCAGGATAAGCTGGAGAGGTTTAAGCTCCCGAGGGTGGATGCTTTGGTAGCAGCGGTTATCAAGAAGACTACATGGCCAGTTGAAGGACACCCAGGATCGTAAGATTGAGTCTTCGCTAAAGCTCTCTTTTGAGGTGGTGGCTATCACCTTGCAGGCGACTGTGTGCAGTTCCTATGCGGCGTGCGCATGTCTGCAATGGATCCAACAGACAGCAGATGGGATGTTGGAGTCAGGAGTGGCTCACCCATCTGAATTTGTGGATGTAGAAGCAGGTTTGGCGTATTTGGTGGACGCCTTATATGATGTTATTTGCGCTTCAGCGAAGCAGATGTTGCTTTCGGTGGTTTCACACAGATTGTTGTGGCTACGCCATTGGGCAGTGGATGCAGCTTCCAAACTGCAACGTGCGCCTACCTTTTAAGGATCATCTATTGTTTGGTGAGGATTTGGACAAATTGGTGAAGGATTTTGGTGATTCCAAAACTCAGAGATTGCTGGAAGATAAGCCTAAGGAACCCTTGAGGGACTTACCTTCCCGAGCCCGTTTTCGTGATGCAAAACGGTATAGACCAGGGAAGCCAAATTTCACTCCTGCTTACGCTTCCTCCTTTGCTTTCAAGCCTACGTTTCCACAGAGGAATTCCTTTCATCCTGCAAAAACCCTGGCCTCTCAGCCAGCCCATGCTCCAGCTGTGTGTAATTCCCAATGACGGGGTCTCGGCTCCCTCCACCGTGCCTATTGGGGGGCGGCTGTCTTTCTTTCTGGCAGAGTGGGCTAAGATAATGTCTGATCAGTGGGTCTTGGACATTATTCGAGAAGATTACAAATTAGAATTCTCCTCTCTCGTTGCAGATTCTTTCTTGATTTTCCTGTGTGCAGGGGTGAGCAAGTGGGAGTTGGCGTAAAGTTCTCTTTAGGTGCTTCTGGATCTTGGAGCGGTGGTTCCAGTTCCTCGGGAGCAGAGGGACCAGGGGGAGGTATTACAGTTACTTCGTTGTGCCCAAGAAAGGGAGTTCAGTCAGAACGATTCTGGATCTCAAACAAGTCAATCAGTTTGTCCACGTCAGGCATTTTCGTATGGAAATGGTGAGGTCGGTCATTACGACAGTTCAGCCAGGGGAGTTCCTGATGGCGCTCGATCTCAAGGAAGCCTCCTTGCATATTCTCATCTGGCCGCTGCATCAATAGTATCTGCGCTTTTCTGTGCTCAGGCTCCATTATCAGTTTCAGGCGATGCCTTTTAGTCTGGCCATGGCTCCGCGGACTTTTTCAAAGGTGATGGTGGTAGTGGCGGCCTGCCTTCGCAAGGAGGGGATTCGGGTCCATCCTTAACTGGATGACTGGTTGATTCGGGCATCGTCCAGACAAGAGAATTTGGAGGTAACACAGAGGGTGATTTCCCTTCTTCAGTCATTGGGTCAACTTTCCGAAGAGCTCTTTGATCCCCTCCCAATATTGGAACATCTGGGAGTGCAGTTCGACACAGCAGTGGGGAAAGTGTTTCTGACCAGCGACTGGGGTGATAAGTTACAGTCTCGGGTTCGCCTTCTTCGACAGTCCCTGAGATCATGAGTATGGGATTATTTACAGGTTCTTGGCTCAGTGGTGGCATCTCTGGAAGTGGTGCCTTGGGCTCAATTTCACATAGTAACATAGTAGATGACGGCAGATAAAGACCCGAATGGTCCATCCAGTCTGCCCAATCTGATTCAATTTAAATTTTTAAAAAAAAATTTTTTCTTCTTAGCTATTTCTGGGCAAGAATCCAAAGCTTTACCCAGTACTGTGCTTGGGTTCCAACTGCCGAAATCTCTGTTAAGACTTACTCTAGCCCATCTACATCCTCCCAGCCATTGAAGCCCTCCCCTGCCCTTCCTCCACCAAACGGCCATACACAGACACAGACCGTGCAAGTCTGCCCAGTAACAGGCCTAGTTCAATATTTAATATTATTTTCTGATTCTAAATCTTCTGTGTTCATCCCATGCTTCTTTGAACTCAGTCACAGTTTTACTCTCCACCACCTCTCTCGGGAGCGCATTCCAGGCATCCACTACCCTCTCCGTAAAGTAGAATTTCCTAACTTTGCCCCTGAATCTACCACCCCTCAACCTCAAATTATGTCCTCTGGTTTTACCATTTTCCTTTCTCTGGAAAAGATTTTGTTCTACGTTAATACCCTTCAAATATTTGAACGTCTGAATCATATCTCCCCTGTCTCTCCTGTCCTCTAGGGTATACATATTCAGGGCTTCCAGTCTCTCCTCATACGTCTTCTGGCGCAAGCCTCCTATCATTTTCGTCGCCCTCCTCTGGACCGCCTCAAGTCTTCTTACGTCTTTCGCCAGATACGGTCTCCAAAACTGAATACAATACTCCAAGTGGGGCCTCACCAATGACCTGTACAGGGTCCTACTACTGACTACACCTCTCTTTATACAGCCCAGCATCCTTCTGGCAGCAGCCACTGCCTTGTCACACTGTTTTTTCGCCTTTAGATCTTCGGACACTATAATCCAAGGTCCCTCTCCCCATCCGTGCATATCAGCTTCTCTCCTCCCAGCATATACGGTTCCTTCCTATTATTAATCCCCAAATGCATTATTCTGCATTTCTTTGCATTGAATTTTAGTTGCCAGGCATTAGACCATTCCTCTAACTTTTGCAGATCCTTTTTCATATTTTCCACTCCCTCTTCGGTGTCTACTCTGTTACAAATCTTGGTATCATCTGCAAAAAGGCACACTTTTCCTTCTAACCCTTCAGCAATGTCACTCACAAACATATTGAACAGGATTGGCCCCAGCACCGAACCCTGAGGGACTCCACTAGTCACCTTTCCTTCCTTCGAGCGACTTCCATTAACCACCACCCTCTGGCGTCTGTCCGACAGCCAGTTTCTGACCCAGTTCACCACTTTGGGTCCTAACTTCAGCCCTTCAAGTTTGTTCAACAGCCTCCTATGAGGAACTGTATCAAAGGCTTTGCTGAAATCCAAGTAAATTACATCTAGCATATGTCCTCGATCCAGCTCTCTGGTCACCCAATCAAAAAATTCAATCAGGTTCATTTGGCATGATTTACCTTTTGTAAAGCCATGTTGCCTCGGATCCTGTAACCCATTAGATTCAAGGAAGCACACTATCCTTTCTTTCAGCAACACTTCCATTATTTTTCCAACATAAGGCCACTGTCAGCATAGCTATTGCTAGCATTTTTAGTTGGCATAACTAATGTCAGCAAAGGCCTATGGGAAATTATCTGACTCTGGATGCAGAATTCTTTGCTCCTGCACAGAATTCACATACATTAATCATTCAGCCAGACTGGATTGTTTATCAAGAAGATAGGCTGCTTGAATGGGACAAAGAAGCCAGAGACTAATCCCATCTACCATGCCTGCAAGTATCACACCCTCCTTATCAATTAAATTAACCATTGTTTCAAACAGTTTTCAAATTCTAAACAGAAAGATACTGGGACATACAATAGTTTCTATACACAGAATAAGATTCCAAGCTATAAAAGCCTCCTTTCTGCAACACATCGGCAGCTCTCTCTTTCTCTGTCTATCCTTCTCTTTATCTATGGAACACGAAGCTTGGACCATCACCCCATCCCCCTTTTCTCTCTCTCTGCCTTTCCCTGGAACTTCAGGCTTCTATGTCTCTCTTTTCCTCTGAACTCTGTAAGGCAGGGAAATTGCTTTGCTCTCTCATTAATTGTAATGCTTATAAATATTGCTTTTCTGTAAGCCTATTTCTATAATATATTCTTTATGCAATCACCTCTGGCTGTGCCTATTATTTGATTCTACTTCCTGGTGAATCTTCAGTGAGGGAACTGAACCTGGGACCTGGCGTGTGTAAGGGCGCCGCTCAAGTAACCCCTACCACCATATATTGTGGGGGCCACTAACAATCCTTACATTTTGGGGGCTCGTCTCGGTGCTTCCTGATGATTTCATTTGGGTAAGTAGAATTCAATTTTTTTTTCTCCTTGTATGCACTGTGCAATAGGATTATTAGCTGCCTAAGACAAGGTGAGAGATGGTATTTTCCATTCAAAAGACCTTGTGCAGTATAGACAGAGTGAGATAGAAATCAAAAGACCTTGGAAAACCCTTAGATTGATTGTACGTTAGACTGGATGACACACTGGTGAAAAGTTCCAGTAATATTTTGGGTTTTATACTTGGTGAGATTTTACTTAGCAATAGACTTTGTATTTTTGATTGATAGACAGAGTGAGATAGAAATCAAAAGACCTTCTGGAACCCTTAAATTGTTTTAGACTGGATGACACACTTGTGAAAAGTTTCAGTAATATTTTGGGTTTTATATTTGGTGAGATTTTACTGTCAAAAGTCTTTGTAGTTTACCTGTGCCAGTTTGCATTTTATGATTTGCTATTATATGCTTGCTAAAGGGTGTTGCATGTAAGAATATTTGAGCTGCTCTGAAGAAAAGCATGGTCCAAAATTAAAACAGTCACTCAATTAAGACACGCCACATCTGTACTAATAACTTTTACCTTTTTACCTTGTGCTTTTAATTCTATTTCTTGTCAGTCTCTGCCCTGGTGAAAGGGCACACTGGACTGGAACTGGCAGCTGGCATCTCTCCTCTTCTAACCGACTTCTTATATTTTTTCCTGCTAAACTTCTGCCTGTAAATTTCAGGTAGTAACCAGTGTGGGCAAGTGTGGGCATAAGTGTATTATTTAGGCCAATGACTCTTGCCTAACACGCTTTACCTCGATTTTCTACCTATTAACTAAAGTCTCCCTCCTTCATCAGTGGGATCATTTCAATCTCAAAGGCTACACACAGACAGGGACATTTAGAAGTCCATATAAATATATGAGCAAGGTCCACGAACCAAGGCAGACTTCTGCAGCCTCAAATATGAACCCTTTTGATTTTCAAGAACTCACAGATATTGTACACAAATATTTTGACAAGAAAAGGGGTCCATATGAGGGTAATTTTCCAGAACACACATGGCACGATATTCAGAAACAAATGGTTTCTCATTCTCAGGAGTTTAGAAAGAAAACAAATAAAAGAAAATGCCTTTTCATTCAAGGAATATTAAGGGGAGTTATTAGCCTAAGACAAGAAAACACTGACTTGAGCACTCATTGCCATCAGCTGTCCAAAGACTTAGATGAGGCACAAATTAATATATCCATGCTAAGAACCCAAATTCCTTTTTAACTGTAAATGAACAATTAGAAGAGGCCAAGGCAGAATTAAAGTATTTAAAGTCAAAATGTGCCTCACAGGGACAGGTTAATGCTGTCTCCTCACAGATTCTGCCTTCTGCACCTGTGCCACCATCACCATATAATCCATGTAGTCAGTTTAACACTGTTTTTGTAGCAGGCCAGCGAAAAGGTAAACTAGCTACAGATGTAGAACAGGAAGAAGAACCGACAAATGAAGATGAGGAAAATTTATTACCAGGCCAGAGCAATACCAATAGTACCCCTATAAGTGACACAGCTCCAGTAACAGTAGTACTGCAGGGACATATGAAAGATAGTGACATTGAAAGAATAGTGGAGAAAGTGGGCCCTATGCCTTTTAACATAAATGAATGGTGCAAATGGGCTACTAACATACTGATTCACTGGGGTCTAGGGAAATACAAAAGGAACAATGCAGATTTTGATAAGCTTATGCACCTAGCCCTGAGTCCACATTATTATAAATTTAGATCTCTTGTTCATCCATACCAATTTGTAAAGATGGGCATCGAACAACTATTTCGCTGCACCTCTTTGCAAGTACTTAGAACTCTTTCACCCCTGCCAACCGATACACCAGAGCAGTTTGCATATAGAGTGTGGGTAATCAACGCGGTACTTAACGAACATGAACATTGGCCCATTTCTTCAGATTATGGTCAGAGAGAACATAAAGAATTCCTATTAGAATTATTATCTCCTGAGATTACTAAACACTTTCTGTTGTTCTCGGACGACCCTAAAACTATGCCTTTTGACACTTTACTGCTCAGGATTGGTTCTGTGTGGAAGACCCAGCCAGCTCAAATTATTTCAGTATCAGAAGCTAGAAGGTGGCGTGCTGAGGGAGCACCCCAATACAAGAAAACACCACACACAGGAAATAGAGGGCATGGCAGAGGTAGTTACAGAAATTCCTCCACTTACATTCCCTTCCATGAACTCAGAGACCACAAGGAAAAATTAGAAAAAGAGAAAATGAAATGGGAACAGGATTGTCACACAATGCAGATAGAATTGGACAGAGTAAAAAGTGATTTAACAGCTAGGAACAACAGTGCTAGTCCATAGGGATGTCCTGACTCTCTGTGTCCGAATGCCAAGATGACTCAGGCCTTCACAGCCCAGCCAGACTCCTTTCACTTACCTGTGGACTCACTTTTGGAGACGCAGGATAAGGGAAAGAAGTCAGACTCAGAGCGGCGCCCTTACATACGCCAGGTCCCAGGTTCAGTTCCCTCACTGTAGATTCACCAGGAAGTAGAATCAAATAATATGCACAGCCAGAGGTGATTGCATAAAGAATATATTATAGAAATAGGCTTACAGAAAAGCAATATTTATAAGCATTACAATTAAGCATTACAATTAATGAGAGAGCAAAGCAATTTCCCTGCCTTACAGAGTTCAGAGGAAAAGAGAGACATAGAAGCCTGAAGTTCCAGGGAAAGGCAGAGAGAGAGAAAAGGGGGATGGGGTGATGGTCCAAGCTTCGTGTTCCATAGATAAAGAGAAGGATAGACAGAGAAAGAGAGAGCTGCCGATGTGTTGCAGAAAGGAGGCTTTTATAGCTTGGAATCTTATTCTGTGTATAGAAACTATTGTATGTCCCAGTATCTTTCTGTTTAGAATTTGTAAACTGAAACAATGGTTAATTTAATTGATAAGGAGGGTGTGATACTTGCAGGCATGGTAGATGGGATTAGTCTCTGGCTTCTTTGTCCCATTCAAGCAGCCTATCTTCTTGATAAACAATCCAGTCTGGCTGAATGATTAATGTATGTGTTCCGCCACTTATTTCTGCCCAATGGGATGATCAGTAACCCTCAGAAAGGCACCCAGACAATATAAAGCTTAAACAATAACACTTTATTACATGCATAGATAAATATTAAAATAGAATAACATCACCGTATTTCCGGACATCACTATCCCTCACAATCTGGAACCCAAAGCGATTGATAGGAGAGGAGAACCGAACCGGGCTGTCCCTTTGTTGCAACGAAACTGGGTTCAAATTCTATGGGCTGAGTTTTTCTCTTTTATAGAGAAAAACTGCTGCCCTCTTAGTAAGACAGCCGGTTCTGTTCTTTTGTTATCTGTTTTGACAACACCCAGGTCAAAAGAGGTCAAGATAGCAGATACTTGTCACTGTCCTTTGTTTTTTGATGTAGTTTCCCATCTGTCTTTACTGATGATCATCTGGTTTTACTGTCCTTTGAAGATCAATGAGGTCAGGATGTTAGCTCCTGTGGAGATCAAAGAGGTCAGGACGCAAGGAGGTGTTGCAGTTTATTGTCTCTTTGATGCTATCCAGTTGTCACTCAAATAAAGGAAGTCAGGATCTCAAATAAGCAAGGTTATTGCAGAGACCATCTGGTCTTACTGTCCTGTGGAGATTAAAGAGGTCAGGATCTCAAATACGCAAGGAGGTGTTGCAGTTTATTGTCTCTTTGATGCTATCCAGTTGACACTTAGACAAAGGAAGTCAGGATCTCAAATAAGCAAGGTTATTGCAGAGACCATTTGGTCTTACTGTTCTTTGGAGGTCAGGATGTCAGGTAAGCAGACTTGAGGATTCATATCTGAATATGTTCTGAACATGTCAGTAATATGCTGAGGCATAACAGTATGTGAATTCTGTGCAGGAGCACAGAATTCTGCATCCAGAGTCAGATAATTTCCCATAGGCCTTTGCTGACATTAGTTATGCCAACTAAAAATGCTAGCAATAGCTATGCTGACAGCCACCACAGCACTCTCTTCTCTCCCATTGTTTCTCAGGGGGCTGGCCTTGGAGGAAATTTGTCGGGCAGCTTCTTAGTCTTTTGGAATACGTTTTATAGGCATTATCGCTTGGATTTGGTGGCTCAGGCTCATTGGGGAACTTACTACAAAAGCTTAAAAGTTAAATTTTACATCTACGCAGATGATATCACTATAGTTATTCCCCTTATACCCTGTCCTCTGAGACAAAGAATCAACTATCATCCATATTAAAGCAAATTGAATTATGGATGACCGAATTCAAATTGAAACTCAACTCAGACAAAACCAAATTTTTCTTGGCAAGCCCGAATGATAAAATTAAAGACTCATCGATTTTCTTGAATGGTCAGGTCTTCCCTATTGACTATTCCATAAAAATTCTGGGAGTGATTCTGGACCGTCACCTTACTCTAAATGTTCACATAGATTTATTGGTTAGAAAATGCTTCTCGATACTATGGAAACTCAGAACCATCAGAAAATACTTTGATGCAGCATCATTGTGCTTATTGGTTCAATCTTCCATCTTAAGCATGCTCGATTATTGCAACATCATTTACTTGGGATCCTTCAAAAAATCCCTTCAAAGACTCCGAGTTATTCAAAATTCGGCAGTTCGACTGATTTTTGGGTTGAAGAAATGGGAACACATAAGCCCTTATTATCAAAAACTTCACTGGCTGCCCCTGGAATCACGAGTATTGTTTAAATTTTTTTGTCTTTGTTTTAAATCAATATTTGGTCTGGCCCCCACGTACTTGATTTCTCAATTTATTCTGGATAGTTCTATTAGACCCACACATAGAATTTATCTATTCACCTATCCGACAATAAAGGCCTGCCACTACAAAAGATTCCTGGACAGAACTCTCACCTTCCAGGCAGGTAAATGAAACGATTGGCTGGGCAACATTATCCCGCATTCCTCATCCTACTTCAATTTTAGAAAATTGGTAAAAACGAATTTGTTTAATCGATTTGTAACCTAAGAATTTTATAGTTTATCACTTCTTCCATTCTGTAAGCTTGTATTCGATGACTTTATATGGTGACCACTTCGCTGATTATCCAGCACCTCTTGATGTAAACTGCCTTGAACTATCATGGCTTGTATTTGATGACTTTATATGGTGACCACTTCGCTGATTGTCCAGCACTTCTTGTTGTAAACCGCCTCGAACTATCATGGCTTTGGCGGTATATAAGAATAAAATTATTATTATTATTTGACTCGAGCGAAGCCTACTTCATGGGCTGAGTCTAGGGGGCTGGCCTTGGAGGAGATTTGTTGGGCAACTTCTTGGTCTTCCAGGAATATGTTTTCTAAGCATTATCACTTGGATGTGGCGGCTCAGGCAGAGGCTGCTTTTGGCGCTTCGGTTATTGCGGAGGCGGCGTTTGGTTCCCACCCTGATTGAGGATTGCTTTGCTACATCCCACTAGTCTCTGGATTCATCTGCTGCTGTTGCTAAGGAAGGAAAAATTATGTTCTTACCTGTTAATTTTCTTTTCTTTAGGCGCAGCAGATGAATTCAGAGCCCCACCTTTTTCTGTATATTTGAGGTTGGTTTTCGGTTGGTGTTATGGTTAGTAGTTGCATTCTGTATAGTTCAATTTTGTACTTGTTTTGGGAAAGAAGTTTTTCTTCATACTGGTGATATTTCTGTTTTCGGATGCTTGGGCAAGGAGTGATACTGAGTGAACAGGAGAAGTTCCATCCAAGAAGAGCACGTGTAAATCAGTTTCTATATCTCCACCTGCTGGTAGATGTGTGCTATCCCACTAGTCACTGGATTCATCTGCTGCGTCTAAAGCAGTGTATCTCAAACTGTGTGCCGAGGCACACTAGTGTGCCTCCTGAGATTCCAAGTGTGCCACAGCACACTGAGGAGGAAGAGAGGCGCATGCCAACTGACTTCCCTAAGTGGTACAGCACCAGCGCTGCCCGATTCACTGAAGGCCTGCATGTTTCCTCCTTCTCTCTAGCGTCCTCTGGCCTCCTTGTCTCATCTTTAAAGCTAATTACAGCAGCCTACAGAGGATCGCTGGTAGGTAAAATGATTTCATTTTCAATATAGTGATTGAAATGTGTCAGTTTTGAGAATTTTTATCTGCTGTGTATATTGTGTGTATATGAAAAATTAATGGAAAAAATTGCATTACAATTAGTAAAGGGGATGGGATCTGGGTCAGAGCTTGGGTGGGCCTATGGATGTCTGTAGTTGAGGTACTCAGTTGATATATGTTAGACTTAGGGGGTACTTATTTTGAAGTAGTAGGCAATCAGTGAAGTAGTAGGCAATGGCGCCAGTGCCTCTTCTTCTCTCTGGCCCTCTTCCCTGCTGGCACCCCCTACTGGCATCTCAGGGCCCATCTGGAGGGCCTCTGCACATGTGCGGACGTCGACGTGATGATGTATGTCATCACGGTGATGTCTGCACACTTCTGGGTGCCTCAAACTGTGGCCACTACCTTTAGTGTGCCCCAACTCGAGAAAGTTTGAGAGACACTGATCTAAAGGAAAGAAAATTAACAGGTAAGAATACAATTTTTCCTTTAGCTCTGGGTGCAAGTCGGAATTCAGAAGCCTAAAAAGTCTCTGGATACGTCTAAAAACCTGTTTTGATTATCGGCACTTGGACGACCTGTCTTTTAGGTCATCCGAGTGCCAATTTGGGCGGGTTTTTAGATGCATTTCTGATTCGATTATGATCCCCACCGCATTTATTGCATACTGATTTCATTAGCATGAGCTAAGCTTTAGTAAAAGGGCCCATTTGTGATATAAAAGTTGGGAGTGAAGGAGATTGCAGGTAAATTTTGATACATTGTGTCTTTGGGGGTTAGAAATCCGAGGGAACCTTATGTGCTGGGAGGTAAGAGGCTGATAAGTACAGACGGAGAGAGGGACCTTGGGGTGATTGTGTCTGAGGAGCTAAAGGCATCTAATCAGTGTGATATGGCGGTGGTTGTAGCCAGAAGGATGCTAGGCTGTATAGAAAGAGGATTAACCAGCAGAAGAAGGGAGGTGTTAATAATAATAATAACAGCTTATATACCGCAATACCGTGAAGTTCTATGCGGTTTACAAAGATTAAGCAAAGGTACAAATTGATTGACTTTAAGAGGGGAGGAAGAAAGAGGGTTAATAGGACAGGAAATCCATTTTTGAGGACATAGGTCATTGGTGAGGCCACACTTGGAGTATTGTGTTCAGTTTCGGATGCCTTATCTGGCAAAGGATATAAAAAGACTTGAAGTGGTCCAGAGGAAGGTGACGAAAATAGTAAGGGTTTTGAATCAAAACAAGAACGAGAACAGACTGGAATACCTAAACATGTACAGTATATTCTAGAGCAGTGTTTCTCAACTAATTCAAGCCAAGTACCCCCTAAGTCTAACAAATATTAACTGAGTACCCCTGCCCAAGCTCCGCTTCAGACCCCACCCCAATAATAATAGTAGTACTAATTGTAATGCAATTTCTTCCATTCATTTTTCATATACACATAATTTAATCTTATTAATACATAATGGTAACCACAAAATTAAAAAAACACAAAGCACACTGTATGCATTGAAAATGTTAATTATCATTTTATATTTTGGGGTTTTTTTTTCAAATAGGTCAAGGCAGATGACTTTAAATATTCAATGTCACCTCAGTAACAACTATAGAAAAATAGACAAATATAGTACAAAATATAGACAGCAGATATCAATTCTGAAAACTGACATATTTTGACCACTTTATTGAAAATAAAATCATTTTTCCACCTTTGCTGTCTGGTGATTTCATGAGTCTCTGGTTGCATTTCCTTTTGACTCTGCATCCATTATTTCTTTTTGTCTGCCTCCTGCAAACTTGCTCTCCTCTGGACCTCATTCCCTTCTCCAACCAACATCTCTCTCTGTCTCTCCATGAGTCCAACTTTTCTTCCTCTCTTCTCCACCCCTACTGGCAACATGTCTCCCTTTCTCTCTCACTGTCCATCTATCTTTCTCTCATTCCATCTCTTTCTGCAAAGGGCGTGGAGAGAGAGAGAGAGAGATCCAGGGTGCATCTTCCCCCCCACCCTCTACTGCCACATCCAACATTTCTCCCTCTCCTATTCCCTGGATCATGTGCAGTATTTTTCACCATTGCCCCCAACCATTGCCCATTTCTCCTTCTATCACCTCTCTCAAGCACAATGCCACATCTCTCCCTCCATCACTATGTCCAACATTCCTCCCCTTTGTATCCCCTTCATTCTGTCCCTCTGATCCCTCTCCACCACCATATTCAACATTTCTCCCTCTCATCCTTCTATTCCCCATGCATCTCTACCTCACTTTTCTCTCTCTATGCCCAATTTTCCTCTTTCTTCCTTTCCCCACGTACACTATCTCTTTCCCTCTCACTCACACACTATTCCCTCCCTCCCTCCTATGTCCCAAATTAGTGCCCCCTTCCTCCATCCCTTCTGTGCCTGAGTTCGTGCCCCCCTCTCTGCCTTCCAGCCTTTGTCCCAAACGTTCTCCTTCCCCCACCCCCTCCTTTCTCCCTTTGTCCCACAATCATATCCCCTCTCTCCCTTACTTGCTTGCTCCAGGGCCGCACTCGCTCCCTTCAGGACCATCCAGCTGGGCTGCTCCTTCCTGCCTTCAGCCGCACAGGGACACAGGCAATGGTTCTTACACGCTGCACGTAGCTGACCCACAAGCCTTCCCTCTGACGTCAGCTCTAACGTCAGAGAGAAGGCTTCTCAGTCAGCCACGTGCAGCGTGTAAGAGCTGCTGCCCACATGCTTGTGCGGCTGAAGGCATAAAGGAGCAGCCCAGCTGGATAGCCTTGAAGCAGGTAACTGGGATCCCCCACTAACCCAGAAGGGGGAATATAGGAAGGAGGGCATGGGATCCCCGGCGTCGGCTTTGGCAGAGGGGGGCAGGCAAGAAGGAAGGCATAGGATCCCCAGTGGCAGCGGCCATTAAAGAGGAAGGGGGGTGGGAGACCCGCACAGTACCACGTACCCCCAAGAAGTGGCTCGCATACCCCTAAGGGTTCCCGTACTGCGTGTTGAGAAACTCTGCTCTAGAGGAGAGGAGGGACAGGGGAGATATGATGCAGAATAAAGAATAAAAAGAACATTAAAAAAACAAAAACACAGCTCTGCTGATTCAGTAAGAGAAGATAAGCTTGAAATGAGTAGCAAAAACCTTTCTAAATACAAAATAAACAATATTTGATTAAAGTTTTGCCCTTTTGTGGCAAGTTGAACCCTAGCTTTAATACTTACAGCTTCCTAGAGGCTTTGAATAGCAAGAAAAGTGACTGGTCGTATTCAATGATAAAGCACATTTGAAAAGTGTAATTGCTACTTTTTCAAAAATGAACTTTTAATATTTTACTAATTAATATTTCCTCATAAAAAAAGAAAAACAGAAGGTGTTGCAGTCAGACAAACTACAGAGTGAGATCAACAAGTTGAAAGAAGAATTGCTACTCACCAAATGCCATCTGGAAGCAGAGCAAAGTGCTCATGTGGCCAAACTTTCACAGGTATTGTATATTATAAGCCTTAATAAATGTTTCATTTGAATTGAGGAGCCAGACCAGAACTTAGGACCCAGGAGCTGAGACCTGCCCCATTTCTTCTCCAATGCTCTGGTGAAATTAAGGGGCAGAGGATGCGGGGGTAGAGATGGTTCCAATTTTTGTAGGGCTTGATTCACAGTCTCTCTTCATATTCCTTTTCCAAGGGAAAATAAATTAGTAAAACAGGCCCTTAATACACTCCTGCAGACCACTGGGCAAAACTCACAGCCAGCAAGCCTTTCTCTAACCAGTCATCACCCACGCTTATGGTCTTTCTCTACTGTTCATTTAGTTGTTCTCCTTACCAGTGTCTCTTCCCTTTTAATTAGCCATCCCTATTACCTAACCCCCTACTCTGCCCCCACTGCAGCTCAGCCCTCACCATCCAACGTGTCGGTCAGCCATCCCTTAAGCCTCTATCATAGCGAACCAGTTAGTATCTGTAACCCCTCACCATGCTCCATCAAACAGTGACCCTCCCCTAAGCCAGTTAGGGCCAGATGCACAATGCTCTGGCAACCCAGTGGAAAACACTGGGTTGGGAGCGAGTTTCATTTTTCCAGTGATGCTCAGAACAAATAGCATGCAAATTATATGCATGCTATTTGTGCTCAGTACACTGGTGAAAGGGGGAGTAACTGTGCCTGGTAACTACGCAAAATCCAATCCAGTCCAATCCTTGGTCTTATATACCGGGTCATTCCTAGGAAGGGACTCAATCTGGTTAACAGAATTAACCAATGAGGCAAAGGAGACAATGATAGGATAAAGATTCATCTGTTACAGTCCCTTATTTATCAGATAAAAATTTCTTAAAAAGATACATCTTCAAAGTTTTTCTAAAAAGTGTCAAAGAAGAGAGAAGTTCAAGTGTCAAAGAAGGAAGATCGTTCCAGATTTTTACCAAAGCAAATGCCATAGATTAAGAAAGCCTACTTAAGGTTTGTATACCCCTAATAGAAGGGAATACTAATTTGAATTTGTGTATTCCTCTAGATCAGGGATCTCAAAGTCCCTCCTTGAGGGCCGCAATCCAGTCGGGTTTTCAGGATTTCCCCAATGAATATGCATGCGATCTATTTGCATGCACTGCTTTAAATGCATATTCATTGGGGAAATCCTGAAAACCCAACTGGATTGCGGCCTTCGAGGAGGGACTTTGAGATCCCTGCTCTAGATGAAAGGGGTTGTTGAGAGTTAAAAGAAAGAGTAAATAATGGGGAAAAGTTCCCTTCCTTAGCAACAGCAGCAGATGAATCCAGAGACCAATGGGATAGCACACATCTACCAGCAGGCGGAGATAGAGAAACTGATTAACAGGTGGTCCTATTGGCTGGCACTCCTCCTGTATCTTCAGTTTGCTCTATTTCCCAGCAGGTGATGGTCGCTATTCAACTAGCTCCTGAATTCTGGCTGTGACTGGGAAATTATTTTCTCCTTTTGAGGTTTCTCTTCAGTGAGACTGACATTCTATTTCTCCTGTTGAGGTTTCTCTTCAGTGAAGCAGGGGTGTCCGGCTGAACGGTGCCAGCTTTAGGGGTTACACCTGGGCCACCCCAGGTCCCTGCCTCACCCTCCCTCCATTGCTAGAGGGTCTGACTGGGTCTCGATTTTTTTCTTCTTTCCTTCTCTGTTTAAAAAAAAAAAGGGAGACCACAGTTGCTACATTCTGCCCTGTTAGTGCTGCACAACCAGCTCTTACTGGCTTCAACCGGCCCTAACAACAAGGTTGTGAGTATGTATGTGTTTTTTTACTGTTGTTTGAACTTCAGGTTCTGTTTGGGAGTCTTAGTACTGTGGGTTCGGTCAACGTACGTTTAAAGAATGGATATTTTATTGAAGCTAAATTTTATGACTAGAAATCCATTGAGGGAGCCGGGACTTTCCTGCCCTTTGCATGCATGCGCTTGGTTTCCTTGTTGGTTACAGTGCGGCAGTAGCAGTGCGATTTCATGCTTGCACTTGTTCTCCTCGTTGGGTTTCAGTGCAGCAGTAGTAGTCCTGTTTATTCCGAGGCTCTCTTTCATCGGTGTTTGTCACGGCCATGTGCAGCTGATTGTGCAGGTGCCAGTTTATAGCAGCGCGTATGAGATGGGACATGTTTTTTTCCGGCGCTGTGGGAAGCACCACATCGTTCTTCTAGTTATTCCCCGAGTCTGATTTTCTTTCTATGCAGGCCATGGCAGGGTAAATTTTGCAGGGCTTGAATCTGACTATGTTTCTAGGAGCGTTGATACAGCGGCCACGTGTCGGCGAGAATCAGGCGCGCGCTTGGGTCTCTGGCAATGGCGGGAGAGCTACATTAGCGTTCTGGTAGTTTATTTCCAGCTGACTTTGGTCAGGGTATGCTGCGGCTTCTCTCCTTTCAGGTTCAGACAAGTTGTACATGTTTCACCAGCTTTGGGACAAGCTTGGGCAGATTTATATGTCTGTCTGTGTTCCTGCTGTATTCACTTGAAGAAAGCTGCTAGTTTAATCGGACTCTGGGGTTGGCACTCAAGGGGATTACCAGAGAGTCTCTGACCTGTGCTAGGTCACCCAGTCTTGGTTTGTCTCCGGACTGGGTCGACATATGGCAAATCACGGCACAGTGAGATCAGCAGTAAGATAGTGCCTTCTATTTCACACGGGTATCTCATTGTCTCTCCTGGGGTTCCTGCAGATTGAGCCTTTGTCTGTTGGTAACTGTCCTTCTTATTTGGGCCTCTGTGCTGTGCTGCATGTGCCTAGTAGTGGCTTAGGATATATATGCCTAAAGGTAGTACAAACAGTTTCCAAGTTCGGGCTGTCTCTATGAGCATAATGAGACTTCGCATCTACCTACGGCCAGGACTCTCTTCTCTATTTCTGAGGGGGCCTGGACTTCAGATTTCCATGTTTATCACGCTGGTTTCTCCTGTTGCCATTTTCTCATGGCACATGCTAGACAGACCCCCCGACCAGACAGGAAGGGTTATACAGCTCCTTCTAACCAGGAGCCAGTCACCTATTCTATCAAACCCGAGGAGGAGCACGCGCTATGTGGCTGTTAGTCTCATCCCTGAAGCTCTCATTAGCGATGTAAGCTTTGTCTGTTACCTGTTAGGATGCTGTACGCAGGCAGATAGAAAAATTAAAAACTGACAAATCCCTGGGTCCGGATGGAATCCATCCAAGGGTTTTGAAGGAACTAAAGGAGGAAATAGTGGAACTACTGCAGCAAATTTACAATCTATCCCTGAAAACAGGCATGATCCCGGAGGAGTGGAAGATAGCCAACGTTAAGCCCATTTTTAAAAAGGGATCAAGAAGTGTCCCGGGAAACTACAGACCGGTGAGTCTGACTTCTGTTCCGGGGAAGATGGCGGAAGCACTGATAAAAGAAAACATCGATGAACATTTTGAAAGAAACGAACTTCTGGTAACCAGCCAACATGGTTTCTGCAAGGGGAGATCGTGCCTAACGAACTTATTGCACTTCTTCGAAGGAATTAACAAATGGATGGACAAAGGAGACCCCATAGACATCATATATCTAGATTTCCAAAAAGCCTTTGACACGGTGCCCCATGAACGCCAACTCCGGAAACTGAAGAATCATGGGGTGGAAGGAGAAGTATATAGATGGATCAGAAACTGGTTGGCGGGTAGGAAACAGAGGGTAGGAGTGAAGGGCCACTACTCGGACTGGAGGAGGGTAACGAGTGGGGTCCCCCAGGGCTCGGTGCTCGGGCCGCTACTACTTAATATATTCATAAATGATCTAGAATCAGGGACAAAGTGTGAGATAATAAAATTTGCGGATGACACCAAACTATTTAGTGGAGCTCGGACTAAAGAGGACTGCGAAGAATTGCAAAGGGACTTCAACAAACTAGGAGAATGGGCGACGAGATGGCAGATGAAGTTCAATGTTGAGAAATGTAAAGTATTACATGTGGGAAGCAGAAACCCGAGGTACAACTATACGATGGGAGGGATGTTAGTGAAAGAGAGTACATAAGAAAGGGACTTGGGGGTAATGGTGGACATGACAATGAAGCCGACGGCACAGTGCGCAGCGGCCGCTAAGAGAGCGAATAGAATGCTAGGTATAATCAAGAAGGGCATCACTACCAGAACGAAAGAAGTTATTCTGCCATTGTATCGGGCGATGGTGCGCCCGCATCTGGAGTACTGCGTCCAATATTGGTCGCTATACCTTAAGAAAAACATGGCGTTACTAGAGAGGGTTCAGAGGAGAGTGACATGTCTGATAAAAGGGATGGAAAATCTTTCATACGCTGAGAGATTGGAGAAACTGGGACTCTTTTCTCTGGAGAAGAGGAGACTTAGAGGGGATATGATAGAGACTTACAAGATCTTGAAGGGCATAGAGAGAGTAGAGAGGGAGAGATTCTTCAAACTTTTGAAAAATAAAAGAACAAGAGGGCATTCGGAGAGGTTGAAAGGGGACAGATTCAAAACAAATGCTAGGAAGTTCTTCTTTACCCAACGTGTGGTAGACACCTGGAATGCGCTTCCAGAGGACGTAATAGGGCAGAGTACAGTACTGGGGTTCAAGAAAGGATTGTACAATTTCCTGCTGGAAAAGGGGATAGAAGAGTAAAGATAGAAGATCCTGGACCTGTTGGGCCGCTGCGTGAGCGGACTGCTGGGTGCGATGGACCTTGGGTCTGACCCAGCGGAGGCAGTGCTTATGTTCTTATGTTCTGTTGTTTTCCATGGGGCGGTAGATGTAGCATCTTGATTGCGTCTAATACGTATTCATTTTAAAGGACATAACGTATTTCGCTCACGTTGCATGGAGTTAGTACTGTTTTCATGGTTTCAGTATACTCCTCTTTACATTGCGAAACTTGATTTTTCCTAGGAGAATTTCTTTCTTCTTACAGATCCTACAGTTCTCATCCTGCCGTTCCCTGACCTCCTGCACTTCATTCTGAGGGGATCTTGATTTCTTCCAATGACTCTTCAGACTTTCTCATGAGGGGGAAGCTGCTATAATGTCAGGTTAGGGGGCTGTGAACATTTTTCAGGATGCTTGCAACTTTACATCCTCCTCAGGTTTCCGGTTCGTTTTTGGAGTCTCTATGTTTTGTGTTTCCCTTTTAAGTGTTACTGGTTTAAAATACTGTGTTTTAGGTGGTATAGAGCCTATATTTCTGGTGCCTGTGGCTCAGGGTGACTAAAGTAGGGAAAATCTGTTATAAATCCTGTGTTTTAGGGTAGCACTGATAGAACCTGCAGTTTTGTTTAAAATACTGTGTTTTAGGTGGTATAGAGCCTATATTTCTGGTGCCTGTGGCTCAGGGTGACTAAAGTAGGGAAAATCTGTTATAAATCCTGTGTTTTAGGGTAGCACTGATAGAACCTGCATTTTTGTTTAAAATACTGTGTTTTAGGTGGTATAGAGCCTATATTTCTGACTCACTAGTTTTTAGCCATTGTGTCTGATTAGGTGGAGAAGGGAGGGGCTCTGTTTTACTTCTAAGGTTAATTGCATTATCTTTGGGACATTGCTGTGAACAAGGCTGCCCTGTAAACATCTAAAAGCTAAGTTACTCAGCATTTCATATTCTGCTCTTTTGACTGGTTTTCAGCATTATATCTGCTTAATTTCTCTTCTCCTCCCTGTTTCTTACTAAAAAAATATAAAAAAGCACAAAAAATAAATCCTTCTCTTTCCTCTGTTAAATCTTATTTCCTCTTCCTGCATTTTTGTTTAAAATACTGTGTTTTAGGTGGTATAGAGCCTATATTTCTGGTGCCTGTGGCTCAGGGTGACTAAAGTAGGGAAAATCCTGTTATAAATCCTGTGTTTTAGGGTAGCACTGATAGAACCTGCAGTATTGTTTAGGTGGTATAGAGCCTATATTTCTGCCTTACTAGTAGTCTTACTTATAGTCCCACCAACCACAGGGACCACTATTCATATATAGAGACCCATATAATCAGGACTACTCAAATCAAGTCACTTCACAACCAATCAAGATGACCTTTATTCTATGCAATCACTGTGGTGCTTTAATTCCAAGACATACTATTTGGAGGCTTAAGGCTTGCCCCATCTGTCTTCAACTTGCCAGTATTAAGGAGGAGCTCTGCAAACTTAAACAGGAATTGAATACAATTAAAGCAGCTTCCATCACTCCACAAAATCATACCAACTTACCACCTCTACCTCAAAGAATAAAACAGCCCAGGAATAAATGGGTCACAGTAGGCTCAGGAAGACTGCGACATGTAACACAGAAACATCCACCTTCACTAATATTACCTCTACAGAATTCCTTCGCTCCACTAGTGCATTGCGATACTCAGGAAAACAGAAGGGAGGTGGGACTGGAACCAATGAAGGTAACTCAAGAGAACAAGCGCACCCTAAGTACAAATAAAAAAGCCAAAAACAGAAAACTATTACTGTTGGGGGATTCCATCATCAGAGGCATTAACCTTGGAACACAAGGCGAGGAGACCAAAATAGTGAAATGTCTTCCAGGATCCTCAGCTACCAGGAGTTCCAGGCAAATACTGACTATAATTAAGGAAGAAACTAAGGATTTTAACACTGATGTTGTTATCCATCTGGGAACAAATGACCTGGCCAACAACTCCACACTTGCAGCACAGAAAGCTTTTCGGGAGCTTGGTGAGGGCGTGAAACCTTTTGTAAAGACTTTAGCTTTTTCTGAAATACTGCCTGCATATGGAAAAGGAGAGCAAAGAGTGAAAAACACAGAGGACTTTAATAGATGGCTCAGAGCCTGGTGTCATCAAGAAGGCTTCAGGTACATAGGAGGATGGGGAAATACATGGAAGGACAAGAAGCTATATTGCACTGATGGGCTACATATTACTACAGCAGGAAAAAGAAACCTTGCAGAGAAATTTAGACAATATTTTTCTAGGCATTTAAACTAGAAGGTGGGGGTGGTGTATGTACGAAGGACAATTATAGAGACTACCCCCGGCAAAAGAAAAGATGTGATAGTAGTAAAGGCTGCAACATAAGCAATATCAGCAACTCATTTCTTAGTATTGCAACGGAAAGTGAAACGACACAAAAATCCATACAAAAGAGGAGATTATCGCTGAAAAATAGCTGGAAAGCGATGACCACAAATGCTCGCAGTCTAAGCAACAAAGTTCATGATCTGCAAGCCCTGATATTAGAGGCAGATCTAGATATTGTTGCTATCACAGAGACATGGTTCAGTGAATCACATGGATGGGATGCAAACATACCGGGATATAATCTTTTTAGGAAGGACAGAGATGGTCATAAAGGTGGAGAAGTAGCTCTCTATGTAAAGATCAATATCCAAGCGACCGAAATGCAAGGGACCTGGGGAGAGGAAGAAGCGATATGGATTGCTCTGAAAAGAGAAGATGGAACTTCTATCTACGTGGGTGTAGTCTACAGACCTCTGACTCAATCGCAGCAAATTGATAAGGATCTGATTGTGGATATCCAAAAGTTTGGAAGGAAAGAGGAGGTTCTGCTGTTGGGAGATTTCAACCTGCCGGATGCGGACTGGAATGTTCCGTCTGCGGAATCGGAAAGAAGTAGGGAGATTGTGGATGCCTTTCAAGAGGCTCTGCTCAGACAAATGGTGACGGAACCTACAAGGGAAAAAGCGATATTGGATCTGGTCCTCACAAATGGAGAGAGTATCTCTAATGTTCGAGTGGGTGCTCACCTGGGTAGTAGCGATCATCAAACGGTTTGGTTTGATATAACGGCTAAAGTGGAGAGCGGCCGCACGATACTTAAAGTCCTAGATTTCAAACGTACGGACTTTAATGCAATGGGAAAGTACCTGAAGAAAGAGCTGTTAGGATGGGAGGACATAAGAGAAGTGGAAAGACAGTGGTCTAAGCTGAAAGGAGTGATAAAAATGGCTACGGACCTTTATGTGAAGAAAATCAATAAAAACAAGAGAAAAAGGAAGCCGATATGGTTCTCCAACCTAGTGGCTGAGAAAATAAAGGCGAAAGAGTTGGCGTTCATGAAATATAAAAAAACCCAAGAAGAGGAGAGCAGAAAGGACTACAGGGTGAAACTGAAAGAAGCCAAGAGAGAGATACGTTTGGCGAAGGCACAGGCGGAAGAACAAATGGCTAAAAATGTAAAACAGGGAGATACAAATTTTTTCAGATATATTAGTGAAAGGAGGAAGATAAAAAATGAAATTGCTAGGCTAAAAGATGCTGGGAACAAATATGTGGAGAGTGATGAGGAGAAAGCAAATGTGCTAAACAAATACTTCTGTTCTGTGTTCACAGAAGAAAATCCTGGAGAAGGACCGAGATTGTCTGGCAAAGTTACACGAGAAAATGGAGTAGATTCTGCGCCGTTCACGGAGGAGGGTGTTTATGAGCAACTTGAAAAACTGAAGGTGGACAAAGCGATGGGACCAGACGGGATCTATCCCAGGATACTAAGGGAGCTCAGAGAGGTTCTGGCGAGTCCTATTAAAGACTTGTTCAACAAATCTCTGGAGACAGGAGTGATTCCTGGGGATTGGAGGAGAGCGGATGTGGTCCCTATTCATAAAAGTGGTCACAGGGATGAAGCAGGAAACTACAGGCCGGTGAGCCTCACTTCAGTTGTTGGAAAAATAATGGAAGTGTTGCTGAAAAAAAGGATAGTGTATTTCCTTGAATCTAATGGGTTACAGGATCCGAGGCAACATGGCTTTACAAAAGGTAAATCGTGCCAAACGAACCTGATTGAATTTTTTGATTGGGTAACCAGAGAGCTGGATCGAGGACATATGCTAGATGTAATTTACTTGGATTTCAGCAAAGCCTTTGATACAGTTCCTCATAGGAGGCTGTTGAACAAACTTGAAGGGCTGAAGTTAGGACCCAAAGTGGTGAACTGGGTCAGAAACTGGCTGTCGGACAGACGCCAGAGGGTGGTGGTTAATGGAAGTTCGGTGCTGGGGTCAATCCTGTTCAATATGTATGTAAGTGACATTGCTGAAGGGTTAGAAGGAAAAGTGTGCCTTTTTGCAGATGATACCAAGATTTGTAACAGAGTAGACACCGAAGAGGGAGTGGAGAATATGAAAAAGGATCTGCAAAAGTTAGAGGAATGGTCTAATGCCTGGCAACTAAAATTCAATGCAAAGAAATGCAGAGTAATGCATTTGGGGATTAATAATAGGAAGGAACCGTATATGCTGGGAGGAGAGAAGCTGATATGCACGGACGGGGAGAGGGATCTTGGGGTGATAGTGTCCGAAGATCTAAAGGCGAAAAAACAGTGTGACAAGGCAGTGGCTGCTGCCAGAAGGATTCTGGGCTGTATAAAGAGAGGCGTAGTCAGTAGAAGGAAGAAGGTGTTGATGCCCCTGTACAGGTCATTGGTGAGGCCCCATTTGGAGTATTGTGTTCAGTTTTGGAGACCATATCTGTCGAAAGACGTAAGAAAACTTGAGGCGGTCCAGAGGAGGGCGACGAAAATGATAGGAGGCTTGCGCCAGAAGACGTATGAGGAGAGACTGGAAGCCCTGAATATGTATACCCTAGCGGAAAGGAGAGACAGGGGAGATATGATTCAGACGTTCAAATACTTAAAGGGTATTAATGTAGAACAAAATCTTTTCCTGAGAAAGGAAAATGGTAAAACCAGAGGACATAATTTGAGGTTGAGGGGTGGTAGATTCAGGGGCAATGTTAGGAAATTCTACTTTACGGAGAGGGTGGTGGATGCCTGGAATGCGCTCCCGAGAGAGGTGGTGGAGAGTAAAACTGTGACTGAGTTCAAAGAAGCGTGGGATGAACACAGAAGATTTAGAATCAGAAAATAATATTAAATATTAAATATTGAATATTGAACTAAGGCCAGTTACTGGGCAGACTTGCACGGTCTGTGTCTGTGTATGGCCGTTTGGTGGAGGATGGGCAGGGGAGGGCTTCAATGCGCATATAACGCGCATGGTTATGCACGGTTTGTAAAATCGGGTATAACGCGCGCGTTATATGTGTGAAAATACGGTAATAGTGAAATCTTCTACATCTTGGATATTGAGAATTTTGGCTCAGGCGTTCCAGCTCTTTTTATGGAAGTGAGATCTCCTGGACCTAGACCTCATGGCCTCGTCTCAAAATTCTAAGCTTCCTAGCTTCTTCAGCGGGCACAGGGAGTGGGAGTCAGAGGAGGTAGCAGCATGGCTTCTTTCTCGCCTCTGGTTTCTCTTTTTTCATTGTTTTTCCCTGGCTGATGATGGTTTGGATTTGCCATCTCAAGCTCGCTTTCAAGGCACAGTATTGGATTGGCTTGCTATGTGGATCTGATGAGTCTTTCGACAACTGGACTGTTGAGTTTCCTGGTATCTCCAGATTTGCTCACCTAGGGTCCGATCAACATGGATGTTCGTACTACTTTGGTATTACGACCTAGCTTTTGAAAAGTCATGGCTGACATGTAAGGGTTATGCAAAGCAGGCGATACAGAGGTCTTCACCTGTGACTTATGCTTTCTTTTGGAAGTTTTTCCTTTCTTGGGTACTTCTCAACGTTTGCACCCTTCCAGAGTTCTTTTTTGGCACAAGTGTATTGCCAAGGGCTTAGTGTTCAATTCCCTTCAGCTTCAAGTGCCATTCTTAGCTTGTTACAAGGGCTAGGTATATTGATCTTCGCTTACTTCTCAGCTTCATGTAGTTCAGTTCCTAAACAGAGTACGGTATATTCGTACACCTCTTAGAAAGCCCTGTCCGGAGTACAGTCTTAAGGTACTTCTTCGCAGTTTACTGAAGGCTTCATTTCATCCTTGTCTTTTGAGACTCTAAAGGGCTGTGCCATTGAACACGGGGTTTCTTGTGGCCATGACTTCAGCTTGGCGGTTTTCTGAGTTGTAGGCCTTGTTAAACGGGGATTCCTATTTCTGATTTACAAAATCTTGGGTGTCAGTTCGGACGGTACCACAATTTCTTTCTAAGGAGGTGTCATCCTTTCTTTTATGACACTCTCACTTTTCCTTCCTTCTTCCTGGGAGGAGAAATGGGGAGCCGTGCTTTTATTCACTGCATTTTTTGAAAGTGCGTAGCGTTCTCCACGAGCCAGGTTTCTAACGACTTTTAGTTGTTTAGATCACCTTTTTGTATTCTTCAAGGGACGCCTCAAACGTATGGCGGCGTCCAAAGCCTCCATCACTCGATGGGTCCAGGAGGACATTATTTATGCTTGCTTGATGGCAGGGAAGCGAAAGAACTTCATGACCATTCCACCAGAGCGATGGCTACTTCTTGGACTCAGTCCAGAGGTTTTTTTCCTTGGAGGAGTTTTGTCTCGCGGCTACTTGGTCTTCCGAGAGTGCTTTATCTCAGCATTACCGGTTGGATGTGGGGGTGGATGCGTTTAGTGCTTCGGTTGTTGCGGAGGCGGCGTTTGCTTCCCACCCAGATTGAGGATTGCTTTGCTACATCCCATTGGTCTCTGGATTCATCTGCTGCTGTTGCTAAGGAAGGAAAAATTATGTTTTTACCTGTTAATTTTCTTTCCTTTAGAAGTAGCAGATGAATCCAGAGCCCCACCCTTTCTGTATATTGTCTGTCAGTTTTTTGTTTTGCAACTTTTGCAGATGGTTGTATTCTGTATTATTGCCATTTGAGATTTCTTATGGGAAAGAAGTTTTTTACATGCTATGCCTATTGATGGTTACAGATGCTTGGGCAAGGAGCTATACTGAAGATACAGGAGGAGTGCCAGCCAATAGGACCACCTGTTAATCAGTTTCTCTATCTCCGCCTGCTGGTAGATGTGTGCTATCCCATTGGTCTCTGGATTCATCTGCTGCGTCTAAAGGAAAGAAAATTAACAGGTAAGAGCATAATTTTTCCATATAAGCTTTTAAATACAACACTCGCACATTTAAATATACTTCCAGTATACTTCGTTACTGATGATGTCATCAGTAACGCAGCAGAGTGAAATCCCTGACGGACAAGGCCAAACAGCCTGTTTAGAGTGCTGCCGGCCCGACGGCTGCTTTGGATGAAGGTAGGGCTCGCTCGCAGTCAGCGGAGAGGGAAGGATGGAGGATTCAGCAGGGGATCAGCTGTGCGGCGAGGGGGGGAGCCGGGTTGAAGAGTTGCTGGTGAATCCCAGGACTAGGACTTATTTTTGGGGTAGGGCTTAAATTAAGACTTACCCTGAAAATGATGCTAGGTCTTATTTTCGGGTAAACATGGTAATGTCTTATTAAAGAAATTACAATTTTGCATAAGGTAAAACTCTTTATAGTTTATAAATCCTTCCTTTTGGCTAAGTCTTAATAATAATATTGTAATTTATAGCTAAAGAGACATATGATCAAGAAACTGTTTTATTTTACTTTTGTGATTATGATAAACATACCGAGGGCCTCAAAATAGTACCTGGCAGGTCGCATGTGGCCCCCAGGCCACGAGTTTGAGCCCACTGTTTTAGAGTGATTTGGTCACAGCTGTTGGGAGTGTTTTGTGTACATGTGTGTTCCGCACCTGTGGAAGACACAACTGATAGGTATTACATGGAACTCATTAGCATTAAAATGAGCAATCGGTATAATGCACAGCATCAGCGTGCAAACTTTTATGTCAGGTCTGAGCTCTCATAGCCATATTTTCCTGTTAGTGCCCAAGCGCTGATTGGCTCAGGCACTGACAGGAAAGTAAAGAGAGCTCAGACCTGCAAAAATCTCTGACCCTTCTGTAAAACCACAACACATGGACAACTTCTGCTATTTCTACCCCACCTTTCCGCCACCGCCAAGACATTCAGGAATGCCTGAATCCTGCAGATCCCCCCCAGCCCTCCAAAAATAGCCCCTCCCCCCCCAAAAAAAAATTCTGGTAGTCTAGTAGGCCGGGCCAGACCTACCCCCCTGCCCCCCCCCCTAAATTTTGCAGCTTTCTTCTCTATCCCACCCTCTCTCCTGCCCTCCCTTCCTTCAATCAATCGAGTGCAACATTTCTCATACCTCTCTCTCTCTGCTGCTTGTAAACTTCAGGCCGCTGGCAGCGTTGATGAGCTGAACATGCTGCTTCTGGCTGCCCAAGAAGCTTTCCCTCTGCTTCAGCTTCCTGTCCCCACAGAAACAGGACATTGCAGCAGAGTGAGAGCTTCTGGGGCCGCTGAAGGCAGCATGTTTAGCTCATTGACACTGCCAGCAGCCCAAAGCTTGCAGGCTGCAGCATGGAGAGACTGGACCCTAGACTAGAGCACCCCTGAGGAGCTGCACTCGGGGTGGACTGCCCCCTCTGTACACCACTATAGTAATAGTAATGTGTGTGCACTAAGAGTGGAGAAATAGCCTATTGGCTAGTGCAGTGGTCTGAGAACCCTACTGCAGCTCCTTATTACCCTCTAACTCTCTGTTGTTCCAGGTACAAAATAAGTACCTGTATAGAATAAATAAACTGCTTTGATTTATATTATAATGAGGGGCAGCTGGAATTAAATTTTAATTTTAATTGTGATTGTTTAATATTAAACATTTGTGGTGATATGCTACTGTTTTTATCTGGTTATTATAAAACATGCTTGATATATAAAGAAAAGTAGCCTGTGCCAATTGCTTTTCAGTTTCCATTCATTGGAATACAAGGTTATATTATGTGTTTCTTTTAAATTTGCCATTTTAAAATGTTTTTAGGGGTATGAGCATCAAAAAGTGAAAGAAGATGAGATTTTGAAAAAATTTGACAAATGGAAAGAAGAAGAAAGAGAAAAGTTTGGGGATGAAATGAACAAAGTAAAAGAGATGTTCATAAAGGAGTTTCAAGAACTGACTTCAAAGAATGATGTGCTAGAAAAAGTAAGCAGAATCTAGAATAGTTCTAGAGAAAAGTTTATCAATACACAAATAAAGCATATTATTGAACAAATGTTTTGAAACTGTTCAACTATGATTTAGAAAAAAAAGTTTTAACTATGTTTCTGTTGACCTTTTAAATTCTAAGTATGCTTATCTATAATAATAAAATGCTAAGCGCGCATGCGCACTCTCACTGCGTGCTTCCCTGATCCCTGTTCTGTCGGGCTGTGGCGGTAAGAGTGCGCATGCGCGCCAGACAAGCCTCCCTGGTCTCCACCTCACGGCTGCAGAAACGGCCCCACACTCGCGGCTTCAGGCTCATCCAGCTCCAGCACAGCAGAGAGTCGGCAGTACAGAGTAATCAGTTTCTCCTTCCTTCCCGCGATCCGACCGGCTCCCTTAGGCCCTTCCCTTCCCGCGGTCCCGACTCCAGCAGCCTGCAGCACTGTACACACGCTGCTTCGGGGCCTTCTAAACTAAACTAAACTAAACCTTAGGTTTGTATACCGTGCCATCTCCACAAGCGTAGAGCTCGGCACGGTTTACAGGGTTAAGTTGAAAAGGAGCTACAATGAAGGGTTATAGGATGACATCATCAGAGACGCGGCAGAGCAAATCAGGGCAGTAGAAGGCCCTGAAGCAGCGTGTGTAGAGTGCTGCAGACGCTACTGGAGTCGCAGGTTTGTAGGGACCGCGGAAAGGGAAAGGGGGGGGGTAGGGGAAATGCTGCTGTTGCACAGGGAAACATAGAAACATAGAAATAGACGGCAGATAAGGGCCCACGGCCCATCTAGTCTGCCCACCTTAATGTCCCTCCCCTACCTTTGCCCTGTGAATAGATCCCATGTGCCGATCCCATTTGGCCTTAAAATCAGGCACGCTGCTGGCCTCAATCACCTGTAGTGGAAGACTATTCCAGCGATCAACCACTCTTTCAGTGAAAAAGAATTTCCTGGTGTCACCTCGTAGTTTCCCGCCCCTGATTTTCAACGGATGCCCTCTTGTTGTCGTGGGACCCTTGAAAAAGAAGATATCTTCCTCCGCCTCGATGCGGCCCGTAAGATACTTGAACGTCTCGATCATGTCCCCCCTCTCTCTGCGCTCCTCGAGCGAGTATAGCTGTAATTTGTCAAGCCGTTTTTCGTATGGTAGATCCTTGAGTCCCGAGACCATCCAGGTGGCCATTCTTTGCACCGACTCCAGTCTCAGCACATCCTTGCGATAATGCGGCCTCCAGAATTGCACACAGTATTCCAGGTGGGGCCTCACCATGGATCTATACAATGGCATAATGACTTCCGCCTTACGACTGACGAAACCCCTTCGTATGCAGCCCATGATTTGTCTTGCCTTGGACGAAGCCTGCTCCACTTGATTGGCAGACTTCATGTCCTCACTGACGATTACCCCCAAGTCTCGTTCTGCTACCGTTTTTGCTAGGATCTCGCCATTAAGGGTATAAGACTTGCATGGATTCTGGCTGCCCAGGTGCATAACTTTGCATTTTTTGGCATTGAAGTTGAGTTGCCATGTCCTAGACCATCGCTCCAGTAGGAGTAGGTCGTGCATCATGTTGTCGGGCACTGAATCTTCGTCTGTTGTGCATTTGCCCACTACATTACTCAGTTTGGCGTCATCGGCGAATAATGTTATTTTACCTCGAAGCCCTTCTGCCAAGTCTCTTATAAAGATGTTGAATAGGATTGGGCCCAAGACTGAGCCCTGTGGTACTCCACTAATCACCTCCGTCATTTTGGAGGGGGTGCCTTTCACCACCACCCTTTGGAGCCTACCTCCAAGCCAGCTCCCAACCCATTTCGTCAATGTGTTACCTAATCCTATAGAACTCATCTTGCTCAGTAACCTGCGGTGTGGTACGCTATCGAATGCTTTGCTAAAGTCCAGGTACATGATGTCCAGGGACTCCCCAATATCCAGCTTCTCCGTTACTCAGTCAAAGAAGCTGATCAGGTTGGATTGGCAGGATCTCCCCTTAGTAAATCCATGTTGTCGGGGATCCCGTAGATTCTCCTTATCCAGGATCTTATCTAATTGGTGTTTGATTAGAGTTTCCATTAGTTTGCTCACTATCGATGTTAGACTCACTGGTCTGTAGTTTGCTGTCTCCATCTTTGAGCCTTTCTTGTGGAGTGGAATGATGTTAGCCGTCCTCCAGTCCAACGGGACGCTGCCTGTACTAAGGGAGAGGTTGAAGAGCGCGGACAGTGGCTCCGCCAAGACATCACTCAGCTCCCTAAGCACCCTGGGGTGCAGGTTGTCCGGCCCCATTGCTTTGTTAACCTTGAGCTTTGACAGCTCACCGTAGACACTGCTGGGCGTAAACTCAAAGTTACTAAACGGGTCAACTGAGCCAACCCTTGTCTGTAGCTGAGGGCCGAGCCCTGGCGCTTCTCGGGTGAAGACTGAGCAGAAGTATTCATTTAATAGTTGGGCTTTTTCCGAATCCTTTTCCACATAGTCTCCGTCTGGTTTCCTAAGACGTACAATCCCGCCTGAGTTTTTTCTTCTATCACTGATATACCTGAAGAAGGATTTATCTCCCTTCTGGATGTTCTTTGCTAGAGACTCCTCCATGAGGAATTTAGCCTCCCTGACTGCTGTTTTGACGGCTTTTGATTTGGCCAGGTAGTCTGCTCTAGAGTCCTGCTTCCCTGATTGTTTGTAAGAGATGAATGCTTTTTTCTTCTCCTTGATCAGGTCTGAGATCTCCGCAGTAAACCACTGTGGCTTATTGTTCCTTCGCCGTTTACTTACTGATTTTACATAGCGGTTTGTTGCTTCTTGTATGGTTGCTTTCAAAGTCGACCACATGTCTTCCACGTTATCGGTTTCTTCTTGGCTTTGTAGCGCCTGGTGAACGAAGTCTCCCATTTCTTTGAAATTTGTGTCCTTGAATTTGAGGACTTTGGTTAGTGTAGTAGATTTAGTGAAACCTTTCCTGATATTGAACCATACCATGTTGTGGTCACTGGAGGCCAATGTGTCGCCCACCGAGACCTCTGTGACACTTTCTCCATTGGTAAGTATCAGGTCCAGTATTGCCTGATCCCTTGTCGGTTCCAACACCAGTTGCCTGAGGCTTGCTCCTTTCATAGAGTTTAATAGCCTCCTGCTGCTGCCGGAAGCAGAGGTAAGTGTAACCCAATCCACATCAGGCATGTTGAAGTCACCTAGCAATACTGTGTCCCCACGCAAGGTGATATTTTCTATATCTTCGATTATTTCCATATCCAGGTCATCCTGTTGTCTTGGGGGTCTGTAAATTATGCCAAGATACAAGCATTTGTCCTTCCCTCTGGCCAAATTAACCCAAAGGGATTCCCCAGTATACTGGACATCTGAGATTCTCGTGACCTTAATGTCATCTTTAGTATATAATGCTACACCCCCTCCCTTCCTACCCTCTCTGTCCCGGCGAAGCAAGTTGTAACCCGGTATGACCATGTCCCACCCGTGGGAGTCTGTGAGCCAGGTTTCGGATATCGCCACCACATCCAGGTCGGCATTCCTTATTTCTGTTTCCAATTCCAGGATCTTGTTTCCTAAACTGTGTGCGTTGACGTACATAGCCCTCCATGTTATATTTTTGTTATGTCTCAGTGGGGATATTCCTGTTTGAGCTATTTGAACACCTTTAGCATTGTTTGTGTTATTTGTGCTTTCCTGAGGCTCAGAACCACAATGTGTACTCCCCATATACCCAGAACTACAGTGTGTACTCCCCCTAGACCCGGAATTACAATGTGACCCATAAATATGATGTGACCCTACTCCCGACTCAAAAGTGTGTGCACTCACCCCTGACCCAGAATTTCGGTGTCTACTTTCCTCAGCCTCATAAATGTATTGGCATTTTAGTTCGCCTGGTATGTTGTTTGTGCCTGTACCCTCCCCCGACCTACCTAGTTTAAAGCCCTGTGGAGTAGGCGGGCTAGGCGGTGTCCAAGGACATTTTTCCCTCTTCTGGTTAGGTGTAGCCCGTCGTGTCCCTGTAGTCCTTGCAATGCTTCTCCATGGTGCAGAAACCCGAAGTTCATCTCCTTGCACCATCCTCGCAGCCAGTCGTTCGCCCTTTGTATTCGATCCTCTCTGGCTCTGCCCTTGCCCCTCACTGGGAGAATCGAGGAGAAGACCACCTGTGCATCCATCCTCCTCAGCTTCTCCCCCAGGGCCCTGAAGTCTTCGGGTATGCTGTCCGGGCTGCTCCTTGCGGTGTCGTTGGTTCCGACGTGGATTAGAACCATGGGGAAGTGGTCTCGGGGCTTGATGAGTCTGTCAATGCAAGCAGTGACATCCCGGATCCTGGCCCCTGGCAAACAGCAGACCTCTCTTGATTGTAGGTCTGGTCTGCAGATTGGTCCCTCGGTGCCCCTCAGCAGCGAATCTCCGATGACCACCACTCTGCGCTTCTTAGGGGTGGGCTGTACTGTTGATTCCGGAGTTGGAACCGTCTGCTGAACAACTACTTGTAGCTCTTTCTCCGGACCTTCCTGTAGCAGCTGATATCTATTCCTCAGGGCGATATGAGGTGTCGATGTTGAGCTGTCCTGTATGGGGGAAAAAGAGACAGAGTTAGGTCCTCTGCATTTTCTTGTGGAGGAAGTCACCAACTGCCAGGAGTCAGCGTCTCCAACCACTTCCTGCATTCCGGTAGTTTGTCTCAAGGTGGCCGTTTTGGATGCTATGGGTGTTCCCAGGGTGGTCTTATCAGGTTCCTGTTCAGCGATCTGAGACAGCTCCTGGATGACTCCATCGATGAAGGTCTCGTCGTCTCGGATGCTCCTTAAGCGCTGAACCTCCTCTCTCAGGCTCTTTAGCTCCATCAAAAGGCTTTCGTCCGGTTGAACCATTACTTCTGTCTGCGTTGAGACTGTAGACATCTTTGAGGGGATGGCCTCGGTCTGTACAGAGACCTCTGCCCTCCGTCCTGGTTCTCCTTCCATCTGTACTCGGACCATAGCCATCCCCTGGGTGCTCTCGGTGACTGAACTGCCTGTTTTGATTGAAGTCTTGCTGCTTCTAGTCCTACCTGCCATTACAAAGTACTGTGGGGGGAGGGAAATGGAGGGGAAATAATTCAAACAACTTACTCTGTGAAACTTCCGTTATTACACAAAAAAAGGTAGGTGACAAAAGGAGAGAGAGACAAAGAACCCCCCCCCCCACATACAGCAGCCAAAGAGACAAACACCAAAACAAACACAGACAGAGAGACCAAAAGTAAGAAATACAGACAGCAGCCAAAGAGATAGACAGAAGGTGACAGTCAAAACACCACACAGAAGAACAGGGGTTTAAAGAGACAGATTTAAAGAAAAAAAAAAAAATTTGGACAAGGAGAGAGAAACAAACAGAAAAAAAAGACAGGGGCTACAGAGACAGATTTAAAGAGACAGACACCAAAACAAAGACAGACAGACATACAGCGGCCAAGGGGAGAGAGACAGAAAGAAAGACAGACACACAAATCTATTCTAGCACCCGCGTGTTCCTGTTTTCCTTGCGCTGTAGGTCCCCGCAGGTAGGTGATATCAGCTTCAGGCGGTGCGGCGACGTCTGTCAGCGTCTGCATGCCGCCGCAGCTGTCGGCAGCTGCAGGCTGCAGCGGCTTGAGGCGGCTGTCGGCGGAGAGCAGATGCAAGGTAAGGGGTGCTGCTGGACAGGGGAAGAGACGGGGGGAGAAAAAAAGGAAGGGAGGCCTACTGCTGGATGGGGGAGCAGGAAAGAGATGCTAGGGGGGAAGAAAAAGGAAGAGAGGCCTACTGCTGGACCGGGGGACAGGACAGAGGTGCTGCTGGACAGGGGGGAAGATAAAAAAAGGGAGAAGGGCTGCTGCTGTATAAGGGGAGCAATGAAGGAGTGGTGGTGGACACAGGGAAGGTAAAAGGAAGGGAAAATGGGTGGGCAGCTGAGGAAAAAGAAAGACAGAAAGAAACACAGAAAGACAGAAAGCGGCTAAGGAGAGAGAGAGGGAAAGAAATAAAGACACACATACACATATATTCTAGCACCCGTTAATGTAACGGGCTATAAGACTAGTTTGATATATTCCTGTATTTAATGTTTTGATGATGGCTGCTATTTTAATTGAGCTATTGTTTCTGCGTAGAGTTGATCTAATCCAGAGGTTCCTAGCTGGTATGTGGTGTGGAAATATGAGATGTGCTGCAAAATTTGCACTACCTGTAGAAAGGTGATGGGGACAGAAAAATATGAATATTTCTCGTCCCATCATCCCCTGTGTGATCACCTCCAGTTGGCTGGAGGAGTTAGCAAGCACCATATCTTATTTGCTTGCACTGTTTTCTTCATCAGCCTTCTTCTGAACTTGGATCTGCATGGAGCTAGTGGGTCTTGTGTGACTATAAGGCTTAGCACTAGTCAAACTTAGAGAGAATGGGTTGATGGAGGAGCAAGTAGAAGTAGGTAAGAATTGCTGGTCACTCAGATCCTTTTGCTGGCTGGTGGTAATCTTTGGAGGGAAAGATGATGGGATACTGGGCTAGATGGACCATTGGTCTGACCCAGTAAGGCTATTCTTCTTTATCGTCCCTCCAGACTAGCACAGAAACTGATGGGTAATAGCTCACCATGACCAGCAGGTGGAGACTGAGACACAAACTTTTGGCTGTAGTATAAGTGGGCTGTGCAGTCCCAAGTACAATCAGTCTGCTCTCAGTTTCCAGCAGGTGGAGGTGGTAAGCCTGTGCAGTCTTCCCTGGTTTAGTGTAGGACTGTTGGATTTTGTTTAAATTGACCTTCTTGTCCCAGTTTGTGGTGCTGGATTGAGCTTAGGGGACCCTTTCTGGAGTCTGTCTGATGTCAGGGTTGCCACATTCGATGGGTCGAGTCCCTGCCCCCCCATTTCTCCCACCTCCCCAAATTTTTACTGTAGAAGTGCCTCAGCTGTAAGCCTTGCCACCAATACTAGTAACCAAAAGATATATAACTGACCATGTAAATAAGACAAGCCTTTGAAGGGTGATCAAGAAATATTGTATAAAATTACTCAGAGATGTGAAACTCTGAAAGGAAGGCTACAAAACCTCCCTTGGGTAAAGAGTTTACCTTCCAGTCAGACTGGTGGTCTGAATCGCAAGAAGTTATCTTTTTGACTCCCCAGCTATGATGCATTTGTTTGTAAGTCACGCAGTTATGCTATTCTAGCACTAGTATCAACTAGGATTCAATCTGAACCAGCTTACATCGGGTCCCCTGAAGCAGGGAACAAAACGGGGCCACGTTGGGACCCCCTCACTCCTGTTTAACAGCTAAGTGGATTTTTTCATCAAGTATGCAGTGACGTTTGCATGATATTAACAACAAGAACAAACCAGTTATTTTGAACTTTTGAAACAGTTTGAACTTTTTAGCCTTTCCAGGTCGTAATCAGAAAACATTTTTATAGAATAACAATGACTGGAAGGTAAACTCTTTACCCAAGGGAGGTTTTGTAGCCTTCCTTTCAGAGTTTCACATCTCTGAGTAATTTTATACAATATTTCTTGATCACCCTTCAAAGGCTTGTCTTATTTACATGGTCAGTTATATGTCTTTTGGATTTTGACTTCTTTCTGACCTAGTGTTTGTTGAATAATATCCCTGAACATAATTCACTAATACCAGAGCCAGTAGAGCCTGTTCAATTGTCGATTAAAGTTAAATTGAAAAAAAAAAAAGTCTTCAGGCAGTGCAGGTCTGAAGGGAAGCCTTCAATTGAGGTAAATTGACTTTAATAGAGTCATCTGGTCCGTTCCTCTACATCATACATGCATTTCATCATACAAGCATTTTAGGAAGCTCCTGAAAACTCACTTCTTCCCTAAACCCTTATTGACCCAAGTCTAGACACTTTCACTCATCATCTTACCACTAACCTCAATTTTTTGTTTATTGTTTTTTATGCGTTTGTAAAACTATATTATTCTAATTTGTTAAAAATTAATGTTTTTTATACCTGTACACCGCCTTGAACCGAAAGGGTTATGTTATGTTAATTGCTAACCGGCACTTTATTTTTCTCTTAGTAGCGATTTTAACAATGAATACTTTTAAAGGGAAAAAGTGCTCATTGTGTTCTCCATGCGAGGTCAATGAGGCTGGCGTGTGCATGAGTTCACTGGCCGCCACGAAGATAAACCCTTACTGACTTCGGGTGCCAGCAAGCAGGATTCCCCTTCACGCGTGCACCGCAAGTTGGCAGTAGGCAGTGGGGAAGCTCGGGTTTTCAGGAGGGTGGTGGTTTTGTCTTCGCATCCACCCCCATTTGGCCCCCCTCTTTTCTGGTTCTGAGCCAGTCTACCCATCCCCCCCAGTCTGCGGCCGAGGGTCTTGTGGGACGAAGACCTTTTGTTTGGGGATGCAGATACACCTGATGAGGACTTGGACCCCTTGGTGGATCCCCAAGATCCTCTCGTGGGGATGGATGCTGCTAGCCGATGTTTTGTTGAGCCACCAGCTGGTGAGCATGCATCAGTGGTGCGCATTTTTCAGTGGGAAGAACTCCAGGAACTTATTCTTCAGGTTTTGTTGGTTTTACACTTTGAGGAGGATGCAAAGGAGCCCCTGTGTGTGGTGGATCCCCTGCTTCTGGGAATCTGCTCAGCCTCCTGCTCTTTTCCTATGCATCAGGATATTCGGGATATAGTGCTCGCGCAGTGGAAGGCGCCGGAAATGCCTTTTCATTTTGCACGATCCATAACTCGTCTGTATCCCATCCCGGAGATGTATAGGGATACCTTGAAGTCTCCTGTGGTGGATGTGGTGGTCTCAGCCATCACGCCATTGGCATATGGTGCCGGTTGAGGGTGGCTCGGCCTTACGGGGCTTTGAGGATCATAGGATAGAGTCTCTTCTTAAGCAGAGTTTTGACATTGTTGCCCTGGTGGTCCAGGCGGCGATGTGTGGTGGTCTGGTGATTTGGGCTTGATTTTGGTGGTCTGAGCGTGCTCTTGAGCGGGAGTCTGATGACTGGTCCTTGGTGGATTGGGAGATTGCTAAGATTGAGCTGGGTGCTTCTTATCTCTCTGATGCCATGTATGATCTGCTGCAGGCTTTGGCCATGGCTCTTGGATGCTCATGGGCGAAAAAGTATCTGGTGGCCTTGTCTGCAGCCCACGTGGTAGGCGTCTACAACGTTCAGGTAGACTTTCAGAGTCAACAGTTTCTGGCCCGGGAGATTGGTCCCTGTCCAGGCTAGTGTTCGAGTCTATAGTCCGGTGGTGGGGCCGTCCATCTTTTGATCTGATGGTGTTAGCCAAGATCCAGAAGGCAAACAGATTCTTCAGCTGCTGCAGAGAGGTCAGCAGCGAAGGGTTGGATGCCTTGGTACAGCCTTGGCCTGAGGGTGAACTTCTTTATATCTTTCCCCCATGGTCCATGATAGGGCGCGTTCTGCACCGGGTGGCCCAGAAGATCATGGTACACAGGCCTGGTATGGTTGAGCATGGAGAGGGGTCTGCGACTCCCCTGCCATCAGCGGCTGTTCATGCAGGGACCCATAGTGCTACAGGATCCAGACTGCTTTGGTGCTTGAGTGCGCGGCATTGACAACCAGGGGCTATTCATTTGCGGTCATCGCTACACTCCTTCACAGCAAGCAGAAATTCACCGTGTCGTCCTACGCGAAAGCCTGTAGGGGCTTTCAGGCTTGGTATGAGGGGCCAGGTGGATTCCTCAGCCCCTTCGGTGACATATGTCTTAGACTTCCTGCAGGCTTGCATCAGGAAGGAGCTTCTGGATTCTTCACTCTGTGTTCAGATTGAGAGACTCTCGTGTTTGGGTTCTGCTGCCTTCAGGGGTTCCTTGGTGTCTTGCCTGAAGGCTTTCAGCTTCCTGCAGGGAGCGGGGAGGCTGAGGCCTCATTTGTGGTTATCTTGCCCAATGTGGAATTAAACTTAGTTCTCCTCTCGCTGGCTCATCCTCCCTATGAACCTCCAGATCTGATCTCTCTGATAGATTGTACCATTAAGACTGTGTTTGTTGTAGCAGTCACTTCTGCTCGTAGTGTTTCAGAGCTTCTCAGCTTTTTCATGCTGGGATCCTTTTCTCCACATCACGGATACTGCGGTGCTCTTGAGGACCGTGCCTTCTTTTCTTCCGACAGTGGTTTCAGCATTCCATATCAATCTGGAGATTCGGTTGCCCGCCTTTATTCCTTCAGGCTCCAAGTCCATGTGTTTTACAGTCGCTGAACATACGGTGTCTCCTTCTGGGATGCTTGGAGGCCACGAATGTCTTTTTAATCATCTGTTGTCCTGGCGGGTCCTGCCCAGCAGGGTAGGCTTGCTTCTAAGGCTACCATCTCTGGATGGATCCATACAGCAATTTCCATTGCGTATGTGAAATATTTTCCTAAGCTGCTCCTCAGTCTGCTTCCTTTCATCCTCATTCATGATGTCTTGATCCAAAGCTTCTTGTCTATAGAGAAAGTCCTGCCTCTTGTGAATTCATACCTCTGTACTTAAAATGTTTCCATTAGAATTTCTCCATGCTGTCTTTTCTCCAGGGTGTATATATTCAGATCATTCAAGGATGTCCACATATGCTTTATGAGATGACAGTTGACATTTTAATAGCCACCCTCTGGACTAACTTCATCTGACTTATATCCTATTCAAGGAATGGTCTCCAAACTTGATACTGTAATTGAGATCTCACCAGAGAATTATACAGAGGCAGTTCAGTTCCCTACTTGTCTTTCCTTCTGGTGTTTTCTTCTCCTGTATTATTTATTCTGGTGTTTGCTGTTTTTATTTAGTCACTATAAAATACAGCAGCTGTTCTCATCATTAGATTAGCAGTTTCAAAATGAATAAATTCCAGTTGAATATTAGACTGAATTTTTTTTTTTTTTTACTGATACAAGCAAGTAGGAATGGACCTGTGAGATAAACTGAAGGTGCCTCCAGGTTAGAACTGTAACTTTTTCCTTAGTGCACATTGTCCTAATAATGCATTTTACCAGGATAGTATGTTTGGGTAAGCAGTGCTGCAAAGTTTAGCTAAATTTTGAACAAGACTCAATTCATCCCTCCAGTCCATACAAGGGATCCAACCAGGTTTATCGGAAGTACTATTTTAACTCATTAATAGAAAATAGAAAACTATCATCTGTTTGGGACAGCTAGTATATTACAACTATGATGAAACAATCAATCAGTTTGGGAGTCCTCATTTGTGTGACTGAAATTGCTTGCATATAAATGGTGTCTCTGTAGATCAGTGGTTCCCAAACCTGTCCTGGAGGACCCCCAGACCAATCGGGTTTTCAAGATAGCCCTAACGAATATGCATGACAGAGATTTTCATATAATGGAGATGCCAGGAATGTAGATCTGCTCCATGCATATTCATTAGGGCTATCTTGAAAACCCGACTGGCCTGGGGGTCATTCAGGACAGGTTTGGGAACCACTGCTGTAGATAGATGAATATATTGGTAACCTGTAGTTTGTTTTGTAGGGTGAGGAGGCGCCAGATCAGTCTTCTGGTAAAGCCAGTACTCACCAAATATTAAAATATACTAGTCTTTAAGCCCGTTACATTAACGGGTGCTAGAATAGATGTCTGTCTGTCTGTGTTTCTTTATCTCTCTCTCCTTGGCCGCTGTCTGTGTCCTTCTGTTCCCTCCCCCCGAACAAAGCTGTCTGCCCCCAGCACAGCCCTACCCCCAAAGCAGCCCCCTTTCCCTTTCCCTGTCTCTCCATGGCCTTCTTCTGTCTTCCCCCCAGAGCAAAGTTGTTTACCCTAAGCACACCCCTCCCCCCAAAGCAGCCCCCTTTCCCTCTCCCTGTCTCTCCATGGCCCCTTCGGTCTTCCCCCCAGAGCAAAACTGTCTGTCCCCAGCACACCTCCCCCCCCAAAGCAGTCCCCTTTCCCTCTCCCTATCTCTCCATGGCCCCTTTTGTCTCCCCCCAGCACACCTCCCCCCCAAAGCAGTCCCCTTTCCCTCTCCCTATCTCTCCACGGCCCCTTCTGTCTCCCCTCAACACACCCCTCCCCCCAAAGCAGCCCCCTTTCCCTCTCCCCCTGGCCCCCTGTATTGACCCCCCTGCTTACTCTCCCTCCATCCCGGTGTCTTCTGGCCTGCTCCTCTTCAAAGCAGGCCGCGATCGTGGTGGCCGGCCCCAGCGAACCTTGCAGGCCACTCCCCAACCCAGAAGCACGCTCCCTCCCGACGCGATCCCATGCGTCAGAGGGAACGTGCCACCGAGGCCGGAAAGCGGCCCGCGAGGCCCGCCAAAGCTGGCCATGATCACAGGCTGTCCCGAAGAGGAGGATCAGCAGCAGCAGCAGTGAGCGAGGGCGGGAGGTGTGTTGAGCTTGCTTCGGGTTGGTGAGTGAGGGCGGGAGGAGGGGAGTGGCCAGAGTGATCCCTGGCTGAGTTCTAAAATGGAACACGGCCACGGATCACACACCACAGCAGCAGGGATCACGCTTTTTTAAAAGCGCATGCGCCACTAACGTTTTATTATATAGGATAGGAGAAGTACCGTATTTTCACGCATATAACGCGCTCATTATACACGATTTTACAAACCGTGCATAACCTTGCGCGTTATACGCGTGAGCGCGTTTTACAACTTTTTTTTTACATAGTTCCCCCCGACGTCCGATTCACCCCCCCCCCCGCAGGACCGCTCGCACCCCCACTCCGAAGGACCGCTCGCCCGCACCCCCACCCCGAAGGACCGCTCGCACGCACTCGCACCCGCACCCCACCCTGAAGGACCGCTCACACCCCCACAGCCTCCCGACCCCCCCCCATCATGTAGAAGCTCCTACCGGTGTCCTGCTGCTTCCTCTTGGTGGTCCCGGCCCTTCTGTGAGCCCTGCGCCTGCGCTGCTTCCTCTTCCGGTGGTCCCGCCCTTACATCAGAGAAAGAGCGGGACCGCCGGAAGAGGAAGCAGCGCAGGGCTCACAGAAGGGCCGGGACCGCCAAGAGGAAGCAGCAGAACACCGGTAGGAGCTTCTACATGATGGGGGGGGGTCGGGAGGCTGTGGGGGTGCGAGCGGTCCTTCAGGGTGAGGGTGTGGGTGCGGGTGGGAGTGCGTGCGAGCGGTCCTTCGGGGTGGGGGTGTGGGTGCGGGCGAGTGGTCCTTCGGGGTGGGGGTGCGAGCGGTCCTGCGGGGGGGGTGAATCGACGTCGGGGGGGGGCATCAGACTTTCAGGGTGGGGACAGGACTTCAAGGGGGAGAGGAGAGTCTGGGCGGGCGAAAGGAGAGTCGGGGTGGCCAGAGGAGAGTCGGGGCGGACGAAAGGAGAGTCGGGCGGCGACGGGAGAGTTGGGGCAGCATGAGCGGGATACGGGTGTGCGCGGTATACAAAAATTTTTTTACATATATTTTGGTTTCCCGTGCGCTATACCTGTGTGCGCGTTTTACACGGGTGCGCGTTATCTACGTGAAAATACGGTATCTATGTACGTATGTACTGTTTTCAACAGTAGCCTATCCATGGCTCTGCAGATCACTAGGCACAGACTGAAAGTATGACAAGTGTGGTGCCTGCCATATGTTTGGATGAACTTATGCCCATTATGGAACTACCTATAAGTTTGTCTAAAGTGTTAAGTACTCAGGGGTCAGGGTTGAGGAGGGATTTGCACTTATAGTCATACTTACTCGTTTTGAAAAGTGTGCATGTATACTTCCTTGCAAAATTATCAGCAGAAGCTAATAGGTATAAATGCTTTTAGGTAGTTTTCCTGGGAAAATATAACAGATACATGCATATTACCGTATTTTCACGTAGATAACGCGCACCCATGTAAAACGCGCACACGGGTATAGCGCGCGGAAAACACAAATTTATGTGCAGAAATTTTTATATACCGCGCACACCCGTATACCGCGCATGCTGGCCGACTCTCCTTTCGCCCGCCCCGACTCTCCTCTGGCCACCCCGACTCTCCTTTCGCCCGCCCCGACTCTCCTCTCCCCCTTGAAGTCCTGTCCCCACCCTGAAAGCCTGATGCCACCCCCACGTCCGATTCACCCCCGCTGGACCGCTCGCAACCCCACCCCGAAGGACCGCTCACACGCGCTCCCACCTGCACCCGCACCCCCACCCTGAAGGACCGCTCGCACCCCCACAGCCTCCCGAACCCCCCCCCCCATCATGTAGAAGCTCCTACCGGTGTCCTGCTGCTTTCTCTTGGCGGTCCCGGCCCTTCCGTGAGCCCTGCGCCTGCGCTGCTTCCTCTTCCAGCGGTTCGCCCTTTCTCTAACGTCAATCCCTCTTTCCCCGCCGACTCCCCAACTCCCCGACACGATCGGGGCAAGAGGGAGCTCAAGCCCTCTTGCCCCAGCCAACCGCGGCACCCCCGACACGATTGGGGCAAGAGGGAGCTCAAGCCCTCTTGCCCCAGCCAACCGCGGCATCCCCGACACGATCGGGGCAAGAGGGAGCTCAAGCCCTCTTGCCCCCTGACACGATCGGGGCAAAAGGGAGTCCAAGCCCTCTTGCCCCGCCAACTCCCCAACTCCCCGACACGATCGGGGCAAGAGGGAGCTCAAGACCTCTTGCCCCAGCCAACCGCGGCACCCCCGACACGATCGGGGCAAGAGGGAGCTCAAGCCCTCTTGCCCCCCCCGACACGATCGGGGCAAAAGGGAGCCCAAGCCCTCTTGCCCCGCTGACTTCCCAACTCCCCGACAATATCGGGCCAGGAGGGAGCCCAAACCCTCCTGGCCACGGCGACCCCTACCCCCACCCCGCACTACATTACGGCAGGAGGGATCCCAGGCCCTCCTGCCCTTGACGCAAACCCCCTCCCCCCAACGACCGCCCCCCCAAATAACCTCCGACCGCCCCCCCAGCCGACCCGTGACTCCCCTGGCCGACCCCCACAATACCCCCACCCCCTTCCCCGTACCTTTGTGTAGTTGGCCGGACAGACGGGAGCCAAACCCGCCTGTCCGGCAGGCAGCCAACGACGGAATGAGGCCGGATTGGCCCATCCGTCCCAAAGCTCCGCCTATTGGTGGGGCCTAAGGCGCCTGGGCCAATCAGAATAGGCCAGGGAGCCTTAGGTCCCTCCTGGGGGCGGGGCCTGAGGCATATGGGCCCAACCTGACCATGTGCCCAAGGTCCCGCCCCCAGGAGGGACCTAAGGCTTCCGGGCCTATTCTGATTGGCTCAGGCGCCTTAGGCTCCACCAGTAGGCGAAGCTTTGGGACGGATGGGCCAATCCGGCCTCATTCCGTCGTTGGCTGCCTGCCGGACAGGCGGGTTTGGCTCCTGTCTGTCCGGCCAACTACACAAAGGTACGGGGAAGGGGGGTGGGGGTGTCGTGGGGGTCGGCCAGGGGGGTCGCGGGTTGGCTGGGGGGTGCGGTCGGAGGTTCTTTGGGGGGGTGGTCGTTGGGGGGAGGGGGGTTTGCATCGAGGGCAGGAGGGCCTGGGATCCCTCCTGCCCGTAATGTAGTGGGGGTAGGGGGTCGCCGTGGCCAGGAGGGTTTGGGCTCCCTCCTGGCCCGATATTGTCGGGGAGTTGGGGAGTCGGCGGGGCAAGAGGGCTTTGGCTCCCTTTTGCCCCGATCGTGTCGGGGGGCAAGAGGGCTTAAGCTCCCTCTTGCCCCGATCGTGTCGGGGGTGCCGCGGTTGGCAGGGGCAAGAGGGCTTGAGCTCCCTCTTGCCCCGATCGTGTCGGGGAGTCGGCGGGGCAAGAGGGCTTGACGTTAGAGAAAGGGCGAACCGCTGGAAGAGGAAGCAGCAGGACACCGGTAGGAGCTTCTACATGATGGGGGGGGGGGGTCGGGAGGCTGTGGGGGTGCGAGCGGTCCTTCAGGGTGGGGGTGCGGGTGGGAGTGCGTGCGAGCGGTCCTTCGGGGTGGGGGTGCGTCGGGGGGGGGGAACTATGTAAAAAAAATTTTATATAGCGCGCTCACGCGTATACCGCGCAAGGATATGCACAGTTTGTAAAAACACATATAACGCACGCGTTATATGCGTGAAAATACGGTACTCTCAATTACAGACAGTTATAAATTATCCCCAATGGCCTCAAGTAATTAATTCTTACCTGCTTTAATAAATAATTGGACAGAGGTCAAGTGGGGCAGAAATTTTACTAATCTTTATACAATTATGTGAAGTACTCCTGATTTCCTCTTAAGAACAGAAAGCATTTGATGTGACATTTATGTAGTAACAGGAGAAAGCAAGAGGAGAGGAGAATTCTTCAAATCACAGTATTTTGCATTTAATTATAACTGATCTTGAAAGGATAGAAAATAAATTTACATACTGTTGCCTCACAGCTTCCCTCTGTTGGATTCATCCTAAGTAAATCTAAAATGACAGTCTGTCAAAAAGAATCCGGAAAAGATTACAACTACAATTGCATTGAGCCTGGCATTGAGTAGTTGGCAAAAAACAATTTTAGTAACAGGAGGTTCTGTATGAATACTTGGGATTTTTAAATGAGATATTTCTTAAAGCAGGGGTGCCCACACTTTTTCGGCTTATGAGCTACTTTTAAAATGACCAAGTCAAAATGATCTATCAACAATAGAATTTTTAAAAACAAAGCACACTGTACGTAGAGAAAATGTCAATTATCATTTATATTCCAGGGTTTTTTCAAAGAGGTCAAGGCAGATGACTTTATGCAATGTCACCTCAGTAACAACTATACAAAAATAAGACAAATATACCCCCTCCCTTTTTACTAAACTGCGATAGCGTGTTTTAGTGCAGGGAGCTGTGCTGAAATGCCCCGTGCTGCTCTTGACGCTCATAGGCTCCCTGCGCTAAAAAACGCTATTGCGGTTAGTAAAAGAGGTCCATAGTGCAAAATATAGATAGTAGATATAAATTCTTAAAATGGACACATTTTGATCACTAAATTGAAAATAAAATCATTTTTCCTTCCTTTGTTGTCTGGTGATTTCATGAGTCTCTGGTTGCACTTTCTTCTTCTGACTCTGCATCCAATATTTTTTCCCTTCTTTCAGCCTCCTGTATGCTTCCTCTCCTCCAGACCTCATTCCCTCCCCCAACTTTATCTTCCTCTCTCCTTGCCCCCCTCCCCTTTCTTTCTTTCTCCCTGCCCTCTTCTGTCTTTCTGTCTCCCTGCCCCTTTTCTTTCTGTCTGTCTTTCTCTCTCCATGCCCTCTTTCTTTCTTTCTGTCTCTCGGTCCCCCCTTTCTTTCTTTCTGTCTCCCTGCCTGCCCCCATTCTTTCTTTGTCTTTATTTTTCCCCGCCCTCCCCCAAGCCACCGCCGCCACCATTGGGGAAACAGGCCCCCAAGCTGCCTGCCGCCGAGTTGTGAGCTCTCCCTTCTTCCCGACGCGATAAACAGAAGCACCAGGCCGACCAGCTTTTCACCCAACGTCAATTCTGATGTCGGAGAGGAAGTTCCAGGCCAGCCAGGCAGAGATTGGCTAGCCCGGAACTTCCTCTCCGATGTCGAAATTGACGTCGGGGGAAGAGGGGAAAGCTGGTCGGCCCGGAGCTTCTGTTTACTGTATCAGGAGCAGGTAGAATGTGAAGGCAACACAAGTTTATCACGGAGCCTAGGATAGTTGTTACTGAGGTGACATTGTATAAAGTCATCTGCCTTGACCCAGGATGGGCTCTGCGGTCGACGTGCATTGCCTTTATGATCTTCTGGCCGATTGTGATCGACCTTTTGGGCATCCCTGTCTTAAAGCTTGTGAGAACATGGCCAGCATTTTAAGAACATTGAGAAAGCACATGGTTATCCAGTTCCAAGTCCTACAATGTATCAGCTTCTTATCTTTAATCAGGATAGCACTGGTTTTCGTTACTTTCTTTTTTATCCAGCTTGTTTGTGATCTGCACCCCTGTTATTGGACTCAGTAAATAGCAATAGCACTAAAAAATTTAATATTATAGCTCTTTGATATAATGTTTGAGTATTTGCTGAGCTTTTAATAGTCTATCACCTTTTAGCATCTTATTGAGATACAGAAGAACAATATGCAAGTTACATCCAACTTAGGCACTTTGAAAGACAGCCAACCTTATGAATTTGAAGAAGACAGAAAGAATCAGCAGGAAAACTTGAAAGAATTTCTTGACAAACAGGTGGGTTTTCTCAATATTTCATTTACAAACTGTTTTAATAAATGATAATGATAAATTCTAGCCAAAGCTTAATTGGTATAAAACTTAAGTGCGTAACATCACATCAGAACAACACACAGGTACAAAACAAGAAAAGGGAGACTTTTGTATGATGCTAGCATAACATCGCCTAGTCATATATTAAGACTTACAGACTCTAAAATTCCTCAACTCTCAAGAACCCCACCACAAATCTAGATAGTTATCATAAATGGGGTAACTCTTTGCCTTAATTAACCATCTCATCTATTCTGTATTCCCATTAACTGACTAACTAACCCTCACTCACATCTAGTTCCAATAATTCATACCATCTCTAGTCTACTATTGCAACCCTTCCCAACCCTTTTGCCAATCCCTTCTTCACAAGAGTCTCCCTCAACCAGTCCAATCTCCTTCTACCATTCTTTAAACTTCTCTGGTTATAGCACTTTTGTATTTATTGGGAACTTGCTTTACCACCTTAACTGACCAAGTAGGACAAAGCAATTTTATAGGCTAAAGCAGTGTTTTTCAACCGCTGTTCCGTGGCACACTAGTGTGCCGCGAGATGTTGCCTGGTGTGCCGTACGGTCAGGGCCGCCATCAGGGCAGTACCACCAGTCTAGGGAGAGGGGCGGTCCGCCCCACGTGGACAGGAGAGAGCTGGACGGGGGACCCGCGGAGTTCATTACATCTCGAGCCGCGAGGCTCGTCTTCTGTTCCTGCCTGCCCTGCAGCTAACATATAGCCGATCGCAAGTGTTCCCCGATGTCAGCGCTGACGTCGGAGGGAGGGCTTAAGCAAAGCAGGCAGGAAGCAGAAGACAAGCCTCGCGGCTTGAGCTTCGTTTTGCTGAGAAAGTTGCAAAGATGGGCTGGTAGGCAAACACGGAACACAAAAGGGGGGAGGGAGTGCGTTTTGGACACAAGGCATGAACTTGGGAGAAAGGAAGGGAGGGAAAGAGATGCTGAGGTGGGGGAGGGAATGCGTTTTTGGACACAGAAGAAATGGACTTGGGAGAGAGAAAGGGAAGGAGAGAGGAAGGGAGGGAAAGAGATGCTGAGGTGGGGGAGGGAATGCGTTTTTGGACACAGAAGAAATGGACTTGGGAGAGAGGAAGGGAGGGAAAGAGATGCTGAGGTGGGGGAGGGAATGCGTTTTTGGACACAGAAGAAATGGACTTGGGAGAGAGGAAGGGAGAGAAAGAGATGCTGAGGTGGGGGAGGGAATGAGTGTTTGGACACAGAAGGCATGGACTTTGGAGAGAGGAAGGGAGGGAAAGAGATGGTTGTGTACATGGGGAATAGAAGAAAGGAGAATTTTTGGTCATAGGGAGGGAGTGAGGTACAGATAGTGGCATACCAGGGTGGGGGGGGGGCGGTCTGCCCCACCCCGGGTTTACGTCCCAAGGGGGTGCACAGCTGGCCACCCTCCAGTGTTGTCCCTAGGCCGGCAAACTGCGGCTCTTTAGCCACTTGAGTGCCACCGCCGCCAACGGTGTTGTTGGCGGTGGCAGCATTATAAAATACTTTCTTTGTGTTTATTTGATTCCTATTCAAGAGAATTACTTTATATATAGTCAATATAGGCACAGAGTTAAATTTTTTAACATTTTCTAATGGTGGTGTGCCTCGTGATTTTTTTCATGAAACAAGTGTGCCTTTGCCCAAAAAAGGTTGAAAAACACTGGGCTAAAGCACTTAATAGAAAGGAACTACACAGTCTCAGATAATAAAGCCAGCATTCAACCAACAAAAAGAAAGACAGTTTTACAAGGCAGTCACTCAATTCTTCCTGGCTCCAGTCCAATCAATTACCATAAGTGTCCTGAAAGAGCCAGGTTTTTAATGTCTATTTTAATTTTTTTGGAAGATAGTTCAGCACAAATTACAATTGGGCCATAAATTAAAAGGCACCGTGTTTAGTGGTTTCCAGTGATGGTGGTATCCTAATAATATTTATTTTTCATCCTGCCATATCACTCCAAATGATTGGTTTGTGTCCCTTCCTGACCAACAGATGATATCATCAGTATAATGAATAGTGTAGACTGCCGACTGCCGACACTCAGTATTTTTCTACCTCAAGCAGATTGTGCAGTTTGGGCTGATGCAGTAGGTTGTCCTGGCTCCCCATAGCACAGGCTATATGACTGCCCGCAATCCTGGCCATGGGTTTGAAGACAAAGATCAAAGATTTTGGCATGCTAGATGTTAGGAGAATTCTTCTCTATTATCTTGCAACAAATGATTTTCATCTCACAGATCATGATAAAAGGGATGTAACTTCTCTCATATGAGTAAAGGCTAAAGAGGTTACGGCTCTTCATCTTGGAAAAGAAATAGCTGAAAGGGGATATGATTGAGGTCTACAAAATTCTGAGTGGTGTAGAATGGGTAAAATTAAATCGATTTCAAAATTACAAAGACTAGGGTAACACTATTCCCCCCTCCCCCTCACTTTTATCAAGCTGCTGCTGAGCAGTGCAAGCTAAATGTCGAGCCGCCAATAGGATTAGAATGGGCTGCTTGGCATTTAGCTTGTGTTGCTTGGCAGTGTGTCTTGATAAAAGGGGGGATATATGAGGTTACATGGAGAAAGTATTTTTTTCACTCAATAAGAACTTAAGAATAGCCTTACTGGGTCAGGCCAAAGGTCCATCAAGCTCAGTAACCCGTTCTCACAGTTGCCAATCCAGCTCACTAGTACCTGACCAAAACCCAAGGAGTAGCAACATTCCGTGCTACCGATCTAGGGCGAGCACTGTCTTTCCCTGTCTTTCTCAATAACAGACTGGACTTTTCCTCCAGGATTTTGTCCAAACCCTTCTTAAAACCAGCTATGCAATCCGCTCTTATCGCAACCTCTGGCAAGTCATTCCAGAGCTTAACTATATTCTCTGACTGAAAAAATATTTCCTCCTATTGGTTATTTATTTATTAGAATTTCAATTTTTCATGATCACAACAATCATTTGGAAAATATAGTATCAACAGATTAAGAAGCAAAAAAGGAAAAATATAAAATAAGGCAATACAGTTTATCTTAGCTTTGTTAATACTGTTAACTAGTCCACTATCTTGAAGGGAGGTAGCACAAGAATATAACGGAGAAAATTGTTTTCAATAATTATTAAAGGAAAAAAGATAATCTGTCCTGAAGTAGGCCTGGTTTTCCAATTACTAACATCATTATAAGAACATAAGAACATAAGAACTGCCTTCTCCGGATCAGACCTTCGGTCCATCAAGTCCGGCGATCCGCACACGCGGAGGCCCTGCCAGGTGTACACCTGGCGTAATTTATAGTCCACCATATCCTTATATGCCTCTCTTAAGGAGATATGCATCTAGTTTGCTCTTGAAGCCTAGGACGGTCGATTCCGCCATAATCTCCTCTGGGAGGGCATTCCAGGTGTCAACCACTCTCTGGGTGAAGCAGAACTTCCTGACATTAGTCCTGAATCTGTCCCCCCTTAGCTTCATTACATGTCCTCTAGTCCGTGTCAAATTGGACAATGTAAATAATCTTCTCTGCTCTATTTTGTCGATTCCTTTCAGTATTTTGAAGGTCTCGATCATATCCCCACGCAGTCTCCTTTTCTCAAGGGAGAACAATCCTAGTGTTATAAGTCTGTCCTCGTATTCCAGTTTCTCCATACCCTTCACCAGTTTTGTTGCTCGTCTCTGCACCCTCTCCAGCAGTTTTATATCCTTCTTTAGGTAGGGAGACCAATGTTGGATGCAGTATTCCAAGTGTGGTCTGACCATTGCCCTATAAAGCGGCATTATAACTTTCTCCGATCTACTCGAGATTTCTTTCTTTATCATGCCCAACATTCTATTTGCCTTCTTTGCCGCTGCCGCGCATTGTGCCGACGGCTTCAGGGTCCTATCTATCAGTACACCCAGGTCCTTTTCTTGTTCACTCCTCCCCAGAGTTGCACCTGACATTGTATACTCGTATTCCTTATTCTTATTGCCTAAATGCATTACCTTGCATTTCTCCACATTGAACTTCATCTGCCATTTCTCCGCCCATGTTTCTAACCGACACAAGTCACTCTGGAGTTTCTCTCTATCCTCCTGCGATCTGATTGCCTGGCATAGTTTTGTATCGTCTGCAAACTTGATGATCTCACTGGATGTTCCTTCCTCCAGGTCATTGATATAAATATTAAAAAGGATCGGCCCAAGTACCGAGCCCTGGGGTACACCACTAGTCACTTTCTCCCAGTCGGAGAACTTCCCATTTATGCCCACTCTCTGCTTTCAGTTTTCCAGCCATTTGCCTATCCATCTTTGTATATCCACCTCTATGCCATGGCTTTGTAGTTTCCTGAGAAGTCTTTCATGTGGAACTTTGTCGAACGCTTTCTGGAAGTCCAAGTATATTATGTCCACCGGCTTCCCACTATCAATTTGCTCGTTCACGGTCTCAAAAAATTGGAGTAAATTCGTCAAACATGATTTCCCTTTCCTGAATCCATGTTGACTGGGTTTCATCAAGTCGTGTGCGTCCAAGTGCCGGACTATGCTATCCTTGATCAGTGCTTCAACCATCTTGCCAGGGACAGACGTAAGACTCACAGGTCTATAGTTGCCCGGTTCCCCTCTCGATCCTTTTTTGAAAATTGGGGTGACGTTCGCTATCCTCCAGTCGTCCGGTATCTGTCCAGTTCTGATTGTCAGATTTGCAAGTTTTTGCAATAACTCTCCGATTTCAACCTTCAATTCCTTTAAGACTCTCAGATGAATCCCATCCGGTCCAGGTGATTTGTCACTTTTAAGTTTGTCGATCTGATAGTATATCTGGTCTAAGTCCACTTCAACTGTGGTGAGGCTGTCTTCTATTTCTCCTGCAAACACTTTCTCCGCTTCAGGTATTGTTGAGGTGTCCTCCTTCGTAAAAACGGACGCAAAGAAGGAATTTAGTTTGTCTGCGATTTGTTTATCTTCCTTGATGTACCCTTTTCTTCCCTGGTCGTCCAGGGGTCCCACTGCCTCTTTTGCAGGTTTTTTCCCTTTCACGTATCTAAAGAAGGGCTTGAAGTTTTTGGCCTCCTGGGCTATTTTTTCCTCATATTCCTGTTTTGCATCCCTCACCGCCTTGTGACATTTCTTCTGATCATCTTTATGTTTGTTCCAGGCTTCGGTTGTCTTTATGCATTTCCATTTTTTGAAAGAGTCCTTCTTTTCTTTTATGGCTTCCTTCACCTGTATGGTAAGCCATGCCGGTTCTCTTTTGCTCTTTGTTCTCCGATCTTTGGAAATCCTCGGAATGTAGAGATCTTGTGCTTCTGTGATAGTATTTTTCAGTAGGGTCCATGCCTGATCAACCGTTTCAAGTTTGTCCACCATCTTCTCGAGTCGTTTTTCTACCATGGCTCTCATGCTATCGTATTTACCCTTTTTAAAGTTCAAGGTGGTGGTTAAGGTTTTGGCATGTTTCCCTTTCCCGATGTCAAGTTTAAAGTTGATTACATTGTGATCACTCGTTCCCAGTGGAACCATGACTTCCACTTCTGTTATCGGTCCCGTGAGGCCATTTAGGACCAAGTCCAAGGTGGCGTTGCCTCTTGTCGGCTCTTTTACCATTTGTTCCAGGAAGCAATCCCCTAGCACCTCCAGGAACTTGGCCTCCTTGCCGCAGTTGGAGGTTGCTAGTTTCCAGTCTATCCCTGGGAAATTGAAGTCTCCCAATATAATTATATTGCCTGTCTTGCATTCTTGTTTGATTTCCTCCATCATTTCTTAGTCAGTTTCCTCCGCCTGTCCTGGTGGACGATAGTAAAGGCCAATTTTCGTATCTGCGCCATATTGACCAGGAATTTTGATCCAGAGTGACTCAAGCTTCTCTTTTATTTCTGTTGTAACCATTTCAACAGAATCTATTCCCTCCTTAACATATAGAGCAATACCTCCACCTTTCTGCCCTACTCGATCTCTTCTATACAGTTTGTATCCCTGTAGTACTGTGTCCCATTTGTTTTCTTCATTCCACCATGTTTCTGTTATGCCAATGATATCCAATATGTCATGTCTTGCTATTGTCTCTAGTTCCCCCATTTTGTTACCTAGACTTCTAGCATTCGTATACATACATCTAAGTTCCCTTCGTGTTACCTTTTTGGACCTTCTACTCTTGGCCGTCCCTGTAGTTTCAATTACGGTATCCTTTACTGCTCCTGTGTTATCACCCTTGTTTGCTGTGTGGTCGTCCCCTCCTGTGTCTGAGTTGTCCCTTCCTGCTTTTTCTCCCTTATTGGCTGTGAGGTCGTCTTCTCTTGTGTAGGAGTAGTTGTCCTTTGCTTCTTCGTCAGGGCATCCTGCTATCCGTGCCATCGACCGGTGGTCGACTGTCGGCTTTCCCCTATCTTTCAGTTTAAAGCCTTCTCGACTGCCTTCTTCATGTTGCCTGCCAAAACTCTTGCTCCTTCCTTGTTGAGGTGTAGTCCATCCCTTCTGTAGTACTTGCTTTTTCCCCAGAACGCCGTCCATTCTTGTATGTTAATAGGTGTACTAGCCGAAATCACCTCTTTACTCAAAATAAACCTGGAAAGCTTGAAGATTAACCAAACATTTATAGGGAAGTCTAAGGCAGGGCTTTGGAGTCAGAGTTGGAGACAATTTGGGGTACTGGAGTTGGAGTCGTGGGTATCAGGAACTGAGAGTCTGAGTCTAAGGACAAATGTTGCACCCAGTTTTAAGACCTGAGGTCGTAATAATAGAAATTGCTTCCTCTTTTTCTGTGTAATTCTGGATACATCTGGGTACATTCTGATTTTATAACTCATAAACAATTTATCTTTATGTTTAAAGAACATTCTTAATAACCATTCTCTATCTGAGTCTAGCGCTAATTGAACAAACCACATAGCAGTTAAAACTGGTTCTATATCTGATCTTTCTAATATATTTGTTAGATCTAAAGCATCTACTACTAGATCTTGCTGATCTTCCATTACCATATATACTTGAATATAAACTGGGATTTTTGGGCCAAAAAATTGGCCCAAAAAGGGGGTCCCAGTTTATATTCAGGTCATCCCCCAGTGACCACCCAAAACCCTCCCGGACTTCCTGCAGGCCTGCCTTAGGCCGGGACAGGAGGGATCCTTCCCATCTCCTGCCCTGGCTGACACTAATAATTACCACCCTTCCTCGCATACCTGTTCCCTGGTTGTCCAGCGTGTATCCTGTTCTAAAATCCTCCCAAAGATTGTAAATGTAGTAGCCAGTGGCGCTTCTGGGCCGGCACGCAAGAGCGAGCTTTTCGTGCTGCTGGCCGGCCCTGCACCGCTCCTTGATAGGCTGCCGCAAGTTCTTGCGGGATTCGTGGTTCTCACAGCAGCCTATCAAGGAGCGGTGCAGGGCCGTCCGGCAGCACGAAAAGCTCGCTCCTGCATGCCGGCCCAGGTGCATTTCTGGCTACTACCTTTACAAAGGAGAATTTCAGGTGGGATACATGCTGGACCACCAGGAACAGGTATGCGAGGGAGGGAGGGTGGTAATTATTAGTGTTGGTTGGGGCAGGAGATGGGAGGGATCCCTCCTTCCCAGCCTACCACTAGGTGGTTTAAGTTAAGGGGAAGGGTTAATCTGTCCGGGTTAGAGGGCAGTGGGGAGTATGGGACAAGCCATTGTGACATCACTGATAAGGTTGACTCTTTTTAGGGGGAAGAGGGTACAGGGAAGGAAGGTGGGACAGTGTTCAGAGCCTGGTAGGGAAGGGGGCTTGGTTCACAGCTTGGTAGGGAATGGGACTGAGGGCAGGGAAGGGAGGGAAGGGGGCTGGGTGCAGAACTTAGCAGGGAGGAGGGGTGAGTGCAGAACTTGGCAGGGCAGGACACTTGAATATTAAGCTGCCCGACTTATATTTGAGTCAACTATTTTTCCTCCTTTTGGGGGGAAAAATGGAGGTCTCGACTTATATTCTGATCGACTTACATTCGAGTATATACAGTAATTTCTTCTTTCCCAAAGAGAGATAGTAAATCTTTGAGATTGGAGGATATGATGTTTCTGGAACTTTCAATATCTCTGAAAAATATCTCTTGAACAAATCAAGAGCCAACATAAGAACATAAGAGTTGCCGCTGCTGGGTCAGACCAGTGGTCCATCGAGCCCAGCAGTCCACTCACGCGGTGGCCCTTAGGTCAAAGACCAGTGCCCTATTTGAGTCTAGCCTTACCTGCGTATGTTCTGGTCCAGCAGGAACTTATCTAACCTTTTCTTGAATCCCTGAAGGTGCTTTCCCCTGTAACAGCCTCTGGAAGAGTGTTCCAGATTTCTACCACTCTCTGGGTGAAGAAGAACTTCCTTACGTTTGTACGGAATCTATCTCCTTTTAACTTTAGCGCCTTTTAACTTGTTCTCTCCACCTTGGAGAGGGTGAATCGTCTCTCTTTCTCTACTAAGTCAATTCCCTTCAATATCTTGAATGTTTCGATCATGTCCCCTCTGTCTCCTCTTTTCAAGGGAGAAGAGACCCAGTTTCTCTAGCCTCTCATTGTATGGCAACTCCTCCAGTCCCTTAACCATTTTTGTCGTTCTTCTCTGGACCCTTTCAAGTAGTGCTATGTCCTTTTTCATGTACGGCGACCAGTGTTGGACGCAGTATTCCAGGTGGGGGCATACCATAGCCTGGTACAGCGGCATGATAACCTTCTCAGATCTGTTCGTGATCACCTTCTTAATCATTCCTAGCATTTTGTTCACCCTTATCACCGCCGCCACACATTGCCTGGACGGTTTCATTCACTTGTCTACAAGTACTCCCAAATCTCTTTCCTGGGGGCTCTCTCCGAGTATAGCACCGGACATCCTGTATTTGTGCATATGATTTTTGTTACCGACATGCATCACCTTGCACTTATCCATGTTGAACCTCATTTGCCATTTCGCAGCCATTCCTCGAGTATGTTTTATGTCTCGTTGTAGGACTTCACAATCCTTCTGTGTCCTCACTACTCTGAATAACTTTGTATCATCCGCAAATTTAATCACCTTACTCATTGTGCCAATTTCTAAGTCATTTATAAATATGTTGAAGAGCACGGAACCGAGCACCGAACCCTGCGACACTCCACTCGTAACGCTTTTCCAGTCCGAGTATTGCCTGTTTACCCCCAATCTCTCTTTCCTATCCGCCAACCAGTTTTTAATCCATGTGAGTATTATCACTCTCAATTCCATGTCTCACAATTTTTCGAAGTAGACGTTCATGCAAGACCTTGTCGAACGCCTTCTGAAAATGTAGATTTATGATGTCGGCTGGGTCACCCTTGTCTATCTGCCTATTTACTCCCTCGAAGAAGTGCAGTAAGTTTGTCAAGCAAGATCTTCCTTTGCTGAAGCCGTGCTGACTGGTCCTCATCAGTTTGTGTCCGTTAAGGTGATCAATGATGCGGTCCTTTATCAGTGCCTCTACTATCTTTCCCGGTACTGAAGTCAGACTCACCGGTCTGTAGTTTCCTGGATCTCCCCTTGAATCTTTCTGGAAGATCAGCGTAACATTCACCACTTTCCAGTCTTCCGGAATATTTCCTGATTTGATCGACAGATTTGCTATTAGTTAAAGCAGTTCAGCTATAACCCCTTTCAGTTCCTTGAATACCCTCGGCTGGATGCTGTCCGGTTCCGGGGATTTATCATTTTAAGCCTATCAATCTGTCTGCATACTTCTTCTAGGCTGACCGTCGACCCTCTCAGTTTCCCATCTTCATTTCCTGTGTATAGCCTGTTTGCTTCTGATATATTGGATATATCCTCTTCGGTAAATGCAGACGCAGGAAATGTGTTCAGTTTGTCGGCGATTGCTTTGACATAGTTGATAGCTTAGAAAAATTAATTAATCTGAGATTTTGTCTCCTTGTTACATTTTCCAATGTCTCTAGTTTATAGTTAATATTTCCATTATATTTTATTAGGAGATGATTTTGTGGTTCTAGTATATTTTCTTGCTCCAGAACTTTAGTTTTCAGTTTTCCCACTCTGTGTTGCAATTTTGAAGTCTCCGATAGTAAGCCAGAACAATGAATAGTTAAAGTTTGAATCTGAGTTCCCAAAGAAATTTGTAACATTGAAATGGCTTCCCATATCAAATTTAGGTCAATTACAGGGGAGATTGAAAAAGTCATTTGAAAGTTTTAATTTTTACAGTACCTGAAAGCAATTCAGTCTGAGAAGGTTTCTGCGAGTCACCAGCCGACTCCAAGACTTCGCTCAATGACAAACACAATGCTGAGATGGTGGAAATCCTTTATGCTGCAAAGTCTTCTCTTTTCTCACAGCTTTCAGACATTGCTGATATCGAACGATACCAGTCAGGGAAGGGGCTGTTCCGGCATTCTCCGCTCCTCTGGAGAGTGGCTGATAGCCTCAAGGGAAGCTCGAGAGTTTCCCATTCTACTCTCTCTTCCGGCTGAGGACTTCTCATCCGGTTTCGTTCCAGAGCCGCATTATACAAAAGCATCCATTGGGCCAGGCTATTGTGTCACAGACCCGGGTTCAGAAGGAAAAACCCAGGTCTTAGATTTCCTTTTCACCATCAGATAAAGCAAAAAGCCATGACGGTATTCTGCTGAACTCCTTTAGGAAGCCATCTTGGTAAAGCTCCTCCCCCATCAGCCTTTCCTCTTCCTATTGGTTTTAAAAGTATTTTCCTGTAACTCTGAGTGTCCCCTAGTCTTTGTAATTTTTGCCGGAGTAAAAAATCAATTCACTTCTACCCGTTCTACTCCAGTCAAGATTTTGTAGACTTAAATCATCTCTCTCCTCAGCCGTCTCTTTTCCAACTGAAGAGCACTAACCTTTTTTGTCTTTCCTCATATGAGAGGAGTTCCATACGCTTTATCATCATCATAATTAAGCACTTGAACTCGTCAGAGGATCTGGTAACAGTGGTTAGCATATCTTTTAAAAAAAACATTTGGACAAGTTTCTGGAGGAAGGGTCCATAGTCTGCTATTGAGACAAACATGAGAAAAACCTTGAGGTAGCATGGAATATTGCTACTTTTGGGTTTCTTCTGAGTATTTGTGACCTGGATTGGGCTCTATTGGAAACAAGATACTGGGCTAGATGGACCATTGATCTGACCCAGTAAGGCTATTATATTGATATGTTGTGGTATTGCTGCTAGAGACACCTTGATCCCTAACAGACAACATTACCTTGAGACAACCACTATGGATCACTTGCGCATTTTGAAATCGGCACCTGAAAGGGGTGGGAATAACTAGGGATCTCTCCTAACCCTTCCCAATAGACCACTCAGGCGAGAAGGGATTAGGAGAAGTTAACAAAAGAGGGATAATTCGTCAGCTTGGCCTCTTTAAAAAGTGGCCCAGGAGCATTGGGCCATGACTTTGCAGCCAAATGCTTCCAGGACAGTAATAGGAATTTTTCATTACCAGGTATCCTGCGGTACTCTCTTAATATTAACTTGTATTGTTATAAGCATGTTATTTCTCTTTAACTTATGTTTTGAGGCAAATAATATGTGTTAGGTCCGTAATGTACATTTACAACTACCTTTCTACAATATCTTTTAAAATATTGACAACCCCCCTCATTGAGGCCAGTTTTATTCTCTCAACCTCATTTTACAGCAAAACACTATCCCACTCTATATTCTGTATTATTTTAACTTGACTTTCACTGGTAGTTAATGTTTTGGGTTTTTGTTTTTTTTTAATAATACTTTGATGTAAACACATTAGTGAGTCTCCAAGATTCCCTTTCTTTAAGCTATAGGTTAGTGGCTTGACCAGTTACTGAAGCAACTGCAAATCTATCTTACGCATATTTATTGTGGCTATCCTGAAAACCTGACCTGGCTCTGGCTCTCAAGGACCGGAATTGCCTACCCTAGCCATAACCTGTTATATACAGCTGCAAGTTTTTCATGACATACGAGGGCTGTTCAAAAAGTATCAGACCTTAATTTTTCTTCCGTAAACAAATAAAGCTAGGGAGGTGTGGTTTGGTTGCACAAATGTAGGCGACCCTAATGTGCATGCTGGAATTTTTTTCTGCCTAAAGAAGCTGTCATTCACCGGCAGACAGCTGATGAGTGAGGAAGTGTAAGTGAACGCCGTTCGATTTTCATTTTATACAAAATGACAGAAAAAGTTGAACAACGCTACTGTATTAAATTTTGTGTAAAGCTTGGTGATTCCCAAGTGGAAATGATCCGCAAGATTCAACAGGTCTTCGGGGACGAATCAATGGGCACCACACAGATAAAGGAGTGGTACAACTGCTTCAGACATGGCCGCACATAAGTGGAGGCCCTCAACATCCAGAAATGAGATAGTCATTGACCAAGTGAGGACCCTGGTGATGCAGAATTGTCGAATCACCAAGGGGTACTACCAAGAGGTTCTGCTTCGCCTTCGTAACGCTGTGCAATGCAAGTGGCCTGTGGGCAGCAGGCAATTGGCAGCTCCATCACGATAACAGACCTGCCCATTCTTCACATTTGATACAGAGTTTCCTGGCCAAACACAACACACCTGTGATTCCTCAGGCTCCCTATTCTCCCGACATGGCTCCGTGTGACTTCTGGCTTTTCCCCAAGCTGAAAATGCCCCTGAAAGGGACCAGATTTCAGTCAAGAGAAGACATCATGCAGAATCTGATGGACAAGTTGTGAGCAATCTCAAAAGAGGCATTCCAGCACTGCTTCCAACAGTGGCAGAACCATTGGAAGAAGTGTGTGGCAGGCCAAGGGGACTACTTTGAAGGAGATTAGTATAAGATTGTTGTGTCTGAATACGAGTATTTTTTTATGAATAAAGGTCTGATACTTTTTGAACAGCCCTCGTATATCTTCCTCAATCTCTGATGGAATTGTCTAAGACAAAGAAAAATAATTTTAAATCAGATCTTTGAGTCTGCTGAATTGGTTTCATATTTATTTTAGGAAAGAAAGTGGGCTTCCAGAATGCAACAGCTTTATCAAGAACATGAAAGAGAAAAGACTCAGGTACAGTAATAATAAATTAACTTGTATGTTTCAGTAGACATCACTTTCTCCCTATTTTTCCCTATCTGTATCTTTTTTAACCTAGCCTCTCCCCTGCTTGCATGCCCATTCCCTTCACCCAGCTTTCTTCCCTTTAAATTTCTTTGCCTCTTTGTTTGTCAGACCCCCCCTCCTATCTTTCTTCTCTTGCTATGGTTCTAATATCCCCAACCCTACCCCTCGTTCTCTCTCACCATCCCATACTTCCACCGTTTAGTTTTTTACTCCTTTGAACCTTTCTCACCTGCTGCAGTATTCAAGGTCATATCTATTTCTAGTTGATAGCTAGTGTACCTCTGTCTTGTCCTCGTAGGCCAATCTTGCATCTGCTGCTTTATGCAACGAGAAACTCCTTCAACTAATGTGGACTCTCACCATGGTCATTGGTCTGTCTCTTGTTAATCTGCTATGCAGGAGTCCAGCTACAATGAAATTCTGTGTGAAAACAACTGCTATGCAGTCCCTCCTTGTGCAACTAGAACAATACTTGTGGTACTGTTTGTTTGTGTGGATGTTAAGGCCTAGATTCTGTAAAGTGTGCCTAACTTTAAACGTGCTTTAGACGTTCATATGGCGCAAGTGGCAATCAGCATTATTTAGGCACTATTTAGGCATCGTATAGACATCTAATGCACTAAGCGTATCTTAGGCATCTATTAGGCACGCGTTCCCAAAAAACCCATATAGACGCCACATAGACGTCTCTACGATGTTCATGTATAAAAAGGTGGTTTTTAATGATTTGTTATCATTATTTCAGGACTGTGAGCATTAACATAATTAACCCAAAGTATACCATCATTAAAAGGATAATAAAAACACAGTATACCATGTTTAAAAGGATATTTATAATATATTAGTTTCAGTGGGAGTTGATCTGGGAACATCAGCATGGAAGGGGGGAAGCTTAACTCCTATGCTACACAGAAACTTGTACAGCAATAGTATCATTAGCTCCTATAAGAAGTGTAAAGCATAGGACTTTGAGCTCCATATAGGCTTCCAATATAAGTGGTTTAAGCTCCAGAAAGGCTTTAGCATGATACATGCTATTTAGGTCATCCAATCAGCTTTCGCTGGGCATCCCACAGACGTTATTTGAGAGAGGTTTTTAGAACATAAGCATTGCCTCTGCTGGGTCAGCAGTCCACTCACGCGGCGGCCCATCAGGTCCAGAACCTGTATAGTATTCCTCTATCTATACCCTTCTATCCCCTTTTCCTTCAGGATATTATCTAATCCCTTCTTGAACCCCAATACCGTGCTCTGTCCTATCACACCCTCTGGAAGCGCATACCAGGTGTCTACCACCCTTTTGGTGAAGAAGAACTTTCTAGCATTGGTTCTGAATCTGTCCCCTTTTAATTTTTCCGAATGCCCTCTCGTTCTTGTAGTTTTTGAAAGTTTGAAGAATCTATCCCTTCTCCACTTTCTCTATGCCTTTCATGATCTTGTAAGTCTCTATCATGTCCCCTCTAAGTTTCTTCTTTTCCAGGGAAAAGAGCCCCAGTTCCTTGCTCTAAATAACACTCTCTTTGTCATGAAAAATTGCTACAATTAGCTCATTCCTCAAAGCAAACAGAAAGCCCATAACTTCAATTGGCCAAGCAGACCTGAACATGGCTTCTAGTTCATTGCAAATGGAGGTATGCAGCTGTACAATGATGACCTTATTGTGACATTATCAAAGTGCACCTGCAAAGTAGAATGCCACAAGTAAAAGATGGGCTGGGAGTTGAACTCACAACCTCTGGAAGATCAGTACAGCACTTTTAGTCATTGAGCTACATACAGCATCTTCCACTCCAGTTTCTCTGACTCCCCTGTCATATCATAGCTTAGTGATCTGCTTAGCTATCATCTCACAGTTAGCTGAGACAAAAGACTGGTAGCTCAATGGCTTAAAGCACTGCTTTCATTATCCCAAAAGCTAGAATCTCAAGACAGGTTCAATAAATGTGACATGGATTAAAATACTACTGTTTTGTATCAAATGCAAACTCAACTTTTGGAATAGATTGTTTTCTAGTATTGCTAATGTTGTGCTGTTTGAGATGAAAATTAGATGTGATTGGTCTGTAGCTTGTCATTTTTATTAAAATGAGTATTTTGTCAGCTGAAGGACATGAGGAAGTCGAACCCAGACCAGGCTCACACCCCAGCCTTCATTCTAACTGCTGTGCTACAGAATCAGCCATAAAATCATAGCAATTCTAATTGGATTATACTGTGCTGTTTAGGCATCCTTTGGGCAGTAGCATCAGCATGCTTGTGGCTCTATAACAAAAAGCTCAAAGTATGCCTAATCGGCTGCAGTTCAGCATATCTCAAGCTGTCAGGGTAGGAAATTGAATGAAAGAAGCCACCAAGTTAAGGCACCTGGTTCATCCTCTCATATAATCTCATGCTATCAAATATTATGCTAGTTGCAGGCTGTGAGGCAGGAGACATACCAGCTACTCCCCCCCCCCCTTTGCAGCCTGGGCCTCATGGATAAAGGTCAATGTGACCAAGTAGCTGAAGTGGTGTTTATTAAGGAAACACTAATACCTGGCTGCTACACAATATAAATAAGCACAAAGTGAAAAATGGTTTTAAGATTTTTATTGCACAGTCCAGGAAAGCAGCAAGCAAGTGTAATATCAGGCAACTGCAGTCCGATGAGATGGATGACAGGTATGCAGAGTAAGACACTCATAGGTCCAAGTTGTTACTGTGGTAGAATTGGTAAGGTCCCAGAATCTGCTCCCGGTAGGAGAAACATAGAAATAGATGGCAGATAAGGGCCACGGCCCATCTAGTCTGCCCACCCTAATGTCCCTCCCCTACCTTTGCCCTGTGAATAGATCCCATGTGCCGATCCCTTTTGGCCTTAAAATCAGGCACGCTGCTCGCCTCAATCACCTGTAGTGGAAGACTATTCCAGCGATCAACCACCCTTTCAGTGAAAAAGAATTTCCTGGTGTCACCTCGTAGTTTCCCGCCCCTGATTTTCCATGGATGCCCTCTTGTTGTCGTGGGACCCCTGAAAAAGAAGATATCTTCCTCCACCTCGATGCGGCCCGTAAGATACTTAAACATCTCGATCATGTCCCCCCTCTCTCAGCGCTCCTCGAGCGAGTATAGCTGTAATTTTTCAAGCCGTTCTTCGTATGGAAGATCCTTGAGTCCCGAGATCATCCGGGTGGCTATTCTCTGCACCGACTCCAGTCTCAGCACATCCTTGCGATAATGCGGCCTCCAGAATTGCACACAGCATTCCAAGTGGGGCCTCACCATGAATCTATACAATGGCATAATGACTTCCGCCTTATGGCTAACGAAACCCGTATGCAACCCATGATTTGTCTTGCCTTGGACGAAGCCTGTTCCACTTGATTGGCAGACTTCATGTCCTCACTGACGATTACCCCCAAGTCTCGTTCTGCTACCGTTTTTGCTAGGATCTCGCCATTAAGGCAGGCTGAAGAAAAAGGAAGATAGATTGAGACAAATTAAGAGTTGATTGGTGAGTTTTAGGCTGTTTATTTTACAAAGGTGCGCTAAATCCACACATGCGCTAACTACTAACACGTGCATAAGATAACATGCACACGTTAACCTTTAGCACACGCTAATGATGCCTAAACGGCGCAAAAATAAAATGCAGCACAGTCTCAGAATAACAGTTAGAATGAACATAAGCAAAAAAAAAACCCCACTGTTTCTTTTTTTATAATAAGGATATCTAACAATTATGACTCTAAAAAGATTTACCTTTAGCTCTTTGAGGAAAAGCACTGCTATAGGTTCCACATATTCATATAACTTGCATATCCATTTTGCTGACACCAAAGTTTCAAACAGCATGGGTTTTTTTCAGCCAACATTCCTGGCACCAATTATTATCATCACTAATTCTCAGACCTGCTAATGACCCTGTGGAATGGAGAGAATTGTGGCAGATAGGGGGAGAAAAAGTTAATGGAGAATCACCATAAGAAAAATGGGAGTCCAAAAAAAGAAATCAGTTCTGCCTGAGATTTTATCTAATAAAGACACCTAAGTAGCTAGCAATATATCATTCTCACCTAGATTTGTTCCTGGAAAGATGAAAAAGGTTAGACAAACATCAAAATTACAAATTACTATAGCTGCTAATGGTCCTATGAAATGGAGAGTTGTGGCAGAATGAAAAGGTTAAAAAATAATCAAGAAAGGTAAAGTCTCAGAAATAAGCATTAACAGAATAGGTGTCCTAAGAGAAAACACTGCTTTGATGAACCTTCTTATACTAAGCATGCATAAGTAGCGTCTGATGTCATAGGCACCGTTTGGACTTCCTACCAGAAAACTTTCAAATCTGATTGGGCGTGCTTTAGGTGTGGTTTGGGCAAACACACCTGTCCTGACTTTTAATCAATTCCTTCCCTTCTCAAAGCTTTTACTAGAAGCCATTTGTCATCTGCTTAGTCTGTAGAGGCTCTGTTACCAAATTCTAAATGCAGTTCCCTCTCTAGCTCTATGCCTTAAGGCACTGCTTTTATCTTCCATAGGTCAGGGGTTCAAGTCTCTAGTGCAGTTATCAAATATTTGATATTCATTTTTCTACCAGAAAACCTTCAAACTCTTTGGCCATTCCTTTGCTTAAACATATTTGAGTTGATCTTTAAAATGATCTGCATCAATTCTCAGATGTCTAAAGCAGCCTGTTCTCTCTTCCTAAACTCCCCTCCCCCACCCCAACACACATTCCTCAAGCATGAAACCACAAACAAGCTGAATATACCAAAAGGAATGTCTCAAAAAATGTACCTTCAATACCTGTCCAAGCCCTCTGAAGTTTTAATAAACTCTTCTATCTGTTGCCCTGTGCAGATATTGCATAGTAGGAAATCCATTCCTACCACAATGGCTTGTAGCAGAGAAGATGAATGTATCTGATGCACCTGTGCCTACAAACTGCAGAATGCTGATGAAAAACAGCAAAGTCTACCAGTTATGAAAGTTGTTAGGATGCTGTTAAAATGAGTAAAGGTGAGGGTAGGATTTGAACCGGGGAGCTTCAGAAGATGGACAAGGTCAACAAGGCGCATTAACCTGGTGAGCCACAAATGGCATCTTTCTATCAGAGGAGATGTTTCCTCCCATGTCAGCTTAGGATGTCCTAGCCATGGGAAGGAGAAAATAAGTTTGCCTGGAAAGGGAAATATGCTGCTAAAAACGACAAAGTCCACCATCTAGACCAGGGGTGCCCACACTTTATGGGCTTGCGAGCTACTTTTATAATGACTAAGTCAAAATGATCTACCAACAATAAAATTTAAAAAAAAAACACAAAGCACACTGAAAGGCAGAGAAAATGTTAATTATTCATATTCCGGGTTTTTTCAAAGAGGTCACGGCAGATGACTCTATGCAATGTCACCTCAGTAACAAAATACAAAAATAGAAAAATACACCCCCTCCCTTTTTACTAAACCACAATAGTAGGTTTTAGCAAAGGGAGATATGCTGAATGCCTCGCGCTGCTCTCAATGCTCATAGGCTCCCTGCGCTATTGCGGTTTAGTAAAAGGGAGCCATAGTGCAAAATATAGACAGCAGATATAAATTCTCAAAACCGACACATTTTGATCACTAAATTGAAAATAAAATCATTTTTCATACCTTTGCTGTTTGGTGATTTCATGAGTCTCTAGTTGCACTTTCTTCTTCTGATTGTGCATCCAATCTTTCTTCCTTTCTTTCAGCCTCCTGTATTTCCTCTCCTCCAGACCTCATTCTCTCCCCCAACTTTTTCTTTCTGTCTCCCTGTTTCCCCTTCTTTCTGTCTCCCTGTCTGCCCCCTTTCTTTCTTTCTCCGTGCCCTCCCCCAAGCAACTCGGTTTGCTGCCACCGCCGTCGGGGAATAGCCCCCAAGCCACCGCCGTCCCAAGCTTTCCCTGCAGAAGCGTCGCGCTGACCAGCATTCCGCTCCCTGACGTCAATTCTGACGTAGGAGAGGAAGTTCCGGGCCAACAAGGCATTTCTCCCCATTCCATCCAGCCTGAGCCCCATCTCTCCTTGATCCAGCATTTCCCTTCTGTGTCTATCAGAATTACCATTCCACCTATTTTCCAGTATCGTCCTTCTTTGTGTCCATTTCACCTATATCCCTATCTCACCACTTTTTCAGAATCTTCATTTGTCTCTGTCCTTGTCTTTACCCCATGTTCACTATTTGCCCTTTCAATGTCTTTATCTCCCCCCCCGACACACACTTTTTTAGCATTACTTCTATGTCTCTATTTCACCTCCTCTTCATGTCCCCTCTGTATCTCTATCCTTATTCAGTAGGTCCTGCTTACCCTTTCTCTTCTTTGTGTCACTATCTCCATTTTCAGCTTTCCCCCCTTTTCCTTTGTTACTGCACCCTGTAGCCAGAATCTTTCCACCCTCCCTCCACTCCATCCCAGCCCAGTATGAAATATTTCCTTTTGTTTTCCTCCCCTCTCTCTTTCTCTCTCTCTTCTCCTCCCTCACTCACGAGTCCTGCATCTGGCCCTCTCCCTTCTACCTGCATCTAGCAACACCCCCCTGCTCCGCGGCTCTCTTAAGCAACTCGTCAGCAGCGGTGATCAAGACAAGCTGCCGACATCGAGGCCTTCCCTCTACGAGTCCCGCCTTTGTGGAAAAAGGAAGTTGAAACAAGCGAGACTCGCAGAGGGTAGGCCCCGACGTCAGAAGCTTGTGTCGATCGCTGCTGCTGAGTTGCAGAAGAGAGCCGCGGAGCAGGGGGTGTGGCCGGAAGCAGGTAGAAGGGAGAGGGAGATAGGAAGGCTGCCACGCTCCCCCCCCCCCCCCCGAAATGACAAAAACAGTCTAAAGTGGATGCCCGGCGTCGGCATCTTTGATGTCGGGGAGAGGAAGTCTGATAGGCCCGGTAGATCAGGACGGCAACACGAGTCTATCACGGAGCCCGGGATGGGCTCTGCGATCGACTCACGTTGCCTTCCTGAGCTACCGGTCGATCGCGATCGACGTGTTGGGCACCCCTAATCTAGACCCTCTTATGACAGCTAATAGGAAACTGTTAGGAAGTTGTTAAAATGAGTGAAGGTGGGATTTGAACCAAGAAATTTGAGATGGACAGAGTGCAACAAGGCGCATTAACCTGGTGAGCCAGAAATGCTTTCTTTGTGGTGATTGTGATATGATAGCTAATCAGATGATACATAGGCACGTCAGTCAAATATGATATGAAAGGGTAGTGAGATCCATCTGAGTAAAAGCTGATATAGCTCTATGGGTTAAAGTCCTGTGCTGACCATACAGAGGTTGTGAGTTCAACACCCAGCGCATCTTTTAATTGTGGCATACTACCTTGAAGGTGCAGCTTGATGATATCACAATGAGGTCAGCTTTGTGAAGCTGAAGAGCTCCATTTTGCAATGAGGGAAAATGCATGGTAAGGTCTGTATCTGGTTTTTCTCTTTTTAAGCGCTGAGAAATGAAGTATTGTGTGCAATAATGATATGTTTTTCTTTCTTTGCTTTCAAGAAAGAGCTGATTGCAGCACTGTTTGTTGAGAAAAAAGGGGGTTCTTTTTAAGCAGGTGGTGTAATGAGTAAATCATATTACTGTTTGTGCAGAAAAATACTGTGTTTTCCATGCAATATGTTTATATTGATGTGCTCTATTGATATGGTAGCTAATTAAATCTATTAGGAGGGAGAAAGAAGAAAAAAACCCGCACTTCCGGCGGAAGCATGGTGTTGTGAGCAGGGCGATCTCACAGCTCCGGTACGCCCACTACAGCTCGGCTACTTAATCTGCGTCTTTACCTCGGCTCTCTGGTTCTTCGTGCAGCAGTGCACGGTCGGGTCTTGCGGGAGCACTCTTGCAGCTCGTGTGGCAATATCGGACCGCGAGCGACGGAAGCAGCCAGACTCCAAGATGGCGGCGCACGTGACACCCGCCTCGCCTAAGACCCCGAGTTCCCTCTGGGTAGCAGAGGTTACTGCTTAGGTGCAGGCCGCGCTGGAGGGCACTCTGGGTGATAAACTGCAGCGGATCCTGAATAAACTTGACATCCTGGACCAGCGCTTTGCTGCATTGACCTCGGAGATTCGGGACACTCATCAGCGGGTCAGCTCCACTGAAGACGCGGTGCAGCAGCTCGCTCAGGACCAGACCGTGCATGCCACCTCTCTGGCAGCACTTAAGGCCAAGGTGGAGGACCTCGAGAATCAGTCCTGCCAGAACAACCTCAGGTTTGTGGGTTTGCCTGAGTCCCTGGTGGACGTCGAGCTGGGGGACTTTCTGGAACGATGGCTGCTGGAATCCTTGGCTCTCCCGCAGAAGTTGGGCCCTCTCTTCTTTGAACGGGCACATCGCCTGGGATCCAGGAGGGATGGCGCGGAGTGGCCGCCATAAGATTGAGGTGCTTCGGACACTGCGTCAGGGGAAGAAACTACTCTACGACAAGAAGCCGGTCCTGTGCTTCCAGGACTACTCTGCGGAGGTCTCTCGGGCTCGGCACAAGTTTTCTCCCCTTTGTTCCAGTCTCATCTGTTGCAGTGTTCCCTTCTCTCTTCAATACCTTGTACGTTTGCGGGTGATGCATGCCGGCTGGGCACAACTCTCTGGAAGCTGCCCAGCGATTTGTGGAGGAGAAGTTCCCGGAGGCAGCCCCATGATCTTTTGAGGGTCTCGTCCAGCGATGTTGGTTGGCTGTGCCGGGGGGCTCGCTCCTTCTGCCCCTGGCTCTGTGCGTACACTGTTTTTCCTTTCCACGTGGGACTTTTTTTAAGTCAATTGATTTTTATTAAAGAAAAGAAACACAATGTACAAAAAGAAAATCATAACAGTAACAGTACAGGGCAGCACACATAACATTTCAAGAAGAATAATCGGGTACATGTTGGCTAAAACTCGAACGCATGACTCGAACAAATATTATCCAGGACTCAGTGGCACCAGGTGTATATACTACTATATAAGGTACATAGCAGAAGAACAGTTCAGGTCAGGTCAGGCGGTACAATCACAATAGGATATCAATGGAGCCCAGATATTTCGGAAGATTGTTTGAGAACCCCTGCACTCAGCCACTCTGGATTCGTACTTATAGGCAGAGAGAACCATAGCCCACCATTGAGAGGTAGACACTGGACGTGATTTCTTCCAGTTGAGTAATACAGTTTTAATGGCCAGTCCACATAGAATGTCAAACAAGGTCTCCATAGGACGAGGAAGAGGAGGCTCAAATACTGCAGAACGCAATATAACCATAGCATAAGTCAGTACTGCAGGAGTGGGGATAATATGGCTCACAATATCACCAACCTCCGTCCAAAAATCAGAAACATAAGAACACTCAAAGAGCATATGTTGTAAAGTTCCAGTAGACGTAAAACATCTCCAGCATTCACTGGAAGATGTGGATACAGCTCGTTGTTGTTTAATCGGAGTCCAAAGTGATTTATGCAGAACAAAAAACAGAGATTGTCTAATAGAGGCCGAGTGCTGGGGTCTATTGCAGCGCCGTCAAATCTGAGTCCATTGACTCTCGGAAATAGAGATAAATCCCTTTCCCACAGTCCTTGTACAGGCAGTAGTGTGAGCGGACCCGCAGTCCGGAAAACATTATATATCATAGACATGACATGAGGCTTATTACTCCAAGCTGACAGCAGAGGAATGATAGGGGATTCTCGATTATGATGAAGGCGTCGCAAGTCAGCCCCAAAAATAGCATATATGCTATGTCTAAGCTGTATATATCTATACGATTGAGTGGGGGGTAGTCCGTATACGGACTGTAATTGTGAAAATGTCATCAAAGTGCCCGACCTCAATAAGTCACGTATAGACCATATCCCACAGGCAATCCATACAGAGCAATAGATCATGCGGGAGCCCACAGTGATTTGAGGGTTCCCCCATATAGGAGAGTATAAAGATAAATATAAAGGATATTGCAGCTCCCGACCAAGATGCAGAAGTGTCTTCTGAGAACCAGAGAGGATCACCCACTTTTTGAAACATGGAGACCCAGAGGAAAAGCAAATCTTATCAAGAGGGTAGGGAATCAGCAAGTCCCTCTCAAGCTTCCCCCAGTAAGGTAGTTCAGGACTTTCCGGGGGCAAAAACCATTTACTGACTCCTCGTAGCAACGCCACTAAGGCATATATAGAGAAGTGAGGGAAATTCACTCCACCCAGGTGCCAGGGCTTTTTGAGGGTAGACAATGCTATGCGAGATGGCTTCCCATTCCAGAGAAATCTTACCAGAATCTTATCCAGTTTTTTGAAAAAAAGAGGTGGAAAAGGAAGTGGAAGCATTTGTAATACGTATAGAATTTGGGGAGTCAACATCATGTGTATGGATTCTAGTCGCCCCCCCACCAAGTCAAATGCAAGGGGGACCATTGAGAGCATAAAGTTTGAATTTTGGATAGTAAAAGCGTAACATTCAAGTCTAGCGTGTCCTGCCAGGAACTACAAAAACGGATGCCCAGGTATTTAATATCATGGGGACACCATGTTAGGCCAAAGGGAGATATCATCGCCTGAGTACAATACGAATTTAAAGGGAGTACCTCAGTTTTGTCCCAATTGATGGTATAGCCAGATAAAGCACCAAATTTCGACAGCAGGGTAAGCACAGCCGGCAAGGTGGTTTCTGGATTGGAGACATAGAGAAGCACATCGTCCGCAAAAGCAGATAGATGCACCTCTCGGGGACCCACCATTATACCCTGAATTGCAGCAGAGTTATCTAGTCGCCGTAGCAAAGGTTCTAGGGCCAGATTGAACAGGAGGGGCGATAGGGTCACCCCTGACGAGTACCTCGAGATAGTGAAAAATAAGAGGAAAAATGTCCATCCACATTCAATCTGGCCCTAGGATTGGAATACAAAAGGCTCACCATATCTATAAAGACATCACCCAGCTGGAACCAATGTAAGGTGTAAAATAAATATCTCCATTCCACATAATCGAAAGCCTTTTCGGCATCAAGACATCACACATTGAGGAATGGAGACATTACGGGTGGCCTGTAATACATGACAGAATACTCTAGAGTTATCAGCCGTAAGACGTCCCTTGACAAAACCACACTGAGTGGGATGTATGAGTAATGGCAAAACCTTGGCGAGTCTATCTGCAAGAATCTTAGCAAAGATTTTACAATCATAGTTAAGTAGGGATATTGGTCTATAATATTTGGGTAGCAATGGATCATGACCGGGTTTGGGAAATACCACAATATCTGCTTCAGTGAAAGTTCCCCCACTGGATCCCTTTTCCATGAAGTCAGTATAGAGCCGTAAAAGCAAAGGAATCATGGTGTTTTGAAAGGTTTTATAAAAACCCAAGGGGAGACCATCACCTCCCGGAGCTTTACCAGTGCGGAGTCCACTAATGGCCATATTGACATCAGAAGCTGACAAGGGTTGATTAAGCTCCGCAAACAGTTTAGGTGGATAAGAAGGAGGCAACAAATCCCTAAAGAATTCATCAAAGTCACTCTCAGAAGGAGCAACCCCCGAGGTATATAATTTCTCGTAGAATGAACGAAATTGATCAGTTATGGCTACAGGATCAGTGATGAGTGAGCTCCCCGGTTTAAGGGCAGTAATATGACGAGCTCTTTTCTTTTGTTTAAGATAGTTAGCTAGTAGGGTACCCGCCTTGTTTCGATGTTCATAATACAAAGCACCCTCATGGAGCAACAGTACACCAGCTTGTTCAGACAGGAAGGTATTATATTGAAATTTCAACTTACGAATTTGTATTAGATCTGAGGTCTCTGAGGATAGATGGTATCTGACCTCCAGGGATTTTATCTGAGCGTCTAAATCTAATAAGGATTTTTTACGTAATTTAGCTAGATGAGCCGAATAAGCTATAATTCTGCCCCTCAAGTACGCCTTGTAGGCATCCCAGACAGTCTGATATGGTACAAGCGGCGTATCATTGTGTTGGAGATATTCCGCTGTCCACGTCTCCACTTGGGATATGAACTCTTGGTCCTTCAATAAAGCAATATTTAGGCGCCAGGAGGATTCTGTAGGTGTGGAAGCTGAAAGATCATAATTAATAGAAATAGCTGAGTGATCCGAGAGAGGACAGGAAAGTATAGATGATGATTGTATAGAGCATATAAGTGAATTAGAGATCAAAAAATAGTCCAGTCGCATGGCAGACGCGTGGGGCGCCGACCAGAAAGTATATTCCAGGTCCTTAGGATGAAATAGTCGCCAAACATCAGCGAGGTCGTATGACTGGATAAGATTAAGCAAGAGTGGATGTGTCGTCGGTGGACGATAAGAAGATTGAGATTTACGATCTAAGTGTGAATCAAGAACCAAATTCCAATCTCCACCCACTATGATATTGTCAGTAGAAAGGGAAGCCATCTCTTTAGATATCTCATGAAAGAACTTTGGGTCTGCATTATTGGGTCCATATAGCGAGATGAATGTATATCTACTAGAGGCTATGTCAAGGGTGACCGAAACCCATCGACCCTGAGAATCATGGGAAGAACCCACTATAGTGTATTGAAGGTGTTTAGAAAGTAATATAGCTACCCCTCCCTTAGTGGAAATAGCTGGGGAGAAAAAGCAATGAGAGACCCAATCCCTCTTTAGTTTGGCTGATTCAGTAACATTCAACTTGGTTTCTTGTAAAAATACCACCTGTGCGGAGTGATGTTTACAATACAACAACATTTTTTTTCTCTTGATTGGATGATTTAAGCCTCTAATGTTCAAGGATAACACTTTACACACTCCCGCCATGGAAAATCATTATCAGAGTCAATAGTAATAGCAGGACAACACCAGTGCATAAACCTTCATGCCAAGCCAATATCATATGTGAAAGTTGCTGCCGTGAGCTAAACCCAAATAGAAAAACCCCATACATACACACAGTCATACTACCCTCCATCCCCCCAACACTCATAACAACTCCCTCCCACCCACAAGGCAAAGGCCTTGCAACCATCCCGCCCAACTGGCGACCCAAGGGAGGGGAAGAGAGACACTCGACAGGAGGGCTATAAGTCAGCAGCCTCCCCTCCAACAGCCCCATAAATCACCATGTTGGCAAATACAGTAAAATATAACAATAGAACCAGACACTCATAGCAAAATATAGAACAGTACAATAATCTCAGTCAACTTCAAATACTTCCCAGAATGGTCAGGAAGTGGAAATATAAAGATGATCAAGCAGTGTCAGTAGATCAATCAAGTATCCATGCGATGCAGATCTTCTTGTTCCTTCAGGAAGCGGTCAACTTCGTCAGGATCTGTATAAGTTTTTGTTCTGTTTTGGTAAGTAATCTTGAATTGAGCCGGAGACAAAAGGCCGTAGCGCGCCTCAATTGCTCTCAAACGAGGACGCATGGCCAGAAACTTGCGTCTCTTTTCTGCAGTAGCTTTCGTGTAATCCACTGAAATGTAGACGGTTTGGCCCTGCCATTCGATTTTCTGCGTGGTTTTCATTTTGTCCAAAATCAGGGCAACATGAGGAAAACGTAAGATTTTCAACACCACCGGTCTCGCCCGTTGGGATCCAGTCGGGGCTTTAAAAGGCACCCGGTGGGCCCTTTCTATCTCCAGGTCTCGGTCGAAGGTGAGAGACAGCACTTTAGGTAGCCAATCTTCGAAGAACTTACAGGAATTAGATCCCTCGATCCCCTCATGGAGGCCGTGCAGACGTAAATTATGGCGTCTGCCACGATTGCCCAGATCTTCCAGCTGCGCTTCCAGCGCATGCAGTGCTTTTCGATCCATGTGCTGATTCGTGGCGATCTCATCCACCCTCAGGCACTTCCGTTCTAGCACTTGCATTTTCGCACCCATGGTTGAAATTTTCTCCGTCAGATTCATTATTTCATGTTTGATATCTTTGATATCGTCTTTACTTTCGGACATCATGTTAGAAATGAATTGCAGCTGCTCCGATATCGTGGCCTCCGAGTCAACACGTGGCCTGTTCGTTTCTCCCTTAGTCGGCGTCGGGGGATCCTGTTTTGGTCGTTTAGCGCCAGAAGTACTAGCAAAGGCTGCCTCAATCTTACCCTGCTTGGGTTGAGGCATCGTTGAAGGTATTGATATCGGAGATTTGAAGCAGATAAATGAGTGAAAAGTTCAAAATAACGGGGCTGTGGACGGGAGCTCGCGACTCAAGCCACCATATCGATCGGGCTCTCTAGCGCCCCCCTTTCCACGTGGGACTTGACCCTTTGACATCGGCATTTTTCTAGCATCCTTGGACATACTCTTTGCTGCTTGTTCCCTCTCTCCTGGGATTTTGTCCTTTTTTTGGGTGGGGGGTATTCCTCTGCTGTGTTGAGGGAGGGGTGAGGTTGTTCGTGTCTGTGTGAGTGGGTGACAGAGTGGGACCAGCAGGGGATGCTATGGGCATGTTTGAGTGTGTGAGGGTGTTGGTGCGGGTGGGGGGTTTTGAGAGCGGGTTGGCTAGTGTGTGGTTGGAGTACATCGGGTCTGTTTGTGGGGGGAACGGGGCTTGGGTGTCAGTCTCACTTGCCTTGCAGTCTTGGCCTTCTTTTCTTTCCTTTATACCCGCAGTCTCTTTGTCCCTAGTTCTCCTGGGGCTTAGCCCCCCCCTTTTTTTTTTGCTTGGATAAAGGCGACATCTAGGGCTGGAGTACTTCTGTGAGGAGCCTGTAGTGGGCGTACCTTGCTTTCTGGAAGTGGCATCCCTTGGGGTGTGGTACAGGGTACAGTTCGGGTTGGTATGGGGTGGGGAGGGAGGGAGTGGTGGGGGCGGCGGGACAGGGGTGGGCTGGTTTTGTTGGAGGATGGAGTTCTTGGTTCTGACAGGTGGGAGGTTAGGAGTTTCCTGGATGAGCGGCTTGAGGGGTGGTGGCTGGGACACTTCTCGGGCTTTCTGTTATGGGAGATTTTGTCTTTGCTATTGGCCCATTTTTTAGCTTTCCCTGGAACATAGCCTGATTTCTTGGAATGTGGGGTTAGGGGATACACTCTCCTATTAAGAGGTATAAAATTTTACAATTGCTGAATCGTAGGAGAGCCTCTATTGCTTTTCTACAGGAGACCCGGCTGTCCTCTGAGGAGCATGCTAAGCTCTGTACTTGGGTGGGTGACCATTTAGAGGCTCCGGCTCTGGGAGGCAAGTGGAGAGTGGGAGTGGTGATTCTCTTTCATAAGGGCCTTCATCTGCAAACTCACAAAATTCTTCGAGATCCTGAGGGACAATTCCTTATCGCCTCTGTATCTCTTAACAGTCAGCCCTTACTATTCTGTAATCCCTATGCTCCTAATAATCCTTCTGCCAAATTTTTCAGGAAACTGCGTAATCTTTTGTTGCAGTTTGGGAATGTCCCCCTGATTCTTGGGGGCGACTTTAATGAGGTCCCGGATCCGAGGATGGATCGTTCTTCTGTGGGGCGGAGACCCTCTGAGCTTCCACTGGTGCTCAGCTATTAGCTTCTTCCTTGGACCTGCTGGACGTTTGGAGGGTTTTGTGCCCGGTGGAGCGAGATTATTTGCATCTTTCTCGGGCCCATGGGACGCTTTCTCGAATTGATCTCATTCTCCTTTCCTGGGCTCTGCTTCTAGCAGTTCAGGAGGCGCTGCTGGGTCCTATTGTGATCTCGGATCATGCTTGAGTGAGTCTCCGTTGGCTTTGGGGGTCCACCCTGGAGGGTGGTATCCCTTGGAAATTTCCTTGTCACTTGTATCATAACGCCCTCTTTCACGATTTTTTGCTAGCCAAGTGGTTGGTTTTCAAATGTACTAATCAGGAACATAGAGAGGATCCCATCCTTTATTGGGAGACAGCGAAAGGCTGTTTTGCGTGGAGAGATCATGACGTTTGTGGTCTTCGAGGCTAAAGCTCGGCATCGGGCGATTCTAGCGTTGGAACATAGGGTACAGATTTTGAGGCAGCGCTTTGCCAGCACCGCTACGTTGGCTCTCAAGACTCAGCTTTTGGAGACGCAGCAGGAATTGAATGAGCTCCTGCATAGGGGGGCTCAGCGGTCTAGAGACCACTATAAATTTCAGTTTTTTTGGTTTGCTAATAAGAGTAGTCGACTATTGGCTCATTTAGCTCGGCCCTATCGTGGGTCTGCGGAGGTCACAGCTTTGCATGATGCGCGGGGAGTACTGCATCATAAGACCGAGGATATTGGTCGTATTCTGTGGGATTTTTTCGCCGACTTGTATGCCTCACCGGGCCCGGACCTTCTTGATGGGGGAGTTTATTTGGATAGCTTGGATCTGCCCCGCCTCTCCATTGGGGGCTTCGCTATGCTGGAGCGTGCTATTGATGTGGACGAGGTGGAATGGGCGATTCGTGCTAGCCCGTTGGGCAAGTCTTCAATCCCATTCCTCATGTTTTTTCCCTATTTTTTTTTTTCTTTTCTTCATAATTAAGATAAATATTAACATTGTAACTGTTCTCTCTTACTTTCCATCCCCTTATGTATCATGTCTGTTTGTTTTGTCTGTTTGTTTTTAACCCACTTTAATGATGTACAATGAAGTCTTGATCTATCTCATATTTTAATGTTACTTGCTTAGTATGTTATAAGCGATTTATCAAATTTTAATAAACTTGAAACTTGGTGAATTTTATAAGTTTACTGGTCGCTGAGATTGCTTCGTTGTTATCTGAGATCTTTAATTTGAATGTGGCCAAGGGTTTTTTACCTCGTTACTTGAATCTTGCTCAGATCATTGTTCTTCCTAAACCTAGTAGGGATCTGGCTTTGCCGGAATCCTATCGACCCATATCCCTGCTGAATTTTATGACAAAACTGATGGCTAAGGTGCTGGCGAATCGACTGGCCTGAGTGTTACCCTCTCTGGTGTCCGAACAGCATGTGGGCTTTGTGCGTGATCGGCCTGTGTCTAAGAACCTTGTCATATCTTGTTGGCCTTGGAGAAAGCCGGTGTGGATGGTACCCCCGCTTTACTTGTTAGCTTTGATGCCGAGAAGGCTTTTGACCAGGTGCGGTGGGGCTTTCTCTTTGCAGTGTTGCGGGCGTATGGGTTTGGCCCCTTTTTCTTTAATGCTATCTTGGCGTTATATAGTGATCCAGCGATGCGGATTTTGGTGAACAGTATTCTTTCGACCTCCTTTCCAATTCGTAGGGGCACTCGTCAGGGCTGCCCTCTATCACCCTTGTTGTTTGCGCTCTACTTAGATCCTTTGATAAGGGAGCTGCAGTCTAATGTAGACATCACTGGTCTCCGGCTTGGTGCCACTCATTTTAAGGTTGTGGCCTTTGCTGATGACCTTTTGGTCTTTTTGACTGATCCGCGCCGCTCCTTGTCTACCCTCTTGGAGAGCGTTCGGGAATATGGGGATTTTTCTGGGTTCGCCTTGAATCTGAAGAAATCGGAGGCGTTGGCCTCCACTGAGCGCCTTCAGAGGTCTTGGGGGGAGGCTTTTCCGTTGAAGTGGGCTGATTCTTCCTTTCACTGTTTGGGCATTCAGCTGTCCATGGATGTTTGGGAGCTTTACCGGTTGAATGTGTCTCGCATGCTTTCCACTACTGGCTCGATCCTGGCTTCTTGGCGTGATCTACCCCTTTCCTTGATGGGGAGAGTGCATCTCTTTCGGATGGTCTTGTTCCCTAAGTGGCTTTATGTTCTGCAGACATTGCCTCTGTGGTCTCTTACGTAAAGACATCCGGACCTTTTATTCTATGTTATCAAAGTTTTGTTGGGGGGGGGCCGGAAGCCTAACCTGCGGAGGCAGTTGCTAGTGGGCTCTTGGGATTGGGGAGGTTTCGGAGTGCCGTATATTGCTCTTTATAATGCGGTGTGCCTTTTACAACATGTCCGGGACTGGGTCTTGGGTACTGATCTTTATACTGATATCTCCATGGAGCGTGACTATTTTTATTCTGCTCACCTCCTTTCCCTTTTCCATGCTCGGTTGGTGATGGTGCCAACTTCCTGTAGACGTAGTATTTTGTTTCGCCCGCTTTGGGAAGTGTGGAGGCGGTTGTTGCCCCTTGGGCGGCAGGATCCCCATGTTAGTGTTCTCTTACCTTTGACTGGTAATCTTTCTTTCCCCCCAGGGTTACTTCCTTCGGTCTTTGGACGCTGGCAGGCTTGGGGTTTTGAACTTATTTTCCACGGTCTGCGGGATAATGGGATGCTCCTCTCCTGCGATGAGCTGCTGCAATGCGGTCTTCCCTCTCCGGGCCTTGCCTTTGCTCATTATCAATTAAGGCATTATGTGGCATCCCTTCCTGGGGGTTCCCTTTCCCTGGAGTTTGGGCTTCGTTTTCGTGCTTTTTTGGAGGGAGGGGAGGATCTTGAGCCTCGGGTCTCGGTTTCCTTATTTCATAAACAGCTTGGTACTCTTGGGCCCCCTGGGGATTTCTCCTTTGTCTTGGAGGCTTGGCAGAGGGATTTTGGGGCAGGAGCTTAGGGTGGACATTTTGCTTCGGGCGCTTAAACATATCCCTGCTCTGGTGCATAGTGCTGAGTTTCGGGAGTGCCACTTCCGGACCATGTTGAGAGCGTATACCTCCCAGAGTCGGGCCTACCATTTGGGCTGTGTTAACACTCAATATTGTCTCGCTTGCCATACGGGGGTGAATTCCTACTTTCATGGCCTTTGGGGTTGTGAGGGCATTCAGAGCTTTTGGGAGGCTTTGGCTTCCTTTCTTCAGGGTCTGTTACGGGTTCCTGTTCCTGTCTCTGTATTTCACATGTTGTTTGCTCATTTCTCTCTGTTTTCTGTTTATACCTCTGCTGAGAAATTGTTTTTGAGCAAATGTTATATTCTGGGGAAAAAGTGTATTTTGAATTTCTGGCTAGCTGATGTTCCTCCCTCTTTCTGGTATTGGAGGAATAAATTACATGAACTTTTAGGATGGGAGGCCAACTTGGCTTATTCCTCTCGACGCAGGAGCAGAGACTTTGTTCGTATTTGGTCTCCTTATTTGGACAGTTGTCTCCCCGGACTCATAGTCGCATTTTGAACAGATTGCAGTTGTATCCTACTACGCCTGTCTGATTTGGGGGGTGGGGGGCTGGAGAGGTTGGGAGGTAGGGATGGTATAGGAGGGGGGTTGTTGGGGGGGGGTCGGAGGGTTTGTGACATCTTGTAACCTGAGAGGACATCAGAGTCCAGTCCTCTTGGGGGGGGGCGCCTGGTCTTCCTTTCTTTCATTGTCTGGCTTTATGACTCTGTTGGTGTATGGTTTGTTTTTTGTTAATAAAATAAACAGTTTGACCTAAAAAAAAACAACCATATTCAAACTCACTATAGGAAATTTTACGAAATCTGAAAGCACGCCTAATCTGTGTCTATAGGAAGTCTCTGACTAAGAAAGCTGAAACTCCATTGAAATGAAGCAAAAACTACACTTACACCAGCTTTTCCTTCACCTACATTTTCCACACTGTTAGACGCCTTCTGCCACCTAACTAGCGTCTATGTGGTGCCTATCCTTAACCACGCCCACGTCTACAAACTTAGACGCAACTATTCCCTAAATTTGCGCCTATCTCGCGTCTGTGTTCTAAGGACGACTAGCTCCGTCTAAGTCCCAATTAACACTTGTTAAGACCCTTAAATCGCTCATTATCCACTTAAATCGGACGCCTAAAGCACGCCTAAAGTTAGGCGCAGTTTACAGAATCGAGGCCTAAGTGTTTAGATATTATGTTGGCATTGACCTTAGTGTCCATTTTGTAACAAAATTTCTACTTTTTATTTCCTCACAATACCCACAAATAATGCTTCAACTTATTTAGTCTTTTGTGTGATTTGTTCGACCTCTTCAGCTTGCTCAGTTTTGTAAATGGCATCTTTCACGTTTTTGACATTTGTAATTATTTGAAAAAATAATTACAAATAGCCACTGTTCTAGGTAGAGTATAAAAAACATGAGAAATTTTGAAATGAACTAAAGACCACCCACAAACCAGAGCAGTATTTAATATTCTCTGAGGACAAGCAGGATTTAGATTCTTACATGTGGATGATGTCCCCAGTGGAGCCTTGAATCGGATGCTATTCACTGTTTGTATTTCTTTAAGAAGCATTTGGTAGACTTGCCATGTGCAAGTGCATTCCCACCCACTGGAGCCATGTAGGACTGATTCATGACAATTTCACTTCTCATGTTATCTTATCCATTCTTTTTATTATACAACTGCCCAGATAAGCATCATTCTTTGACGTGATTGGACCTTGAACACTAAGGGCAACAGTGTTCTCCCCAGCAATTTTTTTCAGCCATGAAAAACATTTGCTGCATTTAGTGTGCCACAAAAAACATTTGCTCAGTTTCGGTTTTTTCCTATTTCTCTTCTTCCCTGCCTGCCCTCTTTCTTTCTTTCTCCCTGCCCTCCCCCAAGCCACTGCCGCTGCCATCGGGGAATAGGCCCCCAAGCCACCGCCGCCATCGTATAACAGGCCCCAAAGCCACCGCCCCAAGCTCTCCCTGCTTTGGGCCGACCAGCATTCCTCTCCCCGAAGTCAATTCTGCCATCAGAGAGGAAGTTCCGGCCCAGCCAGGCAGTGATTGGCTGGCCAAAACTTCCTCTCCGACGGCAGAATTGACGTCGTGGAGAGGAAGGCTGATCGGCCCAAGATCGCGATCGACCTATTGGGAAAAATGCTGCTGGGTCCTGCCTTCGCGGAAACAGAAAGTAAGCAGGACCCGGTAGCAAGAACAGCAATTTGTAAGCTTCACTGACCTGTCTCCCGCCTTAGCCCGTAGCAAACACATGCTTTGGGGCTCTAACATGTGAGTTCTGGCTTCCCTTATCTTCCCCCCTCCCCCCCAGACATAACTTCGGTTTCGGAGGGAAGAGAAGGGAAGCCGGCACGCACACGTTAGAGCCCTGAGCATAAGTTCGCTACGGGCTAAGGTGTGAAATCTGCAAGCCGTTTTTTTTTTTTGTTTGTTTTTTTTTAATGTTGAGCAGTGGCGGCAGCGGCAGAATTTAGCCGGGCGATCATCTAAATTAGCTGGGCGGAGCACCCAGCTAAGAGGCCCTAGGGAGAATACTGTAGCACTTACATGGATATGTGTTCAGTTACCTGTGTTAAGTGCTAGCAGGGTGCTTAAGTGCTACTCAGCAAATACCCACTTACCATATATTTGCAAGGGCAGTAGGTTGCACATGGGTGAAACATGACTGGGACATGGGGAGAACTCCCACTTGCACGTGTAATTCTGATTACTGTAATTTACACATATCTCTGTCACATTTAGGTATCAGCATTTATGCTAACTATGGTTGGCCAATTTTCATTCTTACTGCACGACCTCGGATGCTTAAATGGAAATACCCAATTTTAGAATATTTCCCCAAATGCTTTGGTCTGAGAGTTTGAATACTGACAGCTTTTCATAGAAAAACAATCTTTTTTTGGTCCATTTACATTTTTATTGAATCATGAAAGAATACTTTTGACAAATTAGATATCATCATAATTATACAATATTGTAAAATCCAATGCCATATTTATGTGTAAGCTAGACAAACTACAGCTTAGGACCTCATATTACAGGAGGCCTCACTACTATTATTATTATTATGTATTAATGCTGATAATCATCATAATTAATAAAATGTAAGAAGATAATATAGCATTTTATGTATACTTTTTCACAAGAATGGAGAACTATTAAACCTAAATTGGTCTTCCTTAATCAAGTGGGAGACTAAGAGGCTCTTAAATGTTACAGCTTAGAGACCACAATTTATATAAATCCAGCCATGGTTAATATCATCTTAAATCCAAGATAGTATCAAACATGTCAAACTTATCCAACTTAATAACTATACTTCCATGTCTATTTCAGTTTTATGCCTCTAGTAACCCTCTATCCCACTTTTGATCCCACCTATCTTTCTTACAACCCCAAGTTCCTAAGGCCTGGTCATCTCCCTGCAATTTACCCATACCACTCATAATATCCTAATCATCCAGGCAACGGAGGGGTACCCATGTAATTTCAAATTTCCCATACCTTTTATTTCTCAGAGCATCAAGATATATCTTTTCTAATCTATTCAACACTGCGACTCTCTGGGAGCTTTGTTCCCTGTCAAATCCATTGCAAATTTATACCTATCCATGTGTATGCTATATTAATTGCATTTCTGCCTCGCTCTCCCCATCAAACAGCAGGCTTATCAGGGAAGATTTAGTGGCACAGTATAGGGAGTGGCCTAAGGTTGTGAGTTCAATTCCAGCCTGCTCCTTGTGACTCTGGGCAAGCCACTTAATCCCTCCATTGCCCCAGGTACACAGTTAGATTGTGAGCCTGCCGGGAGAGATAGGGAATACTTCATAATACCCGATTACTATTCAGTGTATTGTACACCACTTTGGGTGAATCTTTTCATGGAAAAGGCATTAATAAATCAAAATCAAAATGTTCATTAGATTTCTGATATGTTGCCTTCTATGGTAGAATCAAAGCAGTTTAATTAGTATATGTATTTTCTCTGTCCCTAGTGGGTTCACATGGAAATTAGCAATTAAGTCAGAAATTTACAACCTTAAAAACACCACATGCTTTCGGGCAGGTATTAGCTTTGTCCATTACAGCTGGCTACATATAGTCTGTAAATCATTCCAGCTACAACTAGAAAAGTTCCTACAAACTGGTAATCCTCAAAGGCAAGTCTGTAGCATATCCTTGCTAAGTCTCCTTGTTGTGGGGGAGACAGATATGTCAAGTGAATTTGTAATTGGTAGGAGATTCTGTACAAGGCAGAACATCCTTCAAATGTATCAAAAACATTGTCCACTTTCAATTGTGTTAGCATTTTTGTATCTGGGACAGAGGAGGGTTACAAAGAACCGCCCAGGGTCACAAAGAACCGCAGTGGGAATCAAACCCAGTTCCCCCAATTCTCAGCCCACTACTCTAACCATTATGCTAGTCCTTTACTCCTTTGTGAATCTCTAATATACAAGAATTACTGCACAAGTCCATCTCATAGGCATGATCTTCCCTTGCAGAAGACATGTTGGCTTGTTTTCATCAGGAAGGAATAAACTAACGAACTTATTGCACTTCTTCGAAGGAATAAACAAGCAAATGGATGAAGGGGCCCCCATAGACATCGTATACTTGGATTTCCAAAAAGCCTTTGACAAGGTACCCCATGAACACCTGCTTAGGAAACTAAAGAACCATGGGATGGAAGGGGATGTACATAGATGGATCAAAAATTGGTTGGTGGGTAGGAAGCAAAGGGTAGGAGTGAAGGGCCACTACTCGGACTGGAAAAAGGTCACGAGTTGTGTTCTGCAGGGGTCAGTACTCGGATTGCTGCTGTACAATGTATTCATAATGACCTAGAAACAGGGCTGAAGTGCGAAGTTATTAAACTCGCAGATGACACAAAACTTTTTAGTGGGGTTAGGAATAAAGAGGACTGTGATGATTTACAAAGGGACCTGAACAAACTGGGAGAGTGGGCAAATAAATGGCAGATGAAGTTTAATGTAGAGAAATGTAAAGTCTTGCATGTAGGAAACAGAAACCCAAAGTATAGCTATATGATAGGGGGGCTGATAATGGGTGAAAGTAGCCTAGAGAAGGACTTAAGGGTACTAGTGAACAAATCAATGAAGCTGTTGGCACAGTGCGCAGCGGCGTCAAAGAAGGTGAATAGAACGCTAGGTATAATCAAGAAAGGTATTACAACCAGAACGGAAGAAGTTATCCTGCCGTTATATTGGGCAATGGTGCACCTGCATCTGGAGTACTGCGTCCAATATTGGTCGCCATACCTTAAGAAGGATAGGGCGATATTCGAGAGGTGTCAGAGGAGAGCAACGCGACTATACTCAGCCTATACTCAAATAACTTGTATCTAAACTAAACTACTTATATTTAAACTACTGTTCTTAATTTGCTGTATAGTCCCTATATTTACACTGCTGCACAGTCTCGTATGTCCAAGTATTTAAATCTACTGTATAATCTTGTATGTCCAATTCACTCCATTGTGAATGTTTACTTGTAAACCGTTCTGAGCTACTGGGAGGACGGGATAAAAATCTAAATAAATAAAAATAAATGATAAAGGGTATGGAAAATCTATCATATGCCGAAGGATTAGAGAAGCGGGGTCTCTTTTCCCTGGAGAAGTGGAGTCTTAGAGGGGATATGATAGAGACTTACAAGATCATGAAGGGCATGGAGAAAGTAGAGAGGGACAGATATTTCAAACTTTCGAAAACTACAAGAACGAGAGGACATTCTGAAAAATTAAGAGAAGACAGATTCAGAACCAATGCTAGGAAGTTCTTCACCCAAAGGGTGGTGGACACCTGGAATGCGCTTCCAGAGGGTGTGATACAACAGAGTACGCTACTGGGTTTCAAGAAGGGATTGGATGATTTCCTGAAGGAAAAGGGGATTGAATGGTGCAGATAGAGGATTACTATGCAGGTCCTGGACCTGATGGGCCGCCGTGTGAGTGGACTTAAAGAATCTCATTGGCTTCCTGTAGCACACCGCATTTTATTTAAGATATGTCTACTCACGTTTAAAACTCTCATTTTTCAAACTCCCGCTTTTATCCATAGTCTTAATTCCATATACCACTTCTAGAACATTGAGATCACAGGATCATCATCTATTGACCATTCCCTCGTTAAAAATCATAAATATTAGACGGCTCACTATTTTTTCAGTGACAGCTCCTCAGTCCTGGAATGATCTCCCAATACATATAAGAGAAGAAAAGAACCTTGAAAAATTTAAGATTAAGCTCAAAAGTTTCCTTTTTAACGATGCTTTTAGTGAATAATGATCTTTTATTATTTTTTATCCACTTTTTTTACTGTCTTTCTTCCCCCCCCCCATGTTTTTACCTTTGTATTTTGAATTTAATATAGAATGTAACCATTAATGAACTTTCCCATTGTTTCAATATAATACGTAACAACTTAATTCTTATTTTAAATTGTGTTTGTTTTTGTAACATTGTTTATTTATACAATATTTTACCTATGTTTATAATTATTTGTATTATTTTGTACATCGCCTTGAATGTAGAGAAGGCGATTAATCAAATTATTTAATAAACTTGGAAACTTGGAAAACTTGGAAACTTGGACTGCTGGGCGTGATGGACCTCTAGTCTGACCCAGCAGAGGCACTGCTTATGTTCTTATATGAAAAGGAGACCAGTACACTCCACACTTTTTACAGCATCAATATGTACTGTTTGGAAGTATTCTTTTAACCCTAAGGTAGGAATTAAGTACTATCTGTACAGCAGTTGATATTCATAAGAAAATAAAAATTGTCGACTGGGTAAGACCAAAGGCCCATCCAGGCCTGTATTCAGTTTCTAACTGTAGCTAATCCAAGTTACAAATACCTAGCGGGATTCCAAAAAGTAGCATGAATGCATTCTACCTATTCCCAGGGATAACCAGTGATTTTCTCTAAGTCTTCCTTAATAACAGTTTATGGACTTTTTCTTCCAGGAATTTTTCCAAACCTTTTTCAAACCCAGCATGTTAACTGTTTGTGGAAATGAGTTCAAGAGCTTAACCATTTGTTGAGTGAAAAAAATATTTTCTCTGACTTGTTTTCAATATTCTACTTAGTAACTTAGTAACTACTTAGTAAAGTCCTCTGGTCTTTGTATATAGTTTCTCTATTTTAGCAGTAGTCAAGAATTTTAAGGTGATAAAAATATTACCAGAATCATCACCTGCTTTGTAAAGCAACATAAGAATAAAATGGATTTACCCATGTGGTAATAACCAAAAAATTGACTTGATCGTTGTTGGTATTGTTTGGATGAACATTAGTCAGACGGACTCTAAGTATTGCTAAATAGGTAAACTGTTTTGTAGCTGTTTGATACAGTGGTATCTTGGATTACGAGCATAATCCGTTCCAGGAGCATGCTCGTAATCCAAAATGCTCGTTTTTCAAAGCAAAGTTCCCCATAGACAATAGTAGCAATAGCAACGATTAGTTCCAGAACCCGGGATATGTACCTGTCGGGGCCGGGTGCTGCAGCGCCCTCTCCTCCGTCTGTCATGAAGAACAACCCTACAGTGCCGCTTCGGGGGGGATGCCTTTAATGTGTCAGCCGCTGGAGAACCCATAGTGCCACTTCAGAGGGATGCCTTCTCCATCCGCCTGCCAGCCCTCCACGTCGGATGCCCCTTGCATGCTGGAGAGCCCCCACCCGAGCCCACGCAGCTGAGTGCTGCCCCACCCACACTCCGCGCATGACATGCACAATGCTGATGATTGACGCTGTGCACGTCACACACAACGCGCAGAGGCGACGGCACCCAGCCACGCAGTCCCAGATAGAAGTCCTCCAACCTGCGGAAGACACCCAACTTGGAAGGCTGGCCGGAAGACGGAAGAAGAATCCCCCGAAGCGGCGCTTCCTGGACTCTAAGTGCTCGTTTATCGGGGCAGTGCTCGGTTTGCGAGTCAAAAGTTTGCTGAGTGTTTTGCTCATCTTGCAAAACACTCGCAAACCGGGTTACTCGCAAACCGAAGTTCCACTGTATTTTTATTTTGTAGCCATTTCTAATTCCCTAATGTGATTGTTGTATGTTCATAGTTTATTTTTACTGATGACCTATTTATTTTTCAAAGCTTTTATCACAGATTGAAAATCTTAGATCAACAATGACAGAGGACCAAAAAGAGAGCAGCATCTTTTACAAAAAAAGAATAGATGAGCTTGATCGGAGACTTAAAGAACAAAGTGAGATCATCAGTTCTCAGAAGGATCAGGTTGGTTTTATGTTTCTTGCTTCCTGTACTGTTTGTTATGATCTAAATAATTAAACTGCACTGACATCTAAGATCCTATAATTACAAGAAAAATTAATTTTACACTTTATACATCACTTAAAATCCTTACAATATATAAATAGATCAACACATTTTTCCCATCAAAAATTATTATATAGTTATTAATGAAATATATTCATATCCTTCAAAAAGTGCAAATAGCATATTTTTCATCTTTATAAGGAAATAGTAAGCACCTATATAATAATGTATAAAGTATATAGTGATGTACACTTCCCTCTCCCCATTCGCGGTTTCGGCAATCGCGATTTCACATATTTGTGATTTTTGGGGGATGGGGAAAAAAAGAAAACCCCCCACAGTTTAGCCTTCCCCCCAGCGTCCCAGCCTTACCTGGTGGTCTAGCGGGCTTTCGGGGCAGGAGTGATCTTCCTACACTCCTGCCCCGTGTAGATCGCAAATAGGAAATGGCTGTGGGGAGTTCCCATCGTAATCTCGAGAGACTAAGGGAACTCACGGCAGCTATTTCCTATTGGCAATCTGCACGGGGCAGGAGCGTAGGAAGATCGCTCCTGCCCCTAAAGCCCGCTAGACCACCAGGTAAGGCCGGGATGCCGGGGGGAAGGCAGGAGGGAGGCGGCGGTGGGTCAGAGCCATTCGCGGTCTGGCTCTGCCCCTATCCCCCGCGAATCCGGAGGGAGAAGTGTATAAAGTGTAAAATGAATTTTTCTTGTATTCACTTAATGAAAGTGTTAAAAATGAATAAAGATATTTAAAAAAAAAAAGATCCTATAATTTCTTGTAGCACTTAATCACTTAATCAGGGACATATTTAACATCTTAGTGCCCATAGGCAAAACTATAGGGCTGATCCCAGAGAATGGGGGTGGTTGTGGGGAATGATAAAAATAGAATCAGAAAAATTAAGGCAGATAAAGACCATATAGTATTTCTAGTCTGCCTATCCATGCCATGTACTATCCCTTTCTCTCCTTTAGAGATCCAATGTATTTGTCCCAGTTTTCATCCGTATCACATTCACTGGGAGTCCGTTACACACATTCATCACCCTTTTTGAGAAAAAATATTTTCGGAGGGTACTTCTGAGTCCTATGCTCCCTCATTCCAGAGTTTCCTTTCAATTGAAAGTGACTCACTTCACGTGCATTTATGCCACATAGGTATTTAAAACATTTCTATCATATCTCCACTCTTCTGCCTTTCCTCCAGAGTATACATACTGAGATCTTGAAGTCTGTCACTATACACTTTATGAAGAAGACCATTGACCATTTTAATAACTATCCTCTGGACCAACACTATCTTGTCATACCTTTTTTGAAAGTGTGGTCTCCAAAATGGTACACAATAAGATCTAGGACAATTCATCGCAGCCGTTTCATTGCAAACAGTTCAGCGTAGCCATTTTGGTGCTGAATCATCACATGAAATGTGCTGTGATGAACTCCTCACCTTGTGGTCTGCCATCTCTTCATTTGGGGGTGGGGGGCACTCACTCCCTCAAAATTATAGGACAATCACGCAATCTGGCACCTAAGCTCCTCCCCACAGCCACTCCCTGAACACAAAGCTCACCAATGTGGATCGCTGCAACCCGCTCCCTCTTACAAATTGTACTGTTGTTTAATCTTCAGGCCCCACCTCCTGCTGCAGCAGCCCCCTTCCCCTTCTGGCCCAGTTACGTGGCAGCAGCAGTAGCAGCACCACCTCTATGGCTGTGAGTACTGACCATTGTTCCGTGATGAACTGGCCACAATGACTCATCCCATTCTGTACACAATATTCTAAATAAGGTCTTACCATAGTCTTATGCAGCACAATATTACCTAATTTTTCCTACTGGCCATTTCTTTCCCTGTGCACTCAAACATTCTTCTATCTTTCACCATCGCCTTTTCTACCTGTTTGACCACCTTAATATCATCACATATGATCATACCCAAGTCCTGCTCCTCTTTTGTGTGCCAAAAACCTTGACCCTCTAAACCAGTGTCCCTCAAACTTTTCCGGCTGGTGGCACGCTAAACTCAGTGCCCCAGCCGGAAGGCACCCAGAAGTGTGCTGGATGTTGACGCGATGACGTCGCGTGCATGCATGACATCATCACATCAATGTCCCCACATGCATGGAGCCCTCCGGCTGCAACTCTAGAGCTGTCTCTTTGATGGGGAATCCAGGAGGAGGGGAGGGGCGAGGAGAGGAGGAGAAACGCCGGCGAGGAGGAAAGTTGTCAGCGCCGTGCTGACTGCCTACAGGACGTGCCTCTCACCGCTAGAGGCACAACCTAGATGCAGTCAGCTTGCACTGGCACCTTTCTTCCTTACCGGCATCTCGTTAGGGCACACAGTTTGCGATACACTGCTCTAAAAGGTACCATTCCCTTGGGTTTTTGGACCCCAAATGCATGACTCTGCATTTCTTAGCATTAAATCTTAGCTGCTAAATTCCACTCCAATCTTCAAGCTACGCTAGGTCTTTCCTCATATTGTCCATACCTTCAAGTGTGTCTACCCTATTGAAGATTTTGATATCCATGGAGAAGCAAACTTTACTAGACAACCCTTTAGCAATATTGCTTACAAAAATGTTAAAAACAACAGGCCTGAGAGAGATCAAATCCAAGATGGTGGAACTCACCTGAAGCCTGGCAGGTCTTCCCCAGCTTTTCCTTAGTTTGTGGTCATGGGGCTCCGGGGAAGCTATTTTCTAATGTCGAAGTGACATTGCAGGTGTGCCGCTAGTGCCCTCGTGGTGCTCCGAGCCCACTAAAGGCTTGCTGGAGAGTTTTCTGAGAAGATTACAAACAGAGACTGCTGTTGGTGAAAACGGGCTTCTTTCTCCCAAATGTTCTTCTGTTTGGACTATAGTACTTATAGTGCTTTAACTGGGAAAATTGATCAAAAGCTGATGTTGCTGTATATGGCTAACTGCCTAAAGTATACAGGCTGCTACACTAGTTATGAGATATAAAAGTTAAAAGTATATTGTTGTCTTTCCTGAGCCTATGAGGGAATAGACTCAGGTAGATGACTCAATAAAACATTTTTTTTATATCAATAAATATGTGTGTCACCATGTTTTCACTGTTAATAAGGAATTGGGGAGGGAGGGGAGGGGAAAGAGTGGGAAAGGAAGGAATAGGGAGGAAGAAAATACATTTGCAATGTTTTAAATTATTGGAGATGATGTCTGTTCATTTTAAATTAATTAATTTTTATTATTTTTATTGGTATGATTATTTAAAAATTAGGAATGATAATGGAGTGTAAAATTTTCTCATTAAATGTTAATGGCCTCAACCATCAAATAAAAAGGAAAAAAAAATGCTTGCTTTCTTGAAACAACAGAATGCTGATATATATTATATACAGGAGACACACTTATCAATGGTGGAGTCAAAAAAGCTGGAAGGGGATTGGGTTAAACATAGTTTTTTGGCCCCTGCAATTGGGAAAAAAGCTGGGGTTGCCATACTAATAAATAAAAAATGTGCAGCTAATTTTCAATTGATTAATTCTGATCTCTTGGGTAGATGGGTACATGTGAAAATGAGCATGGGAAATAATACCCTGGAATTGTTTAATGTGTATGCCCCAAATACGAATCAAACTGAATTTTTAAGAAGTTACAACAATTATTACTCCCACTGGCTGCTTCTAATATAGTAGTGGCTGGAGATTTTAATGCTGTTATGGATCCATTAATGGATAAAAAACCAAGTAAAATTATGAAGTCCTTAGGATTAGATAATTTGATACAATCTTGTAATTTGAAAGATATATGGCAGATACTTCATTTTAATGAACGGGAATTTTCTTTTTGTTCACAAGTTCATAAATCTTTTTCAAGAATAAATTTTATTTTTGTTTCAAATCAAATAGCAAAACAAGTGACAAAAGCATCCATAGAGCCTATCATTTTGTCTGATCATGGGGGTGTATGGATTGAATTTAAATTTGATGAGCAAGAATATAGCAGGTTTGTTTGGAGATTCGATAATACATTAATTGCGGATTCAAAATTATTTGAAGAATTTAAATTAAAAATGATTGAATTTTTTCAAATTAATACTTCAGAAGAAATTACCATTGAAACATTATGGGATGCATTTAAGGCTACCATGAGAGGAAATATTATTTCATATTCAGTATATATTAGAAAACAACTTAAAAAGCAATTTTCTTTTTTAAAAAAAATTCTTTATTCATTTTTTCATTTTTCAACAAGTGTAAAAATTATTAAACAATTGAAAATCAATACATCACTTGAATTACTATCAATTACAGTGTTGAATAAAATTGAATCCCTCCCCTCCCTTCCAACTAGATTTCAATCAAAAATATCATATAAAGATTAATTCCCTTTTTTTTTTTAAACTAAACATTTAATAAAATTCAACCCCCCCTCCCATCCCTTCATTCACAATTGTACTTATAGAGTAAGAATGGCATCTATTCATTACAATATTTAGTTAATGGCCCCCATATCTCTTTAAATTTATTATAACTCCCCTTTTGTATAACTATTGGTCTCTCCATTTTATAAATATGACATAACGAGTTCCACCAGAAATTATAATTTAGTCTGTTCCAGTTTTTCCAATTAGTTGTGATCTGTTGTATGGCGACTCCCGTAATTATCAATAAAAGCTTATTGTTGCTTGATGATATTTGGCTCTTTGATCTTATTAATGTACCAAATAAAATTGTATCGTATGATAATGCTACGTGGTTTTCTAATAGACAATTAATTTGGGACCAAATTGATTTCCAAAAGATCATAATACAGGGACAATAAAATAATAAATGATCTAACGTCCCTGCTTCAAGATTACAATGCCAGCATCTATTAGACTTGGAGCTATCTAATTTCTGTAATCTAACTGGGGTCCAAAAAGCTCTATGTAATAAAAAGAACCAAGTTTGTCTCATGGATGCGGACATTGTACATCTCATCCTCCAAGACCAAATTCGTGGCCATTGAGATACATCAATTTGATGTTTGATCTCAATGCTCCAAATGTCCCTAAGTCCATTTTTAGGTTTTTTATTTACATATCCGCTTATCAATTTGTACCATGTGCGGCTTGGTGTGGCTTGGTGACCCAAGAAGTCCATCTGAAAGCATAAAAATTCTAAACTATATTGCTTATTAAGAATCTTCCATTCAGGGAACCCTGCCTGAATGGCTTGCTTCAGTTGCAACCATCTATAGCTTTGTGATTTTTTAAGACCAAATTTATGTTGCAACTGTGAAAATTCAAGCAGTTTACCATTTGAAATAACATCACCTAGAATTCGTATACCTGCTATCATCCAATGCTTCCAGATGACTTTACATCCGCCAATTTGGATCTTGGAGTTTAACCATATAGTTTGATTTGTTGATTTATAGATTGGAATAGGTGTTAAATTGCTGACATATCTTAGGGTTTTCCATGTATCCATAAATATTCTATTATCTTTATATAAATTAGGCATTTTAATATTAAAAACATGACATAAACGTAGAGGAAACATGAGTCGCCATTCCAACCATAACCAATCTGGGGTATTATCAATGAGCTCCGGGAGGACTCAATACATACCCTGGTGTAAAATATAGGCTTGATGATACTTATAGAAGTTTGGAAAATTTACACCACCCTCCGCAATTGTTTTTTGTAAAGATACTAAAGCAATTCTAGGAGTTTTGCCCAGCCAAAGAAATTTTATAAGAATACTGTTTAATTTTTTATAAAAGGACCCCTTAAAAAGCACTGGTAACATTCCCATCTGATAACAAACCACAAGCAATATTATCAGTTTGATAGTTTGAACTCTCTCCCACCAAGACAGCTTTTTCCACGTGGTCATCCTTGATCTATCTGCAGCATTTGATACCATTGACCATCATTTACTCATCAAGAGACTGTCTTCCATTGGCATTTCTGACCAAGTGCTAAACTGGTTTAAATCATATTTTCAAGATAGGTCAGCCAAAGTTATTTTCAATAATTCATCATCAAACAACTATACAAACTCTTATGGTATCCCTCAAGGTTCAATCTTGTCCCCTTTTTTATTTAATATTTTTTTGTCGTCACTACTCACTTTAAGTCAATCCATTGAATTTTCCTCTTTTGCCTATGCAGATGACATCCAGCTTCTGTATCCATTAAATTTTGCTAATTCCAATGAGATAATAAATATAAATAATAAGTTAAAACAAATAAGTCAATGGCTTAAAGACAACATGTTGGCCCTGAATGCAACCAAATCTTCAATAATGTTTTTTTCCATGGAAAAAGGATCTTACATTCTTATCACAAATACTCCCAGATAGTTTCCCACTGCAAAAAGTAACAACGACAAAAATATTGGGAATATTATTAGACTAAGAACTTTCTTTTCATGATCAGATTAGTTCTGTAGTTAAAAACTGTTTCTATAAGTTACGTCTCATTAGATCTTTATCCAGAGTCTTAAAACCAGAAGCTCTTAACATTCTAATTCATTCATTGGTTATTTCTAGGCTGGATTACATTGTATCATGGCATAACTCAGAAAGAAATAAGAAGGCTACAAATTATACAAAATACAGCAATAAAAATTATTACTAACTCCAAAAAATATGATCATGTCACACCTCTTCTACGAAAAGCACAATGGTTACCAATTTCGCACAGAATAATCTATAAAATTGCACAGATAACCTTCAAATTCCAACAAACCAACGCACCAATATTTCTAGATCGTTTTTTGATACCACACTCTCCAGCCAGGACACTTAGATCAGCAGAACAGCATTTGCTGATTATCCCTTCTCTAAAAATAATTGGTACCAGAAGATCTACAATTTTTTCAGTCATAGCACCCCAGCTTTAGAACAATTTACCAATCTATTTACGTGGAGAAACCTCATTAGAAAAATTTAAAAGCACATTAAAATGCTACCTGTACAAAGACGCATTTGAGTCATAGATAGGATATTTTATCTAATATTAATCCCAGTCTCAAATACCTAATTTTAACCAGACCTTATTTATAGTTCACAAACTCTCCTATCCTCTTTTTAGACAGCCATATTTTCTTTAAAAAAAAAAAATTTCTTCATTACCCTCCTGATGTTGTTTTTCCCTTAAATGTATGTTTACTTTCCTTAAAGATTGTAGTTCACCCCTCTTCCCTTTTGTATCGCTAATTACTTATGTACATACATTGTATGCTTAATTGTACAAATTGTTTTATTTTGTCTCCCAATTTTAAATTGTAATACGCATAGAAATATTTGATATTGCATGTACAACAAACTTCTAATAAACTTGAAACTTGAACCAATCAGGTACCAAATAAGCCCACTCCCGGCTCACGCAGTTGATGAGATTACTAGTTTGTTGGATTTATCGAGCAGCTACAACGGAGCGCTCAGATTAAGCAGCCATAGCGGGCTGTGATGTCACTTCTGATCCTCAATAAAACATTTTGTTGCACCTTCTAAAGTGGTTATGTGTGCTGACTGGGTAAATGTGCAGAATTCCTGGAAAACCCAGCCAGAAATCTCTCACAGACATATAGGAAATTTTCAAAATACTTAGGCCCGGATTCTGTAATCTGTGTCCTGATTGTAAGCAGCTGTAGGCATCTTACACCTGTTTAATCAGCCAATCAGGATGCATGTTTGAAAAAAAAAAAAAAAAAATGCTCCCCAGGCAGACCGCCTATATTGAAAGTGCCTCCGGGAGCCTAGGGAGGCCCACAAGCCTGCCTAAGCTTGCCTAATCGTCCGGGGGGGGGGGGGGGGGGCTACCCACAGGAGGGGTTGGGCACCCTCCTGCCCACGATCATCAGGGCGGGTGAGGGGTCTTTCAACAGGAGGGATTAGGCATCCCTCCTGCCTCATTCGTTTAGAGGGAGGAGACTGGCAGCCACAGCTATGGGGGCTATACTAAACGAGGCAGGGAGATCCCTTGCTGCAATTAAGTATAGCGGCCGCATCTAATGTAACCTGGGTCTGTAACCAGTGTCTGTAACATGGACATCGGTTACAGAATCAGGTTTATTTTTAGTGGGCCTAGGCCTGATTCTATATAGGATGCCCTTCCCGGGCATCCTATACAGAATCCGGGCCTTAGTGTTTTTGCACAAATACAATTTTCTAAGAATTCTAACTGCTTATGTATGGATTATAAAGTTGTCTTTATTAAAAACTGAAGAAGCTGATTGATAGTTAACCATTGACAAAGAAGTTTGTAACAGCTTAGTATCCAACTGAGCAATTCTGAAACTTATCAACTGTCTGCTGAGTGAAACTACAAAGTTGTGGTATACAATGTGTGGTATACAGTAGTGCTGCCCGATTCATGATTCAAATCAGTTCACCGCTTCGAATCAGGTGAATCGATTCGAATCGGTTTGTTTTTGTGAAAAACTGAACTCTCCAATTCAGCCCCGAGACAAGTTCAGGCTTTTTCTCACCGCCGGCCTCGTTCCCATCTAATGTAACTTCCGGTTTTGCGAAACCAGAAGTTACATCAGAAGAAACGAAAGGACGTGGGAGCGTCAAGCGGCGAGCAAGCAGACCTCGTGCAGTGGACCTTGGCAGCAGCAAAAGTGTATTTTTAGCTGGCTCCCCGCATTTCTCCTCTCTTCCCCGCGATTCCACATCCAGTCCAGTAAGTAAATGAATCGGCAGAGGGGCTGGTGAGTCTTGGGGGATGTTACTTTTATTCTTTGGGGCTGGGGATGGAAGCTGAAAATCGGCAGGGGGGCTGGTGAGTCTTGGGGGCTGGGGATGGAAGTGGAGAATCGGCAGGGGGGCTGATGAGTCTTGGGGGATGTTATTTTTTTTCTTTGAGGCTGGGGATGGAAGCTTAGAATCGGCAGGGGGGCTGGTGAGTCTTGGGGCTGGGGATGGAAGCTGAGAATCGGCAGGGGGGCTGGTGAGTCTTGGGGGCTGGGGATGGAAGCTGAGAATCATTTCTATAGGCTATCAGAAATTTGCTTAATAATCTACTCCCACAGAAAAGCAGTAAAAGTCAATAGGTTCTCTGAGTGGGAACAACCTATTTGATCTTGCACTCATGTGATTGACCAATTGTATATCACTGTTTAATTTATCACATTGATTAACACACGTAAGGTGTCCTAGGATGGTGTGCAGGCAAAGGGTGATTAACCTGTTGCCTTATTGTGTAAAGCGCTGGAAAATTCTCTCCCCTCACTTACCTCTCACGTTTAGGACACCCTGCTTCACTATAATAATTTATATGATTTATCTTAAGAACATTATTACGTGGTCTTTTCCTCAAGTGCTGAGACAGGTTGTTCCCACTCGGAGAACCTAATGACTTTTACTGCTTTTCTGTGTGGCATTAACATTTTTGCTATTCATTACAGTGTTCTCCCTAGCGGGTTTTAGCCGGGCGCTCTGCCCGATTAATTTAGGTGAGCGCCCGGCTGTCAAAATTATTAAAAACCCTGGAGCATGGGTTCAATTCGCTGCAGGCTAAGGCGGGAGATATGGCAGCGAGTTGAAGTAAGGGAGGGAGGGAAGCAAGCTTATGTGCGTGGTGAGTTATGCCTAAGGAGGAAGGAGGAGGAGCAGGAGGAGGTGGGGTGGGCTGGTAGGACGGTTGGTTTTTGGTTTGCCTCTGGAAAGAGGGGATGGGATTAGCATCTGCGTGCTTGGCCCCTCTTGGCGCTCGTTGTTGTGCTGCGGTGCAGGGTGGGCGGTGAGCCCCTTGGCCAGCCAGCATGGGGCTGCAGAAGAAAAATAAGAACCCCCGGTATTCAGCCACGAGTTTGTGATTCAAAATCATGCCGATATGGTGTTGTGCGTGGCTATGGTCATCCTGCTGGGACTCATGTTCGAGGTATTGGGAAGCCGCTACCTGTGTGGCTGTCTGCGCCTGTCAGCCTGTGCAACTTCTGTAACAAAAACCCCCGTCCTCCCTGCCTTGTCCCAGTGCGCCTAGCAGCAAACCACTTGTAGGGCTTACCAAGTTTCTAAAGCCTTATCCCACCAAACTGAGGTTAACGGTTTTACTTGCTGGGGTCATTAAAAAAAGCTCTTTTGTGAAAGGGCTGCAGTAGAGAAAGGCTGTCAGATTCGAAGAATATGTGGTTTCAATTCTTTGTGTCCTGAAAAGGGGGGAGAAAGCCAAAGATCCGGGTTATCTTTTTAACAACTTCAAGCAAGGGCTTTGAATGTTAACTCAGGGAAAATTCTCTGTAGTCACACCATTCGTTTTCCTGATTTGGGGAGTTAGTGGCAAACCTTCAATTTTGCAAGTCTTTACAAATGAAATAATTTATCTCACATAGAATAACATTTGATTGATAGCCATAGGAGACTAGAGAGAGAGCTGGAAATGAAATTATTAGATCCTCAGTCAGCATAGGTTCTTTTTCATATTTCCATTTAGTTTGCCTCCCTCTTTTTTAATTAATTGCAGTACTCGGACCCTGTTAGATTTACAACTTCCATTTCCTCATTGTTATGTATAGTATTAAAAAATTTCAAGCAGCTGAGTCACACCTGCAGAAAATGGAAAATTTTGTGAGCTGATACCATATTGTCTCTGCAACTATGTACTATATCCAATAAGAACAGCTGTCACAAAACTTAAAAAGGTTCTTCTTGCTTATTACATCTGTGGATCCTTTGTTCTCTTGTGGTTGTTGTGTTAATTTTTTATTTTATTTTATTTTTTTTGGGGGGGTCACCATTGCTTTATTGTTACAACCCTTTCCAAAAACTTCTTGTTGGTAACTTGAAGATGTCAAGTGCAACATAACGTACTATGATTTCATAATCTAATCTAGAACTTTATAATTTAAAAAAAACATTCCTCTTTTTCTAATGTAATGAAGCAGTAGTATTAGTATATTGTAGCTAGTGAACAGATTTACAGAACTGCTTGTTGATTTTCTGTGTGGGAAACATCAGATTTGTTGGATTATGATAAGAATAATACCTGCAAACCTGCTTTTGCACTGCAATAGGATTTGTACTTGTGAGCTTTGCAAACTCTGTTTAATCAAAAAGTGCCATTCTAGTCTTTTTATCACTATGCCCTTCTCTGTACCTTTTCTAGTTATGCTGTGTATTTATGATGAGGCCTGTGTGCAGTTCTAGTTGCCACAATGTGTGGTGGTATTCTCTGTTCTTTTGCATATATTTACTTATGTGGATTTATTAATTACCTTTATGAAGAGATTCACCCAAGGCGGTGTACAACAAGTACAATTCAACATGAAACTTACAATTTTATTAACAGCACAACAGTAGTAAAGAGACTACCTCATTGATTGTATTTAAGTTTATATTTAAAATCAAAATCAGTGAATTAAAAATAATAGGACTACCATGAAACAGTTAAAAAATATACTTATTAGCACTGAATTTCAAATAGTAGAGATTTTAATGCACATAAGAATAGCCTTCCTGGGTCAGACCAATGGTCCATCAAGCCCAGTAGCCCGTTCTCACGGTGGTCAATCCAGGTCACTAGTACCTGGCCAAAATCCAAAGAGTAGCAACGTTCCATGTTACTGATCCAGGGCAAGCAGAGGCTCCCCCCCCCCCATGTCTTTCTCAATAACAGACTAGGAAATTTTCCTCCAGGAATTTGTCCAAACCTTTCTTAAAATCAGCTACGCTATCCATTTTTACCACAACCGCTGCAATGTTCTCCCTAGCGCGTGCTAGCTTATTTAGCTAGCAGAGTGCTAGCTTATTTAGCAAATAAAATATTTTTAATACATTGCTAATTATTACCTGCATCTTTACCTAAACTGTTTTGCCCTAGCTCTCTTATGATCTTTATCTGCTACTTTTTTGTTTTGCTGTAGTGCAATCACACAGGTCTCTAAGGCTCAGTAACACCTCTCCATAAAATATGTGGAAATGGGGATCACATCTATTTCATATCCTCAGTGAGACCTCAGAAAGGAACCTAGTGATCAAAACATTATTAGAGGTGTTATAGAGCCATTTCTTGGATGACTGGATGAGCTATATTTATCTTTTTTTTTTTAGTTATTTAAATTCATGCAGAAATAAAGGCTAGATTGAACCTAATGACTTCATTAACGCATTTTCCTTTTTTAAACCTCTATACCATTTGAAAGAGGGCAAATATCTAATTATTTATTTCTAGAATTGGATACTTAAATTTAATAAAATATTCTGGCACAAGTGTCAAATCTTAAAAAAGGAAGTAAAGACTATACTGTTCAAGAAATCCCTGAAAAGACCTAACACAAATCTCCTTCTTCCCCCCCCTAACTCTCCAACTCCCGAAATAACCTACTCTACATTTTCCCTGAAAATGACCAGATATCTTTTGTAATCCACCTTCTATAACTCTTTTGTAATCGGCGTTGAACCGCGAGGTAATGGCGGTCTAGAAATCTCTAATGTAATGTAATGTAATATTTAACATTGGAAAATAATAATTAATTAATAAAAATAGTACACATTTAATTTTCCCCACCACCAAGTTTCCCCCTCTTCCCCCCTCCCCGGCTACTTTTTCATGCCACCCAGCTGGAAAAAATTTCTTGGGAGAACACTGCATTATACCTAAACTATTATTCAGTAGAAAAAATTTAGTTTGTTCAATCAAGCAGAACATTCACTCATAGAAGTCCAATGTCCAGACAGGATTTGATTGAACAAACTAAATTTTTTCTACTGAATAATAGTCTAGGTACAATAAAAGTAAATAGCAAAAATATTTGAGTAGATAATTAAGGAAATATTTTTCATATTGTTTGCTTATGGACTGGGAAAAAAAGACTGTTCATGCAAATGTCTCCAAAACTGCTTTAATGGAAAAATGTGATTTTTTTTTAAGTACTTTGTGAAATTTATCATGTTGTTGATGCCTGCTGGCATCCTTGCAGACGAGCAGTTTGCAGTTTTTTCCAGGCACTAGGAATGCGCATCTGGTTTTTGCTTTCTGTCAGGAAATATTATGTATGCAAACTTGTATGAAAATGTTTTGTTTCTATTTTAGGGTACTGCTTGACTAAAAGATGGACAAAAGAACTGCTGAAAATAAAGACTCTACTTGTGCAACAAGTTGGGCAACAATGTTCCATAATATGGTCTGTATTTGATCATTTGGATAATGGAAATGGCAGATGCAAGCTTTGCAAAGTAGCTGCTAAACATAGTGGTGGCACCCGTAATTTGTGGCAGCATGTCGAAAGACATCATAAAGCAAAATATCTAGAGCTACAAACCAGCGACACCGCTAGAAAATCCAGCGACACCACTAGAAAAGCTTCTGTACCAGCCAAACATTTGGTTTCATCCTTCTTCCAAAAGCCACTGCAGCCAGCAGATAAAAAAAGGATTGATAATGCACTTTGTCAAAGACATGCAGCCATTTAGCGTTGTAAAAGATGAAGGCTTTCTTCATTATTCACAATCTTTGAATGGAGGCCATATAGTAGCATCAAGGCAAACTGTAGATCAAATGATTGATGCTAAGTATGAAGAAGTTTACGCCCATGTTATGGATAAGCTTCACCATCTTAAGTATGTAAGCATCACAACAGACCTCTGGGCAAGCAGAACCATGGAGGCTTATATTACAATCACAGCATATGGCATATCTAAAGGCTTTCAACCAGTCAATGTTGTGCTGGAAATGCATCACATGCCAGAGCGACATACAGGTGACAGTATTGCTGATACAGTTGAAAATGCTATGAAAATGTGGAAGCTAGAAGGCAAAGTTTTCGTTGTGCTGCGTCAATGCTGATAATGCTGCGTCAATGAAAAAAGCAGTGGGCAAACTTATTTGAAAAGGTGTCTGCATGGTCCACTACAACTGCTTTGGACATACACTTCAGTTGTGTGTCGAAGATGGACTACGGTCTCAGCAAGCTATCACAGATACTATTCACAAATTCTGTGATATTGTTAGCACATTTCATCATAGTACAATACTCACAGAAAGTTTGAAGACGGCTCAAGAGACTCTGGGAATGCCTGTAAAGAAACTCATTGGTGATGTAAAAACTAGATGGAACAGTACTTGACTCATGTTACGAAGTGTAATTGAGTTACAGCAACCTATCAGCTTATGTTTATGTAACAGTAAAGCCACAAAGAAATCAGCACCTTTGGAATGTGACTGATTTAGCACGCAAGCTTGTAGATATATTGGAAGCTTTTGAAGAAGCAACTACAATTGCATCTGGTGAGCAATATGTTACTATGTCTGTTGTTCATTCAATGGTTGAGCACCTGATGAATTCCATTGGCGAGTCTGGCAATGAATCAAGTGAATCAGATATAAGAGCTGATGATGATGGGGACAAAGGAGAGGGATGTAGTCATGATAGCGAGTCAAGAAATGTAAAGATCATCAGTTCATTCACAGACAAACTGAAAAAGAGTTTATTGCAAAGATTTCAAGACATTTTATATAATAATAACTCTTACAGATTAAGAAGTTTTCTGGACCCAAGATTCAAGTCTACTTATGGTGAGGTAACATATATAACTACATTTGTTATATATAAGAGATCTTGAAGATGCAAACACTGAGCAACCCACCAGCAACACTAACTGAACCAGAAAGTACTCCTGTGGTACCTGAACAACTTCACTCGCAGGATACAGATTTACCTCGTCAACAACACAAGCACAGCTTTTGGGAAACAGTTAAAAATACCAATGTGGCTGCTATTAAATCTAGACTTCCATCGATGTCAGACAGTAGTGAAATCAGCCTCAGATGCAATGCAGAGCTAGCATGCTATAAACTTAAAGAACCCTTGGAAACTGATGGTGATGTATTTGCATACTGGCATGACAGACAAGAGAAGCTACCTTTACTAAGCCAGCTTGCTCAGAAGTTTCTATGTTCGCCAGCATCTTCTGTTCCTTCAGAAAGAATATTCTCTGCAGAAGGTCAAATAATTGCTGCTCGGCGAAGTTGTTTGAAGCCAGCCAAAGCTGACAAACTGATATTTCTAAATATTTCTATTAATGAGGACCAATCAATCACAATTGATGTGCTGACATGAAGTGATTTATGTAATTTTATAACAATATTTCCCTCTCTTTGTGAATCTCTCTATGAGAGGAAAAAGAATTATTTTTGGAACTTTAACATACAGAGTGGCCACCTTCTGTTTATGGATCCACCCTGAAGTCCAAGGCAGCCAGTCTGCTAATTATATACTTTAGTAGCCTAGAGTCCTACCTAGTTACAGATTACATACTCATTTTCTATTGAATTGACACATCTGTCATATTGTATGTCTGCATATTTATTTTGGAGCCATATTGAAGCATGATATCACCCACTTTCAAATCTGACCTCTCTATTTCCCTGACACTACATTCTTAATACTAAGTCCAAAATTTCTGAGAGTTGGCCCACCTCCTTCCTGAGCTTGATTTTTGTTCTATCAGCAGTTCTGATAATTTTTGGTAGGACATCTTGTCCTGTACTGTTACTTGAGTTTATCTTCTTGTTTGGGTTTGTCTTCATGGAACGTCTCGAAATATCCAAGGCTGCTACCATCAGCAGATATTTGCCAGCTACTGGAGCAGAGGTTAATCTCTTACAGAACATATTATTTCTTGCTGACAGGGAGAGATATGATTGTTCTGAAGCTTGAATTCATAAGCACAATGTCTCTCTTAAAAATATAACTTTTGGGGTCTCATAGGGGCCTTCACCTACATTCTCATGAAGGTCTTCCTCCTGATTCTTCCTCACTCCCCCACCCCTGACTTAAAAAAATAAATATAGTTTAAGATTCTTATGTTATATTGATGATATATTGTTCGTTTACTACACTTCACTGACTTCATTGAATCTTTTCTGTCTATAGACCAGTCTATCAAAGATATCTCTTGGGCTGACAGATCATCATATGGTCCTTAAACCTGAAGAAAACACTACTTGTTGGATAAAAGGCGAAAAACCGATTCCTTCATTGATTCCTACATTTTGGAATAAACAAATTCAGGCAGTTAATTTGTTATGCTTTCTGGGAGTAATTATTGATTCCCAGTTATCATTTATTTCACAGATATCAGCAGTGGTTAAATCTGGCTTTTATGCTCTATGGAGACTTAAAGCGATCGATCCGAAACCTTGTTACTAAAGAATCTTTGATGAAACCTTTTTACGCATTTATAAATTCGAAATTAGATTACTGTAATGTGATGTGTGCACAACTAAAACATCTTCAGACATTAAAAAATATGGCAGTGAGAATTCTAAGTAACACTTGTAAATACGATCATGTAATCCCTCTATTAAAACAGTTACATTGGTTACCTGTTTCTTTTCGGATACAGTTTAAAATTTTAACCTTGACTTACAAAACATTACACTTGGGTGTTCCGCACGGTTCATAGTCATTTGCGCGCAAGACAAATGTGTGCAGACGAACGTGTGCGGTCAGATGCACGTAAGTCTTTATAGTGCAAGACAATAGTACGCAGGACTTTATAGCGTAAGGTAAATGTGCACAAGTTTTTATAGCAAAGACAATAGCACGCAGGACTTTATAGCGCAAGGCAATTATGGCCCGTTGCCCCTAGTGCCACCTTCTATGCCACCAGTGTCTATTCCTCAGATCCAAGCTAACCTGCTTCATCCCTCCCCTCTCCCCTCCTGGTCTTTCTCTTTTGCTGTGGGGTTTTTGCCTGTTCTTTCCGCTAATACAACCAGGCCACCTACTAGAGGTATGTAACATTCAGTAAGTTCTGTTATTTACCTTATTCTAAGTTTACCACCCGTAATCATTTTCCCTGCAGGATATCTTTGTTACATGACTTCGCAAAACTTTTTCCTGAATAATGTGATCTGTGTTTGGCAATTTTATTGAATAAAGATTGAAATGTGTTGAAGCTAATTGCTCATTATATTTGCATGATAATCGCTACATGATAGAATACATATTTCAAAGTGTTCATGATGTTCATTTTCTCATTTTATTTCTGAAGTTAAAATAAATTACCATGGCATTGAAAGTAAGGAGTCAGTAGTTATATAAAAATTTATTTATTTCTGGTTAACTGTGTCATTAACCAAAGTATAATGATATATAGGTAAAATACACTACCAGTGAACATATAGAATGGACAAAACAGGTCCCCAGGACAAAGATAAATCCCATGTAAGAAAAGAAGTATTAAAATGAACACAATTAAACATGAGGTAAACAGTGAATCATAACATTGAAATGTAATTATATGACCACCACATATTAGTTTAAAAATTATAGGTGCTGTTGAGTTTATCGAGGTAGGGAGATTCCTTCATCATTTCAACAGCAATGTAATTTGCTCAGTGGCACTTATGCTGTTTTATTTATTGTTATAAATACAAGTAAGAAAAGAAAAGATGATCACTTAAATTGGTAAGGGTGGTGATAGACTTATATGACTGTCACTATCACTATCTTCTGCAATGGAAAAGAGCAAACAGTTTGAATGGAAAAGACAATTACATTAAAAAAAATATGAATGGGGAACACATACCACTCTCTACTGTGAGGCCTTTGAACCTCTTCATTATGGGAGATGAAGGATGGCATTTGGGGAGAGGGATTTTATAGCAATCATATATGTTCATTTAAAAAGATTCATCCCCCTCTATTACTTCAGGAGACCTGTTTCCCTGTTTTACTAATGGTGGGTGGTTTATCATTATTACAAAATACAGCAATCACATTGTTAGGTCATGAAAGAAAAGATGATCACATAACACCTCTCTACATCCCATCTAACTTATACTTAACTGGGTAATTTGGATTAATGTTACTGATCTATTAAAAAGCTCTGAAACAAGATAAGCCTTCTAACTTGTAGCTTTACAAATTCTACCTAGTTCTGCAAAGGGAGCTGTGTTGCTATCTCTGGGCATGCCAAAGCCATGTAAACTTAACACTTATGTTTGCAAAGGTTTTGATGGGAATGATGGAATAGATTTAACCACGCAATAGTTCAAGCATCATGAATAGATAGTGGTAACATAATAGGCCACAGCAAATGAGAATGATGTGATCCACTTGGCCTATACACAGTGATGGCAGATAAGGACCACAGTGTGCATTTGTTCTGTACACAGTTATGGCTCCCTTTCAACAAACTGTATATTAAAATGTGATTTTAAAAGTATCATAGACATGATGTCAGATTTTCCTGATAACATCCCATGCCTCCTTATTTGGCCACTTGATTGTCTGTGCAAATCCTGATGATTTGATTGTGCAGATACTGCTGGATGTGGCATTAAGGAGAGCTGGCATGTAGAGTCCTGCCTTTGAACCGGAGACGCAGGTCTGTCCTGCTACTGGAGGAGAGCTGGCATTTAGTGGTGTTTCAGCGGCTTGTATCCTTCTGCACCACAAGAGCCTGTATGGGGCAGAAAGAACAGTTGTGAGAGCTAAGAAGCACAAGACTTGGACCGGGAGAGGAGAAGCAGAAGCAAAGGAAGATAGAAACCTTCAAAATCCTTAAGGGCATAGAGAGAGTAAATAAGGACAGATTCTTCAAACTGAGGGGAGCCACAAGCACTAGGGGTCACTCGGAGAAATTGAAAGTTGACAGGTTTAGAACAAATGCTAGAAAATTCTTTTTTACGCAGAGGGTGGTGGACACATGGAACGCGCTTCCGGAGGAAGTGATAGGCCAGAACTCTGTACAGGGGTTCAAGAAGGGTTTGGATAGGTTCCTGGAGGATAAAGGGATAGAGGGGTACAGATAGAACTTGAGGTAGGTTATAAAAGTGGTCAGAAACCACTTCACAGGTCGCAGACCTGATGGGCCGCCGCGGGAGCGGACCGTTGGGCGAGATGGACCTCGGTCTGACCCAGTGGAGGCAACTTCTTATGTTCTTATGGGCACTCACAGGTGGATTGGAGTCCTGCCTTTGGACTGAAGACATTAACTATTTTTTCTGCAGCCCTCCAAGTACCCTATTTTTCTCTGTGGCCCTTGCAGTTAACATTTAACATCTTTCTTTTCTCAAACCTGACACATTTCAATCACTATACGTAAAATATAATCATTTTCCCTACCTTTGTTGTCTAGTGACTTTATTTTTCTATGCTTTTAACTATGTTTCCTGGGCATCCTGCATATTTCTCCTCTGGTTCACTTTCCCTCCCCCAAACAACATCATCTCTCCCTCCATGAATCTGACTTTTCACTCTCTGCCCTCTCCCCCTTCCCCAGAGTGTAACATTTCTCATTCCCTCTTTTCTGTCCTCCCCCATCCATCTCACCCTATCCATGAGTCCAACGCTTTCTCCCTCCTGCACGCTTTCTCTCTCTGTACTTGCCTCTTCCCTTGAGTGGCATCCCTCTTCCCACCCCCCAAACCCAACATACTTTCTCCCCAAGCACCGTCTCATGTTCAGCAATACGCAATTTCCCCTGTCCAACATCCGCTAGCTTTAATTTAGCTATAGCCGCAGTTTCATCACGCAGTTGGCCGGCCGAGCAAAGGCTACTTGATGAAAACGTGGCTAAAGCTAGCTGCCGCTGCTCGTCTGGGGGTGGGGAGAAGGCAGGATCTCAGCAGCATCGGCGATTGGGGCAGAAGGCAGGAAATCAGCTGACGGCGACAAGGCAGGTGAGATTATGTGGGTGTACGGATGGTGAAAGTTTTAATTACGCATGCGCGTTCAGCGTTTTATTATTATAGATAAATATACCTCCAGTCGCGCTTTTACACAGCGCACTATTGTTGCTACACTCGTTTATCTTGTGATTTTCTAGCGCACATCTTACATAGCTTTAAAAACATTAAGCCACGTTCAAAAGTAAGGTAATGTTAATATGAACTTAACTGCAAATGAAGAAGTTTGGAAGTAGCGTCGCTTTCACCAGGGGCGAGTCAAATCCACGCAAGATAAATACCTGTTACAGAGACCAGACCTTTACCTGTAACAGAGTCAGGCAGTGAAAGAAGGGCGTGCTGTTCTCAGCACATATAAAAGGAGCCAACGTAACCATAGTAACGAAAATGTATTCATGTGACTCATATTCTCAGCACAAAGAGGCTAGGTAACCATAGTGATAAAAATGCACTTACAAAACGCGGTCACGTATGACAATGACGTTCCTTACATCCTTACGTGAACGTCTTGTGCGTGATTCTGTTGTTAAAATTTCCTCTGCTTGTGCGCATGTGTTGTAGTTCACTGCACGCAAATGTCCTATACTAAGTTGTCAGTGCAATTGTTGCTGCACTCAATTGTCATGAGCGCAATTGTCTTGTGCTGAGTTGTCATGCACGCAATTGTTGCGGTGAGTTGTCATGCATGCAGTTGTCACGCTGAGTTATCATGCATGCAATTGTTGTTGCGCTAAAATGTCTGGGCGCAATTGTCAGCGCACATTTGCCTTGCGCACATTTGACTTGCCACCATTCCGGACTATCTAGCATCTTTATTCCATATTCACCATCAAGGGTTCTCTGATCATTATTAAACAACAGACTAGTGATTCCTCATCCCTCAAAAACAAAATGGGAGAGAATTAGAAATTCAGCATTCATTGCTATTGCGTCAGCCTTATGGAACTCATTGCCAACTAGTTTATGCTTGGAATCTTCATATACTTGTTTTCATGTACTTCTGAAGACTTATCTCTTTGAACTCACTTTCTCTTAACTGTAAATTTAGTAGAGAATGCAATTTTACAGTGATAGACAATGAATGGTTTTCTGTATGAAAGTAGTGTACTATCCTATTTTTAATGGCGTTCTTTTTTATTTTTATTATTTTAATTTATTGTAAACCACCTTGAATTTTGCTGCAACTAAGGCGGTATATTAAGTTTAATAAACGATAACAATAAATCCCTGGTGTCTAGTGGCAACCCCTATTCCTAATCCCTTCCCTATAGCCCCAGATCCCTTATAGGGCACAAAGAGGCAGAAGTGATACCTACTCACTCCTGCCTCTGGTGCCAATATTTTGGAAAATGGCAGTGCCTGACCCCATATGAGGCATCCTAGGATGCACTAATTGGCATCATTCTTGCAAATAAGTTATATAAAGAACTGAGGTGGTCTTGCATTACGACACAGCAAGGGATATGGTACATATGCACAGTCCAGCTCAGAACATTTAGGGGTCCTTTTATTAAGGCGCGGTAGGGGTTTAACGCACAGAATACCATGCGTTAAACCGCCTGCCGCGCTAGTCGCTAACGCCTCCATTGACCAGGCATTAGTTTTTTTGCTTGCTGCAGGGGTTAGTGCATGAAGAAATGTCCGACGCGCTAACCCTGCTAGCAAGACTTGATAAAAGGACCCCTTAGAGTTCCAAAGTTAAGGGAAGCTTTGTGAGGACTTCCATTCTGCTTTCTATAGAACACTTGCTACAGGTAAGTAACTTGGTGTTTTTGTCCTTTTAAAATTAGTAGGCCTATATTTACCAGAATAAATATTCCAATATCAGATTTGATTTGGAGGCTGTTAACTTTTACAGAAAATGTAGAATTTAGACTTCTCTATTATATATCTAGCCACACTGTCAAATTATTAATTAGAAAGAAAAGGTTTTTTTACATTGCTGCTTTTCACTATATATATGCAACTGCAGTTGGTTCCAATTGTATCTATATTTTGTTAAAATATTAATGCTTTATTTTACTGATTTTTCAGATGACAGAACTTTCTATAAAACAGTTAGAAAGTGTCAGACGATACACTGGTAAGCAAAATTTAACTGTCTTGTTTTATTTATCACTCAGCCAAATATATTTTGGGGATCCGGTATACCTATCCATTTTTCTAGTGACCAAGAGAACTACTTCTTTGGTTTCTGATAGAGGGAGGTGGTAGTTAGTGAAGAGTAAAAAGAAAAAAAAATATCTAATTTTATTTCTGTCTCACATGCATGTATGATTGAAATTTTGCCTTAATTTTTTTACCTATGCTTTTTTGTACTGGACCCTCCTTATTGTGGACTAATGCAGAACTAATCTGATGTAATTCTGTTTAAATTCATATTTCTTATCCCTGTTACAGAATATGTAAGAGCTAGGGGAATATAATTTTTCTTTTAGATTATTTTATAATTATCTATATCTGGCTGAAGTATGATTTTAAAATCTCCCAAAATAAGACTTTGCAAACCAGTTTGACTGATAAGACCCTCAACTTTCAAGAAAAAAATTTTCTTGAGGGCTATTTGGCACATAGAGTTATGCCATATTAAACTCTTCATCCCCTAGAATAGTCTGTATATTTTCCTGCCTGTTCCATAACAACTTGTTTGATATCAGGCTATAAGTCCTTAATAAAAATGATTCCTACACTCTCCTTTTTTTCATTCTGGTAGTTGGATGGAAACATAGAAGCATGACGGCAGATAAAGGCCAAATGGCTCATCTAGTCTGCCCATCCACAGTAACCATTATTTCTTTCTTTCTCTGAGAGATCCCTGCCTATCCCAGGCCCTCTTGAATTCAAACACAGTCTGTGTTTCCACCACCTCTTCCGGGAGACTGTTCACACATCTACCATCCTTTCTGTAAAAAAGTATTTCTTCAGATTACTCCAAAGCCTATCACCTATAAACTTCATCCTATGCCCTCTCATTGCAGAGTTTCCATTCAAATGAAAGAGACTCAACTCATGCACATTTATATTATATAGGTATTTAAACGTCTCTATTATATCCCCCTCTCCCTTCTTTTCTCCAAAGTATACAGATTGAGATCTTTAAGTCTGTTCCCATATGCCTTATCACGAAGACCACACACCATTTTAGTAGCCTTCCTCTGGACTGACTCCATCCTTTTTATATCTTTTTGACGGTGCGGCCTCCAGAATTGTACACAATATTCTAAATGAGGTCTCACTAGTGTCTGTATAGAGAGGCATCAATACTTCTTTTTTCCTACTGGCCATATTTCTCCCTATGCAACCTAGCATCCCACTAGCGGGCCGCAGCCATCTGACAGCCGGGCAATGAGAGATCGCCTTGTGCAACATCTATCCATCCCTTTTTCCCAGACTGCACAGCAGAACCCAGCCGACCGCGAGGCCAACATACCTCTGTTTTGAAAAGTGGAAGCGGCAGCAGCACTGAACAGGCTGCTTTGCTGCCTTTCCTCTGCCGTCGCATCACTGATAACATCATCAGTGATGCAGCAGCAGAGGGAAGGCCCTGGTGTGGCCGCTGCTGCTTTTCAGAACGGAGGTATGTCGGCCTCACGGTTGGAGGGTCATTGGGGTTCTGCTGCATGTGGGGGATGGGAGGGAGAGATGGAAAGGTGCTGCGCAGGGAGATGGGTTGGCAGGGTCCTTGGGATTCTGCTGCACGTGGGGGATGGGAGGGAGAGATGGAAAGGTGCTGCGCAGGGAGATGGGTTGGCATGGTCATCGGAGTTCTGCTGCATGGGGATGGGAGGGGGAGATAGAAAGGTGCTGCGCAGGGAGAGGGGATGGCGGGGTCCTGCTGCACGTGGGGGATGGAAAAGAGAGATGGAAAGGTGCTGCACAAGGGGAAGGGTTAGCGGGGTCCTGCTGCATGGGAGGTATGGGAGGAAGAGATAGAAAAATGCCTGATGATGTCATCAGTGATGCAGCGGCAGAGGGAAGGCCCCAGTGGGGAAGGCAGCGAAGCAGCGGAGAGTGTGGCACAGTGGTTAAAGCTACAGCCTCAGCACCCTGAGGTTGTGGGTTCAAACCCACGCTGCTCTTTGAGACCCTGGGCAAGTCACTTAATCCCCCCATTGCCCCAGGTACATTAGATAGATTGTGAGCCCACCGGGACAGACAGGGAAACATGCTTGAGTACCTGAATAAATTTATGTAAACCGTTCTGCGCTCCCCTGGGAGAACGGTATGGAAAATTGAATAAATAAAATAAAATGTTCAGTGCTACCACTGCTGCTGTTTGGAATAGAGGTATGTCGGCCTCGTGGTGGGAGGGTCAGCAGGGTTCTTCTGTGCAGGATGGAAAGATGTTGCACAAGGGGATCTCTCATGGCCCAGCATGTCACTGTCTTCCATCAGCCCTAGATGGGATCGTCTGGTTGCAGGAAAACAAGCTCAGGGCTCCCACTGATTCTGTATTATGGTAAGTGGTATAATTTTTATTATGATATTATAACTTAATAATAATAGAAATGTAATGTATATTGTGTATAAAACAGCCCTACGAACCCACCTTGAATCATCCCCCCCCCCCCTTTTACCGGTCCCTGGAAAAATTTGCTTCTATAAAAGCGGTCCTTGGTGTCAAAAAGGTTGGGGACCACTGCCTTATAGGACCCTCTACCCTGGACTGAGGTAGCCAACAGCAACTTGAGCTGGTGGCTCTACCCATAGTCTCTAGCAAAAGGGATTCCACTTCAGATTGATCCCTAGGTCACACTGACAATGGATGCCAGCCTGTTCAGCTGGGGAGCGCACTGCAGTGGTTGTCTGGTGCAAGGGAAATGGACACCATCCCATGGAAGTGGTTGATAAACAGGCTAGAACTGAGAGTGGTCCTCCTGGCTCTGCAAAACCTACATTCGGTGCTGGAAGGCAGTGATAAGAGTATTCTCAGACAATGATACAGCAGTGGTCTATGTCAACTGGCAAGGAGGCACCAGAAGCACATCGTTCTAACTTGTGAAACTACGGTTTGCTTGGGCAGAAAAGCACCTTCTGGCCATCATGGTAGCACTCATAGCTGGAGTGGACAATGTACAAGCAGACTACCTCAGCAGACAGGTGTTGGACCCAGGAGAGTTGTTGTTGACCCTGTGGGCATTCCATGTCATTGTAGGACGTTGGGGGCATCCAACGTTCGATCTGATAGCAATAGCACGCAACATGAAGGCGACTTGGGTTTTTAGCTGAAAATACAAGAACATTTCCTCCATGGCACCTGGTAGGTCTGGTGGTCCGTCACATTGCATCTCACCCAGGAATGGTGATCCTTGTTGCCCCAGATTAGCCCAGGCATTCTTGATAGTATGCTCACAAGTGGATGAATATCTCTGGCTCCAGGTGTATCCGGACTTGCTCACACAGGGGCCAATTGCTTTAGAAGATCCAGGTTGCTTCAGTCTTATGGCATGGCTCTGGAGCGCACAGCATTAGCCAAGAAAGGATATTCAGAAGTGGTAATTACCACCCTACTGAAAGCCAAGAAACCATCCACTTTTTCAGCATATACTCAGCGCTGGGGTAATAACGAAAATCTGGAGCCCAACAAAGCCCCAGTATTGTCAATACTGGCCTTTCTTCAAGAAGGCCTGGACAAGGGATTAGCAGTGGCATCCTTTAAGGTGCAGATGGCAGGCCTGACTTGCTTCTATGGGTGTCAAACTGAGGCCCAGAGGCCAAATTTGGCCCGCAGAGTAATTAAATTTGGCCTGCGAATTGGCCCGCCGTTCCTACCCTTCCTCTATCCCGGCTTCCCAGTCTCTTCTTCAAAGCAGCTTGCATAGGATTGCCGGTTGGCTGCAGCGTTCCTAGCAGGCTACTGTCTGCCTCCTGAGCACATTCCTTCTGCCGCGGTCTTGTACATCAGAGGAGGAGGGGAGGGACCATGGCAGAGGGAACGTGCTGCGGAGGCAAACAGCAGCCTGTTAGGAACACTATAGCCGACCGGTGATCCTATGCAAGCTGCTTTGAAGGTGAGACTGGGAAGCCGAAGGAAAACATGCAGGCCTGTGGAGGGGTGTGTGTGCGGGCCCTGTTGTAGAAGTACAGACTGGAACAAAGTTGCATGGCACCCCCAGGAAGCGAATAGAGACCTGTACTCCTACTAGCAAGGGACCAGTGGGGTATGAGACTGATTTTTAAAAAGAGAGAGCAAGCCTGTTTAAGACTTTGAAAAAAACAATGAGCAATATCAAAAATAGTGCTAAGCCACCTTGATAGTCCAGGGAGCACCAAGCCATGGTTAGGTGGGCAGGAGCATACCAGCCAGGGCAGGCCTACCACATGGTTAGGCAGTTCCCTTTTCCCAGTTTGCAATGGATGTTTCTTTGGTTAGAAATGGTGCAGGGAGATGTGGAGGAGACTAATTTAAGGGCTGCCAGTCCTGATTGAGCAACCCTCAGTACTTCCATCCTGAGGAACTTAGCCCTGGTGTAGAAGTACACGGAGGGAGGGGTCCAAACAGACGTGCATATGCCGGACTGAGGGTGGGGGGGAATAAATAATGGGTCTAAAAACATAGGAGAGGGAGAGAGATGGTGGACAATGGGATGGAGGGAGGGAAGGAACAGAAAGGGAGAGAAGTTGAACACAAGGTATGGTATGGAGGGGGGCTAGAGATACTGGATAGGAGGGTAGTTGGGAAGAGAAAGGGAGAGATGGTGGACCCTGGGGTAGTGGAGGAGGGAGAGATGCTGGATGAAAGGGTAGTTGAGATGGTGGATCTGGGGATGGTGAGGTCCATCGCTGCGGGGATGGAGACAAAAAAAAGGAAAGATACCAGACCTCCAAGGGAGGGAAGGGAAACAGAAGGGGAGGACAGAGATGGAAGATGGATGGTTAGCACGGAGAAAGAAGAAAATGACAAATGGGCAGGAGACCCTAGCAAGCAAGTTATTAGAAGACAACCAGAGCCTGGGACCAACATGATTTGAATAATGACCAGATAACAAAAGGTAGAAAAAATCATTTTATTTTCTGTTTTGTGATTACAATATGTCAGATTTGAAATGTGTGTCCTGCCAAAGCTGGTGTTAGACAGCAAGCGTGAACTAGGACCTAAAAGAGAGGAAAAGTCTTTTTTATTTATTTTGTTTACATCACAGCACCGGTGTGGAGTTGGAGAGGTTGTAACCCTATACTTCTACTAAGGAGTCCTTTTATTAAGGTGTACATTTAGCACACGCTAAATCGGTTAGCGTACCTTAATAAAAAGACCCCTAAGTATCTTAATAAAAAATTTGGCCCACGACTTAGCCTATGTTTTAGATTTTGGCCCCTTATGTGATTGAGTTTGACACCTCTGCTTTAGAGGCTGAGAGAAGCAAGTTTTCTACTTTGTACAGGTCAAAGTTTGCAGCTTTAGGTATAGGTGTCAACTCTGTGGCTGATATTGTTTTGGGATAGAGTCCATTTTCTAAGCATCTGTTTACTAGGTTTGTTAGCATAGCAGAAAGTTAGGGTGCATGAGTTAACAGACTGGCTGAACATATATTTATGTAATACTGCTTTTGGATATTCTCTTCAACCAGTTTAAGATCTCTTGTGTGTATACTGGGGTGAATTTTTGACCAGCATCTGTCAACTGGGATCCCTTCATTCTCTGTATCTGTATTTGGTTGGGTGAAGATCTGTTATCTTCTGGGTCGTATGTGAATGATGTCCTCACAATTCAGATTTTTTCTTGATGGTGATATGCTAGATTGTCTGCATCTGATTGCGGTGATGTTGGTCCTTCTGTTACATCTTTTGTGGAGATCAGTGAGTTGTAGATTCTAAAGAGACATTTGGAGGAATTTTTAGATTGAGTAATCAGGTTATCGTAGTATGAATTTTTTTTGCTTCGGTTATTGCTAATTTGTATTCATTTTTTTCCTCTAGTTAATGTAGGGTTCAAGTCTTTGCTCTTTTCTCCAGATTCTCTTTTCTCTTCTTACTTCTTTTCTCATGGCCTTTAGCTGTTCTGTGAACCATGGATTATTTTGCTGTTTCATTTTTCTTGTTTTTATATACCCAATTCTATCTAGAACTGTATTTGCTAGATTTTGCCAGACTAATTCCTTCGTCTACTTCTTCATTCATTGACTCTAGTTTTTCATTCATTTCCATCCAGAATTCTTCTGTTGGTATTTTACCACATTTTATAATATGTTTTGTTTCTTTTGCTGTTTGTATCATTGTTTTGAGTATTTTTAGGAAGAAGTTCAAGAGATGATGATCTGACCAGATAACTGGTCTATTTGCTGAGTGTGAAACAAAATCTAGACAGTATCTACCTTTATGAGTAGGGGTACTGTAGGAAAGTGGTGAGTTTTTATTTACTGTCTATCAAGGTTATCTAAGCGGTTTTACAGTCAGGTAGTCAAGCATTTTCCCTATCTGTCCCGGTGGGCTCACGATCTATCTAATGCAGGGGTGCCCAACACGTCGATCGCGATCGACCAGTAGCTCAGGAAGGCAACGCGAGTCGATCGCGGAGCCCATCCCGGGCTCCGTGATAGACTCGTGTTGCCGTCCTGATCTACCTCCTCTCCAGTGTTCTTTCTAGGGCCTTTTAGTTGGGCAGTCCGCCCAGCTGTCATCTGCTGCTGCCGCCGCTGCTGAACATTTAAAAAAAACAAAAAAAAACCGGCTTGGAGATTTCAGCCCGTAGCAAACTTATGCTCCGTGGCTTTAACGTGTGCGTGCCGGCTTCCCTTCTCTTCCCTCCGAAACCGGAAGTTATGTCCGGGGGGGGGGGGAGAGAAGGTAAGCCGGCACGCACATGTTGAGAGCCCTGAAGCAAGCGTTCGCTATGGGCTAAGGCGGGAGACAGATTAGTAAAGCATTTGATCTTCTTGCTGCCGGGTCCTGCCTACTTTCTGTTTCCGCGAAGGCAGGACCCGGCAGCATTTCCCCCAGTAGGTCGATCGCGATCTTGGGCCGATCAGCCTTCCTCTCCCTGACGGCAGAATTGACGTCGGGGAGAGGAATGCTGGTCGGCCGAAGCAGAGAGAGCTTGGGGCGGGTCGGCTTTCGGGCCTGTTATTGGTGGCGGTTTGGGGCCTGTTATTGGTGGCAGTTTGGGGCCTGGTCCCCAATGGCAGTGGCAGTGGCTTGGGGGAGGGCAGGGAGAAAGAAAGAAAAAGGGCAGGCAGGGAGACAGAAGGAAAGAAGAGAAACAGAAAAAAAAGAAAGGGAGGCAGAGAGAAAGAAAGGGCAGGGAGAGAGGAAGGAAAAGTTGGGGGAGGGAACGAGGTCTGGAGGAGAGGAAGCATACAGGCTAAAAGAAGGGAAGAAAGATTGGATGTACAGTCAGAAGAAGAAAGTGCAACCAGAGACTCATGAAATCACCAAACAAGGTAGGAAAAATTATTTTATTTTAAATTTAGTGATCAAAATGTGTCTGAATTTATATCTGCTGTCTATATTTTACACCAAGGTCCCCTTTTACTAAACTGCAATAGAGTTTTTTAGCGCAGGGAGCCTATGAGCGTCGAGAGCAGCGCTGGGCATTCAGCGCAGCTCCCTGCGCTCCAAAAACTGCTATCGTGGTTTAGTAAAAAGGGAGGGGGGTATATTTGTCTATTTTTGTATGGTTGTTACTGAGGTGATAGTGTATAGAGTCATCTGCTTTGACCTCTTTGAAAAACCCTGGAATAGGAATGATAATTAACATTTTCTATGCGTACAGTGTGCGTTGTGTTTTTTTTTTTATTTTATTGTTGGTAGATCATTTTGACTTGGTCATTTTAAAAGTAGCTCGCAAGCCCAAAAAGTGTGGGCACCCCTGATCTAATGTATTTGGGGCTATAGAGGACTAAGTCAGTGTTCTTCAACCTTTTTATACCTATGGTCCGGCGGAAATAAAATAATTATTTTGTGGACCGGCAAACTACTAAGACTGAAATTTAAAAAAACATCTCCACCCTGTCCTCGTGAGCTCATTCCCCACAATCCATTTGATCCCATATGCACAAGCCTCAAATAGTTATGATTTTATATTGAACGTATTTTATTAAAGTATAAAAAGAAACAATATTCTGTACAATTGTCATTTTATAAATACAAATAATACAGGGCAAGGATCAACAAAACTACAGGCCGGTGAGCCTCACTTCAGTTGTTGGAAAAATAATGGAAGTGTTGCTAAAAGAAAGGATAGTGTATTTCCTTGAATCTAATGGGTTACAGGATCCGAGGCAACATGGCTTTACAAAAGGTAAATCGTGCCAAACGAACCTGATTGAATTTTTTGATTGGGTGACCAGAGAGCTGGATCGAGGACATATGCTAGATGTAATTTACTTGGATTTCAGCAAAGCCTTTGATACAGTTCCTCATAGGAGGCTGTTGAACAAACTTGAAGGGCTGAAGTTAGGACCCAAAGTGGTGAACTGGGTCAGAAACTGGCTGTCGGACAGACGCCAGAGGGTGGTGGTTAATGGAAGTCGCTCGAAGGAAGGAAAGGTGACTAGTGGAGTCCCTCAGGGTTCGGTGCTGGGGCCAATCCTGTTCAATATGTATGTGAGTGACATTGCTGAAGGGTTAGAAGGAAAAGTGTGCCTTTTTGCAGATGATACCAAGATTTGTAACAGAGCAGACACCGAAGAGGGAGTGGAAAATATGAAAAAGAATCTGCAAAAGTTAGAGGAATGGTCTAATGCCTGGCAACTAAAATTCAATGCAAAGAAATGCAGAGTAATGCATTTGGGGATTAATAATAGGAAGGAACCGTATATGCTGGGAGGAGAGAAGCTAATATGCACGGACGGGGAGAGGGACCTTGGGGTGATAGTGTCCGAAGATCTAAAGGCGAAAAAACAGTGTGACAAGGCAATGGCTGCTGCCAGAAGGATTCTGGGCTGTATAAAGAGAGGCGTAGTCAGTAGAAGGAAGAAGGTGTTGATGCCCCTGTACAGGTCATTGGTGAGGCCCCACTTGGAGTATTGTGTTCAGTTTTGGAGACCGTATCTGGCGAAAGACGTAAGAAGACTTGAGGCGGTCCAGAGGAGGGCGACGAAAATGATAGGAGGCTTGCGCCAGAAGACGTATGAGGAGAGACTGGAAGCCCTGAATATGTATACCCTAGAGGAAAGGAGAGACAGGGGAGATATGATTCAGACGTTCAAATACTTAAAGGGTATTAATGTAGAACAAAATCTTTTCCAGAGAAAGGAAAATGGTAAAACCAGAGGACATAATTTGAGGTTGAGGGGTGGTAGATTCAGGGGCAATGTTAGGAAATTCTACTTTACGGAGAGGGTGGTGGATGCCTGGAATGCGCTCCCGAGAGAGGTGGTGGAGAGTAAAATTGTGACTGAGTTCAAAGAAGCGTGGGATGAACACAGAAGATTTAGAATCAGAAAATAATATTAAATATTGAACTAGGCCAGTTACTGGGCAGACTTGTACGGTCTGTGTCTGTGTATGGCCGTTTGGTGGAGGATGGGCAGGGGAGGGCTTCAATGGCTGGGAGGCTGTAGATGGGCTGGAGTAAGTCTTAACAGAGATTTCGGCAGTTGGAACCCAAGCATAGTACCGGGTAAAGCTTTGGATTCTCGCCCAGAAATAGCTAAGAAGAAAAAAAATAAAATAAAAAATAAAATAAAATAAAAAATAAAAAATTTAAATTGAATCAGGTTGGGCAGACTGGATGGACCATTCGGGTCTTTATCTGCCGTCATCTACTATGTTACTATGTTACTATGTTAAAACCCCTGTCTCCCCTCCCCGTCACATATATCCCCTCTACTATCAAGAAAACTGAATAAGCTAAATTATTACAGAATGGTACACAGAAATATCATGCTAACAGAATACTGCAGTCTCACATTAGAGGAATAGTGTTTGAGAAGTACAACTAGAGCAACTGCCCCTTGGTCAGAGAGAGCCCTAAGCCAGCTGGAAGCTAGAGAAGCACTGCCTGGGCTTTACAGTCCCCAGTTATGTCAAACACCAGCTCTAGCAGGATACATATTTCAAATTTGATATATTCTAATCACAAAATAGAAGTAAAATGATTTTTTTCTACCTTTGGTCATCTGTGGTTTCTGCTTTCATCGTCTTTTCACTCTCTTCCTTGCAGCATCTGCTCTCTGTCTCTTCAATCCAGCATCTGCCCCTTCCATCCACTGTTTGCCCTCTTCCCCTTCCATATGGTATCTGCCTTCTTTCTATGCCCCTCTCCCCTTTCCATCCAGCCTACACCCCCTCTTTCTATTTTACATGATTCATTCCAGCTTCACTGCTCTCTTCATCATTTTTATCTCTCCTACACTAGATCTAGCATCTGTGTCCTTCTCTCCTTATTTCTCTGCTGACCCCCCTTCCCCGCAGCAGTCTCTCTTTCTCATTCCTCTGTCTCTCCCCTTTCCCTCATCTGATCTTCCCCTCCTCTAATCTCCCTGCCAACTGTTTCATTCCTATTTTCCTCCTCCCCAGTCCAGCAGTACCCCTTCTCTCTTCCCTCTCCCTTATCCAATAGTAACTGTCTTCCCTTCCCCTCCTCCTCCCCTGTCCAGGAATACCCCTTCTCACTTCCCTCCTTCCTTCTCCAGCAAATTTTTTCTCTCTCTACCCTAGCGGCGGCTCTGTGTGCTTTTAACTTCGCAACACAGCTGCCCCTAGCAGTAGTTTAGATGCGGTTTCATCAGGCAACCTTGGGGCCTTTGCTAGGCCAGTCCGCCTCGCGAAGCTGGACGGCCTAGCTAAGGCCCCGAGGCTGACTGATGAAACTGCGGCTAACTAGCGGCAGCTGTATGGTGAAGTTAAAAGAACACAGAGCTGCTGCTACTGGTCTAGGGGTGCGGAGACAAGATAAAGGCAGGAGGCATATGTGGCAGGAGTCCCGGCGAAGGCAGGAGGCATACGCGGTAGGAGTTCCAGCGAAGACAGGAGGTATATGCGGCAGGAGTCCCGGTGAAGGCTGGAGTCAAACACACAGCAAACTCTCACAGCAACAGATTCAGTCCATATACCATAGCCAAAATTTCATTTATACAGGCTAAAGGTTTAAAAGAGGACCTAAGGGATATCAGACAGCCCTCCAAACAGCATAGTTTGGATGGGTAAATTCCTCATTTGTCCCAAGGTACCTCCACCACCATTTTATATATATTTTTTTCTTCTTATGCTTAGCTTCTTAGATATATATTTTTCTTATTTTTAATCTTATAACTTATTTTTCTTAAGCATATTAGATGTACTTAGCTTTTTTTGCTAGCATTCAGCTGCAAACTATTTCCCCGAACGCCAACGCATTTCGAGATCTTTGTCAAGGCGACAAGGGGAACTAGAAGCAAAAAGAACAAAAACATGATTAAAAAAACTAAGCAAGAGTCAGGGAAAGATTCCAAATACACTGACCCCAAGTATAATACTATCTAAAGTCTTACCTTAAAGTTAACAAAGAACAGCATACCGTCTACCCGTATCCAAAAGTAGTAACTGACTGAATCTGAGGCTTTAAATAAACCCACCCCTATGACGTCATTTCCTGGAACAAAAAGCTGACACTACCTAAATTTCTTTAAAGGGGAACTGACACTTCCTATAAGTCTGCTTGGGCAAGCCAATCCGAGGTTTCATTCAAACCATTAGGGGACATGGAGTTAAGTTTAAACATCCAACGGAAATTTCAAGGTATTATTGCACAAAACCCGGGATTTATTGGCTCTCTGGACCAATTTTCCTTTAACTTTGCGGGGGAGGATAGCATTGTTTAAAATGGTTCTGTTTCCGAAATGGATTTATGTGATGCAAACTTTTCCTATGTATATTACTAATAAGGACATTGGTCTGTATCATAAAGTGTTACGTAACTTTCTTTGGAATAATAAGAAGCCCAGATTGACTTTAGCACAACTTTCCTTGCCACTGGGGAGAGGCGGTTTGGCATTGCCGGACCTGCGGAAATATAATGTTGCCTGTCTCCTTCGTCACCTGGTCGACTGGATCAAGAATACTACCTATTACACTCCTGTGTCCCTGGAACAGCAACTGATGGCGCCTACACATTTGTTGTATTATCTTCATGCGAAACGACCCCATCGGATTTTTCCAACTCGTTCTCATCCTTTGTTGAAATCTATGCGCCAATGTTGGCAATGGTTATGCAAACGGATGCAGGTGCCTTTTACTTCTACAGTGCTTTTACCCTTGTGGGGAAATCGGGACTTGGATCCGGATGACTCTAAAACTTATTTGAAGACTTGGTCGACCAATGGCCTTTGTTATGTGCGGGATGTGGTGACGACACAGGGCCTTCCGGTTTCCTTCCCTGCTCTTCAGGCTCGGGGTGTAGTCCAGGCTCGGGATTGGCTTTCTTATGGTCAAGTCAGTCATTATCTGCACTCCCTGGACCGTTCTACTTTGCAGGAAGATAAGGCGGACCTGGTTTGGGAGACTTTGACCCTGTCCCGTTCGACCAATATGAGTCTCTCCTTTCATCAGATCAGCTTGGGCAGTTTTTCGGCACCTTGGAATTATGATACGGTGGCTGATGTTTGGAATCTGGACCTTGCCTCTACTGAGCAGATCACTGGTGAGGATTTGCGTCTCCTCATGCGACATCTTCCGAGACTGATTCGCTCGGTGGTACTGCAAGAACAGCACTACAAATTCTTGTTGAGACTTTACATTTCCCCATATAAGGCCTTGGTGACTGGTATTGCACCTCATGCTGAATGCCCTAAATGCCGTGCTGCCCCTGCTGGTTTGTTGCATATGTTTTGGTCCTGTGACAGAATACAAACCTTCTGGTCTTTTGTTGGCCTTCATCTACAAACGATCTTAAAGAAACGACTTCCCCTTGGAGCGAAGTTTTTCCTTTTTTATCACTTTACCTCTTTGGGACTTTCTAGGGGTAATTCCCTGTTGCTGAAGAAGGCTTTTTTGTTATCTCGTAAATGTATCCTCTTGTTATGGAGGCAGGCCGAGGTGCCTACCCTCACAATGTGGAAAAATGAACTGTTTACTTTGCTGAAGTATAAATATTTGGATACTAAAAAGAGTGGCCCTGGTCAATGGAGGAAATTCCGAGCGGTTTGGGCTCCGGTCTGGGACAATTTGTCTCCGGGTGCCCGAAGTGCCCTTCTGAATTTCTGACACTGGAGTGCTTGGGGGGTGTGGGGTGGGGTTGGGGGGGGGTTTGGGGGGTGGGTTCTTCTTGGCTTTTGCTGAGTATCTTTTGTCTCCGCGCAGAAACCACGCGGTAGACCCTCTAGTCTGGTGTTTTACTTTGTTCCTGGTTCTTTGTATTCGGATTGTGGTTTAACATAAGAACATAAGAACATAAGAAATGCCTCCGCTGGGTCAGACCTGAGGTCCATCGCGCCCAGCAGTCCGCTCACACGGCGGCCCATCAGGTCCAGGACCTGGGCAGTAATCTTTTATCTATACCCCTCTATCCCCTTTTCCAGCAGGAAATTGTCCAATCCTTTCTTAAACCCCAGTACCGTTCGCTGCCCTATAACGTCCTCTGGAAGCGCATTCCAGGTGTCCACCACACGTTGGGTAAAGAAGAACTTCCTAGCATTCGTTTTGAATCTGTCCCCTTTCAACTTTTCCGAATGCCCTCTTGTTTTTTTATGTTCTGAAAGTTTGAAGAATCTGTCCCTCTCTACTCTCTCTATGCCCTTCATGATCTTGTAAGTCTCTATCATATCCCCTCTAAGTCTTCTCTTCTCCAGGGAAAAGAGACCCAGTTTCTCCAATCTCTCAGCATATGAAAGGCTTTCCATCCCCTTTATCAGTCGTGTCGCTCTCCTCTGAACTCTCACGAGTAACACCATATCCTTCTTAAGGTATGGTGACCAATACTGGACGCAGTACTCAAGATGCGGACGCACCATTGCCCGGTACAGCGGCAGGATAACTTCTTTCGTTCTTGTTGTAATACCCTTCTTGATTATCCCCAGCATTTTATTCGCTCTCTTGGCGGCCGCTGCGCACTGTGCCGTCGGCTTCATTGTCATGTCCACCATTACCCCCAAGTCCCTTTCTTGGGTACTCTCATTCAATAACATCCCTCCCATCGTATAGCCGTGCCTCGGGTTTCTGATTCCCACATGCAGTACTTTACATTTCTCAACATTGAACTTCATCTGCCATCTCTCTGCCCATTCTCCCAATTTGTCCAAGTCCCTTTGCAATTTTTCACAGTCCTCCTTTGTCCGAGCTCCACTAAATAGTTTGGTGTCGTCCGCAAATTTTATTATCTCACTCTTTGTTCCTGTTTCTAGATCATTTATGAATATATTAAATAGCAGCGGCCCGAGCACTGAGCCCTGCGGAACACCACTCGTGACCTTCCTCCAGTCTGAGTAGTGTCCCTTCACCCCTACCCTCTGTTTCCTACCCGCTAACCAGTTTCTGATCCATCTATGCACGTCTCCGTCCACCCCATGGTTCTTCAGTTTCCGGAGTAGACGTTCATGAGGCACCTTGTCAAAGGCTTTCTGGAAATCTAGGTATATGATGTCTATGGGGTCTCCTTTGTCCATCTGTTTGTTAATTCCCTCGAAGAAGTGCAATAAGTTGGTCAGACACGATCTCCCCCTGCAGAAACCATGTTGGCTGGTTATCAGAAGTCGTGTTTTTCAAAATGTTCATCAATTTTTTCTTTTATTAGTGCTTCCGCCATTTTCCCCGGAACAGAGGTCAGACTCACCGGTCTGTAGTTTCCCGGGTCTCCTCTTGATCCCTTTTTAAAGATGGGCGTAACGTTGGCTATCTTCCAATCCTCCGGAATCTCACCTGTTTTCAGAGATAGGTTGCAAATTTGCTGTAGTAGTTCCGCTATTTCCTCCTTTAGTTCCTTCAGCACCCTTGGATGGATTCCATCCGGACCCGGGGATTTGTCAGTTTTTAGTTTTTCTATCTGTCTGCGCACATCATCAAGGCTCACTTCTATGGATGTTAACTTTTGTGCTTGATTTCCATTGAAGAATTGCTCAGGTTCCGGTATGTTGGTTGTGTCTTCGTTTGTGAATACAGATGAAAAGAACATGTTAAGTCTTTCTGCGACCTCTTTCTCTTCCTTCACCGTTCCCTTCCTGTCTCCGTCATCCAGTGGTCCCACCTCCTCCCTAGCCGGCTGTTTCCCTTTAACATATCTAAAGAACGGTTTGAAATTTCGTGCTTCCCTGGCTAGTCTCTCTTCATACTCTCTTTTGGCTTTTCGAACCACACGGTGACATTCTTTTTGATACTTCCTGTGCTCTCTCCAGTTTACCTCAGTTTTGTCCCTTTTCCATTTTCTGAATGAATTTTTCTTATTGCTTATCGCTTCCTTCACTATTTTAGTTATCCACGCCGGGTCTTTTATTCGACTCTTGTTGCACCCTTTTCTGAATCTGGGGATATATAGATTTTGCGCCTCGCTCACCGTGTCCTTGAAAAAGGACCAGGCTTGTTCTACCGTCTGCCATTTTTGGGAAGTGTTCCTAAGTTTCTTCTTTACCATTCCCCTCATTGCTTCGTAGTTACCCTTCCTGAAGTTAAAAGTTGTCGCTATGGTTCTCTTTCCTTTCAGTATTCCTACTTCCATCTTGAACTTGATCATATTATGATCGCTGTTTCCCAACGGTCCCACTACTTCCACTTCATTTGCAGGTCCCCTTAGCCCATTTAGGATTAGATCCAGAGTGGCATTTCCTCTTGTCGGTTCTCTAACAAGCTGTTCCATGAAGCAATCTTGTACAGCCTTCAGAAATTCTTTCTCCCTAGCGCATCTTGAGCTTCCGAGACTCCAGTCTATCCCAGGGTAGTTGAAGTCTCCCATAATAACCGTGTTACCGCCTTTGCATTCTCGTTTCATCTCGGCTTCCATTTCTTCATCGATGTCTCCGGTTTGTCCGGGTGGACGATAGTATAGGCCTATCTTTATTTCAGGCCCTTTCCTTCCTGGTATTTTAACCCATAGTGATTCTAGCTTGTTGGTAGTCTCCGCTGTGTCCATTCTTGTCGATTGTATGCTTTCTTTTATGTATAGTGCTATCCCACCGCCTTTCTGTCCTGACCTGTCCTGGCGATAGAGCTTGTACCCCGGCAGTGCTGTATCCCATTTGCTTTCCTCATTCCACCATGTTTCAGAGATTCCAATGATGTCTATGTCCTCCGCAATGATCATGGCTTCTAATTCCCCCATTTTGTTTCTTAGGCTCCTTGCATTAGTATATATGCAATTTAGCTCCTGGAATTTTGCTGCCTTTAATTCCTTTCCCTGTGCTTCGGTCTTTAGATACTTCTCTTTGGCTACAATCTTTCTAACTAAACTAAACTAAACTAAATCTTAAGTTTGTATACCGCATCATCTCTAACCTTCTCTTCTTGGTTAGTCGACTCCTGTAATTTGTCCATTGTTTCTTCCCAGCCTTTTTTCCCCTCAGTATCTTCACGGGATACCTTTTTCCGAAACATCGACGCTTGGTCGACTGTCGGCTTTCCCCTTCTTCTTAGTTTAAAGCCTGTTCTATTCCTCTCTTGACATTGTTTGCTAGAAGTCTAGTTCCTGCTGTGCTCAGGTGCAATCCATCTCTCCTGTAGAGCTTGCTCTTGCCCCAGAACTTCGTCCAGTTCCTCACGAAGTGGAATCCTTCTTCCTCACACCATCTCCTCATCCACGCATTTATTGATTGTAGTTCATCCTGCCTTTTCACATCTGCCCTCGGTACTGGTAGGATCTCTGAGAATGCTATCTTCTGGGTCCTCATCTTCAGCTTCCTTCCCAGAATCTTGAACTGTTCTATCAGCGAACTTCTTTTGTAGTCTCTCCTGCTGACATCATTCGTCCCAATGTGGATCATTACTGCGGTCTCTTCCGTCTCCGCACCTTCCAGGATCTTTCCAATTTTGTCCACGATGTCCTTGGTTCTCGCTCCTGGGAGGCAGGTCACCAGTCGGTCCTCCCTCCCTCCTGCTATGTGGCTGTCCACATGCCTCAGGATCGAGTCCCCAACTAGGATCGCTGATTTTCCCTTCTTCAATGTTCGCTTCGGTCTCAGGTCAATGTCCTCGGTGTGCTTCGCTCTCTCTTCTTCTGGGCATCGACTGGTCAATTTCTCTTTGTGGGTGTCTTCTTTGAGGTCTTCTGCTTCTTGTTCTCCCTTCGATGTAGGTGTAGCTTCTTCTATCATCTGAAGCTCGTTCTCTTCCACCCTTCTCTTGTATGCTTCTTCAATGAATTTCTCAAGTTCCCTGACTTCCTCCTCGATGTGTCTCTCGCTCGTGAAATCTTCAGCTGTCCTGACTGGGTCTTCCGTGGTGTAAAGTCCTTCTAGTTCCTGTATCTTGTCCTCTAGTCGCTTGACTTCCTTCTTCAAACTTTCCAGTTCCTGACACCGACCGCATACATATGACTGTCTCCCCGAGGGGAGGTAGTCATACATATGACAGCCGGTGCAGAACACTGGAAAGCTCATCTTCTGGTTTCCCTCTGCTTCCATAGTCGTTCCTACTTTAAGATAACACTTAAGATTACGTGCTCCTTGTGTGCCTGCTTTCTTCAGCGCTTTCTTTTTTTTTGTGTGTGTGTGTGCTGCCTTCGCTCTACCTTACTATACTTTGTTTGTGTTTGTTCTTTTTGTGCCTGCTTCTTGCCTTCTTCTTGTGTGTACTGCCTTTGCTCTACCTTACCTTACCGTTGTTTGTGTGTGTCGTTCCTTCTGCGCCTGCTTCTTCCGTAACTTTCAGTCTTTCCCTGGTGTTCCTGGGTGTAGTAACTTGGCCCTTCTTGAGGCCCTTCGCAAAGGCGCTCTCGCTAAGGCGAGCGCCTTTGCCGCGCGCCTTCGCCGGGCGCCGAACGGCTGGGCGCCGCTGGCTCCTCCCCCTTTAAGGGTTAGTCCGGCACTGCCTCTGACGCGGGGGGGGGGGGCGGAGCGAACTCTCGCCGCTTCCCCGAGCCTGGTTCCTGCTACTGCCTCCTTTCTTCGGTGCTCGGCACCAACGCTGTCTACCTCCCCACTGAGCAGTGAAACGCTGCCTTTCTCCTCACTGCTCCTCTACTCCTCTCTTCGGCACCGCGTGTGCCGCGCTGGCTCCTCCCCCTTTAAGGGTTAATAAAAAGAAAATTTGGAAAAAAAAACACAAAAAAACATCCAACGGAGCTCGCAACGGTTAAGTCTCCTGATAGAGACTTAACCGTTGCGAGCTCCGTTGGATGTTTAAACTTAACTCCATGTCCCCTAATGGTTTGAATGAAACCTCGGATTGGCTTGCCCAAGCAGACTTATAGGAAGTGTCAGTTCCCCTTTAAAGAAATTTAGGTAGTGTCAGCTTTTTGTTCCAGGAAATGACGTCATAGGGGTGGGTTTATTTAAAGCCTCAGATTCAGTCAGTTACTACTTTTGGATACTGGTAGACGGTATGCTGTTCTTTGTTAACTTTAAGGTAAGACTTTAGATAGTATTATACTTGGGGTCAGTGTATTTGGAATCTTTCCCTGACTCTTGCTTAGTTTTTTTAATCATGTTTTTGTTCTTTTTGCTTCTAGTTCCCCTTGTCGCCTTGACAAGATCTCGAAACGCGTTGGCGTTCGGGGAAATAGTTTGCAGCTGAATGCTAGCAAAAAAAGCTAAGTACATCTAATATGCTTAAGAAAAATAAGTTATAAGATTAAAAATGAGAAAAATATATATCTAAGAAGCTAAGCATAAGAAGAAAAAAATATATATAAAATGGTGGTGGAGGTACCTTGGGACAAATGAGGAATTTACCCATCCAAACTATGCTGTTTGGAGGGCTGTCTGATATCCCTTAGGTCCTCTTTTAAACCTTTAGCCTGTATAAATGAAATTTTGGCTATGGTATATGGACTGAATCTGTTGCTGTGAGAGTTTGCTGTATGTTTTGAAATAAGGAAGTTTACTGTAAGATGGAGTCAAACACGGCAGGAGTCCCGGCATACGCGACGGCAACAGGAAGTTGCAAGTCAGCTGGCTCTGGCACCGGAGCCTCTCTTCCTGCCCAGTGTGCAGTTTGTGGAGGGGACCTGAATCCTTTATGGACTGGCAGAAAATTTTGGAGGACTGCCACCGGTCCGTGAACTGGAGGTTGAAGAACACAGGACTAAGTGACTTGCCCAGGGTCACAAGGAGCAGTGCGGAGTTTGAACCCACAACCCCAAGATGCTGAGGCTGTAGCTTCAACCACTGAGCCACACACCATTTGGGGAGTAAGACCCTAAGTCAGTATGCTACATTTCTAGCAAATATTACAATATCTATATCAAACATTGTGTTGTTAAGGTTAAGGTTTTCTATTAGCACACTTCCAGTAAATAAGAGCATAAGAAGTTGCCTCTGCTGAGGCAGACCAGAGGTCCATCTCGCCCAGCGGTCCGCTCCCGCGGTGGCCCATCAGGCCCACTGCCTGAACAGTGGTCTCTGACTAATTTTATAAATTACCTCTAATCCTATCCCTATAACCTTACCTCTACTCTTATCTGTACCCTTCTATCCCTTTGTCCTCCAGGTACCTGTCCAGACCTTCTTTGAAGCCCTGTAGCGTGCTTTTGCTTATCACATCCTCCGGTAGCGTGTTCCATGTATCCACCACCCTCTGGGTGAAAAAGAATTTCCTGGCGTTTGTTCTAAACCTCTCCCCTTTCAATTTCTCTGAGTGTCTCCTTGTACTTGTGGTTCCCCATAGTTTGAAAAATCTGTCCCTGTCCACTTTTTCTATGCCCTTCATGATCTTGAAGGTTTCTATCATGTCTCCTCTAAGTCGTCGCTTTTCCAGCGAGAAAAGCCCCAGCTTTTTCAGTCTGTCAGTATATGAGAGGTCCCCCATACCCTTTATTAGTTTAGTTGCTCTTCTCTGGACTCTCTCAAGTACCGCCATGTCCTTCTTGAGGTACGGCGACCAGTACTGGACACAGTACTCCAGGTGCGGGCGCACCATTGCATTTTGGTATGTTATCTTACTACAAGATTACAGTTTACTACAAGATTACAATTTACTTCTAGTGGTCATTTCTAGCACACGCCACTAACAACTGTTCCAGTAAACTCTATAGTTAAAAAATTTTACTCTTAAAAACAGGGTACTTTAAGCAAACAATCTAGCACACACAAGATATGAAAGGCATATGTTATCTAAAATTGTTTCTTTTACTCACGGTCCTCTTGGTCCACACAAAGGGCCCTTCAGTGGGGCCCACCTGTCATGCAGCACTTTAAAGGGCTGTTGGAAGAGGCCCGATGGGTGGGAGGGGCTACAATGAGCCATTTGGTTGACTGCTCTGGTTGGGAGAGGAAGGATGTTGAGCCGGTTCCTTCCTCTCCCTGCTGGGGCTGGGGATTTTTGGTGCTCTGCAGCCTCTCCTCCTCAATCAGCACACAATCTATATCTTCATTTTTTGTCCTATGCAGTGTTTCTCTAGGTTTCATTAATTTCTGGTCATCACTGTCATTGTAAAACTTAAACAAATTATCTTTCTGAGTGGAATCTGCATCTTTCTTTGCCATGTTCCAGCCCTCCGACCTTTTCTGCTTCTCACTGCCACCCTGGAATATGCAACTCTTCAGCCACTTTCCAGCTCTTTGACCTGAATTGCACAGAGATCAGGAGAAATGCATGTACTGGTTTCAGTGTGTGTCACATTGGGGAAATTAGCTACTTCTGGTTTGCATCAAATTTTAGTTTTCGGAGCTTTTTGGTTTTTGGAATTTCAGATAAAGGATCATGTATAGTAATCATATGTTAACTCTTTCTTCCAGGAATTGTATAAACTGCAATCCTGTTGCTTTATGTAGTTTTGTCTAAGCAATAATTGTGTACTTTTAATGTTTCTCCAAAGCATTTTTGTTTTTTTAAGTCTTCTTTTTACAAAATTGTTCATTGTGTTTCAGTAAGTGTGCCAACAGTACAGCATGTTGAGTCAAAACCAAGTGCATCAACCACACGTGGTAAGTTTACAGTGCAGTTGAATTCTTTCAATTGACAGCAAAAAACAAGCTATTCCCTTCTAGAGTTCTGTCATGGTGAATTTTTATATAATAGTTTTATGTGGCCTTATTTAGCCAGTTATTCATTATGACTTGCCTATTCACTATAGTCTAAGAGGAAAAACAAGAAACATATATAGCAAAAAGTTTCAAGTTTATTTAAGGCTTGATATACTGACCATCACATGTATCTGGACGGTTTACAATGTTAAGAATTTTTTTAAAACCTGTTAAATTTTAAAAATCTAATTAATATGAAATAAAAAAGGGTAAAACTAAAACTATGACAAATTAGGACTTATTAGAGACGAAAGGTACTAGGGAGTAGGGCTGTTTTAATTACAATATATAAAAAAAATAAGAGGAAGGATAGAGGGGTAGGGAATAATGAGAGGAAGGTAGGGATGGCATTTCTTAAAAAAGAAAAGAAAGATAAATTGCAGAAGTTCCTAATGTACATTGGACCATCAAGGTAGTCAGGTCTAATAAAAGTGTCCTAGAAATGCTTAAATTGTAGCTGATTGGAATTAATGAATAAGTATTTAGGCCCTTCCAAAAATCCTTAGATCTGTAAAGACACACATTTGGTTAGGTAACACCGAGTGAAGAGGTTTCCAGAAAGAGGCCCAGAGTCAAAAGGTCTCTAAGAGAGTGGCAATTGAGACTATAGTACCTAAGGGGCGTGCCAGCGACGAGAAGCAGCCAAAGCTAAGTGTTTCCCTGGGGTGAGAAATTGTAAACAGTCAAGTCAGCCTCCAGGAGTTAATGGACAGAAAACTAACAAGATAGAAGAGAACTTTGTAATGTATTCCTAAAGAGGGGCATAATCAAAAAAAACGTCTAAGTCCCCTTTTGGCCTAAGGCCTTAAACATTGAAAGTAGAAGCAGGGGAAATGTCCATTATCAAAAGAAACGTCCAAAAGGAGGTTTTTTTTTATAATGGCCTGCTTCTACTTTCAGCTGTTTAAACGCCTAGACCACCACTACGTCTAAACTTATACCCTATAATCAACCAAAAAAAAGCCTAAGCCCCAAACGTCCAAAACAAGAGCTTTTAGGCGAAGGAGGAGCCAGTCCTTCGCCTAAAAGCTGGATTCTGTAACCGGTGTCTGTCAGAAACAACACCGGTTACAGAATTCACACCCCCCCCACGACATCGGGGCAAGAGGAAGTCCAAGCCCTCTTGCCCCGCGGCACCCCCACCTCTCCGACGACATCGGGGCAAGAGGGAGTCCAAGTCCTCCTGCCCCGCGGCCCATCCCCGAATCCCCGATTACATTCAGGGCAGGAGGGAGCCCAAGTGTTCCTGCCCCGCGATCTCCAATCCCCCCCCCCCCAAGTCCGATGGGGCTAGAAGGGAGCCCAAGCCCTCCTGGCCACACGACCCCCACTCCCTACAAGATCGGGCAGAAGGAAGCCCAACCCCTCCTGCCCAGGTGCACCCCCACTAAAATATGGGCACGAGGGATTCCAGGCTCTCCTGCTCTCGAATCGCCACCCCCATGACCGCACCCACCTGCCAACCCCATGACCTCTCCCCCTAGCACCAATCACACCCTCCATACCTTGTCAATGTTGGCCGGACGGACGAGTGCCAAGCCCACCCGTCCGGCAGGCCAGCCGGCTCCGGAATGGGGCCAGATTGGCCCAGACGGCTTAAACCCCGCCCACAGGTGGGGCCTGAGGCGCCTGGGCCAACCAGAATAGGCCCAGGAGCCTTAGGCTCCCTCCTGCCCCAAACATAATCGGGGGGACGCGGGGCAGGCGGGCTTGGGCTCCCAACTGCCCCGAACGTAATCGGAGGTTTGGGGGGGGCAGGCTTCGGCAGAGGCAGGAGAAAGCAGTAAATGAGTGGAAGTCACAGGCCTGGGGAGGCGAAGATGGAAGGGCAGTATAAATATTTTATGTTGGAGCAGGGGATGAGAGGGAGGGAGAGATGGGGAAATGTTGGACAAGGGCAGGAGGAGTGCTAGATCATAGGGTGACAGGAAAGAGAGTGGAAGCAATCTTTGACCCTGAGGGGGAGGGAAGAGAGAGGTGGTGTGATCATGGGGAGAGGGACAGAAGGGAACAGAGATGGGATAGGAAGATAGTGAAGGAAAAAGGACAGGGAGATGTCAGGAGAGGAGATTCTGGGCTACAAGAATGGAGGGAGGGGATATGCTGGAAATTGTGGGACCGACCAAGGGACGGGGTGGCAAGGACATGAATGAGAGGAAGATAACCTCTAGCTCCTCACTGCTGCTGCTTTCCTACATGTGCCTGACGCTGACGGCACAAGTTCTTCCCACTTCCATCATCTGCCCTCTTCTCTCCCTCCCTCTACCCCAGGCAATTCACTGAGGGGGGCAGAATAACTGATATAATTGCCTGGGGTGGAAAGAGAAAGAGAGAAGGGGGCAGATGATGGAAGTGGGGAGAACTTGTGCCGTTGGCTTCAGGCGCATATGGGAAAGCATCAGCGGTGAGGGACCCTCACCTCCTCACCACTGCTGCTGCTTTCCCACATGCTGAATGGGGGGAAGAAGATAGAGTTAGTGAGATAGAGGAGGGATGAAGGAAAGGGGTGGCAAGCTGTGAGTAGACACAGTGAAAAGAGGGAAACTGAGGACCGAATAGTAAGAAAGAATTTAATTTAGACAAAGGCAGGAAATAGAGAAGGAAGAACAGAGAAGAAAAGGGAAGAGAGAAGAGAATTCCCAGAAACGGGGGAGACAGATATCAGATCTGAGTGGAGGTAATGAGAAGAGAGAGACACTAAAAACCACAGGGGGGAGAGAAGGAGAGATGGAATGAGAGAGATGCCAGACCATGGGGGGAACAGAGGGAAGATGATGGATGCTAGACCAAAGAGGGGCGGGGAGAGCAGAAGGAGAGATGGCAGAGGGAGGTAGAGATTTTCTGGAAAGGGCAGACACTGGATAGAAGGAAGCGAATGACAAGAAGATGAGGAAAGCAGAAACCACATGACAGAGGTAGAAAAAAAATTATATTTTTTTTATTGCTTTAGGATAAAGTAGTATTTTAGCTGTGTTGATAAAGTTAAAAGGGATAGATCCCATAAGGGAGTTCTTCTTCACCCAGATAGTGGTAGAAAACTGGAATGCTCTTCCGGAGGTTGTTATAGGGGAAAACACCCTCCAGGGATTCAAGACAAAGTTAGACAAGTTGCTGCTGAACCAGAACGTATGCAGTAAGGCTAGTCTCAGTTAGGGTACTGGTCTTTGACCTAAGGGCCGCCACGTGAGCAGACTGCTGGGCACGATGGACTACTGGTCTGACCCAGCAGCGGCAAAATTATGTTCTTATCAGATTTTAAGTGGCCCTGTTTGATAAGGAAAATCTGCATGTATGCATTAGAGTTCTCTGTAAAGTTCTAAGCTTTAATTACAGTTCTGTAGCCTTTGACGATGTCTCCCACTTGTGAGGACTACTATCCTACTTGTCCTTGGAGAATATCTGTTATAGGTCAGCAACTTTGCTTTCTGTTTCAGTGACTGTTCCAACAGTGCTGCCAGTGGAATCAAAATCTTCTGTACCATTCACTCACGGTATGTTTTAATTATTAAAATATATACTATCAGTAATTAGTTATTAATTTTATTGGTAATTTGTGCGACATGGTTTTGTGTGATAACTGTTTCTATTAAAGACACTTCTCATAGGATTGGTAATTGAACAAGGTAAGATGCAGTTTGGGATGAATTGTTAGGTTGATGTATCTGTCTTTTTATTGTTTACTTCAATAGTTACTGTATAAAATTATTAACAATTAGATCTTACAATTTCAAAATATATAGTTATTACCTAAAAGTAAGTAAAGCTGAATTGATCAACAATTATGTGCTTTAAAAAGTGTTTGAAATTTGTTCTTCAGATGGTTTACTTGTAAAACCTTAATAGAATAATAGTAATTTTTTGTTTCTCTTAAGTTTAATGTCTTTAGATCCCATGTCTAAAACTATTTCTACAAAAGACTTTGGGGTCCTTTTATCAAGCTGCGGTGGGGATTTAACGTAAGTAATACCGCGCGTTAAACCGCCTGCTACGCTAGCCGCTAATGCCTGCATTAAGCAGGCATTAGTTTTTTAGCCGGCCACGGGGGTTAGCGTGTAATGAAATGTCCGACGCGCTAACCCCGCTAGCGTGGCTTGATAAAAGGAGCCCTTTGTCTTCATTGTAATTTCTAGTCTATTCAAAGTCCAACAGTTGTCTTTTTGAGTTTTCATACATTATGATTGGGCTTTTAATTTCCATTATAATTGTGTATTTACAGTGCCTTAAATTAGTGTATTTTATCTGAATACAAGCAAGTTCACTGGTCACACGGATGAGTCAAGTGAACAGATTAGAAACTTTTTCAGATTGATTTCCATGGCTAAGTAGCCCAGCAGTGAGGCTAGCATAGGTATGATCCCCAGTCACTCCTGCCCATGCCAGCTCTGATTTCAAAGTGGGTGCAGCAAACTCTAGCAACAGCCATTTTGAAATGAATCTCGCATGGATAGCAGCAACTGGGGATTACTTTTGCCCTAGTATGACTACTGGACAATCAGGACCTAGAAAGTAGATCTGGGGCAGCGGTCTCAAACACGCGGCCCCGCAGGGACTATTTTGCGGCCCGCGATCTGTCCTCTCCACTTCACAAGTTTTCTGATTGTGGAGAGGAGAATCGCGTACAGACCACGACTGCAGTAATTGGACTTGCAGAAGTCTCTCTGGTGGGAATGTCGGCAAATGACTCACGGCTCGCCTAAAGCAGGGGTCCCCAATCTGCTTCCCTTCCCGTCTCACTGCCCTCCCCCAAGCCACTGCAATCGGGGAACAGGCCAGCGCCGAGGTCTTAGCTCTCCCTACTTATCTTCCCCAGCTCGGAGACGACCAATTCTTGCCACCCGACGTCAATTCTAACATCGGGGAGGAAGTTCCGGGCCAGCCAGTCGCTGCCTGGCTGGCCCGGAACTTCCTCTCTAACGTTAGAATTGACATCAGGTGGCGAGAATTGGTCGGCCCTGCGCTGGGGAAGATAAACAGGGAGAGCTAAGACCTCAGCGCTGGCCTGTTCTCCAATTGCAGCGGTGGCGGCCTGTTCCCCAATGGTGGTGGCTTGGGGGAGGGCAGGGAGAAATAAAGAAAGAAAAGGGGGGACAGGGAGACAGAAAGAAAGAAGAGAGAGGGACACAGACAGAAAGGGGCATGGAGAGAGAAAGACAGAAAGAAAGAGCGGGCCTGGAGAAAGAAAAAAAGAAGGGGCACGGAGAGAGAGAGAAAGACAGACATAGAAAGAAAGGGGGCATGGAGAGAGAGAGAAGGGGGCAGGGTGAAAGAAATAAAAAGTTGGGGGAGGGAAGGAGACAGATGCCAGACCAGGGGAAAGGAAGGAAGGAAAGAGGGAGGGAGAGAAAGGAAAGAAAGAGATGTCAGACTATAGAAATAGGGACGGAAGAAGAGAGAGATAGAAGGGAAGGTAAGAAATGGAAATGTAGATTTTGAAAAGAAAGCAGAAAAATTGAATATTAAGTTAATGCCAAAGATGAATGCAAGGCAGAAAGTGAAGACAGAGAGAAAAACAGTCAAAGGACAAGAAGGCCCTGGAAACATAGTTAAAAGCACAGAAAAATAAAGTCACCAGCCAACAAAGATAGGGAAAATGATTTTATTTTCAAAATAGTGATTGAAATGTGTCAGTTTTGAGAAAGGAAAGATATTAAACTTTAAATGTGAGGGCCGCAGAAAAAATAGTTAATGACAATTTTGCATAAGGTAAAACTCTTTATCCCAGGACAAGCAGGCAGGTATTCTCACTAGTGGGTGATGTCATCCGACAGAGCCCCGATACGGACGTCTCACAAGCATGTCTTGCTTGAAGAAACTCAGAAGTTTCGAGATGCCCGCACCGCGCATGCGCCAGTGCCTTCCCGCCCGATGGTCCGGGTGTGTCTCCTCAGTTCTTTTTCTTCCGCGGAGCTGAGAAGTTTACTTCAATTCTGCGCCCATTGAATCTGTTTTTTGCCTTCTGTATTGCCGCGGGTTGGGTTCTTTTGGCTCTCCCGTGCGTTTATTTCTTTCTTTGATTTCTTTTTTCAAAAAAAAAAAAAAAAAAAATTTTTTTTCTTCCGACACCGGGTCGGCCACGTGGCTGGGGCCCCGCACCTTCGACCTTGCGGCGGAGCATTTCCGGCCTATGTCCCGGCCGATCACTGGTTTTAAAAAGTGCAGCAAGTGCCAGCGCGCGATTTCGCTCACGGACCCGCATCGACGCTGCCTACAGTGTCTGGGCCCAGATCACTTTCCGAAATCGTGCCGGCCTTGCTCCACTCTGACGGCGCGAGTGTTTAAGCGCCGTTGTCTGCTTTGGGAGTCCATGTTCAAGATGGAAGCTTCGTTGGATCCTTCAGCTTCGACATCAACTGGTGCTTCGACCCCGTCGGCGAAGCCATCTACCTCCCCAGCTGCTTCGGGCCTTCTGAAACCGGCCTCGTTCATGCCGGTTTCGGCCTCGACCTCGGCGCCGGTGCCTTCTTCCGTCTCCTCAGAACAGGTATCGATCCCTACAGTTCCACCGGTGGTGCTTAAAGTGCCGAAGGCTAGCAAGCAGAAGCACGCGGCACCGAAAGAGCGCGGAGACCGTGCGGAAGAGCCCCCTTTTGGTGCGGATCCCTCCATATCGGCTTTGTTGCGGTCCATTCTGGAGGCTCAGTTTGTGGAACTCATGACCACCATGGGACCCCGGCTGATTGCCTCGATCCAGGGTGACCTCCCAGTTCCGGCTCCGAGGGGCGGGCCGCCCCCTCCTCCTCCTCCGCGCCGCTCGACCTCGTTACTCAGCGAGGAGGAGCGGCGGGCGGTGTCCGGTTCCTCGAGGCGGTCCTCTGGTAGTGCCATGCCTCCCTTGGAACCGATTCCCTCAAGAAAGGCCTCCCTTAGTGATATGCCTCCCTTGGAGCCTATTCCCTCGAGGGAAGCTTCCCTTAGCGACTTGCCTCCCTTGGAACCTATTACCCCGCCCCATGACACAGTGTGGCGTCCACCTTCGAGGTCTCCCAGTCCTGGGCATAGCAGGAAGCAGGACGAGTTCTTCCGAACCCCCTATCAAGCCTGGACGGCTTCTGGGGAGGCACCGACTCTTCCGCCTCTGCGATCGACGGCCTCAAGTCCTATCTGCTCCTTGGAGGCTTCTGGGGACCAGTATTCTCACAGAAGAGCTCGATCCCCTTCCAGGCATCGAGAGGGGCATCGATCCAGACACTCTTCGAGGCATTCCTTTCGGCACTCAACCGTCTCGCCTCAGAAGAAATTGCCTCGGATGGGGTATTCTGCTTCGGCTGGGTCTCCTCCTCCGGGCCTGGAGTTCGAGGACCCCGAGGTGTTTTACTCGCCCTGTTGCTCTCAGGCTTCTGTGGAGCCCGAAGCCTCGACTTCTTCTAGTCCTTCTCGAAGACCGGCGCTGGCGGACCAACTGTCCTTTTCCTCGTTTCTCAGGCAGATGGCGGATGACATGGACATTACCCTCGATGTTGGGTCTCGATACTCCAAGGAGTATCTCGATACCATGCACTTGCCTCGTCCTCCGGCCGAGTCCTTACGCCTGTCTCTGCACAAGCTCCTCGACCAAACCTTTATGAGGTGCTTTGAGTCTCCTTACTCTATCCCTGCGGTCCCTGGAAAATTGGATGCTCGGTACCGCACGGTGCATCATAAGGGCTTCGAGGGACCTCAGCTTTCTCATCAGTCCCTCCTGGTCGAATCCTCGCTCAAGCGGACTCATCCTGGCCAGGTGTATGCTTCGGTGCCTCCGGGCCGCGAGGGCAGGACCATGGATAAGTTTGGACGACGCATCTATCAGAATTCTATGATGGCGTCCCGAGTCCTGAATTATAATTTCCATTTTGCCACCTACTTGGAATTTTTTCTGCCTGTGCTTCGGAAATTCACGCCCTACATCGAGTCCCAGGCTCGGTTTGAGTTTGAGGAGGTGGTTGCTTCGCTGTCCCAGCTTCGTCTTCAGTTGATGCAATCTGCCTATGATGCTTTCGAGCTCTCGGCCCGAGCAGCAGCCTGCTCTGTGGCGATACGCCGTTTGGCCTGGTTGCGGACCATTGACATGGACCCGAATCTTCAGAACCGCCTGGCAAACGTCCCATGTGCTGGGGCGGATCTTTTTGACGAATCCATCGAGACTGTCACGAAGAAATTGTCGGATCATGAAAAGTTCTTCCAGTCCATTCTTAGGCTGAAGCCTAAGCCTCAGCAGTCTCGACCCTCTCGACCGCCATTGATATATCAGCGGCGTTATCAGCCGAGGCAAGCTCCTCCTGCGAGGCAACCTGCGAAGCGGCAGCCTCCCCAGAAGGCTCAGCAAAAGTCTCAACCGTCTGCTGTCCCTAAGGCTCCTCAGCCTTTTTGACTGTCTCGTCGAGGGCATAACCAGTCTCGTTCTGCCTCCCCCTGTTTTTCCCATCGGAGGGCGCCTCCATCTATCATCGCTGGGAGGCCGTAACCACCGACCTCTGGGTCCTTACTATCATCAGGGAAGGATACTCTCTTCAATTCCATCGGGTCACTCCAGACCACCCTCCAAGAGAGTATCCTTCCAACTTGACACAGACCGCCCTTCTTCTTCAGGAAGCCCATGCTTTGCTCCAGCTCCGGGCCGTCGAGCCGGTCCCTGTGGACCAACACAACCAGGGGTTTTACTCCCGGTACTTCCTTGTTCCGAAGAAGACGGGCGACCTACGACCCATTTTGGACCTCAGGGTCCTCAACAAATTCCTAGTCAAAGAGAGGTTTCGCATGCTGACACTTGCTTCTCTCTACCCCCTCCTCGAGCAGAACGACTGGTTGTGCTCTCTGGATCTCAAGGAGGCCTACACTCACATTCCCATTCATCCGGCCTCTCGCAAATTCCTCAGATTTCGAGTGGGACATCTGCATCTGCAGTATCGAGTGCTTCCATTCGGTCTGTCTTCATCTCCCAGAGTCTTCACGAAGTGTCTGGTAGTGGTGGCTGCTGCACTCCGGAACCAGGGTCTTCAGGTATTTCCCTATCTCGACGACTGGCTCATCAAGGCTCCTTCGGCATCGGGGGTCATCTCGGCGACCCTGTCCACGATTCTGTTCCTGCAGAGTTTGGGATTCGAGATCAACTTTCCCAAATCTCTTCTACAGCCTACACAGTCGCTCCCCTTCATCGGGGCGGTCCTGGATACCATACGTCTCAGAGCATTCCTTCCTCCTCAGCGCATGGATGCTCTTCTCCATCTCTGCCAGTCTGTGTCTTCTCGCCAGTCCATCTCAGCGAGACACATGATGGTCCTCCTGGGCCACATGGCCTCTACAGTTCATGTGATGCCGTTAGCCAGACTCCATCTCAGAATTCCTCAGTGGACCCTGGCATCTCAGTGGACTCAGGTGGCGAATCCGTTGACTCGACACATCATCGTCACTCCTGCTCTTCGGCAGTCTCTACTTTGGTGGATGACCTCTTCGAATCTATCCAGAGGTTTGCTGTTTCACTCTCCTCCCCACCAGAAGGTCCTCACAACCGATTCTTCGACCTATGCCTGGGGAGCGCATCTGGATGGGCTTCGCACTTAGGGATTCTGGACCAGTGCGGACCGCCTCCATCAAATCAATCTTCTGGAGCTCAGAGCCATCTTCAATGCTCTTCAGGCATTTCAACATCTGCTTCACGACATGGTGGTCCTGATTCGCACAGACAATCAGGTGGCCATGTATTATGTCAACAAGCAGGGGGGCACGGGCTCGGCCTCCCTCTGCCAGGAAGCTCTCAGAGTCTGGGATTGGGCGGTTCGCCACAACACCTTCCTCAAAGCTGTCTACATTCAGGGGAAAGACAATGTCTTGGCGGACAACTTGAGTCGTCTACTCCAGCCTCACGAATGGACGCTCCATTCCACGCCCCTTCATCAGATCTTTGCTCAGTGGGGGACGCCTCAGATAGACCTCTTTGCGGCTCCCCACAATTTCAAGCTGCCTCAATTTTGCTCCAGGATCTACACTCCTCATCGCCTCGAGGCAGATGCTTTTCTGCTGGATTGGGGGAATCGCTTTCTATATGCGTTTCCTCCATTTCCTCTCATTCAAAAGACTCTGGTCAAGCTGAGGTCCGACCGCGCCACCATGATTCTGATTGCTCCTCGGTGGCCCCGTCAACCTTGGTTCTCCCTTCTACTTCAACTCAGCAGCAGGGAGCCATTTCTCCTTCCAGTGTTTCCTTCACTGCTTACTCAACATCAGGGATCGCTACTTCATCCCAACCTGCAGTCTCTCCACCTGACAGCTTGGTTCCTCTCAACGTAACTCCTCACCAGTTTTCCCAGGCGGTGAGGGATGTCTTGGAGGCTTCCAGGAAGCCTGCTACTCGTCAATGCTACTCCCAAAAATGGACTAGATTTTCTTCATGGTGTATTTCCAATTCAAAGGAGCCTCAGCGAGCCTCCCTATCCTCTGTGTTGGACTATCTTCTACACTTGTCTCAGTCTGGTCTCAAGTCGACCTCTATTCGAGTCCACCTGAGCGCTATTGGGGCTTTCCATCAGCCTCTGCAAGGGAAACCTCTCTCTGCTCATCCTGTGGTTTCCAGATTTATGAAAGGACTTTTTCATGTCAATCCTCCTCTCAAACCGCCTCCAGTGGTTTGGGATCTCAATGTTGTCCTTTCTCAGCTTATGAAACCTCCTTTTGAGCCTCTGAGAAAGGCTCCACTAAAGTTTCTTACTTGGAAAGTGGTTTTTCTGGTGGCCCTCACTTCTGCTCGCAGGGTCAGTGAGCTTCATGCCTTGGTGGCGGACCCACCTTTCACAGTATTCCATCATGACAAGGTGGTCCTCCGCACTCATCCAAAATTCCTACCTAAAGTGGTTTCTGAATTTCATCTCAACCAATCCATTGTACTTCCAGTGTTTTTTCCAAAGCCTCATTCTCATCCTGTAGAATCGGCTCTACACACTCTGGACTGTAAACGTGCTTTGGCTTTCTACTTGGATCGCACCAAACCACACAGAACTGCTCCTCAACTTTTCGTCTCCTTTGATCCAAACAAGTTGGGACGACCTGTATCGAAGTGCACCATCTCCAACTGGATGGCAGCTTGTATCTCTTTCTGCTATGCCCAGGCTGGATTACCCCTTCCTTGTAGGGTCACAGCCCATAAGGTCAGAGCGATGGCAACCTCTGTAGCCTTCCTCAGATCGACACCGATTGAGGAGATTTGTAAGGCTGCCACTTGGTCCTCGGTTCATACATTCACCTCTCATTATTGTCTGGATACTTTCTCCAGAAGGGATGGACAGTTTGGCCAAACAGTGTTACAAAATTTGTTCTCCTAAGTTGCCAACTCTCCCACCGTCCCATTGAGGTTAGCTTGGAGGTCACCCACTAGTGAGAATACCTGCCTGCTTGTCCTGGGATAAAGCAATGTTACTTACCGTAACAGTTGTTATCCAGGGGCAGCAGGCAGCTATTCTCACGTCCCACCCACCTCCCCTGGGTTGGCTTCTCTGCTAGCTACCTGAACTGAGGAGACACGCCCGGACCATCGGGCGGGAAGGCACTGGCGCATGCGCGGTGCAGGCATCTCAAAACTTCTGAGTTTCTTCAAGCAAGACATGCTTGTGAGACGTCCGTATCGGGGCTCTGTCGGATGACATCACCCACTAGTGAGAATAGCTGCCTGCTGTCCCTGGATAACAACTGTTACGGTAAGTAACATTGCTTTATAGTTTATAAATCTTTCCTTTAACTGTTAAAGGAAAGATCTATAAACTATAAAGAGTTTTACCTCATGCAAAGTTGTCATTTCTTTAATAAGACATTAACTATTTTATCTGCGGCCCTCCAAGTACCTACAAATCCAAATGTGGCCCCACTAAGGGTTTGAGTTTGAGACCACTGATCTATGGGGGATACACTTGGGGCTAGATTCACTAAGCAAACCGATCGTGTACTGATTGGTTTGCAAGCCCTTTGCGACCTGATTTCCCTCAGACCCGATTCACTTACCTGTGTACAGATCTGATCCCAATCCGTGCATGCAAATGAGGGGAAATGGCATGCAAAGCAAGAAGGACACGATTCTTCTGACACTGGCTAGCTGATCAAAAAAGAAGCAACTGATGAGGACCCTGTTCTCTGTCCCGATTCTCCTGCTCTGGCATCCCTGCTCTCTGTCCCAATCTCCTGCTCTGGCCGCTCTGTCTCTGCCCTAATCTCCTGCATTGGCCACCCTGCTCTCTGCTGCATTTCCCTGCAGTGCGAACCCGTGGTTTTAATCCGCGGATTAACAGCGGGGCTCCACTGGGGAAGGGCAGCAGAGAGCAGGAGAGTGGGAGCGGGTTTGTGTTTTTTTCTGTAGCTGCCCTGGACAGTTTTCCTCCTCTCCCCTCTCGGTGTGCATATTTTCTGCCACTCCCCTCCCGGCGCATGAACTGGTTTTTTAAAGGCTGCAGTGAGTCCCCTCCTCCATTGTTTTGACCTAACTGGTACAAGCGCATGTGCAGACCATCTACAGGCAAAGACGGTCTGCGCATGCTCCGGGATCGCTCTTCAGTGATCTGTGCGGTCAATTGGGGTCGTGCCTCCAGTCGGCCTACTTTGCATGCAGGCATGTTCTGAATTGGTCACCCGGTCTTGGATCGCTCACGGATCAAATCGGATCCGTGAGCTTATTGAATCTAGCCCTTGGTTGGGTAAATGGGAAGGCATTTGGGAGGGAAGATCTGGGAATTTGGAGGCAGCTGCTGTTTGGGAGGGAAGGAGGGATAAGATGAGGGGGAAGGGATTCGTGCAGTCTTTGGAATCTCAGATTATTCAACTTTTCAGTTATCCAACAACCTGTTGGCCATGTTTATATCAGGTAATCAAAATTCTACTGTACTTGTACCCTTGGTGGACTATCAAATTTAATCATATCTCTTCAGTTCTTAATAGCCTTCATTGGCTTTCACTAGAATGGAGAATACTGTTTAATGTGTTAGTGTTGTTTTTTAAGATGTTAACACACCTTGTCATATTTAGAAGGATGCCCATGCACCAGCCCATGAATTTGACCCAAAATTCCCTTGCCCTTAAAGAAGAGGGATTCACAGTAGCCAAGAAATTCCCAGATTGGAAGGGAAGAAGTTATACATGCCCAAGAAACTTTGCAAGTATATGGTTTTGTGAAGAGAGAAGCCCTGATGAAGATATGCTTCCCTAGATCCACAAATAGTATGTAATGGATCCCAGCAGGTCTGGGGGGTGGAGTTCCTAAAGAGACCCAAAAAGCTGGAAGAACCTACTCATATGGAAGTTGAGAGGCCCGAGATAAAAGAGGAAGATCAAATGTCAGAAGCAGAGATTAATGGACTGCTCCAATGCGGCCAATCGGGTGGAATCCCAAAATATGGAATATTACATTACATTACTGATTTCTATTCCGCCTGTACCTTGCAGTTCTAAGCGGATTACATCAGAAGATAACTGGACATTTCCAGGAAAAAAGTTACAATTAGATAACTGGGCGTTTCAGGAAAAAAGTTACAATTATGGAGCTGGTTACATTATACAATTAGGAGCTGGTTTCATAATAAAGTTTTGAGAAGAGGGTACAAGATAGGTAGAGAAATTAGGAAAACGTCATATGGAGCAGGAAGATTACGAGGTAGTTAAAGGGTGGAAACTGGTTACATTGTTGAGTCTTAGGTGGATAATACAGGTAGAGATGGTGAGGGGGGGGAGTTGCAACGGGGGAGGGGAAGGGGTTGGGCTATCTGGATACATTTTTTGAATAGCAGGGTTTTGATATCTTTTCGGAACGTTTTGAAGTCAGTTGTTGCTGTGAGCAGGTTGGAGATGTTGGGGTCCAATTTTGCTGCTTGTGTTGCTAGTAGGTGGTCATACATCTTTTTGCGCCGAGTTCCTTTGAGAGGGGGGTAGGAGAAAAGGGACTGGGTTCTCCTTTGTCTGGATGAGAGGTTCCGATTTAGGCGGTTATTTAGGTGGGTGAGTGCAGTTCCATTTAGTGCTTTGAATAGTAGGCAGTATAGTTTGAATTGAATGCGGGCTTGTATAGGTAGCCAGTGTGAATCTAGGTAGGCATTGGTGATGTGTTCAAATTTTCCAAGTGAGTAGATCAGTCTGAGGGCTGTGTTCTGTACAGTCTGTAGTTGTTTTATTAAGTATGTGGGGCATGGAAGATAGAGGATATTGCAATAGTCCACTAGACTCAGGACTAGGGATTGGACTATAAGTCTGTATTGATCTTTGTTGAAAAATTTTCTTATTTTACGTAGGTTGCGCATAGTAAAGAATGCTTTTTGAGTAGTTTTGTTGATTTGGACCTCCAGGGTGCAGCATCTGTCTATTGTAATGCCGAGGAGTTTAAGAATGGGCTGTATGGGGTATTTGGTGGCATTTATTTCTAATTCGGTTATAGATGGGGTTTTGTCCTTTTCAAGCAATAGAAATTTTGTTTTGTCCGGGTTGAGCTTCAGTTTGTGGTCTAGCATCCATTTTTCCACTGCTTCTAATGTTTTTTTCAGGTTGTCTATTGGGGTGGGGTCTTGTGAGTCGAAGGGGATGAGTATGGTTATGTCGTCTGCGTAGCTGAATGAAGTTACTTCTAGGTTGTCTAGAATGGTACCAAGGGAGGATATGAAGAGGTTGAAAAGCATAGGCGACAGAGGTGGCCCTTGAGGTACTCCACAGGGGTTAGACCAGGGATCCAATAAGAGATCTTTTGTTTTTACTCTGTAAGTTCTTGTTTTGAGGAATCCTTGGAACCAATTGTATACTCCGCCTGAGATCCCTATGGCTTCTAAAATCTGAAGAAGTATGGTGTGATCTACCAGGTCAAATGCGGCAGAGAGGTCAAGTTGGATAATCAGCATCCTTCTTCCTTTACTAAGGTGTTGTCGGGCTATATCTAGTAGGGATACTAGTGGTGTCTCTGTACTGTGGTTTGATCTGAACCCTGTTTGTGTGGGGTGAAGTAGGTTGTGGTCTTCAGGTAATTTGTGAGGTATTGTGCTACCAGACCTTCTGTTAGTTTAATATATAATGGAATTGAGGCGATGGGTCTGTAATTGGAAGGGGTATCTATTGGGCCTTTGTGGTCTTTCAGTATTGGGGTGATTATGATTTCTCCTTGGTCTTGTGGATATTGACCTTCCGTGAGAGTGGTTTGAATCCATTGCATGAGGCTAGCTGTGAATTTGGGGGAGGCATTTGTTAGCAGGTATGAGGGGCAGTTGTTCAGGTCGCATGACGCTTGGCTGTATTTTTTGTAGAGTCGGTTCATGTCCGACCATTGTATGGAATATGAGTGAGAAAAGGGGATTTCCAAAAACCTGCTACAGCTTAAAACTTTCTGGCTGATATCTGTGGGTCAGGAGATAATGCCTGTTATTTAAGAAAACTATCCTAAGGGGGAGGAGCTGTCAGTTCCCCAGGACTCATAAAGCTGGGTAGCTCAAACCAGAGGAGAGACTACAGAAGATAAAGGGGTTATTTTAATTCACAGTGCTGCTCTTTGGACTTCATGGGATCTCTGCTACATTCTAGCACCTGGTCAAATACCTGTTGACATTGTCATCTACAGCAAGGATTGGAAGACCCATTTGATCTAGGTAGAAGCAGGACTGTCCAGTCTGAGAACAGCTAGGTTGATGACAAACCTGAAGAAATGTTTCCTGGAAGATCAAGAGGTCCAGTACCTAGGATATTCCAATTGGAAAAGGGCGAAGCCCTACACCCTAGAAGTGGAAGCATTCACTTGAGTGCATTTTCCCAAGTCCAGGAAGCAAGTTTGTGCATTCCCTGGACTGAACAGTTATTTATCACCTACCCTAGTTATTTTCACCAGTTCATTCCAGGTTTTACTGAGCAGAGGATAGGCATTAACTGCTCTGGGGGAAGCTGGGATTACCAATATGGAGGCTCCAGAAGAAAAGATTTTGGTGGTTTTTAGAACTTAACACCTGCTGGCAGAGAGTCTCCAGCACCAGGGGCAGATTGTGATGGCAATTATTTAACTTACACCAGAGATATCCAGCTAGTCGCTAAGTGCTGTCAATGAACTCAGAGAGATTGCAGTTCTGTGATTGTTCATATTTAGAATTTTTCTTAAACAGCAGCAAGTTTGTAATTGAAGTTGAGTGATAAGAACTGAGCATGTTTTTGCAGGATCAGGGTAGGAGTGGTAAATTATGGGCTATGATGGGGCAGAGCTCATTTTCTTATGGGTTGGGCCTGTAGGGTTTGGAATTTTGCAAATACTGTTTTTCATGGTGGTGGGCAGAGTTCAGGCAATGGTGTTGGGTTCAGGTAGGAGCTAACTGGGTAAGAGTTTAGAGAAGAAGGAAGGAAGATTGTGGCCAGTGGGAGTTTTGCTGTTACTGCTCATTTCCAATGGCTTCTAGGGCGTTGAAAATGCTTTCTATCAATGCTAAGGGCTTGAATTTTCCTTATAAATAATAGTCTTTGCTAAAAGAGGCACATCATATGGTTGCCTCAATCTGTCTGGTGGAAGAGACTCATCTCATATGAAAGGATGAAGGGCTGCTTCAATCCAAGTGTTATCCTAAGGATTTTTATTTTTACTTACTATACCTGAGAAAGGAAGAGAGGAGGGTTAGTTATCCTCCTATCTTGAGAGCATAAAATCAAAGTGTTGGATCAGGTTAAGGACCTGAGAGAGTGGTTTGCGAGGATTTGGGTTTCTTTGTGTCCCCAGTGCTAATCAGAATGGATTTTATATGGATTTGGAGGTGTATTCTTGTACAATAACCTCTGGAAGCTTCACCATAGGGTAATGTAACTCCTCTAGCTTTGAGCTGCAGGTAACTCCAAATCAAATTCTAGCCCCTCCCTATGAGGATATATCCTGTTACATATCCTGAAACTCCAGCTTGACTGTTAGCTCTTATCTCTTCTGCTCATGATTAATTTTTTAAAATTTCTAGTCACTTTAATTTGTTTTTGGCATGGGTCTTGCCCTTGTACTTTTAAATTGTCTGCTTCTGAGGGGTTACCTGTTAGTAAAGCTGCAGTAAGCCCCCTGGACAGCCTGCAGGACATATCGGAGCTTCGGGATCAGGAGCTATCTCTCTGGGTTCATCCGCTATGGGGTAGAGTGCAGGCTGTGTGGTTCCGTGGAGGCGCGACTAGGATCAAAACCATACTGCGTACCTTCCCTAATTGTTCCAGAGGTCCAAATAGTCACTGACTGGGGTGAACAGGGAAGTGAGACAGTCAGAAGTGAAAAATCCAGTTTTCCCAGCTTCCTGAGGTAATAGATCTCCTCCATGCTTGCTTGTGTAACTAGCCTGCCAGTTCTGTTATTTCTAACAAAGCCACAATGAGTACACTGTACACATGTCTGTATCGGTAATTTTTTTTTGGGGGGGGGTCTCCAAAAATGGGTTTTGGGTATTTTCCCTGCATGCCGTAATCCCCACCCTCCACCTCTAAAAAACGCAAAATCGCCATTTTCCCGGGTTTCCTGAGTTTTTCCCGGACTGTTTTAGGGCAAAATCGACACCCGTGGTGGCCATCTTAGATTTTTTTCAAACTCTTTAAAAGTATATTTTTTGCACTTAGGAGCTTCGTTTTCACTCCAAACTTCTCAGATGGCCTCCTCAGGACTTGGTGGCATTAATTCATGCCTCGTTTGCGGTGGATGGCTAGCGGTTTCGCAGCTGTATTTCTTATGTGTCGCAGGCCGCAAAGGGGACGTTACGTGCACAAATCCCATCCTGCCCCCCTCAGGAGAGGCCCCACTTCCCTTCAGTTCAAACAGAGATGCGTCTAAAGCATCTGGCACACCTAAAAAGGGTGCGGAGGGTGTTTTGGCAAATCGCCAGCATAGCGCTGGGGGGTTAGTCTCTGAATTCTGCTAAGCACCTTTTGAATTTGAGACACGCAGAACGGCACTTGCTGAGGGTGCATATTTTCCCCCCGATATTTGTAAATACGATGTATCTGGATTTTCTGGGTAAAAAGGCTATGCCTATTTTCTTCTACTCAGAATATAGTAAGCAGAAGATGGGGGTCTGTCCCTCTTCTGGCTTCCAGCATGTATTTGTGTTTGCTTGCTGGGACATCGGGAAGCAAGTGGGCGGTTCCCGCCATCGCTTGCTTCGGTCTCTGTACCTTTGCTGTCACAAGTTTCCTTGGCAGGGTACGTGGATTTGGCTATTCTAGCGGATTTTCGGGATCCCTCTGCCAGTGGGTCCCCAGTCCTTGATACTGCCCCAGTTGTGCGCAGGCTATTTAAGACTGGTTGTTTGCCTGACCTTATTTCCGAGTCCTAAGGTTCCTGAACCTGTTTTCAGACCACCAGGAACAGGCTGTATGTTCCTTCATGAGAGATCAGCATCCGCTATCCGCTTCCTTTCTGGACAATCTGAATTTGGCTAGGATTCTCTTAGAGGTCTGGGACTCCTTACAGATGCTAGGGGCTTGGTGCATTTGTTTTCCATGGGCCCGGAATTCACCTCCCTGGCTCCGCCGACAGTAGTTTCGGCTGTGGCGCAGGTTGAAGGATGAAGGGGTTATCCTGAAGGATGTTCAGGACAGATGAGTAGATTTCATCCTCAAGCGCTTTTTTCATTTCCGCGGTGGCGGCAGTGAGATATACCTGGCAGTGAGATATGCTTGGGCGTGTTACACCTTACTGTGCCAAGATCCTGAGGAGGTTGTCCTTCAGGACCGGATCTCCTGGTTTCCAGGGTGAATTGTTGGACGGATGCCCTCAATGACATAATGAAAGCTTTTTCTAAGCTTGGAGCTTATTCAGTGTCAGCACAGTGAATTCCGCGGATCAGCCAGTGGTCCTGTGATTTTTCTCCAAGGCTCCGCTTCACAGGATGCCTTGCAAAGTTTGCTCTTGTTTGGCCAGGGTCTGGATGACCTCATGACCTGTGTTCAGAACCATAAGCCAAAGGTGATACCTGGTTCTAAGCCTCACCCAGCACAGAGTTCGGGACAGCAGATTTTTTTTGTCCCTGTTGGCGCCCTCACCAGCCCACCAGGCCAACGTTTCGGTGCCCCATCCAGACTTCGCTTTGGAGGTTCGTCACGGCAACAGGCTTCCAACTTATGTCATAAGAACATAAGAAGTTGCCTCCACTGGGTCAGACCAGAGGTCCATCTCGCCCAGCGTTCCGCTCCCGCGGCGGCCCATCAGGTCTATGACCTGGGAAGTGGTTTCTGACCACTTCTATGACCTACCTCTAGTTCTATCTGTACCCCTCAATCCCCTTATCCTCCAGGAACCTATCCAAACCTTCCTTGAACCCCTGTAAAGTGCTCTGGCCTATCACATCCTCCGGAAGTGCGTTCCATGTGTCCACCACCCTCTGGGTAAAAAAGAACTTCCTAGCATTTGTTCTAAACCTGTCCCCTTTCAATTTCTCCGAGTGACCCCTAGTGGTTGTGGGTCCCCACAGTTTGAAGAATCTGTCCTTATTCACCTTCTCAATGCCCTTTAGGATTTTGAAGGTTTCTATCATGTCCCCTCTTCTCCAGGGAGAACAGCCCCAGCATTTTTAACCTGTCAGCGTATGCAAAGTTTTCCATACCCCTTATCAGTTTAGTCGCTCTTCTCTGGACTCCCTCGAGTACCGCCATGTCCTTCTTGAGGTACGGCGACCAGTACTGGACACAGTACTCCAGGTGCGGGCGCACCATTGCGCGATACAGCGGCATGATGACTTCCTTCGTCCTGGTTGTGATACCCTTTTTGATGATGCCCAGCATTCTGTTTGCTTTCTTTGAGGCTGTCGCACACTGCGCCGAAGGTTTCAATGTTGTGTCCACCATCACCCCCAGGTCTCTTTCAAGGTTGCTCACCCCTAGCAATATTCCCCCCATTTTGTAGCTGAACATCGGGTTCTTTTTCCCTACATGCATGACCTTGCATTTCTCTACATTAAAACTCATTTGCCACTTTTTTGCCCATTCTTCCAGTCTCGTTAGGTTCTTTTGCAGGTCTTCACAGTCTTCCGTGCTTCTAACCCTGCTGCAGAGTTTGGTGTCATCAGCAAATTTGATAACCTCACATTTCGTCCCCGTCTCCAGATCGTTAATAAATATGTTGAACAGGAGAGTTCCCAGCACCGACCCCTGTGGAACTCCACTCGTGACCCATTGCCAGTCTGAGTATTGGCCCTTTACTCCAACCCTCTGTTTCCTGCCTGCCAACCAGTGTTTGATCCATCTGTAGATATCCCCTTGTACCCCATGGTTCCACAGCTTTTTAAGTAGCTGTTCGTGAGGTACCTTGTCGAAGGCTTTTTGGAAGTCAAGGTAAATGATTTCTATGGATTCCCCCTTATCCATCTGGCTGTTTATTCCCTCAAAGAAGTACAGCAAGTTCGTGAGGCATGACCTTCCCCTGCAGAAGCCATGCTGGCTCGCCTTCAGTTGTCCATTGTTTTCTATATGTTTGCAGATTGTGTCCTTAACCAGTGCGTCCATCATCTTTCCCGGAACCGAGGTCAAGCTCACAGGCCTGTAGTTTCCCGGGTCACCCCTTGATCCCTTCTTAAAGATGGGCGTGACATTTGCTATTTTCCAGTCCTCTGGGATCTCCCCAGTTTTTACAGAGAGGTTACATATTTGGCAAAGTATTTCTGCTATTTTGTTTCTCAGTTCTTTTAGTATCCTTGGGTGGATACCATCCGGGCCCGGTGATTTGTCACTCTTCAGTCTGTCTATCTGTCTGAGGACATTCTCTTTGCTTACCTCTAGTTGTACCAGCCTTTCATCATGGTCTCCGGTTATAATCTCCTCAGGTTCTGGGATATTGGATGTGTCCTCTCTGGTGAAGACTGATGAGAAGAATTTGTTTAACCTGTCAGCTATCTCTTTTTCCTCTTTTATCACTCCTTTCCTGTCTCCGTCGTCCAGTGGTCCCACTTCCTCTCTTGCTGGTTGTTTCCCTTTCACATACCTGAAGAAGGGTTTGAAGTTTCTTGCTTCTCCTGCCAGTCTTTCCTCATATTCTCCCTTCGCTTTCTTGACCTCTCGATGGCATTCTTTCTGGTGTCTTTTGTGCTCTTTCTGGTTTTCCTTTGTTGGTTCCTTTTTCCATTTTCTGAAGGATGATTTCTTGTCACTTATCGTCTTTTTAACTGCATTTGTTATCCACGCTGGGTTTCTAGTTCGATTTTTTTTTGCACCCTTTCCTAAACCTTGGGATGTACAGGTCTTGTGCCTCGAGCACTGTGCCTTTAAGCAGTGTCCAGGCTTCCTCTACGGTCTTCATCTTCCCTGAGCTGTTGCTGAGATTTTTTCCCACCATTTTCCTCATGTCCTCGTAGTTTCCTTTTCTGAAGTTGAGTGTTGTCGTTGTGGTTCTTTTCGCCTTTGATGCTCCTATGTTTAATTTGTACTGGATCATGTTGTGGTCGCTGTTTCCTAATGGTGCTAGTACCACCACTTCCTTTGCGGGTCCCTCTAACCCATTTAGGATTAGATCCAGAGTGGCATCCTCTCGCGTTGGTTCCGTGACCAGCTGCTCCATGAAACAGTCCCTTATCGCCTCTAGGAATTTAGTTTCTCTCGTGCAATTTGAGTGCCCAATGCTCCAGTCTATTCACGGGTAGTTGAAGTCCCCCATAACCACCACCCTTCCACTTTTGCACACCTGCCTCAGTTCGGCCTCCAGGTCCAGGTCGTTTGCTTCTGGCTGTCCTGGTGGGTGATAGTACAGTCCCAATTTGATGTCAGCTCTTTCCCCTCCTGTTAGCTTAACCCATAGTGACTCTAGACTGTCCGCCCTTACTGTTGTTTCTGTCCTGGATGAAGAAATGGAATCCTTTATATACAGTGCTATTCCTCCCCCCTTCTTGTGTGCCCTGTCCCTCCTGTAGAGTTTGTACCCTGGCAGGGCCACATCCCATTTGTTGTCCTCGGACCACCATGTCTCTGTGATTCCTATTATGTCTAGGCCCTTATTTCTGGCTATAACTTCTAGCTCCCCCATTTTAGTCCTTAGGCTCCTGGCATTTGTGTATAGTCAATTTAAGTACCGGTTTGTCACCTTTTCTTTTGGATCTCCTCGTGAATTAATGCTCCTGCCGATCTCCTCACGGGCTGCCAGTCTCCGAGCCTCATTTTGTTCATCCTCCTCCTTTGGTGTGTATATCCCATCCTCTGCCCGCTTCTCTGTTCTTGGGTAGCCCTCTGGTTCCGGCTGTTTCCTCCTTTTCTTGCTCTTTAGCTCTATTTGCCTCTTGGGTCCCTGTGATGCATCTTTGGGTTTATGACCAAAAAGTGTCCATTCAGTCTCTAGCCCTCTATCGCCATTCCCTGGTTCAGTATCCTTGCTTGATACTGTGGTCCGATGTGTCGAGTTCAGATCGACTATCGGCTTTCCCCTTGTTATCAGTTTAAAGTCATGTCTATGCAGGTCTGGTTGTTGCGTGCCAGCATCCTTGTCCCAGCCATGCTCAAGTGCAGTCCGTCTCTCCTGTAGAGCTTGTTTTTCCCCAAGAAGGTTGACCAGTTCCTTACGAAGAGGAAACCCTCCTCATCACACAATCGCCTCAGCCATCCGTTTGTTGCTTGCAGCTCGATCTGCCTCCTCGCATCTGCCCTCGGTGCTGGCAGGATCTCTGAAAAGGCTATCTTCCTTGTCCTCAGCTTCAGTTTCCTCCCTAGGGTCTTAAACTGCTCGGTCAGTGTAGTCCTGTTGAAATTCCTTCTGCTGACGTCATTGGTTCCGACGTGGATTATCACTGCTGTCTCCTCTGTCTCAGCTCCCTCCATGATTCTCTCAATTCTGTCGGAGATGTCCTTTGTCCTCGCCCCTGGGAGACATGTCACTAGGCGATCTGCTCTGCCTCCTTCTATGTGACTGTCCACCTCTCTCAGGATTGAGTCTCCCACCACGATAGCAGATTTCCCTTTCCTCAGCTTCCTCCTGGGTCTCAGGTCTGTGTCGGCGATTTGATCCTCCAATCCTTCCTTCTTCTGTTTGGTTCCTCCGCAAGGTCCTTCTCCCCCGGCTCCTGGTGGGTCCTGTCCTCCATCTGTTGGTTCCCTTTTGAAGAGCGGGTGATCCTGTGTCTCTACATCTTGCAGGCCTCCTCGATGAATCTCTCGAGCTCTCTGGCCTGTTCGTTGATGTGGTTTTCTCTGGTGGTGTCCTCAGTTGGTTCAAATTCCCTCGGTTCCTCTACGGAGCGAAGTTCCTCTAGCTCCTGTACCTTGATCTGCAGTCTCCCGACCTCCTTCTTTAAGCTAGCCAGTTCTTGACATCGACTGCATATGTAAGCCTGCCTCCCGGAAGGGAGGTAGTCATACATGTGACATTCAATACAGTATACTGGAAAGCTTCTGTCCCGTCTAAGAAGCAGTTCTGACGCCTGGCTTCTGGCACCTCTCCCTCAGATCGGGGGAGGGGGGACTTTTGGCCTACCTACCAGAGTGGTAGAGGGTGACTTCGGACTGATGGGTCCTCGAAGTGCTCAGAGAGGGTTTCCGACCCATGTCAGATTTCTTCTTGACTTGCTCCCGTAATGTCCAGTGTGAGCCCAATGTGTGCGGGCCATGGTTCAAAGTTTGCTAGATATGGCAGCAATAGACCCTGTTCCAAGAGAAGACTTGGGCTCAGGGGGATACTCGTACTTCTTTGTGCCAGAGGCTGGTTCTGTAGCTTGGATACCTTTTCTGGACCTAAAGGTAGTGAATGTCTTCCTGCGAGTTCTGAGTTTCAGGCTGGACCAGTGCATTCAGATGTAGCAGCAGTGGCACCCGGGGAGTTCTTGGCTTCCCTGGATCTGATGGTGGCGTCCCTCCACTTTCCATTCTTTCCAGAACACAGGAGGTTACTGAGATTCTACGTGTTTGGGCGGCGTTCGCTTTCACGGTGCTGCCCTTCGGCTGGCATCAGCGCCCAGAGCCTTCTCTATGGTCATGGTGGTAGGGGCTGCCCACCTGCGCTCGCAGGGTGTACTAGTCCTTCCATACCTGGATGCCGGGTTGCTCAAAGCTCTCTCGCTGTAGAAGGGCCACAAGGTGGTTTACCAGGTGGTGCATCTGCTGGAGCGTCTCGGCTGAGTGATCATTCTGAAGAAGAGCCACCTTGAACCTTGGCAGGAATTGGAGTATCTGGGAGTCTGGTTCAACACAGACAATCACCAGGCGTTTCTGCCGGACCCCAGGAAGCTGAAGCTCAAGCTCTGGATTACTATTCAGGCCCTGTTGCAGGTTCCGGCGCTACAGGCATGGCAGTACCTGCATGTCCTGGGTCTCAGAGTTGTGACCATAGTTGTGATTCCGTGGGCCAGAGCGTGACTATGTCCTATTCAGCTGTCTCTCCTTACTCGATGGAACCCCCAGAGGGATTTGCTGGGTGTGAAACTACCTTGGTTGGTGGCAGCACGCAGCAGCATGCAGTGGAGACTGAATCCTGTGACGCTGGACAGAGGGCTTCCTTTGCAAGTCTTGCACTGGGTAACCCTGACAATGGATGTTAGTCGGTCCGGTTAGAGGGAGTTTGTCGATCTGTCCGGTGCAAGGCTGGTGGACAAAGCTGGAGAGCAGATGGTCCATCAATCACTTGGAATGTCGAGCAATACGTCTGGCCTTGTTGCATTTTCAAAAGTATCTTCATCGCAAGGCAGTTCATGTCTTCTCTTTCAATGCGACAGCGGTAGCCTATGCCTACCGGCATGGGGGCATGAAGAATCCCCTGCTGAGTCTGGAGGCTTAGGTGCTCTTTTCCTGGGCAGAACGGGCATCTGGTGGCCTTGCCCACGGCTCATGTAGACAACGTTGAGGCAGACTTTCTAAGTTACCAGATTCTGGACTCAGGAGAATGGTCCCTGTCCAGGCTAGCATTCAAGTCCATAGTATGACAGTGGGACCATCAATCTGATGGCGGGTCGGCTGCTGAGAACTGGAAGGTGGCCTGATCCTTCAGCCGCTAAACGCCCTAGTTCAACCTTGGCCCAAGGAGGAACTTCTCTATGTCTTTTCCCCGTGGCCCATGTTAGGGCACATTCTGTGCCGGGTGGCCTGTCTCTCGGGACTGGTATTCCTGGTGGCCCTGGACTGGCCCAGAAGACATTAGTACGCAGGCCTAGTGCAGTTGAGCATGGGTAAGGATCTAAGTCTCCCCTGCCATTAGCGGCTGCTCACGTAGGAACCCATAGTGCTTCAAGATCCAGACCACTTTGGTCTTGCGGCTTGGTGTTTGAGCACGCAGCGTTAACAGCTAGGGGCTACATGTCTGCCGTCATCACTACGCTCCTTCAAAGCAAGAGGAAATCTACTGTTAGCCTATGCAAAAGCCTGGAGGTGCTTTCAGGCTTGGGGTGAGAAGGTTCAAGTGAATTACATGGTCCCTTCAGTGGCACGTGACCTGGACTTCCTGCAGGCTGACCTCAGGAAGGGTATTGTGGTTTCCTTTCTCAGTGTTCAGATTGCGGGACTTTCGTGTTTGGATCCCTCTGCTATCTGGGGTTCCCTGGCATCTCACCTGGATGTTGTCACTTCTTGCAAGGAGTGGGGAGGCTAAGGGCCTCCCTTATGACTGCCTTGTCCAATGTGGAATTTGAACTTGGTTCTCCACTCGCTGGCTCATCCATCCTATGAGCCTCTGGATGTGATCTTTCTGAAAGATCTTCCATTTAAGACCATTTTCCTCGTTGCGGTCACTTCTGCAAGTGTCGGAGCTTCAAGCTCTGTTGTGCAGAGATCCTTTTCTCTGTATCACGGCGTCTGGTGTCCTTATGAGGACAGTTCCTTCTTTTCTTCCCAAGTCAACCAGGAAGTTAGGCTGCCCGCCTTTGTTCAGTCGGTCTCCAAGTCCAAGTCCAAAGACCGTGTTTTTCAGTCTCTGGATATGTGGCATTTCCTTTTGAGATACCTAGAGGCCACGAAGGACTTCCGTTTTTCGGACCTTCTGTTTGTTCGGCGAGTCATGCTCGTCGGGATTAGCCTGCTTCCAAGGTTACCATCTCTCGATTGGTCCATGCTACCATTTCCACTGCTTATGTGTCAGCAGGGAATAAGCCTTCCCTTGGGGTGAAGGCTCACTCTGCTAGAGGACTGGCTTCCTCATAGCCAGAATCTTCTGCAGTCTCTCTTGAAGAGATTTGTATGATGGCCATTTGGGCCTCTCTTCATACGTTTACCAAGTTTTACCGTCTTGATGTGGGAGCTAAGAAAGTTGCAGCTTTTGGGGCTTCAGTCCTGGTGGCGGGCTCCTCGTCCCCCCCCCTTTCCCAATATGTAGGGACTGCTTTGATAAGTCCCTAAGGTGAAGCTGCCAGAGGTTATTGTACAAGAACGAAAGATTAGGTTACTTACCTCTGCTAATCTTCTTTCTTGTAAATATCCTCTGGAAGCTTCACACCCACCCGTCTATTCTGTATGATTCTCAGTAGCTGGTAAGCTGGATTTCTGTCTTTGACCAGTCTCGCTGAGAATCCCATGCTTGTTCCTTATAAGTTAGGTTTGTGGGGTTAGAGGGGTCCCTGGATGGTGACCCCTTCTGACCTTTAGGCTGTGTCTCCTTTATCAAAAGTAATGCTGTTTTCGATTTGATACTGTTCAAATTTCTTGTTATGCAAAATTTGGCCTTATGGCACTGTTTGTTTTGACTTTGTTTCTCTTGAGCAGAACTGATATGTAGCAGGGAGTCCCCATACCCCTTCTCTCTCTTTTCTTGTGTTTCCTGTTTTATTAGGTCTTCCTGGCTTGTATACAGACTGGAGTTCCAGGGTATGTAACAGGATATATCCACATAGGGAGGGGCTAGAATTTGATTTGGAGTTACCTGCAGCTCAAAGCTTTACATAGTAACATATACATACTAGATGACGGCAGATAAAGACCTGAATGGTCCATCCAGTCTGCCCAACCTGATTCTGGCTTCCTCATAGCCAGAATCTTCTGCAGTCTCTCTTGAAGAGATTTGTATGATGGCCATTTGGGCCTCTCTTCATACGTTTACCAAGTTTTACCGTCTTGATGTGGGAGCTAAGAAAGTTGCAGCTTTTGGGGCTTCAGTCCTGGTGGCGGGCTCCTCGTCCCCCCCCCCCCCCTTTCCCAATATGTAGGGACTGCTTTGATAAGTCCCTAAGGTGAAGCTGCCAGAGGTTATTGTACAAGAACGAAAGATTAGGTTACTTACCTCTGCTAATCTTCTTTCTTGTAAATATCCTCTGGAAGCTTCACACCCACCCGTCTATTCTGTCTGATTCTCAGTAGCTGGTAAGCTGGATTTCTGTCTTTGACCAGTCTCGCTGAGAATCCCATGCTTGTTCCTTCTGGCGCAAGCCTCCTATCATTTTCGTCACCCTCCTCTGGACCGCCTCAAGTCTTCTTACGTCTTTCGCCATATACGGTCTCCAAAACTGAACACAATACTCCAAGTGGGGCCTCACCAATGACCTGTACAGGGGCATCAACACCTTCTTCCTTCTACTGACTACGCCTCTCTTTATACAGCCCAGTATCCTTCTGCAAGCAGCCACTGCCTTGTCACACTGTTTTTTCGCCTTTAGATCTTCGGACACTATCACCCCAAGGTCCCTCTCCCCGTCCGTGCATATCAGCTTCTCTCCTCCCAGCATATACGGTTCCTTCCTATTATTAATCCCCAAATTCATTACTCTGCATTTCTTTGCATTGAATTTTAGTTGCCAGGCATTAGACCATTCCTCTAACTTTTGCAGATCCTTTTTCATATTTTCCACTCTCTCTTCGGTGTCTACTCTGTTACAAATCTTGGTATCATCTGCAAAAAGGCACACTTTTCCTTCTAACCCTTCAGCAATGTTACTCACATACATATTGAACAGGATTGGCCCCAGCACCGAACCCTGAGGGACTCCACTAGTCACCTTTCCTTCCTTCGAGCGACTTCCATTAACCACCACCCTCTGGCGTCTGTCCGACAGCCAGTTTCTGACCTAGTTCACCACTTTGGGTCCTAACTTCAGCCCTTCAAGTTTGTTCAACAGCCTCCTATGAGGAACTGTATCAAAGGCTTTGCTGAAATCCAAGTAAATTACATCTAGCGTATGTCCTCGATCCAGCTCTCTGGTCACCCAATCAAAAAATTCAATCAGGTTCGTTTGGCACGATTTACCTTTTGTAAAGCCATGTTGCCTCGGATCCTGTAACCCATTAGATTCAAGGAAGTACACTATCCTTTCTTTCAGCAACACTTCCATTATTTTTCCAACAACTGAAGTGAGGCTCACCGGCCTGTAGTTTCCTGCTTCATCCCTGTGACCACTTTTATGAATAGGGACCACATCCGCTCTCCTCCAATCCCCAGGAATCACTCCCGTCTCCAGAGATTTGTTGAACAAGTCTTTAATAGGACTCGCCAGAACCTCTCTGAGCTCCCTTAGTATCCTGGGATGGATCCCGTCTGGTCCCATCGCTTTGTCCACCTTCAGTTTTTCAAGTTGCTCATAAACATCCTCCTCCATGAACGGCGCAGAATCTACTCCATTTTCTCGTGTAACTTTGCCAGACAATCTCGGTCCTTCTCCAGGATTTTCTTCTGTGAACACAGAACAGAAGTATTTGTTTAGCACATTTGCTTTCTCCTCATCACTCTCCACATATTTGTTCCCAGCATCTTGTAGCCTAGCAATTCCATTTTTTATCTTCCTCCTTTCACTAATATATCAGAAAAAATTTTTATCTCCCTTTTTTACATTTTTAGCCATTTGTTCTTCCGCCTGTGCCCCGCCAAACGTATCTCTCTCTTGGCTTCTTTCAGTTTCACCCTGTAGTCCTTTCTGCTCTCCTCTTCTTGGATTTTTTTTATATTTCATGAACGCCAACTCTTTCGCCTTTATTTTCTCAGCCACTAGGTTGGAGAACCATATCGGCTTCCTTTTTCTCTTGTTTTTATTGATTTTCTTCACATAAAGGTCCGTAGCCATTTTTATCGCTCCTTTCAGCTTAGACCACTGACTTTCCACTTCTCTTATGTCCTCCCATCCTAACAGCTCTTTCTTCAGCTAGAGGAGTTACATTACCTTATGGTGAAGCTTCCAGAGGATATTTACAAGAAAGAAGATTAGCAGAGGTAAGTAACCTAATCTTTCTTTTAAGAGAAGGGTAGTGGGTTATATGGGGGGATTTCAATACAAGGGCCAAAGTTACATTGGATGCTTTTGGCTTAGAGTATTATCATAGACTACAGGGTCAGTTTTAAAGGCATTATGGATGCTTTGCAGTTTAAGAACCCACTTGAGGTCACATTTTGCTCCAATATTCATACCTCATTCTTGGATATTGACTTCATATTAGTTGATTCATGCCCTTAAGGCTGCATAGATTGGGAATACGGTATGGTCAGATCATAGCCCTTGTGACAGGGAAGCCCTATCATGGAAAGGGAAGAAGGAGAAAGAGAGGAGAAGACAGGAAAAATCCATCAGTTTCCTCTGTCCCCAATAAAAAGAAAAAACTTCCTGCTGATAGATTTCTAGTAAATATATGGAGCTGGAATAAGCAGAAGCCCTGGGGGGATTATATTATGTGTGTATATGAAAAATGGATGGAAGAAATTGCATTACAATTTGTACAATTATTATGGGGGTGGGAGCGGAGCTTAGCTTGGTCTGGGACGGAGCTTGGGCTGGGATACTCGGTTGGTATTTGTTAGGCTTAGGGGGTACTTGGCTTGTAGAAGTTGAGAAACACTGCCATAAATGCAGTTTTAAGGCAGTTAGATTGCATGACCTGGCTGATGACTGATTATATTACATTAGTGACTTTTATTCCACCATTACCTTTCGGTTCAAGGTGGATTACATAAGAGATTATCTAGACATTTCCAGAAGAGTTACAAAGTTGAAGGGTTACTTTGGGGGACTGAAGTGCTTCCTGCGGTGTTAGTTTGTTTTGATGGATTTCTTGAATGGCAGGGTTTTTATTTCTTTTCTGAAAGTTTTGTAGTCTGGTGTCGTGATCAGTAGATTGGATAGTTGGTGGTCTTGTTTCGCTGCCTGTGTGGCCAGTAGGCCATCGTACATTTTTTTGTGTTTGACGTCTCTAATGCTATGATAGGAGTCCTAAGAGAGGGAAAGGAACATTATATGTGTTTTAGTTGATTGGTATTGAATGAATGCATGACTATTCATTTACTTATTGTTATTATGTATGTTATGTTGTAAGCTGCATAGAATTGTTGGATGTGCAGGCTATAAATATTTAAATAAATAGAAAAAAATTGCAGCTGTTGCAAATAATGACTTATGGCACTAGAGAAGCTGGAAGTATAAAGGCATAGGAGAAGACCTCTGGGCCCAAAACAGTTTGCCAAAAATCTCATTAAGTCGTTTGCACCTACAATGAAGTCTCTTTTGCTGGCTGGTGGAATTTTGTGAATTTTTGTTTACACTTCAACTTTATGAAATGTAGAATTCCTTGAAGTTTTATGATCAAGTAGGTAGACATAGCAAGGCTTGAGCCTTGCACCTGTGTCTGATTTGGCACACTGTCCTCAAAGACAAGCCAAAAGTGAACCAAGCCAGAAACTCACATTCTGTTACGTCCCTTCCGGATTTAGTACGCTAGGTGTTGCAGAAATCCAAACACTTTTCTGAGCACATGGTCCTCCCACCTTAGAGAGAGAGAGTTAGAGCCCCCTGTAGTTTTCAATTTCTGCAAGCAATCCATGCAGAAGTCTTTTGGGTTTGCTCTGCATCTTTTTCCTATTTTTTGGCTTATGCTTGTGGCCTCCCTTGCATCATCCTTTCCCTTCATGGAATCTTACCTTCATTGTACAGGGTCTTGTGGAAGCCCATTTGAGCCACTGAACATAAGAACATAACATAAGAACATAAGCAGTGCCTCCGCCGGGTCAGACCATAGGTCCATCCTGCCCAGCAGTCCGCTCCTGCGACGGCCCAAACAGGTCACGACCTGTCTGAATCACCAGAAGGGACCCCTTGCCACCTTGGTTTCTCATTAAAGTCATATCTTCCCATCAAAGTCCGCACCCTCCGGTCTTGCCCATGCACGACCTGGTTGGCTTTCTATACTTATTACCTGGTTAGCTTTCTATACTTGTGTTACATCCCAGCACCTCTCTCAGTATCCCACGATCCTTTTATCCCTCAGGAATCCGTCCAATCCCTGTTTGAATCCCTGTACCGTACTCTGCCTGATCACTTCCTCCGGCTACTATTCTGGATCTGATGCTCAGACTGTCTTTCTAGTTGCCTTTGTCTTGGCACAGCGTATTTCGGAGCTTCCAGCTTTTTCACGTGGAGACCTTTTCTCCGTATTTCAGATGCTGGAGTTGTTCTCCATACTATGTCTTCCTTTCTACCGATGGTGGTTTCTGCTCTCCATGTTACCCAGGAGGTTAGTTTGCCTGCGTTTCATTCCACAGGCTCGGAGCGCAAGGATCAGATCTTATGCAAGTTGGATGTCAAAAGAGTCTTGCTCCATTTTTGGAGATGACTAATGATTTTCAGATGTCTCATCTCCTCTTTGTCTTGACTGCTCAACCTCGGCATAGTTGGCCGGTGTCTATGACCTCAATTGCCCAATGGATGCATATGACCATTTCTGTGGCTTATGTCACCGTCACCCGCGGCAAGCTGCTGCCTGTTTCCTTTCAGGTCCACTCCGCTAGAAGTGTTGCTGCTTCGTGGGTGGAGTCTTGCACATTTTCTCCAAATGAAATTTGCAGGACGGCTCCTTGGTCCTCTCTTCCTACCTTTACCCTTTTTTTCCAGATGGATATGGCGTCTCACTCTGATGTCGCTTTTGGGACTTCGGTGTTGTGAGCAGGCTCTTCTGTCCCTCCCTAGGTGCTGCCATTGTTTTGGTACATTATCTAGCGTATTGAATCCAGAAGGGACATAACAAGAGTGGAAGATTAGGTTTTCATCTTAGATGATCTTCTTTCTGTTAGTCCCTGGAGGATTCAGTATGGCCTGCCCTCTCAGTTGTTCTGCATCACCTACTTTCTTTGGCCTCGCCCTCTCAGTTGTTCTGCATTCTTTGGCCTCGGTTATTCAACTTACAGGCTTGAGGATCTTCCAGCCAGTAGATGAGTCCCATGAGGAGTTGGCTCTTCTGTGAGTATGCATATTACCGAAGACTGCTTCATGTGGGTGCTCGTTGCACACAGCAGGTTAGTTCTACATTGTTCTTCAATGTTTTTCTGTGTTGCCTTCGTGCCTGTTATTGCTTGTTTTCATGTTTTGCAAAGCACACTAGTTCATAAATTGTTTATATTGCTGGGGAGCTTCCCCAGTACCCCCTTCCTTGCCATGGATTTGTTCAGGTATGTTGCTTGGCTTTGGGACTAAACTACAGGGGGGCTCTGATTCTCTCTCTGAGGTACTCAGAAAATGTTTGGATTTCTGCAACTTCGGATTGCAGGAAGGGAATGAACATCTAGCATACTGAATCCTCCAGGGACTAACAGAAAGAAGATTATAAAAGGTGTAGACCTAATCTTCCATTGCTGTCTACTATACTTCCTCTGCAACAGCCTGCAAAACTCCCAAGTATCACTAAACATTTGGAACCTTATTTCTTATTTAAGCAGTTTGAGCTACAGTGTTCAAGCAGTCATTTTATTATTCTCACAGTTCTGTGCCATCTTGCCAACAGAACACCTAGTGCCACTTAGTTCAAACCTGTTTGAATGGGCAACCTGGCACCAGGGAAAGAGAAGGGAACTCACACGGATGAGATGAAAACACGCCCCCTCTTCTACAAAGCCGCTCTAGTGCTCCGAAGAGAATTTAAAGGGCTTCAGGGCTGTTGCTGGACGGCAGCCGCTAGCGCGGCTTTGTAGAAGAGGGGGATGGGCGACAGCAATTTCAGTGGCTGGTCCACAGTTATGGAATGCATTATCAGGCTCTTTAAGATTATATAAAAAATTAAAATCTTTTAAAGCATTGTTAGAAACCCATTTGTTTGTTAAGCAGATTTGTATGGGAGACTATTTGAGAAGGATTGTAATACTGTGATGTTTTAAAGGTTTGTGATGTATTGATGTTTTATTGATAGGATTTATGTATGTCTTGTTGTAATCTGCTTAGGTTTTAAGTAGATGTTTCTAAAATAAATAAATGTAATTAGCTTAAAATTGAACATTGTGAGTAGTGTCATTTGTCAAGGCTTTATCCCTAGCTGCTGGCCGTTTGTATATCTCAATCATTCATTAGCTTAAATTATGTAGCAACATATAAAAAAAGTTAAAATCATTCACCCCTTTCTTTCTAGGGTCTGTTTTTCACCCCTCAGTGATGAATAGAGATAGTCCTGCCATGCAAAAGAAATCTTGTGGTGGTAAACAACTTGATTTGAATATTTTAAGAAAAAAAGAGAGAGATTTTCTTTTATTGTACTTATATTTTAGCAATCTATTTTTGCGTAACTTTAAACTAAAAAAAATATTTCCCCTGGAAAATACTCAGATTGCATACCATGTACAGTGGTACCTTGGATTACGAGCATAATCCGTTTTAGCTCTAGCTATCTCTTTGATTGTCCGACCAATATTGTTGACGTCCTTCTATTGTTCACTTGTGTTGTTTCTTTGTGCTGTATCTGTATTTTCTTGATCATAAGAACAGGCAATATCATCACATGTACTGGAATCTATTGAGGAGCTTTCTGAGGAAGACAAAGGTAATGCAGTATGCTCAGGCATGCTTAAATGTGCATCATCTTGTGGTGTGTGTGTTTTCCCCCCATAAAACATTGTATGTGCAAAGTGATTTCCCTTATGTGTTTTGATTAGTATTTTTTTATTTCATGACATTTAATGAGAGTAGCTTTTCTTTAGAAGTGAAGTAAAGGTCACCAAACAAGAAAATTATGAGGTGATAGTCTTTTCATTGAGCTAATTTAATATATCGTATTTTTCGCTCCATAAGACACACTTTTTCCACCCCCAGAAAGGGGGTGGAAATAAGGGTGCATCTTATGGAGTAAATATCCAAACCCCTCCTGTTACCTTTTTGTAAATTCTGAGGCCCTCCCTCGCTGGACGCAGCTGCCTGGAGTACTGACAGTTGAAGTGGCTATCTCTGAGTCCTCTTCCCTTGTGGCAGAGCGGCGCACAAGGCTGCCGGCCTGGTCCCGTGCCGCTTCCCGCAAGAGTTCTTAATAGAGTTCTAGCGGGAAGTGGCACGGGACAAGGCCGGCAGCCTTGTGCACCACTCTGCCGCAAGGGAAGAGGACTCCGAGGAAGCCGCGTCAGCTGACAGTGCTCCAGGCAGCCATGTCCAGCGAGGGAAGGCCTCAGAATTTTAAAAAGATAACGGTGGGGGGGAGGGAGGCCGGGAGCTGCCCTGCCTAATTAAAAATAGGTATGGAAGGGGCCTGCTGGCAGAATTAAAAATAAGGGTGAGGTTGGGCCTGCCTACCTGCCTGAGGGGAGGCCTGGAGGGTGGAGGCCTGCCTGCCTAGTGAGTAGGCCTGGGAGGGGGGAAGCCTGCCTGCCTGGGGGGGCTATCTGGGAGGGGGGTAGGCCTGCTTGCCTGGGGAGGTAGGCCTGGGAGGGGGGAGGGCTCCTGCCTGCCCACCCATTTGGGTGGGCTGCCTGGGATGGGGGAGGCCTGCCTGCCTGGGGAGCTACCTGGGAGGGGGGTAGGCCTGCCTGCCTGCATGGGGGATAGGCCTGGGAAGGGGAGTGCTCCTGCCTGCCTGCCTGCCTGGGGGGGCTGCCTGGGAGGGGGGTAGGCCTGCCTGCCTGTCTGGGGGGCTACCTGGGAGGGGGGTAGGCTTGCCTCCCTGGGTGGCTACCTGGGAGGGGGTTAGGCCAGCCTGCCTGCCTGGGGGGTAGGCCTGGGAGGGGGAGTGCTCCTACCTGCCTGCCTGGGGGGGCTGACCTTGAGGGGAAAGGCCTGCCTGCCTGTCTGGGGGGATGCCTGGGATGGTGGAAGCCTGCCTGCCCTGTGCCTTGTCCCTACCTATCTGTCAGCCACTAGGCCTGCCTGCCCTGTCCCTTGTCCCGGCCTAGCACTAGACTACCAGAGGGGGGACAGCGTACAGAGCCTGACAGGGAGGGGGGACAGGGTGCAGAGCTTGGCAAGGAGTGTGGGGTTGGGTGCAGAGGAATTTGGTTCAGAATGTTTTTTTTCTTGTTTTCTTCTAAATCTAGGGTGCGTCTTATGGTCAGATGCGTCTTATGGAGCGAAAAATATGGTTTTTCTTAGAAACATGTCATCAGATAAAAGCCAAATATCCCATTTAGTCCGCCCTTTTGGGAGTTAACACTGCCTTCCTCAGTCCAAAGAGAATTAATAGGTTAGAATAAAAATGACTGTCAAAAAAATGCAAAGGAGTCACAAATTACATTACAAAGATATTATAAACAGGAAGAAGAAGAGAATTGGGTGCATTTATTTAAAAAAAAAAAAAAAATTGCATCGTCTAAGAACTGAACGGTTTACAATAATAAAGCATACATAAAGTAGGTCACAAAATAAAATTTTAAAATCTTCAAAATTGAATAATTTCTTCTCTTCAAATATCAGCTAATAAATCACAAAATATGCAGTGGCAAACAACTGAGTTTTTAATTGTTTCTTAAATTGAGGCTGATTTGTGCATAGTCTTAATTGGTTCCCGCACTGTTTTATGTGGCAGTGAAGAAAATTCTCTATACTTTTACAGATATTATCTGTTGAAAACAAATAACTTTTCTAGAAAGTGATAATATGTGCTATGGAGGGGAGTTTGAGGGAATACAGACTTCATAAATATAATAGCCTCAGACATTTTAGAATTTGGTATGATATATCATATCTTTGTAAAGAACACTATATACTATTTTAGATTTGTATCCGATGTCTTTCAAGTTTGCACATAACCTATTTTCTTTGTGATTTTTGGATGTTTTATTATTGTTGAATGTAAATTGTTGATTAAGGAGCTATAAATTGAAAAATGTTCAGAGAAAAGTACTGATTTTCTTACCATTGATTATAGGGCCCATTTTCAAAAAGAAAAATGCTGGCCCCTCCTACATCCCTTTGGTTTGGTTTGTGTGTTTTTAACATAAGAACATAAGAAGTTGCCTCCGCTGAGGCAGACCAGAGGTCCATCTCGCCCAGCGGTCCGCACCCGCGGCGGCCCATCAGGCCCATTGCCTGAGCAGTGGTCCCAGACTATCCCTATAACCTACCTCTACTCCTATCTGTACCCCTCAATTCCTTTATCCTCTAGGAATCTATCCAAACCTTCTTTGAAGCCTTGTAACGTGCTGCGGCCTATCACAGCCTCCGGAAGCGCGTTCCATGTATCCACCACTCTCTGGGTGAAAAAGAACTTTCTGGCATTTGTTCTAAACCTGTCCCCTTTTAATTTCTCCGAGTGCCCCCTTGTACTTGTGGTTCCCCATAATCTGAAAAATCTGTCCCTGTCTACCTTTTCTATACCCTTCAGGATCTTGAAGGTTTCTATCATGTCTCCTCTAAGTCTCCGCTTTTCCAGAGAGAACAGCCCCAGCTTTTTCAGTCTGTCAGTATATGAGAGGTTTTCCATACCCCTTATCAGTTTCGTTGCTCTTCTCTGGACTCCCTCAAGTACCGCCATGTCCTTCTTGAGGTACGGCGACCAGTACTGGACACAGTATTCCAGATGCGGGTGCACCATTGCACGATACAGCGGCAGGATGACCTCCTTCGTCCTGGTCGTGATACCCTTTTTAATGATACCCAACATTCTGTTGGCTTTTCTTGAGGCTGTGGCGCACTGTGCCGACGCCTTCAAAGTTGTGTCTACCATCACTCCCAGGTCTCTTTCAAGGTTACTTACTCCTAGCAGTGATCCCCCCATTTTGTAGCTGAACATCGGGTTCTTTTTCCCTACTTGCATGACCTTGCATTTCCCTACGTTAAAGCTCATTTGCCACTTTTTGGCCCATACTTCTAGTGTCGTTAGGTCCCTTTGCAGATCTTCGCAGTCTTCCATGGTTTCTACCCTGCTGGTAGAGTTTGGTGTCATCCGCAAATTTAATAACTTCGCAATTTGTTCCTGCCTCCAGGTCATTAATAAATATATTGAACAGGAGCTGTCCCAGCACTGACCCCTGCGGAACTCCGCTAGTGACCCATTTCCAGTCTGAGTAATGGCCCTTTACACCAACCCTCTGCTTCCTGTTTGCCAGCCAGTTTTTGATCCATCGGTGGACCTCTCCTTGCACCCCGTGGTTCCATATCTTCTTAAGCAGTCTTTCGTGCGGTATCTTGTCGAAGGCTTTTTGGAAGTCAAGGTAAATGATGTCAATGGATTCCCCTTTATCCACCTGGCTGTTTACCCCCTCAAAGAAGTACAATAAATTTGTGAGGCATGACCTACCCTTGCAGAAGCCGTGCTGACTCGACTTTAGCTGTCCATTGTTTTCTATGTGTTCATAGATGCTGTCCTTAATCAGTGCTTCCATCATCTTTCCAGGGACCGAGGTCAAGCTCACCGGCCTGTAGTTTCCCGGGTCCCCCCTTGAACACTTCTTGAAGATGGGCGTGACATTAGCAATTTTCCAGTCCTCCGGGATCTCTCCAGTTTTCAAGGATAGGTTACATATTTGACGAAGTGGCTCTGCTATTTCGTTCCTTAGTTCCTTGAGTACCCTTGGGTGAATACTGTCCGGACCTGGCGATTTGTCGCTCTTTAGTCTGTCTATCTGCCTGAGGACATCCTCTTGACTTACCACTAGTTGGACCAGCTTTTCATCCCGATCCCCATTTACGATGTCCTCCGGTTCCGGAATATTGGATGTGTCCTTCCTCGTGAAGACTGACGTGAAGAACTTATTTAACCTGTCAGCTATCTCTTTTTCCTCCTTTACCACTCCCTTTTTGTCTCCATCATCCAATGGCCCCACTTCCTCCCTTGCCGGTTGCTTCCCCTTCACATATCCGAAGAACGATTTGAAGTTTGTTGCTTCCCCCGCCAGTCTCTCCTCATATTCTCTTTTAGCTTTCCTCACCACACGGTGACACTCCTTTTGGTGTGCTTTGTGCTCCTTTTGGTTGTCCTTTGTTTGGTCCTTTTTCCATTTTTTGAACGATGCTTTCTTGTCACTTATCGCCTTTTTCACTGCAGTTGTTATCCACGCTGGGTTTTTTGTTCGATTTTTTTTGCACCCCTTCCTGAATCTGGGGATGTACAGGTTCTGTGCCTCTTGCACCGTGCCCATGAGTAGGGACCATGCTTTTTCTACAGACTCTATCTTCCTCGCATTGCCGTCGAGTTTCTTTCCCACCATTTTCCTCATGCCATCATAATTCCCTTTTTTGAAGTTGAGTGCTGTCACTATGGTTCTTTTCACCTTTGATGATCCAATTTCCAGCTTGCACTGGATCATGTTGTGATCGCTGTTTCCTAGGGGTCCTAGCACCGCCACCTCCTTTGCAGGTCCTCCTAGCCCATTGAGGATTAGGTCAAGAGTGGCATCTCCCTGTGTTGGTTCTGTGACCAGCTGCTCCATGAAACAGTCCCTTGTGGTTTCCAGGAATTTGGTCTCCCTCTTGCAGTTTGAGTGTCCAATACTCCAGTCTATCCCAGGGTAGTTGAAATCCCCCATCACCATCACACTTCCGCTTTTGCATACCTGCCTCAGCTCAGCCTCCAGGTCCTGGTCGAGTGCTTCCGGTTGTCCAGGTGGGCAATAGTACAGACCCAATTTTATGTCTGCTCCAGCTCCTCCAGGTAGCTTAACCCATAGTGATTCCAAGTTGTCCTCCCTTACTGTTGTTTCCATCTTGGTTGAGGGTATGGAGTCCTTTATATATAGCGCTATTCCTCCACCCTTCTTGTGTGTCCTGTCTCTTCTGTAGAGTTTGTACTCTGGTATGGCCACATCCCATTTGTTGTCATCAGTCCACCACGTTTCTGTGACTCCAATTATGTCCAGGTCCTTTGTACTGGCTATGACTTCTAGTTCTCCCATTCTCCCATCTTAGGCTCCTAGCATTAGTGTATAGGCAATTTAGGTCCTGGTTGTTTGCCTATTTCGCTGGTTCTCCTCGTGGTTTGGCTCTCCTGCCAACCTCCTCATGGGTTGCCAGCCCCCGAGCATTGTTGTGTTCATCCCCATCCTGCGGTGTGTCCGTGTCATCCTAAGCCTGCTTGCCCATGTTTGGATGACCCTCTGACTCCTGTTGTTCTCTCTTAATCCTGCTTGCTAGGTTCATTTGTGCATTGGCTCCCTGCATTGCGTCCTTGTGTCCTTTTCCCAAAAGTTCCCTCTCAGTCCCGAGCCCTCTTTTGGAAGTGTTCTTTTTCAAAAATATAAGATGCACATCTGAAAAATGGCCTTTTTTGAAAAAACAAAATAGACATTTTGCAGTTTTGAAAATAGGTGTTTTTAGTACCGGACTTTTATGCATCTTCTGAAGAGCATCCAAACTCAGGTTTGGATGCTATATTGAAAATAACCCTCCACTTTGGGAAACCATCTTAGTTATCTTTGCCACTGGGATAATCTCTATCACAACTTCTTAGACCTATCCCAAAGATGCCATAAACAGTTGGGTTTTCAAGATATATGCATTGAATATGAATGAGATCAATTTGCATGTGCTAGAGTATGAATTCTGCAGCAAAATTGATTACAGGAGTTTTGCAGCAGGTCCACATTGCGCCAGTATTGAAGCAGCTGCATTGGCTTCCAATACAGCAGTGTGTTCAATTCAAGGTTTTGACTATTGTACACCAGGTTCTATACCATAAGGCCCCGGATTGTTTTCTGGACATGTTAAAGTTTTACTCTTCTACAAAAGAGTTGCGATCAGAACATGCTATGAGATTAGCCCTGGATAGAGTATGTACTGTATCTCATACAAGAATTGGAATATCATTGTTCTCTGTAGCAAATGTGAAGTTCTAGAATGCCTTGACTGGGCAATTACATTTATGCAAGCCAAGAGATGTTTTTAAGAAACTTTTGAAAACATATTTGTTGGTGTCAGCATTCATGTGAACTCATGAGGATGTCCTATATATAGAATTTTGTCTGAAATAGCATGTGGTGTGTCAGATGTTTGTTTATTTTGTATGTTGATTGTACACTGCTTTGGTTTAAAGCATTATATAAATTTTAAAATAAATTTATGAATATCCTGAAAACTCAACTGGCTGTGGGTTCCATCTCTCTTTCTCTCTCTCTTAATATACATACATATAATATACTTAGAAAATACAAAAGTTTTGTCTGTCAGCTAGTGGTATGCACACACTGCCAAGGACCTGTGACCCTGTACATGGCCGCAAAACACTTTTGGGGGCTTCTTCACTTATGTATCTCCTGGTTGACAACACAGATTTCTGGTATACCGCTAGTGCTGTTGTCCCCTTTTTCTCATTACCCTCTGTGTCTATGCTGCTGCTGCCTCTAGTCTTTGTGGTCAATTCAAATTTTGCAACTATTTGCTGGATCAGGTGACCTTTGAGTGGGCTGGAAGGGGCAGTGAGGGAGCAGGAAAATGATAGCAGCACTGATAGGTTAAATGGGACACTAGAGCTGGTACTTGCAAACTTTTTTGTGAGTATCTGCTAGTATTAACATATCATTTCTTTCCCCTGTCCTTTTTAACATAAGATAAAATGATCACATGACCATTTGAATCCACAATTGTTATATTATAAATAGAAATAAAACAAAAGAAAGTGGTTGAGGTTGGAGTTAAGATGGCAGAGGTTTAGTGCTTGCTTTCTGTCCATATTACCTACCTGCTACAATGGTGAAACGCAAGGGGAAGCTCTGTGTCTCTCCGTCTGAGACTGTGAGCACTCCAATGACAGGTCTGATAGACCTCTTTATTCAACAATCAATGGATCCTTCGGTATCTGGAGCTGAAAGCCTGCTAGAGAGATAACAGGAAGCTGGGGCTATTGGTTTTTCTCCTGAGCCTGACATCTCACTAAGCCCGAACTTCAGAAGTCTTTCAATGCAACCTTCGACACTCAACAGTATTTCTGCCTCACCCAGCATTTCCTTCCAGATGAGGTGTTGGTTTCTCTGAGAGGAAAGTGATGCCAGTAGAGCAGTAGTGGCTGTGAGTTCCCTGCACTGGTCGGGAACTAGGGCTATTTTGCAAAGTCTGTGTACACCAACATTTGAGGCTGTGGTTGGTGCATTTGGAATTGAGATTTCCAAAGATAGTCAAGATCCTGGTGGAAGTCTTTCTTTAATGGTAATTCTACCAATTCCTTCATTCTGTAGTAACTCTTGATGTTTGGGAGACTCTGTCAGAGATGGCAAAGGTTCTAATTCCACAGACTATTGCTCTTAATCAACATGTTTTGGAACAAAAAGTTGAAAAATCTATAGCACTTTACTTTGGTAAAGGATTTAAATAAGAAAGTTCTTAGTAATCAGTCTGTGACTGAAACCTTACTAAAGTCTGAAGTCTAAGGTGGAAAACTTGGAGAATATTCCAGAACTGCAAATCTTAGATTTTTGAACTTTCCTAAGTTATTGATGGTTTTACCACAATATACGTTCAGAAGATATATGATAGAAGTATTATGTGTGGCTATGGAACTTGTTCCTCCTATTGTAAAGGCTTATTATCTTCCTACTTTCAAGAAGCAAGAGAAACAGCCATGAGTAGAAGCTACTATTGAGATGGACACTCTTGATGTTTCTAACATATTAGTACATTTTCTCGATCTGAGTGCTTTATTAACTTCTATAGTAGTAACTTTTACTTTACCACTGATAGAGTGGTTGCTGAGTATGTTTTTTCATCATCGGGATAAGAAATTTCTGGATTTGAAAATAAATGTGTTTCCTGATGCCTTGAGAGACACAAAAAAAGAGATGCAATTTCTTTTGTTAAAACCTTTAGTATTGTATAGTTAGGAACATTATATATTTTGAAATTTCCTTGTAAATGTATTGTGAAACCTGGCTAACCTCAGACTCGGATCCTAGGTTACTGAAGTCTGCCTGCAGAGATACAAGATAAAGGTGGTCTGCAGAGGAAAAAAAAGAGGAGGAGGTCTGGCCATCCTAGTTAGAAACTCCCTAAATGTAAACATACTAGACAAAATACCCACCCCATACATGGACCTCATAGCTTGCCAACTATCATGCTCCACACTAAAGGAATCCATAACCTGCATGCTCTGCTACATAATACCAGGGAACTGGAACACAGCAAGACCAGAATTTGAAGATTTTATATACCGAAACTCACTAACAGCAGTATACAACCTAATCCTAGGAGATCTAAAACTCCATCTCGAAGACCATTCCTCTAAACAAGTTGAAAACCTACTCTCTTACCTCAAAAACTCAACCTACAAGATCTTAGACCCTCCAACCACACATGAGCAAGGCCATCAACTTGGCATCGAAGCCTTCATGACCCAACAGCCCACTCTACCAGAGATTTACACCTCAAATGGAAATTGGTCCCGGTCTCTCTGGTCAGACCACTACACATACACCTTCAGTATCAACTGGGCCAAAGGCAAACTCAAACCAAAATCCCAAAGCTTAACCTATGAATCACATAAATACATCGACCCCCCCCCCCCCCCCATATTCTGTAATAAAACAGATGCAACAATCCAAGAAAGTAACCCCCAAAATTTCATCTCACAATGGTGCACTTAGATGAGCTAGCCCCAATACAGACAAAAACCAGAATCAGCAGATGATCAGACAAATGGTTCGACAACGAACTACTCCTATTCAAAAGACAATGCAGATGACTAGAAAGAAAATGGAGAAAAAGCAACCAAGAGCACACTAAAATATCATGGAGAAAACTAAACCAACAATACAAGCAAAAGCTAAAAGAAAAGAGAAGGACACACTACACCAACCAAATAGGCACAGAAATTCAAGACACAAAAAAACTATTCCAATTACTAAAAGAACTCAAAGACACTAAACCCTTCCTGGCCAATTACTTCTCTTCACCCTTTTAGCTGAATATTTTAAAAACAAAACTACAACTGCCAGGACTACCTTCACTGGAACCCCAACTCACCTAGAAGAAATCACAATGCCCCCCACATAAAAAGAATCAGCTGCAGCACTGGTCCAACTTCTCCACTATACAATGGACCAACCTTAACAAACTCTATAAAAAAAATACAGCCACGTAGCCTGCAATCTTAACCACTGCCCTCCATACCTTGTTAAAAACCTCTAGCACTATATTCTGTGCTCTCCTCTTACAATGGATACAAACCATGCTCATAGATGGCCTTTTCCCACAAGACCTCAGCGAAATCATCGTCATCCCAATCCTAAAAGACCCTAAAGGAGCAACAGATCAACCATCCAACTACAGACCCATAGCCTCAATACCACTTTTTGTCAAGCTAATGGAAGGCCTCATAGCTAAACTCCTCACCAACTACCTAGAAAACCACAACTTATTCCACCCTACACAGTCTGGTTTCAGAACCAATTACAGCACAGAGACACTTCTAGGATCCCTCATGGACATAGCTAGACAATACCGCAGCACAGGCAGAAAAATGCTGATTATACAACTAGATCTCACCGCAGCATTTGACCTGGTGGACCATGACATCCTACTACAAATACTAGATTCAATAGGAATCACAGGTAAAGTGCACACATGGTTTCAAGGATTCCTACAATCCAAGACATACAAAGTAAAGACAAACAAAGAAAAATCAGAACCATGGTCCAACCCCTGCAGCGTACCCCAAGGATCACCTTTATCCCCAACACTCTTCAACCTCTACATTGCATCCCTTGGCACCTGCCTAGCCAATTTAGGCTAACCTCCTATAGCTATGCAGACGACATCACCATTCTCCTTCCTTTTGATCAACCAAAGCCCTCCATGATGGACATACTACACAGAACACTAGAAGCAGTAGCAACATGGATGAAAAATCACAAACTGAAACTGAATCCAGACAAAATAAAACTCATACTTCTCGAAAATAACAAAACCCCAACCATAACAAACCTAGTAATAAACTAATACATACCCCATTCAACCCACTCTAAAACATCTGGGAATGATGATAGATGCTGTACCATGCAGTCACAAATCAACAAAACAATACAGAAATTATTTGTAGTCATGAGACACCTAAGGCAAGTTCGAAAATTCTTCGACAGAAAACAATTCCGGCTCGTGGTCTAGTCCCTAGTCCTAGGTCTTCTAGACCAGTGGTCTCAAACTCGCAGCCCGGGGGCAACATGCAGCCCGCCAGGTACTATTATGAGGCCCTCAGTATGTTTATCATAATTACAAAAGTAAAATAAAACAGTTTCTTGATCATATGTCTCTTTAGCTATAAATTACAATATTATTATTAAGACTTAGCCAAAAGGAAAGATCTATACAGTATAAAAAGTTTTACCTCATGCAAAATTGTCATTTCTTTAATAAGACATTAACTATTTTATTTCTTTTTTTTAAATTCTTTATTCATTTTTAAACTTTCAACAAGTAAATCATAATACAACCATATACACTTTAATATAACTTATTAATCATACAGACATTGAAATCATAATATAATTCCTCCCTATTTTTTTCTGAGGCCCTCCAAGTACCTACAAATCCAAAATGTGGCCCTGCAAAGGATTTGAGTTAGAGGATGTTGCAGTAGTCTAGAACAGTGGTCTCAATCTCCCCTGCCCTGCAACCATGATAAAACAACTACAAACAGTGCAAAACACAGCTCTGAAACTTATCTATTCACTGAGAAAACACGACTACGTCACAGCGGCATAGCTCGAATCACACTGGCTCCCAATACAAGCAAGAATACTATTCAAATTCTACTATCTACTATTTAAAACCATTAATTGAAACAGCCTAGCCTACTTGAACAACCGCCTAATCCAAACTACCGCTACCAGACATAGGAGAACCCACACACCATTCACGCACCCTCTTATCAGAGATGTCAAACAAAAAAAACTACGATGGCCTTCTAGCCACACAAGCAGCAAAACTAGACTACCAACTCTCCAATTTACTGATCAAAACGCCAGACTACAAAACTTTCAGAAAAGAAATAAAAACCATGCTATTCAAGAAATCCTTAAAGACAAACTAACACAACAAGAATCATCTCAATCCCCTGTAGCAACCCGCTCCACTCTGTAATACCTCTGGAAATGTCCAGATAACTTCTTATGTAATCCGCCTTGAACCGCAAGGTAATGGCGGAATAGAAATCACTAATGTAATGTGAAGTATAAATCTGTATGTTATTTTTTGATCCTGTTAATTTAACAAATTTCTAGTGGCAAAGAAACCCTTGGTTCCTGCTCCTCCTCTGTCTCCTGTTGTTGAAGGTACTATATGGGATTTAAATAGAAGGATTTCACTGACTTTTTGTTACAATTCTCCTTAGATTATTTTTATCAATATGTTTTTTTCTGTAATTTTCTGATTTTTCCCCTCACTATATAGTGGACTTTTGCTTAACTAACAATAACTTTGTTCCTTACTTAAGATTGAATTTAATTACTGTATATTGTAATATGCTACATATGGGCTGACCTTTTCTGTACAATATTTTTTTCTTGATTTTAATATTTTGTAATTTCTATAAAAAAAAAAACCCAAAAGAAAGTAAAGTAAGGTAATACTTTTTATATTGGACTATTAGTTACTTAGGCCCCCTTTTATCAAGCTGTGTAAGGGTTTTTTTTATCGCAGGCCACTGTAGTAAAAGCTCAGAGCTTTTACCGCAGCAGTCTGTGATTTTAAAAAACCCTTACACAGCTTGATAAAAGGGGACCTTAATACTTTTCAGACAAGCTCTTAAAAGTAGAACCACCTTCAGATCAGATATATCAAAAAATGACAATATCAAAATATGTAAGTGAAAGATACGAGGGCGAATCAAAAATTAAAGGCAATTGTTAAATTACGCGATAACCGGAACAGAGCTAGCGAAATGCAACATAAGTACTCGTACATTGCCTGTTGAATAGTTCATCCACGCACAGTGCAGTGCTTGGCCTTTAGTCATGTGACTTTTGTTTCTGATGACAAATAGAAGTGTGTTTGGTTATTATAGCCATGAGGTCAGAAACATGAATGCTTCATTGTAAGACAATATGTTTGTGAGTGACATTGCTGAAGGGTTAGAAGGAAGAGTGTGCCTTTTTGTAGATGATACCAAGATTTGTAACAGAGTAGACACCGAAGAGGGAGTGGAAAATATGAAAAAGGATCTGCAAAAGTTAGAGGAATGATCTAATGCCTGGCAACTAAATTCAATGCAAAGAAATGCAGAGTAATGCATTTGGGGATTAATAATAGGAAGGAACTGTATATGCTGGGAGGAGAGAAGCTGATATGCACAGATGGGGAGAGGGACCTTGGGGTGATAGTGTCCGAAGATCTAAAGGCGAAAAAACAGTGTGACAAGGCAGTGGCTGCTGCTAGAAGGATGCTGGGCTGTATAAAGAGAGGCGTAGTCAGTAGAAGGAAGAAGGTGTTGATGCCCCTGTACAGGTCATTGGTAAGGCCCCACTTGGAGTATTGTGTTCAGTTTTGGAGACCGTATCTGGCGAAGGACGTAAGAAGACTTGAGGGCGACGAAAATGATAAGAGGCTTGCGCCAGAAGACGTATGAGGAGAGACTGGAAGCCCTGAATATGTATACCCTAGAGGAAAAGAGAGACAGGGGAGTATGATTCAGACATTCAAATACTTGAAAAGTATTAACGTAGAACAAAATATTTTCCAGAGAAAGGAAAATGGTAAAGCCAGAGGACATAATTTGAGGTTGAGGAGTGGTAGATTCAGGGGCAATGTTAGGAAATTCTACTTTACGGAGAGGGTGGTGGATGCCTGGAATGCGCTCCCGAGAGAGGTGGTGGAGAGTAAAACTGTGATTGAGTTCAAAGAAGCGTGGGATGAATACAGAGGATTTAGAATCAGAAAATAGTATTAAATATTGAACTAAGGCCAGTACTGGGCAGACTTGCACGGTCTGTGTCTGTATATGGCCGTTTGGTGGAGGATGGGCTGGGGAGGGCTTCAGTGGCTGGGAGGGTGTAGATGGGCTGGAGTAAGTCTTAACAGAGATTTCGGCAGTTGGAACCCAAGCACAGTACCGGGTAAAGCTTTGGATTCTTGCCCCGAAATAGCTAAGAAGAAAAAATTTAAATTGAATCAGGTTGGACGGACTGGATGGACCATTCGGGTCTTTATAGGCCATCATCTACTATGTTACTATGTTACAAAGAACAACATGCAGTAGTGCACTTTCTATTGGCAATGGGAGTGAAACCTGTGGAATTTCACCATTGAATATTGTCTCAATATGGACATAGCACCATGGATCAACGAAATGTTTATGGTGAGTAGAAAGCGAGAAGAACAGGTGTAACCGATGAAGGTCATTCTGGTTGCCCATCAACATTGCGCACACAAGAGCACATTGATAGGTCAAATGCCTTGATTAGAGAATACTGATGGATAACAGTGTCTCAGTTGGCTGCAAATTTGGATATCAGCTATGCATCTGCATTTGCCATAATGCATGATGACTTGGGATACAGGAAAGTCTGTACACAATGGGTTCCCAAACAGCTTACTGATCTATAAAAGCAATAGTGTGTGGAAGTTGTGACCCAGTTCCCAAGACAGTATGAAAAAGATCCGAGTAGTCTAGAGAGAACTGTCACTAGCAGTGAGACATGGATGCATCACTGTGACCTGGAGAGCAAAGGATCAACCATGATGAAGTAAAGGAAGCAGTGCTCACCTGGCTTTGAGAGTAGCTGAAAAACTTCTTCTCTGTAAGAATGCAGAAGCTAGTTGAATGATACAATAAATGCATTGTCTTGCATGGGAACTATGTGGAAAAGTGATATGTTCACTTGCTCACAGTTCTATTAAAGCCATTAAATGTATTCTGCCTTTACTTTTTGATTTACCCATTATATATATATATATATATATATGTTTTCCTTTCCCTTCTTTTTTCTAATGAGTATGTTTGAATATATTAAGGGCTCCTTTAACGAAGGTGTGCTAGCATTTTTAGCGCAAGCAGTGGATTAGCGTGCGCTAGCCAAAACAACTACCGCCTGCTCAAGAGGAAACGGTAGCGGCTAGCGCGCGCGCTATTCCGCACATTAAGGCTCTAACATGCCTTCGTAAAAGGATCCCTAAGTCTTTCTTAGTAGAGTTGCATTGCAGGCTATGTATCATTTTAGTAACCTTTTGGTGAATGGTTTATTATTGCAATGTCCATTGAGAGAGGCTCCAGAGAAAGAAGGAAGAAGAGATGATTCCCGTATGCATCTTGACTACAGCCCTTAGATACTCTGCTTGGCTGAGTGTTATCCCAGGACTTGCAGGCAGGTATTCTCACATATGGGTGACGTCATCGACGGAGCCCGGATGCGGACGCCTCGCAAGCAAACTTGCTTGAAGAAACTTGAAGTTTCGAGTCGCCCGCACTGCGTAAGCGCGAGTGCCTTCCCGCCCAGCACAGGATGCGTCTCCTCAGTTCTCAGTTTTCCGCGGAGCTGAGAAGTCCGTCTTTGACTCTCTGCATTTAACTTCGTTCACTTTGTGCCTTCTCTCAACAGCAGTTTGTGTTTTTTTCTTCACGAATCGCTGTTTTATTTTATTCCTTTTATTTTAGTTAAAAAAAAAATTTTCTTCTTCCGTTCGTTTTCTGGGACAGGCTGCTCGGCCGCAGCACGAGGGCTTCAACTTTGCGGCGGCTCTTTTTCTGTCTATGTCCCGGCATGCTAAGGGCTTCAAGAGGTGTAGCAAGTGTCAGTGCGCGATCTCTCTTACGGATCCTCACGGATGCTGCCTCAAGTGCCTTGGGCCAAAACATCAATCTAGGTCGTGCCTGCCTTGCCAAACACTTCAGCCTCGTGCTTTTAAGTGTCGTTGCATTCTGGTGGACAAGCTTTTCGAGATGGTCTCCTGCTGATCCCTCGACTTTGAAGGTGTCTTCGGTCTCGACTTCCACCGAGGCTCCTTCTGCGCCAACTGCTTCCACCTCGAGCCTCATCAGACCTTCATCATTTTCAGCGGCTCTTGCTTCGATGTCATCTGCTATATCTTCCCCTGTTTCCTCAGGTCAGATAGCTCAGCAGTCGGTTCCGCCGGTAGTGATTAAAGTGTCCAAGACTCCTAAGTCAAAACATACTCACACTACCTCGAAGGAACCTCCAGCCAAAGCAGGTGGTCCGGTTTCAGACGCGGATCCATCCTTGCCGGCTTCTTTCCATACCATGTTAGAGAAGCAGTTTATTCAGTTCCTTACTAACATGGGACCCAAACTGCTTCCTCGTATCCAGCCTGGGCATTCAGCAGACTCCTGCAAGGTCGAGCCGCTTCCTTTGCCACAGTCTGAACTTACACACTCTTTGCAGGGAGCAGAGTCTCTCCGAGTGTCTGGTCTGCCATCCAAGCACGAAAAGCAAGGAGCAGATTCTTTGCGAGTGCCTCGACAAGAATCCTCACACTCTAAACAAGGAGCAGAGTCTTTGAGAGTGCATCAAGGTTCCTCCACCAAGCCTCTGGCGCTTCGATCTACAGTCTCTAGTCCTATTCATACATCGGCATCGGCTGCCTATGTCTCCGAGGCGAAATCTCGATCCTCGAGATCTGGTTCCAGACACAGTTCTCACCGACATTCGAGGCCTTCATCGAGGCATCCTTCCAGGCATCGTTCTTCTTCTCATGACAGACCATCTTCCTCGAAGCCTCGATCTACTCCAACCTCGACCAGACCACTGACTCCTCGTTCGAGGTCTCTGATGCCGGACCTCGAGGATGTTCCGGTCTCGATTGCCTCGTCTAAGTCACCAGGTTCCTTTGATGCCTTTTTCTCTGCCGAAGCTTCTTCTTCGACACAGGCAGCCTCGACATCCTCAAGTCCTTCTCGAGGCAAAGCATTGGCAGATCAGCTATCTTTCTCTTTTTTCCTGCGACAGATGGCTGTAGACTTGGATATTCAATTGGATACTGGCTCCAAGTATTCTAAGGAGTATCTAGAAGTCATGCATCTGCCTCAACCTCTGGCAGAGTTTCTTAAGCTTCCACTTCATAAGCTTTTGAATCAGACTTTTGGTCGATGCATGGAAACACCTTTTTCCATACCAGCTGTTCCAGGAAAATTGGACTCTAGGTATAAAACTGTGCATCACAAAGGGTTTGACAACTCACAGTTATCTCATCAATCCCTGCTTGTTGAATCCTCCTTGAAGAGGTCCCATCCTTCCAAGGTTTATGCTACAGTTCCTCCTGGAAGGGAGGGGAAAACTATAGACAAATTCGGAAGTCGCATCTACCAGAATGCTATGATGTCCTCTAAAATCCTCAATATAATTTTTATTTCATCACTTACTTTGAATTTCTTCTTTCTCTACTACCAAAGTTTTTGGATTATTTGGATAACCAAATGCATTTTGAGTTTCAGGAAGTCATTGCTTCTTTTTCTCAATTACATCTGCATCTCCTCCAATCATCTTATGATGCCTTTGAGTTAACCGCCCGAGCGGCTGCTTGCTCTGTAGCTATGCGTCGTCTTGCCTGGCTTCGTACCATTGACATGGACTCTAACCTTCAAGACCGCTTGGCTAACATTCCTTGAGGGTAACAACCTCTTTGATGAATCCATCGAGGCAGCCACCAAGAAATTATCTGACCATGAGAAATCATTTGCTTCTATAGTCAGACCTAAGCCAAAGCTAGCTCCTGCCAAGCCTGCACGCCCTGCACTTATCTATCAAAGGCGTTTTGCTCCGAAGCCGGCTCCTTATATTCGCCCTCCTCTGAAAAAACAGCAACCTCAGAAGCAACAGAAACCCCAACCTTCCGCTGCACCTAAGGCTTCTCAGCCTTTTTGACTGTTTACAACAGAGCATAACCTCCACCGTTCTGTTTCTGTCTCCTTTTCCCCCTATAGGAAGTCGTCTCCATCATTTTAACAATCGACCTCTGGATTCTTACCATCATCAGAGAAGGATCACCAGAGCTTCCTCCAAGAGAGTATCCTTCCAATCCATCCCAGACCGCCCTTCTTCTTCAGGAAGCTCAAGCTCTGCTTTCTCTCCATGCCATCGAACCAGTTCCCTTGGAACAGCAGAACAGGGGGGTTTTACTCCCGTTACTTCCTTGTTCCGAAGAAGACGGGCAATCTGCAGCCCATTCTGGATCTCAGGGCTCTCAACAAATTTTTAGTCAAAGAAAAGTTTTGAATGTTGTCCCTGGCATCTCTTTATCCCCTTCTTGAGCAGAACGACTAGTTATGCTCTCTGGATCTCAAGGAGGCCTACACTCATATCCCCATTCATCCATTCTCCCGTCAATACCTCAGATTTCGGGTGGAGAATCTGCATTATCAATACAGAGTACTACCCTTCGGCCTGGCCTCGTCTCCCAGAGTGTTCACCAAGTGCCTGGTAGTGGTAGCGGCAGCTCTCTGGAATCATGGTCTTCAGGTATTTCCCGATCTCGATGACTGGCTCATCAAAGATTCCACGTCTCAAGGGGTTATTGTAGCGACCCAACGGACTACCTGGTTCCTACAGAGTTTGGGATTCGAAATCAACTTTCCCAAATCTCAGCTTCAGCTCTCACAGACTCTACAATTCATTGGAGCTGTTCTGGACACTATCCAACTCAGAGTATTCCTTCCACAATAACGTCTGGAAGCTCTTCTTCAACTCTGTCATACAGTGTCTACCCGCACTTCCATCTCAGCGAGACACATGATGATACTTCTGGGTCACATGGCCTCCACAGTACACGTGACTCCTTTTGCCAGACTTCACCTGAGAATTCCTCTGTGAACCCTGGCATCTCAATGGACGCAAGTTTGCGACCCTCCTTCTCGACACATTTCAGTCACTCCTTCCTTGAAGAAGTCTCTCCGTTGGTGGATGCTCTCTTCCAATCTTTCCAGAGGCTTGCTTTTTCAAATGCCCCCTCATCAGAAGGTCCTCACGACAGACTCTTCGACCTACGTCAATGTCACATAAATCTGTTGGAACTCAGAGCGATTTTCAAGGCTCTCATCGCTTTTCAACATCTTCGCGACCAGATAGTCCTCATCCGGATGGACAACCAAGTCACCATGTATTATGTCAACAGACAAGGACGGACGGGATCTGCCTCCCTTTGTCAAGAAGCTCTGAAGGTTTGGGACTGGGCAATCCGCCACAACACCTTCCTCAAAGCTGTCTACATTCAAGAGGTGAAGAATTGCTTGGCGGACAACTTGAGTCGTCTTCTGCAACCTCACGAATGGACTCTCCATTCCTCGCCTCTTCATCACATTTTTTCACAATGGGGAACCCCTCAGATAGACCTCTTTGCGGCTCCCCACAACTTCAAAATGCCTCAGTTCTGCTCCAGGATATACTCTCCTCACCGCCTCAAGGCAGATGCTTTTCTTCTGGAATGGACGAATCTCTTCCTCTACGCATTCCCTCTCATTCTCAAGACTCTGGTCAAGTTGAGGAACGATCATGCCACCATGATTCTAATCGCTCTTCAGTGGCCAAGACGTCATCCACCTGAATGGTGGTGTGAACTCTGAGCTCCGGCGGGGCTCGGAAATAGTGTGAGTCGCGCTGCTTCCCAGAGAGCGATTCTACCCCGGCAGTGCGAACACTGGCGGCGGGACCGCACGTTGAATGATTGGCGGCTAAAGGAACTTGCTACGGCGGGACAGCAGAAAGTGAAAGTGGCCGCGGTCTGCGCGTCATGATGCCTCTCCCTCCTCTCCTTCGGGGAAAATTGGAGCCGGGAGAGAGTGTAGACTGGGGAGCAGAATCCAAGAATGAGCTGCAGCAGTGTATGCCTGGCCTGAAGCTGCGGGGCTGACTGATAGTTGCCTGGTCGCCCTACGTCCGGCTTGGATCGGGTCGGTGAATGGTGTGGAACATGGTCGGCCGCTGCTGCCTAATGGGAAGATGATTAATGATCTCGGATTGCTCACTATACATCACTGTGGTAAATACTCTCTACGAAAGTTGTAACGCTAAAATGCCCAGCAATAGTTTGCAAAAAGTTGGGAAATGAGAAGCCATAAAGGGTCAGCTTACACTAATCAAGCAATAACTCTTTAATTGCAGACCCATCTCAGTTAAATGGAGAAGTATTATATCTCTATTGAATATAAGTGCAGTAGCAGGTGGAATATATGGCGAGCCGCCATAAATTGGATAAATTTTGCTTTAATGATCCATCGAGTGGTAAAAGGACTGTAAAAATATCTCCAGCAGCAGCCTCCAAAATGGCGTCTCCAGAACAGCTTCAGGTATCACCAGCAGTGGCCAGTCCAGAAAATAATGCCACAGCCTTGAAAAAGATCCTGGAAGCTGGATTTCAGGACTTAAAGTCAGAGATAAAAGGAGTACGAGAAGATCTTAAAATAGCTCTCACTGAAATCAGAGCAGAAATTAGCGAATTGAGAAGCCAGTTTGAGGCTTCTGAACAACATGTACAACAGCTGGAAGGAGAAATAAAGGACATTAAAATGACAATGTCTCAGCAAACAAAGGAGATCACAGACTTGCAAACACAAATCGAAGACCTAGATAATAGATCCAGGAGAAATAATCTGTGTTTTAAAGGAATATCTGGATGGCCAAGATAGCTGCCGTTTGCTGCTGCTGGGAGGACACTTAGGAGTGTCTCACTTACCTCTTTGGAATGCCTAAGAGAAGGGGTAGAAGCATTGGTGGAGCCTCCCGATGCTCAGAAACCCTTTTGCCTGCAGTAGATGACATCTTTAGGCGTCTCTTAAGTGAGCAAGTTTCGTCGGGGAATCACCTGCTTGGAGCGCCGGCAGAGAGTAGTGCCGCGGCGAACTCCCTTGGGCTAGAAGTTTCCCTGAGCCCCAACGTAAGGACGCTGCCCTTACAGCCATTGCCGCTGGGAGCAAGCTCACCGCAAGAGGAGAGCACGCCAGAGGAGGAAGTGTTTTCCTCTCGAGAGGCCAGTGCGTCGGAGGGCTTGCAATTGAAGACAGCTAAGAGTGATTTTCTCCTCTCAGAAGAACCGGCAACAGAAACAACTTCAGCTAAAGGGAATCAAGACTTCAGAGAGGTAAACCAGCCGAGTGAACATTTATTAATGACACAAGCAACTTTTGTTTCTCCTGTTAAACCCTCTGAAGTCACTCTAGACTCTCTTTGGGACTTAGTGTCCAATCTTGGAAATGCCCTTAATCTTCAAGTAAAAAATTTGGATAAGAAATACAAATCCAGAAAGAAGAAATAAAAATTATAAAGGAAGAGACAGTATTGTTGAAATTAGATATTCAAGAAGAAAAGAAGAATTTAAAAACAATTAAGAGTAATCAAGATCTATTTGTTAAAGATAATACAATTATGAAGAGAAAATTGGAAGCTTTAGAGAATAATATTCGGGTTAATAATTTGCGTTTAATTAATTTTCCTAAAGTATTATCTATTTCTCCACGAGTTATGATAAAGCGGTACTTCCTGGAAATCCTTAAAATACCTGAAAATTCCTTACCACCTCTTACAAAGGTTTATTATTTACCTATAAGAAATCAGGATCCTCAAAAGAAAGAAGATGAAGGAATACCACAGAAAGAATCCTTGGACGTTTCCACTTTATTAGAGCAATCAGATAGAGAACTGGCTATTCCAGCGCACTCTCTTATTGACTGTGGCTTTGGCCCCAGACAAGGATTGGATTCTTAAACTTTTCTTTAAAAACAGATCCAAGGACTTTCTGGGTCTCCATATTCAGATATTTTCTGATGTCTCGAGAGAGACTCAGAAGAGAAGAAGGGAATTTTTAATGTTAAAACCAGGAGTAACTCAGATAGGGGGTCTTTTCTTTCTTAGGTACCCTTGTAAATGTGTCATCAGATACCGTTCCTTAAAATATGTATTTGTAGAACCAGCCCACTTGACTGCTTTCCTTTCTTCGAAACGTCTTGAGTCTGTAGAAACATCTGTACCTTTGCAATAATAATTAGCTCACTTTTCAGTAGCAGTTTAAGCGATTTTCCTTGTTAAAATATTCTTTAATTTCTACTCTTATCGTTAATCCTGGATCCTAATTTGAGGACTAGTGTGTGATTAAGTTATGATGTTTATTTTTCTTCTAATATTTTGATTTATTTTCAGATTTGAGAGTAAATAATAATATTATTATGTTTTCTTGATTTCTCTTTCTGTAGAAGATGATATGCTTGATAATAAATGTGTAAATTCTATAAATAAAAAAATAAATAAATAAAGGAATACCTAAATCTGATCAATATAGAAACTGCGCGGAAGTGGTGAAAGATTTTTGTAGCCAATTATTGGGTCCTGAAAAAATTTTGGATAGAACTAATATTATTATCTTAAGAGCACATCGCAGCTTAGAGATGAACAGAACAGGCATCCCAAAAGATGTTATTGTATGCTTTGGAGATTATTTATTTAAAGAAAAAATACTTCAAGCTGCTCGAAAACATCCACAGTTTATATGGAATGGAATTACAGTTGGTGTCTTTCAAGATCTGGCTCCTATGACTTTACAGAAAAGGGCCTTTCGGGAGGTGACACAAGTTTTGCGCTCAGAGGGCCATGGATATCGATGGTTGTTCCCTTTTGGAATGTGGCTGACTATTAATGGAAAGTCACGTAGTGGACACAGTGGAGGACGCCTGGACTACCCTGAAAGTGCTGGGCTGTAATAATTTACCCAATAATCCAACTAGCGACATTCAAGAAAACAGTGAGACAAGCAGAGACCTCAAGTATGGTTACTCGATCAACTAAGAAACTACCACCTTTGGAGAAATGAGTTACACTAGAGACACTGAAACACAGACACTGTTAAATTAAAGGGGGAAAAAAAAGAAAGGTACTCCCTTGTCCCTTCTACTTTAACTCAGCACCAGGGAGCCATACCTTCTACCAGTTTTTCTTTCTCTACTTACAAGAGTCAAGGATCTCTGCTTCATCCCAACCTGCAGTCTCTACACCTGACAGCTTGGTACCTCTCAACATAACCCCTCTTCAGTTTTCTCAATCTGCCAGAGACATTTTAGAAGCTTCTAGAAAGCTTACAACTAGACAATGCTATCACCAAAAATGGACTAGATTTACTACATGGTGCTTTTCTCATAAGGAGCCTCAGCATTCCTCCTTATATTCTGTTTTGGACTATCTTTTGCACTTATCCAATTCTGGTCTCAAATCTACATCTATACGAGTCCATCTCAGTGCAATTGCGGATTTCCATCAGCCTATTGAAGGGAAACCCCTCTCTGCTCATCCGGTGGTTTCCAGATTCATGAAAGGAATTTTCAATGTCAACCCTCTTCTCAAACCGCCTCCTGTGGTTTGGGACCTCAATATTGTCCTTACTCAACTCATGAAGCCTCCATTTGAACCAATTGATAAGGCTCGTCTGAAGTATCTCACTTGGAAAGTGGTGTTTCTCATTGCCCTCACTTCAGCTCAACGAGTCAGTGAGCTGCAAGCTTTAGTTACTGACCCACCATTCACGGTGTTGCATCATGACAAAGTGGTTCTTCGTACTCATCTGAAATTCCTACCTAAAGTGGTCTCAGAATTTCATCTCAACCAATCCATCATTCTTCCAGTGTTTTTTTCCAAAACCTCATTCTCATTCTGAAGAATCAGCTCTTCATACTCTGGACTATAAACGTGCTTTGGCCTTCTACTTGGAACACACCAAACCACACAGAACTGCTCCTCAACTTTTTGTTTCCTTCGACCCAAATAAGTTGGGACATCCTATTTCTAAGCGTACCCTCTCCAATTGGATGGCGACTTGTATCTCTTTCTGCAATGCCCAGGCTGGATTACCCCTTCACAGTAAAGTCACAGCCCATAAAGTCAGAGCTATGACAGCTTCGGTAGCTTTCCTCAGATCTACACCTATTGAGGAAATTTGCAAGGCTGCTACTTGGTCCTCGGTTCATACCTTCACTTCTCACTATTGTCTGGATACTTTCTCCAGACGGGATGGACAGTTTGGCCAAACAGTATTACAAAATTTATTCTCCTAAATTGCCAACACTCCCACCGTCCCATTCTGGTTAGCTTGGAGGTCACCCATATGTGAGAATACCTGCCTGCTTGTCCTGGGATAAAGCACAGTTACTTACCATAACAGGTGTTATCCAGGGACAGCAGGTAGCTATTCTCACAACCCACCCACCTCCCCTGGTTGGCTTCTCTGCTAGCTATCTGAACTGAGGAGACGCTCCCTGTGCTGGGTGGGAAGGCACTCGCGCATGCGCGGTGCGGGCGAATCGAAACTTCGAGTTTCTTCAAGCAAGTCTGCTTGCGAGGCGTCCACATCCGGGCTCCGTCGATGACTTCACCCATATATGAGAATAGCTGCCTGCTGTCCCTGGATAACACCTGTTACGTTAAGTAACTGTGCTTTATCAGTCCCCTGAGGAAGGCATCCACGGATACCGAAACTGGGATCCTAGTTGGGACCATTTAAGACTTTATGACTTTCTAACTTTCTACTACAATAAAGTAACTGTTGTATTTTGACATCTCACATGCCTCCTTTTCTTGTTTGAATGTCCAATTTACGGCATAATCTTCAGACCTAAGATGAGGTCAAAGCAGTGACCAGTATAAGTGCTTTATTACCTGCTTTTCCTTGTTAATGATAGCTCTATTTATGCATAAGATTAGCTTTCCCTATAACTTTCAAACCAAAGTGTACTATGCAATGAAAAGTATCTATTATAGAGGATAGCAAAAAGAACAGTCTACTCTTCTGGTCTGACTAATTATTCCTTTCTCGTATATTGCTAAGGATATATCCTAACTACCTGCCTAGAAGTGGCCTAAGGCAATAGTGGATATGGGGTGGTGGGAGTGTCGGGGGTGTTAGGTAGGAGAGTTTGAGCATCCCTCCTGCCAATCTTGGATGTGGATGTTGGGTGGGTCTTCTGCCACAGCAGACTAACACTTAAGCACCATGCGAACATATATGTTTGTAAATGCTAGGATTTTAAATATCTAGGTTCATGGAGTCTGTTTCTATATATGTTGCCTAAAAAAATTGGTGCCAGCTAGAATGATGCTTAGTGTGATTCTACAAGGTGTGTGTACCTTGTATAGAATTGTGCTAAGTGCTGCTGTCTGACACACAGGTGCAGCTATTTAGGCCAGTGTGACAGAGTCCAGTCCAGTTTTTCCTGGATTCTGTGCCATTCACAGAAACGACCTGGACACTCTTGCAGGTATAATAGCTTTTTTTAATTAAGTACAGACCTGAGCCTTTTAGCTCACAGGCTCTGGCAAGGCAAAACCCTTTCTCAGCTCAAGGATAGACAGTTTTTCTTAAGCAAGATTCAAGGGCTGGTCCCAGTCATACCCACATATAGTCCACAATTTTCAGTATAACAAGGTTGTCTTATCTTGGCCAGCCATGTACCAAAGGTCTCACATTGTCAGCCTGTCTAACAGTCCTTGCCAGATTTCTTGATGGCCCAGGGCTTTTTCTCAACCTATGGCTAGGAAAGGGTTCTCTCATAAGAATCCCTCTGCTTCTCAGGGTTCTTCTCAACCCACAGCTAGGGAAGGATTTTCTAGTAGAAGTCTCCTTCTTAGGACCTCTTCTTTCAGGGACCTCTCCTGAATGATTCCACTCTGTGGCAGATGTACTCCTCCCTGCCTGAGTCCCGCCCCTCTTGACTTAGCAGGGCTGTATACCTAAGGTGACCATAAATTCCATTCTGAACAGGACCATCCCGTTTTTGGATGCCCTGTCCCATTGTCCCCACACACAGCTTCGGGAAGCCAAAATGTCCCGTTTTCATGGACAACGTCCTGAAGCTATGCACGGGGACAACAGGTCAGGCAAAACATTCCTGTCCTTCCCTGCCGCACAAAAAAAAGCCTCTCTACATGCCTGATTTAAACCTCCCGGTCTACCGCCATTACTCCTCTGCTTACCTCCCTGCTGCTAATTGCGCCCAGAAGTCTTCTTTCCGACGTCAATTCTGACGTCAGAGAGGACGTTTCGGGCCAGCCAGGCAGCAATTGGCTGGTCTGGAACGTCCTCTCCAACATCAGAATTGACGTCAGGAAGAAGGCTTCTGGGCGCGATTAGCAGCAGGGAGGTAAGCAGAGGAGCATCAACGGGGGGGAAGGGGTTAAATCGGGCCTGGAGGGAGGCTTTTTTTGTGCGGCAGGGAGGGAAAGAGGTAGGCAGGCAAGCTGGCTGGCTTTGGGGGAAGCAGGCAGGCTGGCTTTGGGGGAGGCAGGCAGGCTGGCTTTGGGGGAGGTAGGCAGGCAGGCTTTTTGGGAGGGGGTGGGACAAAGGCAGTGGGGGACATAGGAAGGAGGGAGGAAGGAAGGAGAGAAAGAGGCAGAGGAGGGCAGGGGGGTTGTAAATAGAAGAAAGACTAGAGAGATAAAGGCCCGGACCATTGGGGAAAGACAGAAGGCAGAAGCAGGACTATGGGAGGTGCAGACAGAGAGGGAGAGACCCTGAGGAAGAGCAGAGAGAGGCAAGATCATAACAGAGGAGGGAGAGAGAGGAAGACCTGGTACAAAGGAGAACTGACACTGGATCTGGGGGCACTAAGGACATGGGAAGGAGGCACTGGGGACACTAAGGACATGGGAAGGAGGCGCTGGGGGCACAAAGGACATAAGAAGGAAGGAAGGAGGGAATAGAAAAGGACAATTGTTGGGCCTGAGTGCAGAAAGAAATAAAAGAAAGGATGCACAGTCAGAAGGAAACGCAACAGAGACTCATGAAATCACCAGACATCAAAGGTAGGAAAAATGTTTTTATTTTCAATTTAGTGATCAAAATGTGTCAGTTTTGAGAATTTATATCTGCTGTCTATATTTTGCACTATACGTATTTGTCTATTTTTATGTTACTGAGGTGACATCTTTGAAAAGCCCCCAAATATAAATGATAATTTCCTCTGCGTATAGGGTGCTTTGTGTTTTTTTTAATTTTATGGTTACCATCTATAATAATAAAATGCTAGCCGCGCATGCGCACTCTTGCTGCGTGTTCCCTGAGATCTGATCTGTCACGCTAGGCGAGAGTGCGCAAGCGCATTGTACGTCACCAGCCGACGATCGCCTCCATAAGCCCGCTCCCAGCCAGTCGACGATCGCCTCCACAAGCCGGGACTGGGGCACAAAGAGCGCCTCCTGCCCCCCCCTCAGGACGAACCGAAAAACGGAGCCGAGAGGAGTCCAGCAACTTTCCGAACCGGCTCTTGCGATGACCCCGCCACCCGGGACCCAAGTCCTTTGCCGCCCCACCCTTCCCTTCCCTTCCCACGGACCCAACTACGAATCTGGCGATTCCAGCGTCTGCAGCAGTCCTCACACGCTGCTTCGGGTCCTTCTACTGCCCTGATTTGCTCTGCCGCGTCTCTGATGATGTCATCAGGGACGTGCCAAGGAATGAGGCCGAATTGGCCCATCCATCCTAAAGCTCCGCCTACTGGTGGGGCCTAAGGCGCGTGGGCCAATCAGAATAGGCCCTGGAGCCTTAGGTCCCACCTGGGGGCGCGGCCTGAGGCACATGGGCCCAACCCGACCATGTGCCTCAGGCCGCGCCCCCAGGTGGGACCTAAGGCTCCAGGGCCTATTCTGATTGGCCCACGCGCCTTAGGCCCCACCAGTAGGCGGAGCTTTAGGATGGATGGGCCAATCCGGCCTCATTCCTTCGTTGGCTGCCTGCCGGACAGGCGGTTTTGGCTCCCGTCTGTCCGGCCAACTACCAAAGGTACGGGGAAGGGGGGTGGGGGGGTCTTGGGGGTCGCCAGGGGGGTCGCGGGTCGGCTGGGGGGGGGTGGTCGTTGGGGGGAGGGGGGTTTGCGTCGAGGGCAGGAGGGCTGCAGTGCAAACATAAGCCTTTCATTAAGACAATCCTGGTTCGCTTTTCCAAGTTAAAACAATTAGAAAAATATTTCTGGAGTGCTGTAATAAATTAAAATTAATAGTGCTCAGAACCCCCAAGGTAACTTCAGGCATCATTTTGAAGCTGGGGGGGGGGGGGCGGGGGGGGGGGGGGGGGGGGTTTGCGTCGAGGGCAGGAGGGCCTGGGATCCCTCCTGCCCGTAATGTAGTGCGGGGTGGGGTTAGGGGGTCGCCGTGGCCAGGAGGATTTGGGCTCCCTCCTGGCCCGATATTGTTGGGGAGTCGGCGGTCCTTCGGGGGGAGGGATGTATCGGACGTCGGGGGGGGGGCATCAGGCTTTCAGGATGGGGACAGACCTTCAAGGGGGGACAGTGCAGGGAAGTCAGGGAATTTATATTAATTAATTTTTTCTCTGCGTGTTTTGTTTTTGTATAGTTATTAACTAATATTTAACTAAGTTTTAAAGTTTTAAAGACTTTCCTTTATACGTAAATAAAGAAAAGTGAATGGGATTGCAGTGGCGGTGACGGGGCGGTGAATGGGGTGGCAGTGGCGGTGACGGGGCGGTGAAGAGGATGGTGAGACGGGGACGGGGCGGTGACGGGGATGGTGAGACGGGGACGGGGTGGTGACGGGGACCAATTTTTTCACCGTGTCATTCTCTACTTTGGATATATTGGAGCCAATATTCAGTTGGCAGGAAGCAGCTTGCGTAAGTCCCGCAGTTGATGCTGACCCCAGATATTCAATGCTAGGCTATTTCTGGTGACTGATATTGAATATCCTTTTTTTGAGGTTGGCACTAACTTAATCAGCTAAGTCAATATTCAGCACAGGCTGGTTAAGTTACTAGTAACCAAAGATAAGCCTCCTATTTGCGCAGCATGATTTTTCCACTAAACTTGCCTGGTTAGTACCAAATATTACCAGTTATTGTACAATATAGCCAGTTAACTTTCAGTACTGACCATGAATATTCACTGGCGATAAATGGTTAGCTTGTGCTGCATATTTATGATTAGGCACCGAAATGCTATTTAACCTGTCAGTGGCCGTTTCTGGCCAGTTAAATAGTTTTGAATATTGGAGGTTTGTTTGGCAGAAAAAGTAAGAAAGCTTCTTAATATATGATATGATGTTGGATTTTAGTTTGTTTATGGAGGGGATGGTATGTTGTAAGGTCTGTAAATTGTTCATTAATGTAATTGTAATTGTAAGCCAATTGTAGTAGAAATATGCAAATTCAAAATAAAATAAGCTAAATTGTGGAATAGATGTTGCGATCAAGACTAGTAATTTAAACTGAATTTCAAAAAGGTTCTGATAGGTTTGTAAAGGTTGCATTAGGTCTTTCAATCATTATTTATTGAGGTAGTTTATAGACTGCATTAAAATCTGCTATTGTACAGAAGTGCAACAAAATTTTCTGTTCAAGTCATAGCATGTGGTTCTGAAATTTAGGGCTCCTTTTACAAAATGGCACTAGAGGTTTTTAGGGCTCCTTTTACAAAGGTGTGTTAGGGCCTTAACGCGCGCACTAGCTGCTACCGCCTCCTCTTGAGCAGGTGGTAATTTTTCAGCTAGCGCACGGTAATCCAGTACGTGCACTAAAAACACTAGCGCACCTTGTAAAAGGAGCCCTTAGTGTAGGCTTATCAAGGTAAATGCTCCAACGCTCATAGAATGCCTATGAGTGTCAGAGTATTTACCTTGCTGGCCTGTGCTAAAAACCTTTAGCGGCATTTAATAAAACCCAGCATTAATTTTATAAGATAGTGGGCCCAAATGTATGACACAGCAGAAGCATTGCAAAAGAATAAACACCTGCCCTCTAATTCCCATTGTCTCTTAAACTCCCACATACATGTCAAGAGCTGAGGGTCCTAGTAATCTTTCAGTCACTCTGTATGAGCTCTGCTGTTAAGTTTAGATGACAGAAAAATACAGATCATCATTAAATGTCCTGTAAAAGCTTGTCCCTGCGTAACATTTTACCGTTTTTGCATGGCTGCAAATTTAAGTTGCAACAGTCAATTGCTTAGCTCATAACTCTCTGTCTCTTCCAGCTCCTAACCAAAAAACTAACTGTCCCTTGGTGTATAGCATGACATCTAGCTTTATTGTGAATGAAGAAGATTTATGCCATCAGCTCTTGCTGCTAGTAACTGTAGAAAGCTGCACTGTTATGCTGCCACCTGTTGCTTGACCTAAAAAATTACCTTACTGTAACTTGCTTTGAGCTCAAATTTGGAATCTAATTAATCTGAAACAAACAAACAAAAAATTCAAAAAGAATCATTATTTATATACCACTTATAGTCTAAGTGGTTTACATTCAGGTAATAATAATAGCTTTATTTATATTCCGTCATACCTTTCAGTTCGAGATGGTGTACAATAAGAGGTGCTGATAACAGCGAGTTAACATCGGTTGGAATTGGGAAGGGGTAAGTGGACAGTTATGTGGTTGGGCAGCATAGTGGGTGGGAAGGGGAGGTAGGTGTTGAACCATTTTGGAGGTTCAGACAAATTTGTTGAATAAGTGTGTTTTTTGTGATTTTCTGAATGTGTGGTATGTTAGTGAATTTGGATTAGGTCGCGCTGGATGTTGTTCCATATCCCTGCTTGGAAGGCGAGAGTCCTGTTGAGGAATATTCTGAATCTGCATCCTTTGGGGAGGGGAATGTAAACAGGAGTGTTCTGCGTGGGAAGAGGAGTTTGTCCTGTAGGATGAAGTGTTTCAGGAGGTAGGTGGGATAGGTGCCGAGGAGAGTCTTGTAGCAGTGGCAGCTGAATTTGAAAAATATTCTGGCCTCGATGGGTAGCCAGAGAAGTTTCTTGTAATATGAGTGTTCGGATTTTTTCAGGCCAAAGATTAGTCAAACGGCCGTGTTCTGGATTAGCCTCAGTTTCTTGATGGTTTTTTTGTGCGACCCTAGGTAGATTATGTTGCTGTAATCCAGTGAGCTCAGGATCAGTGACTGGACCAACAGTCTAAATTATGTGAAATCAAAGAATGGTTTTAGTGTGCCTAGTTTCCATAGCAAGTGGAAGCATTTTTTGATAAGGATGTTGGTGTGGGCTTTGAATGTCAGTTGTTGATCTAAGGTGGCTCCTAGGATTTTAATTGTAGGATCAATTGGGAAGTTTCTTCCATTTAGGTTGATGGAAGGTTCAGCAGGATTGTTCAGAGGTGAGGCCATAAATATTTTGTTTTTTTTCAGGGTTTAGTTTTGGTTTGGAATTTGTGGACCATTGTTCTACTTGGTTGATGATTGAAGAGAAGAAGTGTCTGGTTTCGGTTGATAAGGTGGAGATGGGAACTATGATTGTGATGTCATCTGCATAGATGTAAGATTGGAGGTTCAGCTTAGATAGTTCTTGGTCTAGGGAGGACATGTATAGGTTGAATAGGATGGGGGATAGGGGGGAGCCTGAGGGACACCGTAGGGGTTGATCCATGTTTGGGAGTAGGTTTGTTCACTGATGACTTGATAGGATCGGGTTTTTAGGAAGCCTTTGAACCAGTTAAGTACGTGGCCCGAGATGCCTATGGCTTCAAGACGGCTGAGTAGGATGACATGGTCCACAAGGTCAAAGGCGCTGCTGAGGTCGAATTGGAGTATTAGTGCTTGTTTCCCTGAACTGAGTAAGTGTGAGATGTGATCAATGATGGAGGCTAAGGCTGTTTTGGTGCTGTAGTGTGAGCAGAATCCAGATTGGTATTCGTGAAATGTTGGGAATTTTTCCAGATAGTTTGTGAGGGCAGCGCTGATCAGGCCTTCCATAGGTTTGGTGAAGAAGGGGATGTTGGCTACAGATCTGTAGTTGGAAGTTGTAGATATGGGGTCTTTGCGGTTCTTTACAATGGGTGTGATAAGGATTTGGCCGAGGTTGGTTGGGAATTCGCCATTTGCCATTAGTTGAGAGATCCAGTCATAGAGCATGACCTTGAAGGGGGCAGAGGCTGCTCTCATGATGATGGGTGGGCAGTTGTCTAGGCGGCAGAAGGTTTTGGCATATTTATTACAGAGCTGGAGAAATAGGAACCAGTTAGGAATTTTAAAGTTGTTCCAGATCATGTCTGCTGGGATTGAGTCAGATTGCCAGGGAGGGGGGCTGGTTGGGATGTTTTGGAAGGAGGTTCTAAGGTTGAGAACTTTTGACTTGAAGAAACATGCGAAGTTCTCAGCAGTTGAGTGGAGGAAGGTTGTTTTAGGTGCTCAGTTTCAAATAGTGAGTTGATTAGAACAGAAGAACATAAGAATTGCCGCTGCTGGGTCAGACCGGTGGTCCATCGTGCCCAGCAGTCCACTCACATGGCAGCCCTCTGGTCAAAGACCAGCGCCCTAACTGAGACTAGCCCTACCTGCTGTTGGTTGTGGAGGATCCTATTTTGTTGGAGTAAAAGTTGTCATTTTTCCTTGGAGATTCTTTTGTATTCGTGAATTTTGGATCTCCATGTTGCTTTATCCTTTTCCATCTTTCTTTCAAGTTGAAGTGTTTTTCTTTTGATTGTAGCTAGTTCTGCGTCGTACCACCCATCAATTATGTGTCATCTTTTGTTGTCTTTCTTTAGTGGAGCAATTTTGTTTAGGATTTGATTGCTAATGGTGTTCCAGGTTGTTTTGAAGTCATTTTCTGAGTCTGGGTTGGATAGTAGTTCGAAATGGGACCAGAATTCAGTAGGATTGAGAGTGGGTCTGAAGTATGTTGCTGGGTTGTCTTTTCTGTGTTTTGTTGATCTGTTGGGTGTGGGTTGGACTACAATATTTGGAAGTTGGCTCTCAAGTGGTCCGACCAAATGATGTCAGTCCAGGTAATGTTAGCTAGGCTGATGAATGAGGAGTGAGATTAAGTCTATGTGGTGGCCTTTCTGGTGGGTGGTGGTAGTGGGAAGAATGAAGAATCCCAGGGATGTTAAGAAGGAGAATAGTTCTTTGATTATTGGGGTGTCTTGTTGCTCTAGGTGGAGGTTGATGTCACCGAGTAGCAGGTTGTGTTTGTCTTTGGAGGTGTTAAGGAGGAGAAATTCGGAAAACTCTTCACTAACATTGTTCCATCTGTTGGGTGGGATATAGAACAGTATGGGGTTCAGGTTGGTGGTCAGGTCGTGTTTCGTGGAATTGCAGGATAGGATTTCTAGGTCTTCATTTGATTTGGAGTCTATGGTCTGGAAGTTAAAGTGGTCTTTTAGGATGATGGCTATTCCACCTCTTCTTTTAAAGTTTCTGGAAAGGGGTATGATCTTGTAGACCCTAGGCAGGATGTTGTGGATGATTATGTCATTATCAGTGATGAGCCAGGTTTCGGTTAGGAATACTAAGTCAAGTTGGGTTTCAGTTAGCCAATCCTTCACTAGTTGGGCTTTATTTCTGATGAAGCGAATGTTGAAGTAGGCACAGGAGAGGGTGTGGGTGTTCGAGGGGGAGGTTCAGAAGGAAGGGAGGGGGAGGTTTCAGAGATACTGATGTTCCTTAGCAGTCATCGTCTTCTCTGGGAGGTATTCTTTGAGTGGTGGGTAGAGTGAAGTACTTGAATTGGAAAAGGGCCTGGTTTGGGGTATGTGAGCTGTGCATGGGAGTGGTGGTCAAGCGTCCTTGCTTGATTGAAGTGGGAGTGGTGAATGAGAAGAGTTATTTTGAAGGCTAGTACTCTGAAGGACCAGAGTTGAAAGCAGATTAAGTATAAGGTTGAGTAGGGTTGAGTAAGGTTGTTTCGGGTGTGAAGCATGGCTGGATTATGTGGGGGGGGGCTGTATGCAGGGAATTGTGAAAGGCTATGGGTGTATGTGTTTGTGTGTGTTTGTGGACAGAGCGGAGAGTGCCAGGTCTAGGAGTGGCCTTACGGATGTAGGTGAACCTGGTGGAGGTTATACAAGGTGGTAGGGTACCCAAGATGGTAGGTTATATGGGTAGGAGATACAAATGGGCACAAGTACAAGATGTCTGGGGCAAAAGAAATTGCACCAAATTGGGAAGCGAAGCTCATCTCCCATGTCTGCTCCAACTCCTTCCCTTGCGGTCAGGCTGCAGGAGGACTGCTGGGGCAGCTCCCAATCAGCAATGGAGCTGCCCTGAAGACTGGAGAAATTTTTTGCTGGAGCTGCCCTGCAGCTTTATTTTTTATTTTTTTTTTTTTGAAAGTTTGACACCGCTAGGGACGGCGGGAGGTTGAGCTCGTCTCCCACACCGGCCCGACCAAAATCTCTGCAGCAGAAAGGCTGCTGAGGCACTGGGGCAGCTCCCATTCGTAGTGGAGCTGCCTTGAAGAAGGAGATTTTTGAAAAGTTTGGCGCTGCTAGGGACGTCGGGAGGCGGAGCTCGTCTCCCATACCAGCCTGACCAAAACCTCTGCAGCGGAAAGGCTGCTGAGGCGCTGGGGCAGCTCCCATTTGTAGTGAAGCTGCCCTGCAGAGTGGAGATTTTTGAAAAGTTTGGCGCCGTTAGGGACGTTGGGAGGCGGAGCTCGTCTCCCACAATGGCCCGACCAAAATCCCTGCGGCGGAAAGGCTGCTGGGGCAGCTCCCGTTGGTAGTGGAGCTGACTAAAGAGCATGCACTTTACATCAAGGGCAAAAGTCCAGATGAAAGCTAAGATAAGTGCTATATTGTACTACAACTTACAAGTTTAAGAGAGATTTAAGAGTAAAATGTTAAAAAGTTATAAACTAAATGGCAATGGGAAGCTTTAACCAATGAGGATAGTCCCATGGCAGTTTGCAATCTAATTCAAAATAGCTAGCGGCAAACTGGGACCTGAGGTTTCCCTCCAACCTAGCAACTATACCACTGTATCTATGTCTATGCTGCTGCAGTATGGTATGAAAAAAGGAAACAGTATAGCATGGATAAAACCTCTGGTCACAGGGTTAGTACATATAATTGGGATTATAATTAAGATTGACTTTAGATGTGAAGAAAAGTGTTTGTATATTAATTACTGAAGACTGGCATTTTATTGCAAAAGCAGTTTTGTTTGTTTAGTTTTTAAGTGAGTGTGTGTTTGCATTAGAAAAATTCATGCAGGTTAAACTTTTAAGTGCAACTATTTGTTTAATGGACATTTTTTTTTTTTTTTTTCAGAAGAAGAAAAAACTGAAGTAACACCAAGAACTAGTAAGCAGCGTTTAATAAATACTTTGAAGCATCACCCTTCACTAATTAAAGAATTAAGATCAGTCTTGGAGCAAGGATTGGTGGAGAAGCTAGAATCTTTAGGTGTTAAAGCAGTAAGTTTTTATAAATTACTTTTAGATGCTGTATAACATCATTTTAGAAGTTGTGGTGTTCTAACTTCTTGCCTTTCCTTGTGCACATACTTCCACATCCATCTCATTAGTACTTAATAGACAAGGAAATTGATACATGATTTTATATACCAATCCCAAATCATAACTGTTTATATTTATGTACTGTAAATCCAAACTGTACCCTGCAGATCACAATACGATTAAAACGATTCATAAAACATGGTTATCACCAGACAATCCCAAATTCATCTGTCCCAACCCTACGTAACCATAAGCACATCAAAACTAAAATGTTTCAACCTCTTTTTGAAATCAGTGTTTCACTGTGATGGTCCCTGGGGAGAACATTCCACAGCATAAATGGATTTTACTGAGAAAAACCTCTCCTAATGTCTAACCAACCAAACTTCCTTTACAGTTGGAAAAGGTGTGCCTTCTGAGACCATAAACATATTAAAAACATAGAGATTGCCAAACTGGAACAGATTGAAAGTCCATGTAGTCCAGCATCCTGTTTCCAACAGTTGCCAATCCAGATCACAAGTTCCTGGCAAGATCCAAAAAGAGTAAAACTGATTTTATATTGCTTATCTGAGAAATAAGCAGTAGATTTTCCCAAATACTTCTTAATAAAGGTTTATGGACTTTTGTTTTAGGAAATTATCCTAACCTTTCTAAACGCTGCTAAGCTAGCTGCTTTTACCACATTCTCTGGCAAGAAATTCTAGAGTTTATATACATTGAGTAAAGAAATACTTTCTCCGGTTTATTTTAAATTTACTACTTAGTAGCTTCATTTCATGTCCCCTAGTCCTAGTATTTTTGGAAAGAGTAAACAAGCAATCCATGTCTACCCATTACACTCCACTCAGTATTTTATAGACATCTGTCATATCTCACCTCAGCCTTCTCTTCTCCGAGCTGAAGTCCCCTAGCCATTTTAGCCTTTCCTCACAAGAAAGTTATCCCATCTTATTTATCGTCTTTGTTGCTCTTCTCTATACTTTTTAAAATTCTGTTATATCTTTTTTGAGATGCCCCTTCCTCTCCCTACAACACTCTTAGTCTGTCCCTATTACCTAGCTTATCTTTCCCATACAGCTCCATTATCCCAGGACAAGTAGGCAGTAATATTCTCGCACATGGGTAACATCACCGCAGAGCCCCTAGTACGGACACTTTAAAAAGTTCGTGATAGCCCACACCATGCATGCACGAGTTCCTTCCCGCCTGACGCAGGACGCACGTCTCAGTTTTTTTGTTTCCGCAGAGCTAAGAAGATGCGGTTTAACGGTCGTTAAACTTTTTCTTGCCTTCCCGCTCTCGCGGCTTTCTGACTTTTTAGTCAGTCCCTTTTTTCTTTAGTGTTGCTTTCTTGTCTTTAAAAAAAAAAAAAAGAAAGCAATATTAGAAATTAGTTTAGTTAGCTCATCTTCAGGTTTGACTTGGCAGGGCCTATTTGTTCACCTCAGCCTCCAACTTCAATTTTGTTGGGGTGCTGTTCTCATCCATGTCAGGCTGCTGATTGAGTTTCTTCAAGCGACGCTCTGTTCGAGTTTCTTGGGATCTTTGAGTGCTCGTACGCTCTCTTGAATTTTGTTGCAGTGTAAAAAAAAAAAGAGGGGTCTTTACACTTTTCTTTTCTTCAACAATGGACTTCATGTCATCCTGGAAGTCAATACCATCTTTGGAGTTCTCTGCATTGGATGTGTGGGCTGAATATTCGACACTTCAGGATCCAGCGACGTCAACTCCAGTATCATAATTTCCTTGGACTTTTTCAGTAAGTACTAATCGATGTTGCTACCGACTCTGGCTTTGGTCCAGGTGACACCGCATATATCAACACCGGCAGTATCATTTGACCTGTCTTCAATGTCACACCATACTGTCTTTGAGTAAGTCAGCTAGGAAGTCTTTCTTTACTCTATTTAGGCTTCGGGCCAAAAGAGTATTGAGTCAAGTCATGCCGACCTCAAAAAAGTCCCGTAAGTGTCCGGTCCCAATCTTAAGGAACATAAGAACAAAGAACATAAGAAGTTGCCTCCGCTGAGGCAGACCAGAGGTCCATCTCGCCCAGCAGTCCGCTCCTGCGGCGGCCCATCAGGCCCATTGCCTGAGCAGTGGTCCCTGACTAGCTCTATAACCTATCTCCACTCCTATCCCTATACTTACCTTTTCTCCTATTCCTATAGCCTACCTCTACACCTATCTATACCCCTCAATCCCTTTGTCTTCTAGGAACCTATCCAAACCTTCTTTGAAGCCCTGTAACGTGCTCCTGTCTACAACAGCCTCTGTAAGTGCGTTCCATGTATCCACCACCCTCTGGGTGAAAAAGAACTTCCCAGCATTTGTTCTAAACCTGTCCCCTTTCAATTTCTCCGAGTGCCCCCTTGTACTTGTGGTTCTCCATAATTTGAAAAATCTGTCCCTGTCTACTTTTTCTATGCCCTTCAGGATCTTGAAGGTTTCTATCATGTCTCCTCTAAGTCTCTGCTTCTCCAGGGAGAAAATCCCTAGCTGTTTCAATCTGTCAGTATATGAGAGGTTTTCCATACCCTTTATCATCTTAGTTGCTCTTCTCTGGACTCCCTCAAGTACTGCCATGTCCTTCTTGAGGTATGGCGACCAGTACTGGACACAGTACTCCAGATATGGCCGCACCATTGCACGATACAGTGGCAGGATGACTTCCTTCGTCCTGGTCGGGATACCCTTCTTAATGATACCCAACATTTTGTTTGCTTTCCTTGAGGCAGCGGCGCACTGCGCCGACGCCTTCAGTGTTGCGTCTACCATCACTCCCAGGTCTCTTTCAAGGTTACTGACCCCTAGTAGTGATTCCCCCCATTTTGTAAGTGAACATCGGGTTCTTTTTCCCCACATGCATGACCTTGCATTTCCCTATGTTGAAGCTCATTTGCCATTTTTTGGCCCACTCTTCCAGTGTCGTTCGATCCTTTTGGAGATCCTCGCAGTCTTCCGTGGTTTTAACCCTGCTGTATAGTTTGGTGTCATCTGCAAATTTAATGACCTCACATTTTGTTCCCGCCTCTAGGTCGTTTATGTAGATATTGAACAGGAGCGGTCCCAGCATCGACCCCTGCGGAACTCCGCTGGTGACCCATTTCCTGTCTGAGTAATGGCCCTTTACACCAACCCTCTGCTTCCTGTGTGCCAGCCAGTTTTTGATCCATCGGTGGACCTCTCCTTGCACCCCGTGGTTCCATATCTTCTTAAGCAGTCTTTCGTGTGGTACTTTGTCTAAGGCTTTTTGGAAGTCAAGGTAAATGATGTCTATAGATTCCCCTTTATCCACCTGGCTGTTTACCCCCTCAAAGAAGTATAATAAGTTTGTGAGGCATGACCTACCCTTGCAGAAGCCATGTTGACTCGACTTTAGCTGTCCATTGTTTTCGATGTGTTCACAGATGCTGTCTTTGATCAGTTCTTCCATCATCTTTCCCGGGACTGAGGTCAAGCTCACCGGCCTGCAGTTTCCTGGGTCACCCTTTGAACCCTTCTTGAAGATGGGCGTGACATTTGCCATTTTCCAGTCCTCTGGGATCTCTCCGGTTTTTAAGGATAGGTTGCATATTTGTCGAAGTGGTTCTGCTATTTCGTTCCTTAGTTCCTTGAGTACCCTTGGGTGAATGCCGTCCGGACCTGGCGATTTGTCGCTCTTTTGTCTGTCTATCTGCCTGAGGACATCCTCTTGGCTTACCTCTAATTTGACACTTTAATATGGAAAGAAGTATATAAAATATCCTGTGATAATGTGTTTAAACGATACCTTCTATAATCACAGTTAAACTTATAATTAAATCCAATAATTGAATGTTGTGAAAATCTCAGACCCTAAACCCGTGACTGGTGTTATCACCAAACTGGGGTTCATTTACGGGACCATCATAGTTTTTCACTGTCCCCGCAACCATCCACCAAAAGATTAAATAAATACCAGATAGACAAAACTTATCTGTGAATGGGATGGTATGATGTCGGTAATGACCCTCAGCGGTGAATAAATAAACTGGTGCTTGTAGTGTTAAAAACAATCACTGTAATTCCTTCGTGATATATGCTTGTCCCCCCGACTCGAGTTTCGAATAACTTCCTTCTTCAGGGAAGGACTAAATCTCATACTATTACCGGCTCCACGACTCGGCTGGAACAGTAAGCTGGGCATCCCATTCACAGATAAGTTTTGTCTATCTGGTATTTATTTAATCTTTTGGTGGATGGTTGCGGGGACAGTGAAAAACTATGATGGTCCCCTAAATGAACCCCAGTTTGGTGATAACACCAGTCACGGGTTTAGGGTCTGAGATTTTCACAACATTCAATTATTGGATTTAATTATTGGATTTAATTATAAGTTTAACTGTGATTATAGAAGGTATCGTTACCTCTAATTTGACCAGCTTTTCATCTTGGTCCCCAGTTACAATCTCCTCGGGTTCCGGAATGTTGGTTGTATCTTCCCTTGTGAAGACTGACGTGAAGAACTCATTTAACTTGTCAGCTATCTCTTTTTCTTCTTTTACCACTCCCTTTCTGTCTCCCTCATCCAAGGGTCCCACTTCCTCCCTTGCCGGTTGCTTCCCCTTAACGTACCTGAAGAACGATTTGAAGTTTGTTGCTTCCCCCGCCAGTCTCTCTTCGTATTCTCTTTTTGCTTCTCTAACCACTCGGTGACATTCCCTTTGGTGTTCTTTGTGCTCCTTTTGGTTTTCCTTTGTTTGGTCTTTTTTCCATTTTTTTAACGATGCTTTCTTGTCACTTATCGCCTTCTTCACTGCATTTGTTATCCACACTGGGTTTTTTGTTCTATTTTTTTTGCACCCTTTCCTGAACTTGGGGACGCACAGGTTCTGTGCTTCATGCACAGTACCTTTGAGTAGGGTCCAGGCTTTTTCTACTGACTCCATCTTCCATGTGTTGCCGTTGAGTTTCTTTCCCACCATTTTCCTCATGGCATCATAATTCCCTTTTTTGAAGTTGAGTGCCGTCGTTGTGGTTCTTTTCACCTTTGATGATCCAATTTCTAGGCTGCACTGGATCGTGTTGTGATCGCTGTTTCCTAGTGGGGCTAATACTGCCACCTCCTTTGCGGGTCCTCCTAGTCCATTGAAGATTAGGTCAGGAGTGGTATCGCCCCGTGTTGGTACCATGACCAGTTGTTCCATGAAACAGTCCCTCGTGACCTCCAGGAATTTGGTCTCCCTCGTGCAATTTGAGTGTCCAATATTCCAGTCTATCCCAGGGTAGTTGAAGTCCCCCATCACCACCACACTTCCGCTTTTGCATACCTGCCTCAGTTCAGCCTCCAGGTCCTGGTCAATTTCTTCCGGTTGTCCAGGTGGGCGGTAGTACAGACCCAATTTTATGTCTGAAGTGGCTCGACATCAGCCTCGTCCTTATGGGACCGGAGTGCGACACCATTGATACCAGCGAAAAATACAACAGTACTAGTGCTTGAAGAAGTTCTGTAAGTGCCTGGTTCTGACTCTGAGAAGTGGCTCCAAATTAACCTCATTCTCATGGGATCGGAGCGTGACACCGATGTAGTGTTCTCCATAGGGCCTTTTAGCTGGGCGGTCCGCCCAGCTAATTTAGAAGAGCGCCCGGCTGTCATCTGCTGCTGCCGCCGCTGCTGAACATTTTAAAAAACCCAAAAAAACCCGGCTTGGAGATTTCAGCTCGTAGCGAACTTATGCTCCGGGGCTCTAACGTGTGCGTGACGGCTTCCCTTCTCTTCCCTCCGAAACCGGAAGTTATGTCTGGGAGGGGGGGAGAAGGGAAGCCGGCACGCACATGTTGAGAGCCCTGAAGAAAGCGTTTGCTACGGGCTAAGGCGGGAGACAGGTTAGTGAAGCATTTGCTCTTCTTGCTGCCGGGTCCTGCCTACTTTCTGTTTCCGCAAAGGCAGGACCCGGCAGCATTTCCCCAATAGGTAGATTGCGATCTTGGGCCGGTCAGCCTTTCTCTCCCCGACGGCAGAATTGACGTCGGGGAGAGGAATGCTGGTCGGCCGAAGCAGGGAGAGCTTGGGGCGGCGTCGGCTTTCGGGCCTATTATTGGTGGCGGTATGGGTCCGATGGCAGTGGCAGTGGCTTGGGGGAGGGCAGGGAGAAAGAAAGAAAAAGGGCAGGCAGGGAGACAGAAGAAAAGAAGAGAAACAGAAAAAAAAGAAAGGGAGGCAGAGAGAAAGAAAGGGCAGGGAGAGAGGAAGGAAAAGTTGGGGGAGGGAATGAGGTCTGGAGGAGAGGAAGCATATAGGCTAAAAGAAGGGAAGAAAGATTGGATGCACAGTCAGAAGAAGAAAGTGCAACTAGAGACTCATGAAATCACCAGACAAGGTAGGAAAAATGATTTTATTTTAAATTTAGTGATCAAAATGTATCTGAATTTATATCTGCTGTCTATATTTTACACTAAGGTCCTCTTTTACTAAACCGCAATAGAGGTTTTTAGCGCAGAGAGCCTATGAGCGTCGAGAGCAGCGCTGGGCATTCAGCGCAGCTCCCTGCCCTAAAAACTGCTATCATGGTTTAGTAAAAAGGGAGGGCGGTATATTTGTCTATTTTTGTATGGTTGTTACTGAGGTGACAGTGCATAGAGTCATCTGCTTTGACCTCTTTGAAAAACCCTGGAATAGGAATGATAATTAACATTTTTTCTGTGCGTACAGTGTGCTTTGTGTTTTTTTTTAAATTTTATTGTTGGTAGATCATTTTGACTTGGTCATTTTAAAAGTAGCACGCAAGCCCAAAAAGTGTGGGCACCCCTGCTCTAGAACATCGCTCCTTAGTTTTATCAAGTGGTGCAGTGAGGGGCCAGCACTTTACATCTTATCACCTCATTCTTTCTTTTTTTCTCCTCATGTACAGCACGGTTCTTTATTCTAAGCAGCTCTGGCATTAACAATACTACGGGTGCCTTATGCTACTTTCACTACCACTTGCAGTCAGGTTCGGCATTTTATCATGGTTTTGGTTTTTTATTTAGTTTTTCACCAGTATTTTCATTTATTTATTAAAGCAGCCTTTTTTAACAGCCCGATGCCCCTCCCCTATCAGTGTGCATTCAATCCACTGCCTACACTTTTTTGGCGCTTCTTTCAACAGATCAAATATCATAGCCCCACTGTCGCATGTTCACATTTATTCTGCGTACGAGTTTATCTCATCAGTGCAGAGACCTTTTCGTTAAGTCCATTTTACTCTCCCTTTTTTACTTTCCCGAATGCTGTGGTTTTATTCTTTGGCTTTAATAGAAGCTCATTTGAACAATAATTTAGATCTTTCCCAGGTTTCACTTTTCATCTACCTGGTCTTTTCTGGTTTCCTTTCTGCTTTTCGTCTGGAGTCTTTTGAGTTTAGAATTACATTTTATGACATATTTTTGTGGTTATAATTGTATGACATGTCTAAATCGGTCAAGTTATCCATTCTTTTTATTATTTTTTGTCCCCTCATACAGTGGCAGACCGCCCCAGGTGCCAGCCTTAGGGGGTACACAGCCGGCTGGATCCAGAACCTTCTGAGCTGCTCTAAATGGCACCTGCACCTCAGCGCAGCTGCCATACTTATTCCGAAGCAGAGTCGGCAGCCATACTGAAGTGCAGGAAGGTCCTGCAATGACTGCATTTGCCGCCTCTGCCTCCAGAAGACATAAATGGCGTCGGAAGGGGTGGACTGGCAGCTGTAGTCATTGCGGAACCTTGCCACAACTCCCTGCGTCTGCTGGCCCACCCCCTCCAACATCACTTCCAGAGGCAGAGGCAACAGAAGCAGTCATCATGGGACCTTGCTGATTTGGAGGGAGAGAGGAGCATAGAAGGTTGGTAGAGGGAGAAAAAGGGGGTCAGAGTGGTATGGAATGGTGGTGGAGGGAGAGAAACGGGGCAGATGCTGATGGAATTGGTGTGCAGGGAAAGGAGAGAGAGACATAAGGGGGAAGGATACTGGATGGAATTGGGTTGGAGGGAAAGAAAGGGGGCAGATGCTGATGGAAGTGGGGGGAAGGGAGAGGAGAGAGTGAAATGCCAGACCATGGGCATGTGGGAGAGGGAAGGGAAGATCAGGAGAGAGTTGCCAGACCATTGAAGGAGGGAAGGGAAGAAAATGGATGCCAGAATAATAGGGGTGAAGGGAGAGATGGAAGGGGAATACAAGGAGAGAAGATGCCATATAGAAGGGGCAGAGAGAGGGTAGACAGTGGATGAAAGGAAGAGAGTGACAAGACCATGAGGAAAGCAGAAACCAGAGAAGACAATGTAGAAAAAAATTATATTTATTTTTTTGCTTTAGGGGAGATGCATCGCTGTTTCTGTGGTGTTGCATTGTATACAGAGTCCAGCTTCTTGGTGGTTCAATTTAACCTTTGTCTATGTTTTTTCTATTTTATCCCCCCTTTTACAAAACTGTAGAGCGTTTTTTTAGCACCGGCCATGGTGGTAATTGCTCAGAATTCTATGAGAGTCTGAGCTGTTACCACCATGGCTAAAAACCACATTATAGTTTTGTAAAAGGGAGAGGGGTTAGTTTGTGATTACATATTCCATACTAGACGAAGGTGTTTTCTGTGTTCTGTGTGTTCGAAAGACATGGTTTTCAATCCTGTGTAGGATTGATCTGTACTAGACTGGCTTGTTTAGTTTTACAGTGGGTGTATTGATGTTGTACTGCTCACTGCAGTATGTAAGATGCTGCCTTTTCCTAGGTACACTCTTGTGTGATGTGTGGATTGTTATAATAATCATGTTTTTCATACAGATGGGGAGGTGTAAAAAAATGATGGGCCTCGGGTGTCACATATGCTAGGTACACCACTGCCTTCATAGTTTATATCTAATCCACAAGCCTGCTTTTAGGACCTACAGGGTATGTATTCCTCTGATTCATGACAATTTCACTTCTCATGTTATCTTATCCATTCTTTTTATTATACAACTGCCCAGATAAGCATCAGTCTTTGACATAATTGGACCTTGAAAATTAACGGCAACAGTGTTCTCCCCAGAAATTTTTTCCAGCCATGAAAACTATTTGCTGCATTTAGTGTGCCACAAAAAAACATTTGCTCTGTTTAGTGTGCCGGAGTTTAAAAAGTTTGAGAGACGCTGCTCTATACCATTTGAAAGAGGGCAAATATCTAATTATTCACTTCTAGAATTGGATACTTCTTAAATTTAATAAAAAATTATGGAACAAATGTCAAACCTTAAGAAAGGCTGCCATATTGAGCATTGGAAAATAACTAATAATAATTAACTAATACAAATAGTACACATTTAGGGCTCCTTTTACTAAGCTGCGCTAGCGGTTTTACCACGATCTTAGCTCGCGCAGAATTGCCGCATGTGCTGGATGCTAATGCCAGCATTGAGCTGGCATTAGTTCTAGCCGTGTAGCGCGGCAATTCTGCATGTGCTAAAGACACTATTGCAGCTTAGTAAAAGAAGCCCTTAATTTTCCCCACCACCAAAGCAGGCCACTCAATCCTTTTTAGGATGTTTTTTCTTCTGGTTTCAATCGCAGCATTTGCTTCTTTTTGCTCGATCGGAGGGTATTTGTTCATATAGTGCACTTTGTGTGTTTTTTCCTCACATTGCCCTCTTTTTACTTCTGGGGCTCCTTTGGCCTTTAGGACTTTTGGCCATTGTCTGGCAGTTAATATCCCTGAGTTCTCAGAGTCTGGGGTTTTCTTCTTCCCAATCGATTGGTTTTCAACACCTTTTGGTTATACTGTTGTTTTAGCACCCAGGAACATTCTTTTCAACCTTCTTGAGTCTCAGCTCTCTGGGTTTCATAAGAATTGCCGTCTTCGGATCAGACCATCGGTCCATCAAATCCGGCGATCCGCACACGCAGAGGCCCAGCTAGGTGGGATAATTTTAGTCACCCATATCCCTCTATGCCTCTTGTAAGGAGATGTGCATCTAGTTTGCTTTTAAATCCTAGAACGGTGGATTCCGCAACAACCTCCTCTGGGAGAGCATTCCAGGTGAACAACCACTCGTTGCATGAAGCAGAACTTCCTGATATTTGTCCTGGACTTGTCCCCCCTTAGCTTCAGTCCATGTCCTCTTGTCCGTGTCACATTGGACATTGTAAATAATCTTTTTTCCTGCTCTATTTTGTCGATTCCTTTCAGTATTTTGAAAGTCTCGATCATATCTCCTCACAGTCTCCTTTTCTCAAGGGAGAACAATCCCAGTCTCTTAAGTCATTCCTCGTATTCCAAGTTCTCCATACCTTTTATCAGCTTCGTTGCTCGTCTCTGCACCCTCTCCAGCAGTTTTATATCCTTCTTTAGGTTGGGAGACCAATGTTGGACACAGTATTCCAAGTATGGTCTGACCATTGCCCTATAAAGCGGCATTATAACTTTCTACGATCTACTCATGATTCATTTCTTTATCATGCCTAACATTCTATTTGCTTTATTTGCCGCTGCCGCGCATTGTGCCGACAGTTTCAGGGTCCTATCTATCAGTACACCCAGGTCCTTTTCTTGTTCGCTCTTACCCAGAGTTGCACCTGACATTCTATACTCGTGTTCCTTGTTCTTTCTGCCTAAATGCATTACTTTGCGCTTTTCCACATTAAACTTCATCTGCCATTTCTCTGCCCATTTCTCTAACTGACACAAGTCATTCTGAAGTTCCTCGCTATCCTTCTACGATCTGATTGCCCGGCATAGCTTTGTGTCGTCTGCAAACTTGATGATCTCACTGGATGTTCCTTCTTCTAGGTCATTGATGAAAATATTAAATAAGATGGGCTCAAGTACCGAGCCTTGGGGCACACCGCTAGTCACTTTCTCCCAGTCTGAGAACTTCCCATTTATGCCCACTCTCTGCTTTCTGTTCTCCAGCCATTTGCCTATCCATCTTAGTATATCTCCTTCTGTTCCATGGCTTTGTAGTTTCCTGAGAAGTCTTTAATGTGGAACCTTGTCGAACGCTCTCTGGAAGTCCAAGTATATTATGTCCACCGGTTCTCCACTATCAATTTGTTTGTTCACGGTCTCAAAAAATTGAAGTAAATTCATTAAAACATGATTTCCCTTTCCTGAAGCCAAGTTGACTGGCTCTCATCAGGTCATATGTATCTAAGTGCCGGACTATGCTATCTTTAATCAGTGCTTCAACCATCTTTCCAGGGACAGACGTAAGACTCACAGGTCTGTAGTTGCCCAGTTCTCCTATTGATCCTTTTTTGAAAATTGGCGTGACGTTCGCTATCTTCCAATTGTCCGGTATCTGTCTAGTTCTAATTGACAGGTTGGCAAGTTTTTGCAAAAGCTCTCCGATTTCAACCTTGAGTTCTTTTAAGAATCTCGGGTGAATTCCATCAGGTCCAGGGGATTTGTCGCTTTTAAGATTGTCGATCTGGTAGTATATCTGGTCCAAGTCCACTTCTACTGTGGTGAGGCTGTCCTCTATTACTCCTTCTGGCTTCCCGCATGTGCTTGTGCTTTTCAGTCACTCAGCACAGTTTACACTACCAAGCCCTTCTTACGGTCTATCATCTTTTCAATATCTAGTGGGAGTGCTTGCCTTTTGTGGCAATGACACTCTGTTCTTATGGTTTTAAGGTTTTCTTTTCCTGTACAACTTCTATTTTTCAGTTTAGCCTGTATAGCCCTAACAAAGTTTTCAGTCTTCGACAACCCATCTCCTTGTTCCTGGGAAGCGCAATTGAATATCCTTTTAAACCAAGGTTTATAGTCCATCAAGGAGCACACCTTTTCATATCTACTTATTGTGCTCTGAGTGATGTATTATGCTCTTAATATTTTTTCAACATTTCTTGAGCCCTGGAGTCCTCCTTTGCATGGACAATCTTCTACCCATGTACTCTGTAATCACATGGAGCCACAAGGTCTCTCCAGTTATGTCATGAAGCTCAGAAAATCTGGCTTTGGGTAATTGCTTGCCTCTTTATCTTGACGATTGTCTGTTTTCATAGGGGAGCAAAATTCCCTATCAGACAAAATCAGCAAAATTATTCAGCTTAACCAATAGACTCCCAGCTCTGCAGCTTTCCATTCTTTTAAGTTCAGTGAAGCACTCCACGGGTGGACTTGTTGGCGACTCGCACCATTTATGAGCTGCCCTACTTTTGTTTCAGACTATACTCATTGCATTGTCTGGGAAACATGCATCTTTTCTGGATTGGACGAGCATGTCTGGGAAACATGCATCTTTTCTGGATTGGACAAGCATGTTTTTTTATATGTGTTTCCATTTTCTCATTTCATGTTGATGTCTTTGTTCAAACTATAACAGGTCCTCTTGCAATTTTTCACAATCCTCTTTCAATTTAGCAACTTTGAACAACTTTTGTGTCATCAGCAAATTTAATTATCTCACTAGTTATTCCCTTCTTTAGAGCATTGGTAGAAATCTGGAACGCTCTTCTGGAGGCTTTTATAGGGAAAAGCACCTTTCAGGGATTCAAGAAAAGGTTGGATAAGTTCCTACTGGAACAGAACATGTGCAGGTAAGGCTAGATTCAAATAGGGCACTGGTCTTCGACTTAAGGGCTGCTGCGTGAGCTGACTGCTGGGCAAGATGGACCACTGGTCTGACCCAGTAGCGGAAAATCTTATGTTCTTATGTTAAAAAGCAGTGATTCCAGCAAAGGCTCCTGGAGAACCCCACTTAGACTCTCACTGGCTACCCATACAAGCACGAATCCAATTCAAATTCCACTGCCTGATATTCAAAGCATTACACGGCTCTTCCCCCTCCTATCTAAACAACTGCTTAAACCAAATCTCCACCTCAAGACACAGAAGAACCTCGAACCCTTTCGCCTTCCCCCCACTCAAAGGCACACAACGCAAGAAAATGTTTGACAACCTTCTGGCAACACAAGCAGCAAAAATCAACCATTCCATCTCCAATCTTATGACAATATCAGACAACTTCAAAACATTCAGAAAAGAAATCAAAACCCTGCTTTTCAAAAAATTCATCCAAATATCTTAACCCCTCCTCTTTTACCTCCAGAAGATTCACCTACCTTCAGATAACCTTCCCCCAAATTACCCACCTTAACACCTTCCAATTAAACAAATACCATAAATAGATTGTAACCTACCCTCTCTAACTGCATTCCATATGTATTTTACATACAGTTCTTCACTGTCAGTTTAATTTCCATCCTATAAGTTCACATAGAATTTTTCTTTTTTCAACCATCTTTATTTTCTCTTCTTTATTAATTTCCAGGTACTTTAGTTAGATTGTGAGCCTTCGGGACAGTAAGGGAATTTTTTAAGTACCTTCTTACTTCTCATTTATAATCTTAATGTATACTTTCTTCAAACCGCTTAGAACCTAACGGATGTAGCGGTATATAAGAAATAAATTACATTACATTACATTACTATTTACAACTCCATAAACCCTTAACAACATACAATCCTATCCACCAAAAAGATTGCTTTTTACTTTTTTTTAACTTGCTCATGAATTAGACAGTTTGTTTAATCCCCAGTGAATGCTGTGTTTGCGATGCCAGTGAGCACGGAGGGAATCTAATCTAATCTAATCTTTGGTTTATATACCGGGTCATCTCCCAGTGGAGCTGAACTTGGTTTGCATATAATTAAGACTAGAGTACATAGCAGAAAACATAGGAGAGGGAAGAACTAATTAAAAACTAAAGTACATAATAAAAGCATAAGAAAAATAATTATAATATTATCATTTCATTGAGACTGTAGTTAAACCATTTAAAAATTGCAAGAACAAAGTTTTCAGGAATTTACAAAATAATTGTAGGTGGCCTAAAAGCCTAATGGAGTCAGGAAGTTCATTCCAGATCTCTTCAAACTTGAAAACAAAAGATCAGCTGAGCTTCCCAGCAGATTTAATTCCCTTAAAGGAAGGGAAGGCTTTGTGTGTTTCTCAAATGGCAAAGTCTAAGGGTGGTCCAACATAAGGGGACAAAAGGATCAAATATTCCATAGAGAAGCTTGAAGATTATACATGTGCATTTAAACTGGATCCTAAAGCGAACTTGGAGCCAGTGAAGTTTTATCAACAAAGGGGAAACCAGATCATACTTTCATTTCCCAAAAATGAGCTTAGCTACAGTATTCAGTATTAACTGAAGTCATTTTAGACTGCTCTGCTTAATGCCCAGATAAACTGAGTTACAATAATCTAGCTGAGAAAGTACAGTGGATTGTACCACTGAAAAATGCTCTTGATGGAATAGTGATCTGACCTTCCTCAACATGCGCAGACTAAAAAAAATTTTGTCAAGGAATTTATCTGTTCATGAAATGTAAGTGATGATTCCAAGATAACACCCAAGACTCTAGATGAAAAATCCATATGTAGTGAGATACCTGTTTTCAATGTGACAGAGGAAGAAGGGAGATTTTCTAATCTTGGCCCAATCCAAAGCAATTTAGTTTTGGCAGCGTTCAAGTTTCATTTGAATAGACAAAGCCCACAGTTAAAGTTTAGAAATGCAGTAGTCTATACTAGGGGCCAGGTTGTTAAGATCAGGATCAACTTCTAATAAAATGAAAATATCGTCTGCATAGGTAAATATAGTCTCTGCTGATGAGAGTCATATACAGTATACATTAAACAAGATTGGCGACAGCGTCCTGTGGCACCCCACAGCTGGATTTCCAAGAGGAGGAAGTCGCACCCTCCAAATATACTTCATAAGATTGCAATGAGAGGAATTTACTAAACCAATTCAGTACAATTTGGTTTAAACCATTATCTGATAACATACGAATCAAGATGTCATGATGAACGACATCAAACGCAGCCGACAGATCAAATTGCAACAATACCGCACATTTGTTTTGTATCTGTAAATTTTGAATCTTTGAAATTAATGATAATAGGAGAGTCTCTGTACTAATGTTTGGTCTAAACCAGTGGTCTTAAACTTGTGGCCCACCAGATACTATTTTGAGGCCCTCTGTATGTTTATCATAATCACAAAAGTAAAATAAAACAGTTTCTTGATCATATGTCTCTTTAGCTATAAATTAAAATATTTTTATTAAGACTTAGCCAAAAGGAAAGATTTATAAATTATAAAGAGTTTTACCTCATGCAAAATTGTCATTTCTTTAATAAGACATTAATTATTTTTTCTGAGGCCCTCCAAGTACCTACAAATCCAAAATGTGGCCCTGCAAAGGGTTTGAGTTGAGACCACTGGTTTAAACGAAATAGAAAATTTCTCCAAGTAGTTGGAAAGTTGGTTAGAAATAATTGACTCTATCATTTTTGTCAAAAGGGATATATTTGTGATCGGACGATAATGAGAGGGAACTGTAAGAGGAGTCTATAATGCCTTTGAAGCCTTTTTGCCTGACACAGCTTCAGTGAAACACTGGCTAGTCACCGTCAGCTTTGGGTTTCATTTGCATTTGCATTCAGCAAAGAAGACTATTGACCATAGATACCTATGAAAGATTATCAGCTTTAGGACTCTGTATAAATAAAGAAGTTTATTCGTCTTTGGCTGTTCAACATTATCTTTGGGACTAAAGCCGATTTTGGACTTGAGTTAAATATAAAATTTGAACATTAAATGTGCACAAAAGTTTGTATATTTATAAGTATTTAAGGATACTAAATGTACAGAGCATCTGTTTATTTATATGAAATAGTGCTATTGCTCTAAATAGAGTGGTTTGGTAGGAGGAGGTTTTTATAGCCTGTTCGCATGCAAAAGTATCAGCGATAGACTTGAGTCTGAGGCTTTTTCCTCCTTCTTAAACAAACTGTCTAATCCACGAGCAAGTTAGAAAAAAGTAAAAAGCAATCTTTTTGGTGGATGGGATTGTGTGTTGTTAGGGGTTTATGGAGTTGTGGGTTGATCGAGTACCTCTAAGTTTGTGATATTGTATTTTTTCACTAGGTAGAATCCCTACTATTTACCCTTCTCCATTGAGAATATTGACTATTTAAACTCACTCTCTGTTTTCTGTCTATCAACCAGTTTTCAATCCATAAAAGGATAAGTCTAATGTAGAGACTGAATAATAAGGGGAATAAAGCCCCCTGCGAAACACCATATTTGATCGGTTTTGGTTTCGATAGCGCATCTTTGAGCAGTACGCTTTGGGATCTATTATTCAGGAAGAAGGCGAACCATCGTAATGTAGTGTCTTGGATATCAATTTCAGAGAGCTGTGCAAGGAGGAGAGAATGATTAATAGTGTCAAACGCTGCGCTGAGATCCAGCAGCACCAGAAGGACATCATTATCCTTGTCAATGAGTTTCCAGCAGTCATGATGATGTCGAGAAGGACGGTTTCAGTACTGTAGAATTTCCTGAATCCCAGTTGGAAGGCAGATAGGGCTCCTTGTTCATCGATGAAAGAGTGTAATTGATTTAATACTGCTTTTTCAAGGATCTTGGAGACAAAGGGTAAGTTGAAGACAGGTCTAAAGTTGCTGGGCATGTTAGTGTCGAGTGTGGATTTTTTCAAGACCATTGACTGATGGCCATTGACTTCCAGCTTGCGGGCACTTTGCCTGTTTTAGAAAGGTGTTGATGAGAGGAAGGATGGAGTCTACAAAGGCATCTTTCACAACCTTCACTCTATTATGTATCCTTTCTGTTTCTTCCAGCCTGTCACAGTAGGATTCCCTCTTCTAGGCAATAACCCCTTTCAGTTCACTTACCCCTTTTTATTCTTCTTCCTATACTTCTAATCCTAGTTTCTAACGCAATAGGCAAATCAGTCTTGAACCTGTGGAATGTGAACCTCTGATTGAGAGATCTGGTGTAGAGAGCCTCATTTATATTTTCCAGCTCCACCTCCCTTCACTCTTTGCTGTGCTATATCTCTTCAGTTTTTCTCTCTACACATGAGATGGTAAGAGCCTGTCTGTTCTGCTCATGTTTAATTTTACTTTTCATTTGGTTTTCATCCAGTCTTGAGGCTTTTCAGTGCTGCAGAGGATCCCGGTATGTCCAGGATATCTCTGGCTGTGAGAGAACACAGAGGTCTATAGCCAGCAGGTAGCTGGCTCTGCAGGGCACCTGCCTGGCCAGCCTGCATTATTGGTTTGGAGGTTCAGGGACCATTCTCTTGGGAGCAGAGCTCACTCTAGGTTTTGTCCACATAGAGCTCGAGTGGAGGCTGAGTGGCCCTGTTTTGGTTTTCTTTTTTCTTTTTTTTTAATTCTTTATTCATTTTTTATTTTACATCAAGTGCACAGAAAATATCAACAATTAAATTAATACATAACTTGAAATTCCACAAATTTTCTCCTTAAATAAGATTTATCCCCATCACTCCCACCGTACTAATATCAAATAATATATATGTGTTGGTTTTCACACTTGTATCAGGCGCCTATTGTATTTCCTCCCCAAGTCTTCGCACTATAACCGGTGGAGGTTTGAGTACTCAGTCCTCCGAAGGGATTGAGGAGCAGTCTGAAGAAATATGCTAACTGGCAACAGCTCCTCAGATATTTACCAAAGTGATGGTTGTGGTAGCAGCACACTTTCACAGGCTCGATATCTGAGTCCATCCATACCTGGATGATTGGCTTATCAGGGCCCCATTGAAATTAGAGGGACACCAAGCAGTTCACCTGGTCATCCAGCTACTACAGAAATTGGACTTGGTGGTCAGCTTTCAGAAGAGTCACTTCATTCCAACTCAAGACCTGGAATACCTGGGAGTCTGGTTCGCCACGAGAGCAAACAGGGTGTTCCTTCTGCAGGCACACAAGGAGAGGCTTCTCTAATTGTTTTAAGCCTTGCTGAACAATCATGCCCCGATAGCCTGGCAATACTTGCAAGTTCTGGGGTCGATGGTTGTGACCATAAACTTGGGTGACCACTTCAAAAGTTGCTTATCTCCCATTAGAGTTCGCAAAGGGATCTATTATATCTACGGCTCCCTTGGTCGATGGAGTCTTATCGCAGTCTGGTCTGGTGGTTGAATTCTCACTCTCTTGCTCTCTCTCCAGAGGAGTTCTCCTCTGGATCTCCACATGGGTGATCTTGAAGATGGACACCAGCCTTTCTGGTTGGGGGGCGCTTGTGTAGACCATCTTCATCTCTGTTGTGACCCAGGAAGTGAAAGATTGGACGCCATGGTTCAGCCATGACCACAGGAGGGTCTTCTTTATGCTTTTCCTCCATGACCCATGGCGTCTTCTGCAAAAGAATTTGCAGGAGCCAGTCAAGAAGCCGCTCAGCACCGAGCAGCAGCGTCAAAGTGTGCTCCTGCTCGATGCTGCTCAGTGGCTGAAGAAACCTGATTTCGCAGCAGCCACCACCAACTGGGTTAGTGGGGCAGAGTGTGGAAAGCTCGCTCCTGCCCCCTGCCCTCTTTACCAGAGATCGGCAGAGGAGGTTCAAGGATAGGGTAAGGAGGGGGGACAGGGTGCAGGGCCTGGTGGCAGCCTGCAATAATTCTGGGAGGGGGGGCGCTTGCCCGAATATAAACTGGGGCCTTCATTTTTAGACCAATTTTTTGGCCCAAAAATCCCAGTTTATATTCAAGTATATACGGTAATTTATTTATGTATTTATTGCAAATTATTACAAGTAGTAACACTTGTTACAGAAAAACAGATAGGAATATTCATCAGCAGGAAAAATGTTTTAGAAAAATTATTTAAATCTTCCTTAGACTACAACATTAAGAGGAGAGGTCTAAAAACTAGGAGAAAGATAAAAAGAAAAATCATAAGAAACAAAGGCTACTCGCTTGACAATCCGTTCCAATTAAACATTCTGCTATCTTTCCTTTCCCCAGTGAGACTCTTAAGGTCCAGAAAGATCTCAATTGATCTGAAGCAAAGAATACATACTTATTTCCAAGGTAATACACCATACATTTACATGGATATGCTAACAGGAAAGAGCCCCCCACCCTTTTCACTTCTCTCATTGAAAGAAATTATTTTCTTCTATCATGTGTTAATTTCACTACATTTGGATATATCCAAATTTTTTGTCCACAAAACAACTTTTGAAAGTTATGAAAATTTAATTTCAGTAATGTATTTAAATCTTGCTTAAAAACCAATGAAACAATCAAGGTTGCTTTTCTACCACCTCTTTATGTGAAATCTCTTAACACATTAGAAATATCTTCCAATGGATTAAGTTCTTCTTGAGCTTTCTCTTGGTGTTGAAGTTGATTTCTACTCAACCCCAATCCTCCATTTATCAATCGTTGCGGTAGATAATATATTTTATTAATTAGTCTTTAAGCCCGTTACATTAACGGGTGCTAGAATATATGTATGTCTGTCTTTCATTCTCTCTCTCCCCTTGGCCGCTTTCTGTCTCTCTCTTTCCTCGGCTGTCAACCATCACCCCTTGCCTGTTCCACCTGTCCAGCAGTAGGCCTTCTCCCTTCCTTTTATCTGCCCCTGTCCAGCAGCACTCCTTACCTGCTCCCCCTGTCCCTCTTCCCTGCTCCCCCTGTCCAGCAGCACTTCTTCCCTGCTCCCCAGTCACTCTTCCCTGCTCCCCCTGTCCAGCAGCACTTCTTACCTGCTCCCCTGTTTCTCTTCCCTGCTCCCCTGTTCCTCTTCCCTGTTCTCCCTGTCCAGCAGCACTCCTTCTTTTCTCCCCCTGCCCCTCTTCCCTGCTCCCCCTGCCCAGCAGCACTTCTTACTTTCTCCCCCGACCCTCTTCCCTTCTCCTCCTGTCCAGCAGCACTCCTTACCTGCTCCCCCTGTCCAGCATGCGGCTCCTCTTCTTTAAAAGTATGTCTGTATTTTTTTTTGTTGTCTGTCTCCTTGCCTGCTGTATGTCTGTTTGTCATTTGTTTCCTGTGTCTCTCTCTCTCCTTAGTGTTTTGTTATTTTTTCAATGTGTCTCTTTAGCCCCCTGTCCTTCTGTGAGTGTCTGTGTGTCTCTAGTCATTAAGCCCGTTACATTAACGGGTGCTAGAATATATGTATGTCTGTCTTTCTTTCTTTCTGTCTCACTCCCTGCCCTTGTGTCTTTCTTCTTTTCTTTCTGTCTCCCTCCCTCCTATTATTTGTCTTTCTTTCTATTTGTCTCTCTTTCTGCCCCCTATAAAGCATTTATCTCCCCTTGTCCACTTTCCTGTACAGTAGCCATATCAGCATTCCCTCCCCCTCCATTTCCTTGTGCATCTGCATTTCCCCCCTCCCTACTTCCCTGTGCAGCATTTTCCTCCCTCCCCACTTCCCTGTACAGCAGCTGCAGCAGCATTTCTTCCCCTGTCCATTTTCCTGTGAGAGCCGGGTGAGAGCTGCTACCCTCAGCTGTTTTTTTTTTTGTTTGTTTTTGTAGTTGAAAGCCGCAATTAGGGTTCGCCGGCCACCAGCGCTCAGCCGCACCGTGAGAGCCGGGTGAGCGCGGCGACCTCCAGTTGTGTATTGTTTTTTGTTTTTTTTTAGTTGAAAGCCGCCGCCGCAGCTCTTCTCTCGATCCTGGTGCAGAGCGGGAGGCAGGGCCTCAGCACCGGCCGGGCGGCTCGCGCCGCCGGCCCCCAGGAGTTCGAGGTCGGCGGCGGACATGCCTGGTGTGCCATGGTGTAGGAGGAACAGAGATCGGTGGCGGCGCAAGGTGGAGAGCAGGTGGTGACGTAAAACGTGCGCATGCGCACTCGTGTTTCCACGACGGATCAGGGAACACGACTTTTGAGTGCGCATGCGCGGCCTACTTTTTTATTATATTAGATAGGAGGAATGGCCTGAACAGGCACAGAAAGAATCTCAGTTAAATTTTTTTTTAAGAAATCCACTGGAGAAAGAAGGACAGATTTGGGTAAGTTCAACATTCTTAGATTAATATTATAGTTCCCAATTTGTTCCATTTTCCAATGGATTATATTTTTATACTTAATAATCTCAGTAACTGTCTCTTTAAGGCCTTTCACTTCACTCTGAACCTGTATAACTTGATTTAAAGATTCATTTTTCACCATATCTCAAGTTAAGAGATAAATTCTCAATCTTCCCAGCCAACTGAGAAATTTCTTGTACTGATTTCTCAACAGTAATATCCAACTTTTGCAGGACCCTCCAAATCCTCTCCAGGGTAATCGCTGGGAGAGCAGTTAGAGAACTAACTAATTCCTTACTCACAGCATAGGAAGTTGATTCATCGGGCCTTCCCTCCTCTTGATCCCCCACAACAGTGACCTCATCAGTCCTTGCTTCAGTCTCAGGTCAGCCCCATACCTGTGCTGAGCATGGCGACATGATAGCAGCCAGCGGGGACAGAGTGGTATCCTGTCCCAAAAAAGAGAGCAGGTCTCCTTCCCTGCTCTCTACCACAGGAACATAAGAACATAAGAAGTTGCCTCGTGATTCCAACTGTGAATCGGTCGAGGGTGGCTTGAACCAGGGGAGAAGTGCGAACCAGAGAGGACACAGTCTGAACAATCCCCTTTCTCTTCATGTGGGGCATCTTCAAAAAGAAAACCCATCAAGGTAAATTTTCAGCTTTACCTCTCTTTCTGACTAACACCGTCGACAAGTCAAGCTGCCATATTGGCCCCTCCTCCTGAGCTCAAGAACTGCCCTTCCTGAGTTTTACAATGTTCTCTGTAATATATACAAATTAAACCAAAATAGCATTAGGGAAAATATTAGGCGTAGTTATTAAATATGCTTTAGTCATATCTCTACTTTGACTTGCTCATTGTTATTAGCATGTACCAGCAATGATCTTTGATGCAGATTATTTGAATTTTGTGTGTTAGCAAGTTTGGAAATTATCGTTAGATATTACATTGGCTAGCAAATTATGGTTTTCTTTTTTCTCTCATATTATAGGGGGTTCGTGGTATTCCGAGTGATCACTTAAATAGAATATTAGCTTCTGTTGAATGTCAGAGAGAAGAAAAGAAAAAGGAAGTTCCTGAAATTCAGCAGATTCGAGAGCATCTTATCCATCAAATGAGTATGAGACTTGAGAAGAGTTCACCCTCATCTGGTAGATTGGCATCCACCTCCCAGCTCTTCTTAGAAGGTAAGAGGAATGAAGATTGCAACAGTTTCTATTTATAACAGAAGCCAATAAATCTATTTATTATAAGAGAAATGCAAACTAGCAGAATTCGACTTTTGCAACAAATGCCTTAGAACACTTAAATTTAAGGAGATTGCTTTCATAAGTAATAGGAATATATTGCCCAGGGAGTTAGTTCTATAAAGCATGCTGCAATGAAGATATGAGCCTGGAAGTTAGGGGTTGGACATGTTAGTCCTACCATGGCTGGAAACTGGGCTCTTGTATGTGTTTCCCCCCCATGGCCCATGCTAGGTTGAATCATTTGCAGAATTGCGAGTCATCCAGGGATCATAGTCCTAGTGGTGCTTGATTGACTCCGCAGACCATGTTATGCGGACCTAGTTTGCCTCCAGAGGTCGAAGGCCTCAGGCTCGCCGTCCAAGTGGATCTTCTCACTCAGGGAATAGGCTCTATCAAAAATCCGGAACACTTTGGGCTTACAGCATGGCTTTTGAGCAAGTGGCCGTGACAAGCAAGGGTTATTCAGATATGGTCATCTCCACTCTGCTTAGAGCTAAGAAGCTGTCGACAGTAGCAGCCTATGCCAAAGCTTGGAACTCCTTTTGGCACTAGTGTGCTGTGAATGATGTAGAGCCCTTATGAGCTTTTTTTTTTTTTTCCATTATATTTTTATTTTCAAATTTTACAAAAAGTGTACATAATAATAAAATACATTTGATAAATGCATGGTATCACTTTTATATCTAACACAATGTATGTCTGAATTTGATTTTCCCCTTCACCCTCCCCCCACCCTTTTATTGCTTTAATATAATATTTTTAATTTTCAAATTTTATAAAAGTATACAACATATTAGAATACAATTATTCAATAACATATTTATATCTAATACAATATATTCTGGATAAATTTATTCATTTTCCCTCCCCCCACCCTTCTATTATTTTTTAATCATATGTTACATTTTGTATCATATATTATAATATATTATATATAAATTGTTTTCCTTACCCCCCCTATATGTGTGTCATAAAAAAAAAAAAAAAATCTCTAAAAGAAGAAAAGAAGAAAAAGTATTCTATTATTTATTCATTACAGTATTTTGTCAATGGCCCCCATATTTTTATAAATTTATTATATGTCCCCTTTTGTATTGCTATTATTCTTTCCATTTTAAAAATATGGCATATTGTATTCCACCAAAATGTGTAATTTAGGTTGTTGTAATTTTTCCAATTATTAGTTATATGTTGAATGGCAACCCCTGTCATAATTAATAAAAGCTTATTATTTTCTGGTGAAATTTGACTTTTTTTTTCTCATCATTGTTCCAAATAAAATTGTATCATATGATATTGCAATATGATTTTCCATTATTTTATTAATTTGTGGCCAAATTGAATTCCAAAAAATTTTAATATAAGGACAATGATATAATAAATGATCTAATGTCCCTGGTTCTAGATTACAGTGCCAGCATCTATTAGACTTAGTACTGTCTAGTTTTTGCAAACGAGTAGGGGTCCAAAAAGCTCTATGTAATAAAAAGAACCATGTTTGTCTCATAGACGCTGACACTGTACATCCCATTCTCCAAGACCAAATTAGTGGCCATTGAGATGCATTAATTTGATGTCCAATCTCTATGCTCCAAATGTCTCTTAGACCATTTTTTGGTTTTTTAATTAAATATCCAGATATTAATTTATACCACAATGCGGCTTGATGTCCTAGGAAGTCTGCTTTAAAGCATAAGAACTTTAAACTATATTGATTGTTTAATGATTTCCATTCAGGGAACCCAACCTGAATGGCCTGCTTCAATTGCAACCATTTAAAACTTTGTGTTTTATTAAGACCAAATCTATGTTGCAATTGTGAAAAATCCAGCAGTTTACCTTCTGAAATAACATCGTCTAGAGATCTAATGCCTGCAATAATCCAGTTCTTCCAAAGGATTTGAGTTCCGCCAATTTTGATCTTGGAGTTTATCCATATGGATTGATTAGTTGATTTGTATATTGGGATGGGTGTTAATTTATCAATAAATCTCAATGTTTTCCAAGTATCCATTATTATTTTATTTTCTTTGTATCTTTTAGGTATATTAATACTTGGTATATGAACTAAATTTAGGGGAAACATAAGGCGCCATTCCAAATATAACCAATCTGGTGCATTATCTATAAGTTCTGGGAGGATCCAATACATACCCTGACGTAGAATATAGGCTTGATGGTACCTATAGAAATTTGGAAAATTTACCCCTCCCTCCTTAATTGATTTTTGTAAGGTTACTAAAGCTATTCTAGGTGTTTTACCAAGCCAAAGAAATTTTGTTAAAATTCTATTAAGCTTTTTATAAAAGGACCCCTGAAAATAAATAGGTATCATACTCATTTGGTAGCAAACTACAGGCAACATCATCATTTTAATAGTTTGAACTCTTCCCCACCAAGAAATATGTAATGGGTTCCATTGCTCACATAACTCCGTAACTTTTTTTAATACATATTTTTCATTTTCTTTTACAGTATCTTCAATTGTTTTTTTAACTTGAATGCCTAGATATTTAAATCCTTCTTCTTTCCATATGAATGGAAAAATATCAAATAATCCTTTTACACAGTAAACATTCAAGGGTATAATTTCAGATTTATTCCAATTAATTTTATAACCTGAAAATTTGCCAAACTTATCAATTAATTCCAATAAAGAAGATAAGGTAGACTCTGGGTTTCTCAAATAAAGCAAAATATCATCCGCATAAGCCGAAATTTTATATTCCATATCTGAATATGGAATACCTTGTATCTCCCTCGTTTGCTGTATTGCTAACAATAAGGGTTCTAATACAACATCAAATAACAAAGGAGATAACGGACATCCTTGTCTAACTCCCCTCTGCAATTGAAAACCATCAGATATCTTATTATTAATATTTAATCTTGCAATTGGGAAGCTATACAAAGTTTTTACCATTTGTATAAATCCAGAACCTATACCAAACCATTCTAAAGCCTGATACATAAAATTCCATTCTACTCTATCAAATGCTTTTTCAGCATCTAATGAAACTGTAAAAGCCGGTTCATCCATTTTTTTTGACAAGTTTAGCATGTGAAATAATAGTCTAGAGTTATTGGAGGAATGTCTTTTAGCAACGAAACCCGTTTGATGTATATCTATAATATGTGGGAGAGCTTTGGCTAATCTCAAAGCCAAAATTTTCGCCAAAATTTTATTATCAACATTTATCAAAGATATAGGCCTGTAGTTCGAAACCAAAGTAGGATCTTTATTTGGCTTAGGCAAAACAATTATTATTGATTCAGCCATAGTACCTTTTATATTACCTTTTATAAGTTGTGTCTGATATAATTTTAATAAATGTGGGGAGAGGATATTTTGAAATGTTTTATAAAATTCTACTGTGTAACCATCACCACCTGGAGCGGATCCAACTCTAAGAGATCTCAATGCTGTTTCTAATTCTTTTAATGATATAGGTTCTTCTAAACTTCGTTTTATATGATCAGGAATCTTAGGTCCATTTATTAAATCTAAAAATTTTTTTCCATCTTTTTGTTTCTCCAAATAAGGTTCGGAAGAATATAGATCCTTATAAAAATTTAAAAATTGTTTTAATATTATATTTGTTTGATTTGTTATTATACCATTATCATCTTTTATTCCATTAATATTAGTTCTCCTTTTTTTTGCCTTAAGATAATTTGCTAATAATTTTCCCGCCTTATTAGAACTTCCATAATACACTGCTTGTTTGGAAAACAAATCTTTTCTTATCATTTTTGAAGTTAATTCATTATATTTACCTTTTACTTTCAAAAGAGCTTGCAAAACTTCATATTCCCATTTACTTATCAATTTAGCTTCTAATATTTTTATTTCTTTTTCTAATTCTATATATTGTTTTTTAATTTGTTTCCTAATAAAAGCTGAATATGATATGATATTACCCCTCATAGTTGCTTTAAATGCATCCCATACATTCTCTATAGATGTATCTTCCACTAAATTTATTTGAAAAAATTCATTAATTTGTGTTTTGAAATTTTTCAAAAATTTGTCATCCACAAGCAATGCATTATCAAATCTCCAAAGAGGTCTATTATTTTCTAATTGATCTAATTGTAATTCTATCCATATTCCCGCATGATCCGAAATGATAATAGGATCAATGGAGGCTTTAATCACTTGTTGCACTTTATTTGTCGAAACAAAAATATAATCTATTCTTGAAAATGATTTATGAACCTGTGAACAAAAGGAATATTCCTGATCATTAAAATGAAGAATACGCCATATATCTTTCAAATCACATGATCTAACTAAATTATCTAGACCTAAAGATTTAATATTTTTACCTGGTTTTTTATCCAATAATGGATCCATTACAGCATTAAAATCTCCAGCCACCACTAAATTAGAGGCAGCCAGTGGTAATAACATATTTTGTAGCTTTTTGAAAAATTCTGATTGATTCGAATTAGGGGCATATATATTAAATAACGTCAGGGTATCATTTCCCATACCTATATCGATATGTATCCATCTTCCATGTGGATCTGAATTTTTTACCTTTATATTGGCCATACATTTTTTATTAATAAGGATTGCAACCCCTGCTTTTTTACCCACTGCTGGAGCAAAAAAACATTCTTTTATCCATCCACCTGATAATTTCTGTGATTCCTTCATATTAAGATGGGTCTCTTGCAGACAGTAAATATCTGCATTTTGTTTTTTTAAAAATGTTAATATTTTTTTCCTTTTAATTACGTGATTCAGGCCATTGACATTAATAGAATATATTTTAAAAGACATTATATATTTTAATACTTTTCATTATCTTATTCTTCCTCTCCTCTTTCATATTTAATATCCAAAAAATTTTCTTCACGACACACATATTTAACCCTAATGTATCTCCCTTAATTATTCTAATAAATATTCTCCTTATCCCTCCCTTTCCCTCCCAATACATTGGCTGCTTAAGGATACACATTGGAACTGTAATCCTAACATTCTCCCCATTCCAGGCAATCAATATTCAATTGTTTAAACAAATTTCCCTTCTATCTATCTATATTGATCTTTTATATTTATTTAATCATTTTCCATAACATTTTATTAATGTATCATTATCCATTTAACAATATGTTAATTTGTATTTCCTTAGTATTATGATTTCAACATATAATTATTTTAAACATATATGCAGTGTATTATTTAATAATTTTCCTATACATTTCTTCAAATATTTCGATATGTTATATTTTCTAATTTTTCATAGAGTCTTCAAAACCATCTTAATGTATTATGTTAATATATCATAGGTTCTGGTTTAGAGAGAAAATCTTTTAGTTTTTCGGGATCCTCAAAATATAAGGACTTGTCTCCAGATGACACTCTCATTTTCGCCGGGTAGTATAGACCATATTTAAATCCTTTTTCTTTTAGTAGAGGTCTCATGTCTAGTAGTCTTTTTCTTTTAGTTGCTGTGTTTTTGGCGAAGTCTGGTAAAAACCATAATCTTGATCCTTTATAATTTAGGTTTTTATCTTTTTTTGCTGCATTTAGTATCTCTAGTGCTTGTTGGTATCTCAGCATTTTGAAAATTATTGGTCTTGGTCTGTTTTTGTTTTCTAAATTTTTAATTGGGATTCTGTGCGCCCTTTCAATTTCAATTGGATGTTTCAAGTCTAACTGTAGTATTTTTGGAATTAAATTCTCAAGGAAAAGGATAGTATTTTTTCCCTCTAAATTTTCTTGTATTCCAAAAAGTTTGATGTTTTTCCTTCTTCCTCTATTCTCGTAATCCTCCAGTTGATCTTTTAATTTATTTAATTCCAAGTTGTCGTTTTTACATCTTTTTGATTCACATTCTATAGTTTCCATTTTTGATTCTAGTTCAGTTGTTCTTTTGTTGTTAACTTCCATTTGTCTATGAATATTTAAAATTTCTTCTTTCATTTCCGACATATTAGTTATAGTTTCCTTGAGCATTTGTTTGATTTGTTTTAGTTCTTCCATAACTTCTGTTTTGCTTAATGTGTCTGATTCTTCGATAGGAAGTGGTATCTTGCTTGGAGTTATTTGTTCTTGTTTCTGTCTTTTTGCAGATGTACCAGCCTCATTTTTGTTTTGTCTGGTACTTGCCATGTTATTGTTTTATTTTTCTTGGTTATTATTATTATTTCTTGTATTTAGTCTTTTAGATTTGGTATTCTTAGGTTTTTAATCTCTTTTCTTCCAAGATTTTGTTCTATCTTTTGAAGTAGAAATTTTTCTTTTTAAGCTCTTTTCTTTTCCTTTACCTATGTCAGTTTGAAAATTCTTTTCTCACTTTCACTTTTTCAATGAAGTAGGGGAACTTTTTTTTTCTCCTCTCACAAGCCCAATCGCAGCCCTGATTAAGGAGAGCAACACTTTTTTTTAGAGTTATTTTTCCTATTTTGACCAACTTTAAGCAATTTTCTTCTGTTTTTTCTCAGCGTCTCTCAATTTCCTCAATGTCTTGCTGTTTCAGTTTTTTAAAGTTCCGTTGAACCTTTTCTCTGTCTCCTCTCTCACAAGCCCAATCGCAGCTTTGTCAGAGGAAAATAATATTCAATTCAGTATTTATTTTAGTAAGCTGATATTTATTTGTCTTCAGCGCTTCGGCACTTAATTATTGAGAGAAAATGCAAGTATTCCTCTCTCTCAATTTTTTTTTTTTTTTTAATCCCCTTTTTTATCAAAGAATAATATTTTTCCTTTTTTGGTTTTAATATATCTGGTCAGAATACAAATTCTTTCACAATTTCTCCAATCAAATTGTTTGATCTCTCACTTGTACTTCGCGGTTTCAGTGCTGCATTCAAGTTTAATGAAACCGCCAAAAATACAATTGGTTCTCTGCCTTCCCGTTTCTTGTCTGCACTTATCTCACTTCAACTGTAGTAATTCAGGTTTTTTTTTGGTTATATCTGATCGGAACACAATCTTTCTTCACAATTTCCCAATCAGATTATCTGGTTATTCACATTCATCTCGCTGTATCAGTATTGCTTTCAAGCCTCTTGAAACTTTTGAAAACACAGACAGCTCTCAGCTTTCCTGACTCTTACCAGCTTTTTTCTGTTTCTGTTATATTTGTTCAGAATATAAACTTTTTTCCTTTTTTTTTTTTTTCCACAATTTCGCCAAACTGTTTGATCACTCACATCTACTTCGCGGTTTCAGCGCTGCATTCAAACTTCATAAAACCGCCATTACAAACGGTTCTCTGTCTTCCCGACTCTTATCAGCACATATCACGCTTCAAATGTAGCAATTCAGCTTTTTTTTTTTCTACAGTTATATCTTGTCAGAACACAACCTTTCTTTACAATTTCTCAATTAAACATACATCTCGCAGTCTCTTGAAATCGCCGAAAACACAGACAACTCTCTATTTCCCGACTCTTGTCAGCTTTTTTTTTCAGTTCACATTCATCTCGCAGTCTCAGCACTGCTTTAAAGCCTCTTAAAACCTCCGAAAACACAGACTGCTTTCCCGATTCTTATCAGCTATTTTTTTTTGTATCTGGTCGGAATATAAACATGTACTTCAGCGCTGTATTCAATTTTATGTAACCGCCAACACAAACGGCTCTCTGCTTTCCCGACTCTTGTCAGCACATACCTCTCTTTAAATGCCGCAATTTAGGATTTTATCTTGTATCTTTTGTTCAGCTTTTTATATATATATTTTCTATATAATTATTTTGAAGGAAAAATAATTTTTTTTTTATTTCATTGCCTGGATGGTGAGGAGCTTCACGATCACACCTCCATCCGTGCTCGCGTTAAGCCACGCCCCCTCGCCCTTATGAGCTTTGATTTCGGTAGTCATGGACTTTTTGCAAGAGGGACTTCAGAAGGGTCTGTCAATTGGATTGCTGAAAGTGCAGATAGCAGGCCTTTCATGGTCCAAGCTTGGGGGGGAATTGAAAAAACAAAAAAGAAAGGAAAATAAAGACGCGGGCACAGCGACTCAACTGAAACTAACCAAACAAGAGGGACAACGAGATCGCGCGAAGCAAGGGAGCAGTGCTTCTGGCTCCGCGGAAAACAGAGAACAGAGGAGACGCATGCCCTAGACCGGGCAGGAGGGGCATGTGCGCGCGCATGCGTGGGCCAATCACAAGCTTGAAGGTCTATCAAGGAAGTCTGCTTGCGAAAACGTCCACTAGGTGGCTCCGTCGGTGACGTTACCCACATGTCGAGAATATCTGCCTGCTGTCCCTGGATAACACCTGTTAGGTAAGTAACTGTGCTTTCTTATAGATGTGTCTAGTTTTCCTGAAGCCTCACCCTGTTTCACCTGCCTTCTGCCTTAAAATCAGTCTGAATTTGGAGAATTCTCTGTCTCTCACATGAACTGGGAGGATATATATAAAAAAGGAAAACACTCAAGAATGTAAAGTCTGGTTTAAGTCTCTACTTGATAGCAGGACATGCGAGTAGCTACAAGCGCTATATATGTCTGGTTTGAGCAGTTACTTGAATACTATAATGTTAATTGATATGTTTGTTACAGAGCAGAACAAATTTGTAGTGTCAGGGATTTTTTCTCATTTCCCTCCTTCTGGATATGTCTTTCATTACAGTATTACTTGATTGTTTTTGTACAAACTGAGGGGGCAGGAACAACTCCCTGAGAAGGAACCAGAGTTAAAAAGATGATTGACAGCATTCTGTAAACAACTTGTGGGTTCAGATGCACAACCCTAGTGTTCAGGACCACTAGTCACATCTACAAGAAAGAAGATTATCAAGGTAAGAACCTAATCTTTTTATATGGCATTTTGAGTTGCACTTGCAAATATGGCTGCATGGCCAATTTGTGTGCACAAGTTAATTGTATAATGAGTCAATCAATGTCGATTATTGGCCACTAACTAGCAATTATTGGCTCCAATTAAAATTTATGCTTACATCTTTTCAGGCTTATTCTATAAAGAGATGCATGTAAAGTGCATGGAACTAAAAAAAAGGGGCATGGCCATGGAGGGGCAGGTAATGGGCGTTCTGAAAATTTATACGCACTGTTATAGAATATGCCTTATCTACACCTAAGTTAGGTTTAAGGATTTACACCATCGAGCGGCAATGGTTCTATGGCCTGAATATCCAACAATCTTTGTGCAGTGGCTTGTACTTTGACCGCCTTGTCCGGGCAACCTGCGGGAGAATACACAAACTAATTGTCAGAGGCTGGTCAAATTCCAGCTTGTAGCTGGACTGAATGTCCAGAACCCATAGGTCTGACAAAATGTGCGCCTAGGCCTGCAGGAACGCTGAGAGCTTGCTCCCTATATGCAGAGGGACTTCCCTTGGCCTGGCGTCATTGTGCCTTATTGGCAGAGGGAGCAGAACGGAAAGCAGAAGGCTGAGTAAGCCTGAAGTCAGAGAACCTCTGCTTGTAGCCCTGGGAGAATCTCTGAGATGTGGATCTGGAATATGGGCGGAAACACAGGGAGCCACTGAAATGAGAGCAGCCTGAGCCTCTAGAAGTTCTGGGTCTGCTATCAGGCAGAGTCTTAGGGCAACGGTCCACCACAGAATTCATGAGATCATCAGTTAGCTTAGCGATGATTAAAAAAAGGTTTGGATAATTTCCTAAAAGAAGTCCATAGGCCATTATTGAGATGGCTTGGGGAAAATCCACTGTTTATTTTAATCTAATCTAACCTAATCTAATCTAGGATTTATGAGTCACGCTGTGCCTAAAGAGGTTTAAAGCGACTTACAGAACAATTTGTCAATACTGTTTAGTGCAAAGTAATAAAGTAGTGGTGCATTATAGAACCTATGGGATTCTATGATGTGGAGATTGTCATAACATGTGGTCAACAAGATAATATGGGTTCTGGGATGTTACAGGAAGTATATTACATAAGATTACATTACATAGGGTTTCATTGCCCACAACACAGTGAGAAGAGCTATTACAGTTGATGCAAGATGACGCAATTGACACAAGATAGCGTCTGCTAAAGTCGCAAGCTGGCAGTTGATAGTGTACTTGGTGCCAGTGTGGTGATGGGGTGAAGAATGTTTACGTGAGTCAGTTTCCTCAAGTGTGTTATATGATCAAGTCTGGTTTGTCTCTAATGATTGAGTATCTGGAGTCGAAGAGAGAGGTCTTTAATTTTTTGTGAAATGTAAGATATTTTGGTTCAGATCTGATGATTGTTGTGAGATCATTCCATAATTTTGCACCAATGAATGTAAACATTATGTTGAAAATGTGTTTATACTTGAGGGTTTTTGTTGAGGGGAGGTTCAGCTGTATTCTGTTAAGATTTCTGGGTAGAGAGGGCCAAGTTGGGGTGAAGAAGTGGTGCGGCGGAGTTTCTGTGAAGTATGTGGTACATGAGGAAGGATGTTTTGAAATTTATTCAAGATGAGATGGGTAACCAGTGTAATTGCTTGAGAAAATTAGAGATTGAGTCGTATTTTTTCAACCTGAATATGAGTCTTATCGCCGTGTTTTGTATAAGCTATAGTTTGCAGATAAGGGTGGTGTTGATGCCTACATAAATGGAGTTGCAGTAATCCAGCTGTGATGGGATTAGCATCTGCATGAGTAATGCAAAGTGTTGTTGATGGAAGCATGGTCTGAGGAGTCTCAATTGTCTCATTGTGAAGAAGGCCTTTTTCCAAAGGTTGGAGACTTGTGGTTCAATGGATAGCGCAGAGTCTAAGATGACACCTAGCACTTTAGAGGATTTTTCTATTGCAAGGGTGTTCCCTGAAGAGAGGGTGACATTTGTTGGAGCTGTTTGTAGTGGGCTGTGAAACCAGAGAATTTTGGTCTTTGATGCATTTAGTTTGAGTTTGAAGATTGTAGCCTATATTTTTATTTTGTCTATGCTGACTGAGATTGTTGTGATTGTATCAGATTGGTTGTTAGTTAATGGGATGAGGAAAAGGTTGTCATCTGCATAGGATAGTATGCATTCGTTGTCGTTAAATTTAATATTGCCTAGTGAGCTCATAAATAAATTGAACAAAATTGGGGAAAGTGGAGAGCCTTAGAGTACTCCACAGAAGTCCTTCCAGTTTTTGGAGAAGATTCTGTTTTTCCTGGTGAGGTATTCCCTTTTTGTGAGAAAAGCTTTAGGAGGAGATGATGGTCTACCGAGTCGAATGCAGCGGAGATGTCGAATTGGAGAAGAGCTGCTTGCTGGCCTATGCTTAGAGTCTGCTTGATTTTTTTGGTTGGAGTCAGTATGAGTAGTTCTGTGCTGTGCTACAGTTGGAATTCGAACTAAATGAGATGCAAGCATGAGTGGTGTTCCATATATGTTGTGAGTTGCTTGTTTATATGGGTTTCCAGGAGTTGGGTAAGTAGGCATTTCAGCAATAGGTCTGTAATTTGAGAGAGAGAAGAGATCTGCATTCTGTGATTTAGGTATTGGCATGAGAGATGTTTTTCCCATTTCTTCCAGAAGTTGACCCTTGTCTAGAATGTTATTTAGGAGTTTGGTGATCCAGGTGATGATTGCTTCCGGTACGGAAGTGAGAAGGTAGGATGGACAGTTGTCAAGGGAGCTACAGCGGGTGGATAGCTTGTTTAGTAGATTTTTTTTGTCTCAAAGGTCGATAGTGGGGTGAAGGAGTTCCATATTTGGTCTGCATGGCAGGGCTCCTGTGGGCTCTCGTGTGTGAGGTGTGTTGGTCTCTGAATGATGGTCATTTTGGATAAGCAGCATAGAATCTGATTTGCTAATTAGAATCTGGCTAGGTACTTGGGACCTGGGTTGGCCACTGTTGGAAATGGGATACTGTGCTTGATGGCCCTTCGTCTGTCCCAGTATGGCAATTCTTATGTTCTTATCCAGGCCCTTGCAAAATAAGAATTGCCCTTTAAAGGGAGGTCTAGCAAGAGTAGCATTAGAGGTGGAATCACCAGCCCATTGCCTAAACCAGAGCATTCTGTGAGCAGAGATCAAATATGCTGACACCTTACCCAAGACTTGCATAAGGTCATACAGAGCATCAGCAACATAATCCACTTCAAGTAAAAGAAACTAAGGAGGAGGCTCCACAGCATCACTCTCCAGAGTACACAGCCTGGACAAACAAGCACGTGTGATAAAGGATGCTGCTGAAGGTGCTTTGACTCCCAAAGCCACCGACTCAATAAGTCTCCTGAGAACCACATCCACATGGTATTCCTGCATGTCCTTGAGCACTGCACCAACCTCACTGGGAAGAGAGGTGCACCTAATCACTTATTTGTATCTTTTCTCGTTTCACTACATGTTTTTGAGGTCGGTGACCACAATATTCAACTTGCGGCCTTACCATGGAGCTATAGAGAGGCATTAAGGCATTGACACATTCTTTTTTTTGTATTATTCTTTATTGATTTTCCATGTATCAACAGTTCAATACAGAAGTATATAAACATATAATAAATCAAGAAAAGCACATTCATCTTACAGGCATACATGAGCCTTTAAACCCACCCACCCATCCAATAACTAGTCAACAAAAACATAAATACATAGATTCTTTCAATAACCTTTCCCTATTTAAAGTAGTAATGTAATCTCATCCTCCTCCCACCCACCCTGGATGTATGTATTCAAAGGGCTAAAATTAAGATAAAAGTATCTCTCCCCCAACCCTCACCCTTCCCTAGATGTGTATGGAAATAAACAAAAATTAAAGATAAAAGACAACTATAATGAAGAAATAAAAAAATGTCAGTGGTCCCCAAACCAATTTAAATAAATTGCTATGCCCCAACATATCAGCATTCATTTTCTCATATCTATAGCTTAAACAGAAATTCGCTCACCAAAAAGGAAAATTGAGGCGATCATAATTTTTCCACTTACGAGTTACCATCTGCATGGCTATCCCGGTCATAATTAGAAAAAGCCGGCATCCTTTGTTTGACACATTCTTTGTTTTATTTCTATTTTATTAATAATTCCTAACATTGTTTGCTTTTTGGCCACTGCTACACACTAAACAGAAGATTTCAATGTAATATCACTGATGACACCTAAATCCTTTTGTTTGGTGGTGCCTCCTAATGTGGAACCTAGTATCACATAACTATAATTTGGGTTATTCTTCCCACAACATATATCACCTTGCACTTGTCTATATTAAATTTCATCTGCTATTTGGATGCTTAGTCTTCCAGCCTTCTAAGATCCTCCTGCAATTTCACACCATCTGCATGCAATTTAACAATTTTGAATAGATTCATGTCATCTGCAGATCTGATCACCTCAGCCACTGTTCCCATTTTCATATCATATTTTTTTTTTTTTAACCCAACAGTCCCAGTATAGATCCTTGCAGTACTCCACTGTTGAGAGGAACCTGGACTATAGCTATGTGATGCAGGGTTCCACTGCCAAGGAAAAGAATCTAGGTGCAGCAGGCTCAGTGTGCAGTAGTGGCTAAGAAAACAAACAGAATGTTAGGAATTATCAGGAAAGGAATGGAAAACAAAGATGAAAATGTTATAATGCCTTTATATCGCTCTGTGGTATGACCGTACCTCAAATACTGTGTACAATTCTGGTTGCTTTATCTCAAGAAAGATATAGCGGAATTAGAAAAGGTAATTCTAATTCTAGAATGTTGTCCGATTAAGAACTGGGAGACACAGAAAGAAAGGGGGCAGGGAGAAAGAAAGAAAGACAGACAGACAGAAAGAAAGAGAAATAAAGAAATACCTAAGTCTACACATCTATTCTAGCACCCATTAATGTAACGGCCTCAATAAAACTTTAAGAAAAAATGTACTTTCCATTTCCGCTCACAGTTCTTACTGGATCTTCATCTCTCTGTTTTGTTTTTGCTTAATTTGCTTAACAGCTAATCACATCCAAGTAAATGACAGAAGGTTCATTAAAAATGGGGGGGGGGGGGAGGAATCCTGCAACTTTATTGGGTTAAAATTTAATTTGAAACTAATTTGAAACTTAATTTTCATGGTGGTAGATCACCGGCACTTCTGGCTAGAAAAAATAGATTACGACCTGTTCGAAGTTGAACATGTCTGCTATAATGTATGGGCCAAAGTTGTTTAGCATGTAATTGGAAAGAGATATATGCATGAATGGATCATGGATAGGTTATGAATGTGTCACCAGAGAATACTATCAGTTATGCCATGTTGTATGGCTCATTTAGGTGCATCAACTTACACCAGCTATTGACCTGTCATAAGTGAGATGCATGCAATATGACTTCACATCAGTATTCTATAATGGCTTAGGTGTTTCAAAGTGCTGTTGTAAATTTGGCACTGACTGTGCCCCACTGTGATACCTGCATTTTGGAGACAAGTTATAAAGTTGTCCCCTTTGTGATAAAATTGATGAGAATTCACTGTCTTTAAATAGCAGTGTTTAAGTATTAGCTAAGATATTCCCTAGCAAATTAAGGTATAACTTCTAAATAGAAAGTGAATTAAAGCACCTAGTTACTTTTTTAATATATAGAGCAGCTACAGTACATGAATAATTTAGGGATCCTTATTTAAGTTTTGGCAAAAAATGTCCTCTGCACACCCTTACATGGGTTTTTTCCACATGCTAAGGTCATTTTTACTGCAGCAATAAAAATAGCTATTTTGTATTTTTTTTGTGTTGATGGCCACGCAATAATGTTGCTGTTAGTGCACAGCCATTTAAAAAAAAAATTGCTACCATGTAAGCACTTATTGGCACCCATTTGTAGGTGATAAGGGCTCACACAATATTCATGTGCTAACCAGTTGGCATGCGGTAGTGTAGCAGCACTAATTGATCAGTGCAAGAATGCCTACTCTCTGCCGTCTGACATATCCCCTTAAAAAATTTAAAATATTTTATAGTGTGCGTTTTTAGCATGCACTAATTTGGCGCAGTGGTTAAAGCTACAGCCTCAGCACCCTGAGGATGTGGGTTCAAACCTACGCTGCTCCTTGTGACTCTGGATAAGTCACTTAATCCCCCCATCACCCCAGGTACATTAGATAGATTGTGAGCCCACCGGGATAGACAGGGAAAAATTATCACAGGAGGTGCAGTGTAGTGGTTAGAGTGGCTACCCCAAACCCCTGAGATTGTGAGTTCAATTCCCACATCAGCTCCATGTAGCTCTCAGAATCCCTTGATGCTTCATTGGAGCATGTACAAAATAAGAAGCTGTTTAAAAAAATGTTTTTGGACTATTTCCTGGAGGAAATCAAGGTGAGCTAGTCTAGCCTCTAAGGCAGTGTCTCTCAAACTTTTGTAGCTCTGGCACACTAAATGGAGCAAATATTTTTTGCAGCACACTAAAACGGAGCAAATGTTTTTCGTGGCACATTATAATTGAAATTATAAATTTGCAAAACCAACAAAAAATTAAATTTGAGAGTTGCTAATCAAAGCGATGGATGTGCTTTTTTGAATGCAAATTAACTCAAAATGCAGCTTGATAGTCAACAAGCAGACACGCATTTCATCATCCACCATCTGCATTAATTCTCTTTTTTTTTCAATTTCTGTCAGAGCTGAAATTCCATGTTTGCAAAGATAAGAAGATCCAAACGGTAACACTCTGCCCTTCACCGCCGCTGCAGCCGCTGAGCCAGTTGGAAGGCTCAACAGGAAACCTCTCCAATTTTAAAAATCTCCCACTTTCCTTTGGCTCTATCATTCTTTTCTACCTGCTGCCGGTGAGTCAGAGGATCACTTCGGGCATGGGAGAGTACTCCGCCCCTCACCGACACTACAGCTGCTGAGCCAGTTGGAAGGCTCAACGGGAAACCCTCTCCAACTTAAAAAAATCTCCCACTTTCCTTTGGTTCTGCCAATTTCTTCTACCTGCTGCCGGTGCAACTAAGGATCCCCTCGGGCGTGAGAGAGCACTCCAACCTTCACCGACGCTACAGCCGCTGAGCCAGTTGGAAGACTCAACGGGCAACATCTCCAATTTTTTTTAAAAAAAAATTTCCCACTTTACTTTGACTCAGCCATCTTTATCTACCTGCTTCCGGTGCGACTGAGGATCCCCTCGGGCGTGTGAGAGCACTTCGCTCTTCACCGACGCTACAGCCACTGAGCCAGTTGAAAGACTCAGCGAGAAACCTCTCCAATTAAAAAAAAAAAATCTCCCACTTTCTGACATCTTTCTCTACCTGTTGCCGGTGCAACTAAGGATCCCTTCGGGTGTGGGAGAGCTCTCCGCCCCTCACCGATGCTACAACCAATGAGCCAGTTGGAAGGCTCAGCAGGAAACCCTCTTCAACTTTTAAAAAATCTCCCACTTTCCTTTGACTCTGACATCTTTCTCTACCTTCTGCCGGTGCAACTAAGGATCCCCTCGGGTGTGGGAGAGCACTCCGACCTTCACCGACACTACAGCCACTGAGCCAATTGGAAGACTCAGCGAGAAACCTCTCCAATTTTTTTTTTAAAAATCTCCCACTTTCCTTTGACTCTGACATCTTTCTCTACCTGCTGCCGGTGCAACTAAGGATCCCCTCGGGTGTGGGAGAGCTCTCCGCCCCCCACCGACGCTACAACCGCTAAGCCAGTTGGAAGGCTCAGCGGGAAACCTCTCCAATCTTAAAATCTCTTTCCTTTGGCTCTGCAATTTCCTTATACCTTCTGCCTGTGTGACTGAGGATCCCCTTAGGCGTGGGAGAACACTCCACCCCTCACCGACGTGAGAGAGAACTCCACCAGTCTACTCCTCCACAACACAATCATCTTCCCTCCCCCCCCCCAAAAAAAAAGCCACTCCCCAACTACCAGAAAATCTCCTACAACCACTCTACCACATACTCCTACCACCCATCTCTCACAATGGAAACTATACTACAAAAACATACACAAGCTTTCCTACTGATTACCCTGCTCCTAACCAACTGGAAGGCGGCAGCATACAACATCTCCCCAATACCAACTATTTCAAATACTAACAGCTAAACATATCACAGGGGACAAACACATAAACTACCAAACCTGCATTCACCACCTCTTCACACCAACAGAGGGTAGAAGACCGACAAACCCCTACAAGACCAAAACACAACCTCACCAAAGATTACTCATCTACCCAAAAACAACTTATAGTGCGTAAACAGATTACACCACACTAACATGTGCCTACTTAAACATCAGAGCTATAAGCCCCAAAATAGAACACATAAAAGACTGGATAGAAAATGAAAATCTAGACTGCCTCTTCCTTACAGAAACCTGGCTAGCTTCAGAATCAGATCCCAGGATAACGGAAGTCTGCCCAAAGACATACAAGATAACAGTGGTCTGCAGAGAAAATAAAAGAGGAGGAGGTATTGCCATCATAGTCAGAAACACCATAGACCTAAATATATTAGACAAAACATCCACCCCATACATGGATCTACTACCCTGCCAACTCTCAGGCACCTCACTCAAAGGAACTATAACCTGCATGCTCTGCTACATAACACCAGGGAACTGGAACACAGCAAAACCAAAATTTGAAGACTTCATGTACCAAAACTCACTAACAGCTACATACAACCTAATCCTAGGAGACCTAAAGCTCCATCTCAAAGACCAAATCTCCAGACAAGTAGAAACCTTACTATCATACCTCGAAGCCTTAACATACAAGATCCTTGACCCCTCAACCCACACATGAGAAACGTCACCAACTTGACATCGCAGCCTTCATGTCCCAACAACCCTTTCAACCAGAGATTCATACCTCAAATGGAAATTGTATCGTTCCCTCTGGTCAGATCATTACACATAATCCTTCAATATCAATTGTGCCAAAAGCAAAAGCAAACCAAAAACGCAAAGAATAACCTACAACTCATATAAATAAATCGATCCCTCCAAATTCTGGAACAAAACAGACGCAATAATCCAAGACTACAACTCCAATGGTGCAGTCTAAGTACAACAACCCTAGATGAGCTAGTCCCAAAACAAACAAAAACCAGAATCTGCAGACGATCAGACAAGTCGTTCGACAATGAACTACTCATACTCAAAAGACAATGCAGACAACTAGAAAGAAAATGGAGAAAAAGTAATCAAGAGCCCACTAAACAGCATGGAGAAAACTAAATCAACAATACAAACAAAAACTGAAAGAAAAAAGAAAGACATACTACTCAAACCAAATAGGAAGAGAATCCCAAACCACAAAAAAACTATTCCAATTACTAAAAGAACTCACAGACACCAAACCCTACCTGACCAATAACGATACTCCCCCTCTCTCAGCCACCCTTGTAGCGGAATTCTTCAAAAATAAAATCGCAACTACCAGGGCTACATTTACTGGAAATCTTACCCACCTAGAAGAAATCACAATATCCCCCACAGAAAAAGAATCAGTTGCAGCAGACAGAACCAGGTCCCACATCTCCATTATACATTGGTCAGACCTAAACAACTCTATAACAAATACAGCCATGCAGCCTGTGACCTCAACCACTGCCCCCATACCTGTTAAAAACCGCCAGTACGTTATTCCATGCCCTCCTTCCACAATGGATACAAACCTTGCTCACAGACACCTTTCCCGTAAGACCTCAGCAAAATCATCATCACTCCAATCCTAAAAGACCGCAAAGGAGCAATTGATCAACCCTCCAACTACAGACCCATAGCCTCAATACCACTTTACGTCAAGCTAATAGAAGGCTTCATAGCTAAACTCCTAACTGTATACCTAGAAAACCACAACCTACTCCACCCTACACAGTCTGGTTTCAGAACCAATTACAGCACTGAAACTATACTAGGATCCATCATGGATACTGCTAGACACCTCAGCACAGGCAAAAAAAAAAAAAGCTAATTATTCAACTAGATCTCACTGCAGCTTTTGATCTAGTAGACCATGACATCTTACTACAAATATTAGACTCAATAGGAATCACAGGCCAGGTACTAACATGGTTTAAAGGATTCCTACAATCTAGAACTTACAGAGTAAATACAAACAATGAAAAATCAGAACCATGGTCCAATCCCTGTGGCATGCCCCAAGGATCACCTTTATCCCCCACACTATTCAACCTATACATTGCTTCCCTCACAACCTGCCTAGACAAACTAGGCCTGACCTCCTACAGCTATGCAGACATCACCATCCTCCTTCCTTTTGACCAACCAGCGCCCTCCATGATAGACACGCTGCACAGAACACTAGAAACAGTAGCAACATGGATGAAAGAGCACAAACTAAAACTAAATCCTGACAAAACAAAATTTATCCTCCTCAAAAATAGCAAAACCCCAACCATAACAAACTTAGTAATAAACTCTTTCACATACCACATTCAACCCACTCTAAAACTTCTGGGAATGCTGATAGGCAGAGGCTGTACCATGAAACCACAAATCAACAAAACAATACAAAAACCCTTCGCAGTCATGAGAAATCTAAGACAAGTTCGAAAATTCTTCGACAGAAAACAATCCAGCTAGTAGTCCAGTCCCTAGTCCTTAGTCTACTAGACTACTGCAAAATTCCTCTATCTTCCCTGCCCCGCAACCATGATAAAATAACTACAAACAGTATAAAACACAGCTCTAAGACTTATTTATTCACTGAGGAAATACGACCACATCACAGCAGCATACCTCGACTCACACTGGCTTCCAATACAAGCAAAGAATACATTTAAAATTCTACTGCCTACTATTCAAAGACATAAATGGAGACAGCCCAGCCTACTGGAACAACCGACTAATTCAAACCACCACAACCAGACATAGGAGAACCCACACACCATTCACGCACCCTCCAATCAAAAATGTCAAACGAAAAAAAATGTACAATTCCCTCCTAGCAACCCAAGCAGCAAAATTAGACCACCAACTCTCCAACTTATTGATCTCAACCGCAGACTACAAAACCTTCAGAAAAGAAATAAAAACCCTGCTATTCAAAAACTCCATAATGACAAACTAACACAGTAAGATCCATCTCAAGCCCCATTTGCAATCCACTTCACCCTTTAGCACCTACGAAAATGTCCAGACAACTCCTAAATGTCCTGACAACTCATATGTATTCCGCCTTGATCTGCAAGGTAATAGCGGAATAGAAATCACTAATGTAATGTAATGTGAAACAAAACTAAAATTACTTGCTGTTAATTTTCAAGGACCAATCATATCAGAGAATGATGCTTGTCATAACTTTGACCAGACTCTTGCGTACATGACGTACATGTCATCTATTCTAGTGTGAACTTTTAAAGGGAATTTTTAAAAATAAAGTAAAATTCTGGAATATCTCGTGGCACACCCAGAATCTCTTTGGGGCAAACTACTGTGCCATGGCACACAGTTTGAGAGACACTGCTCTAAGGCGTCGATTGCCGGATGGATTTATATGGCAATTTTTTCTTCATATATTGCCTGTGGAAAACTGCTACTTATCTCTATTTCAGCACATTTGACTAGAAGTATTGCTGCTTCTTGGGTGGAGATACGGAGTGTTTCCCCCTATAAAATCTGTGAAGTAGCTTCTTGGTCTACTCTCCATACCTTTTCAAGGTTCTACAGAGTGGATGTGGCAGTCCGAGAGGATGCTGCTTTTGGGTCATCAGTGCTGTGGGCAGGCTTATCTGTCCCTCCCTCCCTAGATGTCCGGCACCACTTTGATACGTCAGCTTCAGTTCAGAATCCTATGTATTTGCAACAGAATGGGAAGATTAGGTTCTTACCTCAGTAATCTTTATTCTGTTAGAAGACATAGGATTCTGTACGGCCTGCCTTATGCAGACTTCTGATTTGCCTGTTGCTGCCTTGGACATTGCTGGTGTCCATCACAGGTCTTCTTTTCCTATCAATTGGATAAGTATAAAAAATATAAATATATTACAGCTATCCTTTTTATCTTTTAGAGTCTTATAGGATAGTGCTCGTTGCACATAGCAAGTTGGTTCCTGGTTACCCCTATATTCAAGTTCATGTTAATTATTGTTAATCTTTGTTTCTTTATCATGATTTACAGAGCAGAATAGAAATGTAGTTTGTCATGGGGAATTTCCCTGTGCCCCTTCTTCTCTTTTCTTCTGTTTAAGTGAAATTCAATTTTTTGGGGGTACTAACTGAAGGAGGGAGCTGTTCTCCACTAGGGAAGGGGAGGAGTTGAGAGATCTGAGTGACACCCTTCTGCAAAGTTTGCGACTATAGGAGGACAACAGCTTCAGTACAGAATCCTATGTCTTCTAACAGAAAGATTACCGAGTTAAGAACCTAATCTTACAATAGAAATCTTCAATTCCTGGATGAACCATTTGGGTCTTTATCTGCTGTCATTTACTGTGTATGTTACTACGTATGAACTATGTATGTTTACCATTTTTGAACTTTCTTAAAATGATATTACTTTTGAAGTTGCCCTTAATATGCTCTCTGTATGTCTGGCTGGCCACTTTCTTCATATCTCTTCCTGATTATGTGAAGCATTCATATCATCACAGTTTCATAATGCAGTATATAACTGATAATTTGATTTGATAAATAAATACTAAATAAATTGATCTTTGATGATTATGACAGATTTGCTTTTTATATCCAAATAAATAATTTATTTTTTTAGATAGACAGAAAAAGGTTCCATTGGAAAGTTTATCTTCAGTTTCTCTTCCAAAGGCTGTGAAATCTAGATCCAAAATGAAGCAATTTTCAGAAGATGCTTTCTCAACTGAACAAAGAAAAGCTACAAATGAAAGGACATCTTCATCTAAGTAAGGCATATTTTAGAAAATGTATGCAAACACATTAGTATATATCTTATATATTTATTGTATGTGTAATTAACTGAGAACTCATTTTTTGTCTTTTTTTCTGTAGTAGAGCCAAGAAAAAACATCATAGCAATATTTCCAAAAGAGCTTCAGTCATTGGGTAAGAGTTACTTTTTACATATTTTAGCTAGTAATGTAGTTGCTTTGTTTGGTTCATGGAAATAAATTGACCCCCCCCCATAAAATTAAAATATATTTTTCTTGATGCATTTCCTGGCAAATTCTATATAGTCCACCTAAGGTTAGGTGCCTACGTTGATGCACCCAGCAGATGAAGGCACCTAACTTAATTGATTGATAGGCTTAATTGGTGCTGATAATTGGCACTTAACTCCTCATAATTGGTTTTAATTGGACTTATCGTAAATACTCGAATATAAACCAAGATTTTGGGGCCAAAAATGCTTACTTCCTCCTGCCTGCAGGTCCCCTGAACCCATTACCTGCTCCAACTACCAAGACCCCCGAATCCCCACCCTGATACCTCCTGAACCCCAACCCCCCCCAAACGCCAATACATGGCCTTAAGTATCTTGCCAATCGGAGTCTTAGGCTACTCCCAGTGCATCCTGTGAGAGATGCCTTAAGCGCCTGGGCCAATCAGGGCCTTAGGCCCCTTCCTGGTGCATCCTGGATGCACTGGGAAGGGGAAGGCCCACCATCTTGAAGAGGCGGGTCTGCTGGCTGGAGGGTATAGGCATCCTTCTGGCCAGCCTTACAGCAAAAGGTTGGGGCTTGGGGTGGGGTGGGGTATTGGGAGTATCAGCATTTGGGGGAGTCATGGGTTCAGAAGGGATGGAGCTTGGGGTAGTATCAGGGTGGGAGTTCAGGAGTGTTTGTGGTTAGGGCAGGTCATGCATTCTGTGGGGCCTGCAGGCAGGAGGGAGTGGGCATCTACCTATCGAGGTGGGGGGGTTCATGGATTTTGGCAGGAGGGAGTGGACATCCCTCCTGCTATGGGACTTTAGAGGGGGGTTTTGCGGGTTCCGGCAGGAGGGAGTGAGCATCCCTCCTGCCGATTCTGTGTAGTCCCCTGTCGCAACCACTGATCGCAGCAGGAGTATCTCCTCCCCTCCCCCCCGATCAGCTGCACTGGCAGGATTCCCCAAAGCTGTGGACCATTGGTCTGACCCAGTATGGCTATTCTTATGTTATTAAGTCCGTATCTCGATTGCTACTAATTGAAATGTAACTACTGTAAACTGATACATGTAGTTTTCTTTCCAGAACACCACCGTTCAGTTCAGAAGATGAATTAGAAGAAGACATTTCTTTCCATTCAAATCAAATACCAAAACAATTGCACCTAAAATCATCTACTGGCAACAAAAGTGGCCCAAGGATGATGTCTGCCCAGAGTGATTCAGAGCTCAGTGATGAAAGTGAAACTGAGGGGCATGATTTGAATAAATTTAACCAACAAAATCTTCAGAAGGAAGCTCCTGCCAAGCCTATAAGAGGTCTGTATTACCATTATTAATGAAAAATTTTGTAAACTTTAAAGTAATAGCTTTTTTTTTTTTTTTTAATAAAAAGGAGCAACAGATCAACTATCCAACTACAGACCTATAGCCTCAATTCTACTATATGTCAAGCTAATGGAAGGCCTCGTAGCTAAACTCCTCACCAACTACCTAGAAAACCGCAACTTGCTTCACACTACACAGTCTGGATTCAGAACCAACTTCAGACACTACTAGGCTCCATTCTGGACATAACTAGACAACACTCAGCACAGGCAAAAAAAAATGCTGATTATACAATTAGTTCTCACCGCAGCATTTGACCTGGTAGACCATAACATCTGCTACAAATTCTAGATACAATAGGAATCACAGGCAAAGTACACACATGGTTTCAAGGATTCCTACAATCCAGGATCTACAGAGTAAAGGCAAACAAAGAAAAATCAGAACCATAGTCCAACCCCTGTGGAGTACCCAAAGGATTGCCATTATCCCCAACACTATTTAATCTCTATATTGCATCCCTCGGCACCTGCCTAGACAAAATAGGCTTAACCTCCTATAGCTATGCAGACGACATCACCATTCTCCTTCCTTTTTTATCAGCCAACGCCCACCATGACAGACACACTACACAGAACTCTAGCAACAATGGCAACATGGATGAAAGACCACAAACTAAAGCTGAACCCAGAAAAAACAAAATCCATACTTCTTGAAAAAAATAAAACTCCAACCATAACAAACCTAGTAATGAACTCAATCGCATACCCCATTCAACCCACTCTCAAACTTCTGGGAATGACAATAGACAGATAGTGTACCATGCAACCACAAATCAACAAAACAATACAGAAATTATTTGCGATTATGAGAAACCTAAGACAAGTTCGTAAATTCTTCAACAGAAAACAATTCCAGCTCATGGTCCAGTCCCTAGTCCTAGGTCTCCTTGACTACTGCAACATCCTCTATCTCCCCTGCCCCGCAACAATGATAAAACAACTACAAACAGTACAAACGCAGCCCTGAGACTAATCTATTCACTAAGAAAACCACATCACCCAGGCATACCTCAACTCACACTGGCTCCCAATTCAAGCAATAATACTATTTAAATTCTGCTGTCTATTATTTACATCCATAAATGGTGACAGCCCAGCCTATTTGAACAACCTCTTAATCCAAACTACCACAACCAGACACAGGAGAACCCAGACACCATTCACATACCCTCCAATCAGAAACATCAAACAGAAAAAACTGTACGATGGCCTTCTAGCCACACAGGCAGCAAAACTAGACCAACAACTCTCCAATCTACTAATTTCGACCCCAGACAACAAAACTTTCAGAAAACAAATGAAAACCCTGCTATTCAAGAAATCCATGAAGACTAACACCAGATGAAACATTTCAAACCTCTGACCATGTCCAGAAATCCTCTTCTGTAATCCACCTTGAACCGCAAGGTAATGGCGAAATAAAAATCACTAATGTAATGTAATAATGAGCCATATTCTATATATGGCACCTAAAGCAAACAGTGCCAAGTAGAATGGCAGTACAATTATATAAGGTGCATGTACCTTTTATAGAATCGTGCTTAGCGACTATGCGACACATAACAGGCACATCCATTTAAGCCAGCTATAACCAGGCCAAAATAACTGTGCCTAACTTGCATGTGAATTGAATGTGTTCTATAACAAGGTGCCTAACTTTTAGGAACACCTCCGACCTGCCCTTGACCATGTCCCCTTTTCAAATTCACACACTGCAACTGGCGCATACTTTTTATAGAATCATGTTTTCCAAATTGTGTATATAACTTTTAATTAGTTCCAATTAGCGTCAATTAAAGGATGTTAATTCCCAATTATTGCTGCCAATTAAGTACACAACTTTAGGCACCATATACAGAATTGGTAGAATGTGCCAGTATTCATGTACCGAATAGCAATTTGCTAGCGATTTGTATATACAGATAATACGAGGGGTGTTCAGTAATTTATCTGAGTATGAAAGAAATTAGCAAGCATGTTGGAACAAGTCTGTGCATGTTGTCTCAAGGTTACTCATGGACAGTTGTGGCTCAGTACGAGTCTAACATTCCAAGAGACAGGATGTCAGGAGAGACCTTGTACGAATCAAGTAAGAAACTGCTAGATTTGGAGCACCATTCAGTGATAAAATTTCTCAAAAAAGAAGGGAACAAGCCAAAGAAGATCCATGAACGCATGTCTGCAGTTTTTAGTGAGTCTGCCCCGTCATCCTACAAAGTAAAATTTTGGAGCAAGCAGTTTAAATGGGGTAGAGAGTCCATTGAAGATGACCCTCACACTGGACAGTCTGTGGAAGCAACTTCCACAGAAATGTGCAAGACAGTCGAGGATTTAATTTTTTTAGACATATGAATTAAGGTTTCTCAAATAGCTGAAGGAATGGGTATCTCAGTAGGTACAGTTTGGAAAATAAATCATGAAAAGTTGGGCATGTCCAAAATAAGTGCAAGATGGATTCCAAGAATGCTGACACCATGTCAGAAGGCCACAAGGCTTCAGTGCTGTCAGATGCTTTATGAAGACCAAGTGAATTTTTTTCATTTGGTGACTGGAGATGAGACTTGGGTCTATTACAGAGATCCTGAGTCCAAAATGAAGTCAATGCAGTGGAAGCACAAGTTATCTCCTACCCCTTAAAAGTTCATGACAGAAAAATCTGCAGGTAGAGTCATGGCAACTGTCTTCTGAGATGATGAAGGACTTTTGCTTTTGGAGTTCATGCCATGCAAGACAACCATAACCGGGGAGAGTTATGCCAACACAATGATCACTTTGTGGGAGTCAATCAAGGAGAAAAGATTAGGAAAACTCACAGTAGGCTTGCTGCTTCTACAGGATAATGTGCCAGTGCACACATTATGACTATCGTAGTCTGCATCCGAGAATGTGGGTTTTAGAAGTTGAACCATCCACCCTACAGTCCTGACTAGTGCTGTCCGATTCAGGAAAAAAATTTCAATTTGATTCAGCCTGGTGGGTTTATTTTATAGCCTCTTCACCCCCTTTGCCCTCTCCTACCCACACTGGTCCTGTGGTGTAAACAAACAAAAAATACTTTTCCTCTCTCTGTTAAATCCTAGCTCATGTTCACGATCTAACACCAGCTCTGGAAGGATATGCATTTCAAATCTGACATATTGTAATCACAAAACAGAAAATAAAATTATTTTTCCTACCTTTTGTTGTCTGGTCATTTTTCAAATCATGTTGGTCTGGTTGTCTTCTGATCAGGCTCTCCTTTCTTCTTTCTCCATGCTAACCATCCATCTTCCATCTCTGTCCTCCCCTTCTGTTTCCCTTTTCTCCCCCGGAGGTCTTGCATCTTTCCTTTTCTTCATCTCCATCCCCCCGCAGCTGCAGCAAGGGACCCCCACCATCCACAGATCCATCATCTCTCCATTTCTCAACTACCCTTTCATCCAGCATCTCTCTTCTGTGTCCCTGTCCCTATTCTTCTCTCCAGTAGTGTCCCCCTTGTGTCCCTGTTCCTATGCTCCCTCCATGCCCAGCTTCTTTCTCTCTTCCTTACCTCCTGTATCCCCTTCCCCAGGTACAGGCTTTCTCCTACTATCTCTCCTGCCATCCTGAACCCTGCCCACCTACTTTGGAGGAGTATCTGTCCCTCTTGTACCCTTCCCCTTGTGGTCTTGCATTTCTCTCTCCCTCTATCCATTAGTCCAGCACCTCTCCTCTGCTTTCCTCCCCCTCTTTTTGGTTTGGTCTCTCTCTTCTCTTCACCCTAGGTCTGGCATCTCCCCTCCCCTCTCTTCCTCCTTCCTCCTCCTCCCTGTGCACAGGCCTGCCTCCTGCTGCGAAGGCACTCTTCCTCCTCCTCCTCTCTCTGCACAGGCCTGCCTCCCCACCACGAAGGCCTGCCCCTTCCCTACCGTGAAGACCTGCCCCCCATCCGTGAAGGCCTGTTCCCCCCAGCTTCCCCGCGTTTACCTTAAGCTAATATGGCAGCCTGCAGGATTGCTAGTGCTATAGCGATCCCTGAAGCTGCCGTCATCCTCAGCAGCACGTTTCCTTGCCACGATCCTGACCCTGATGTCAGACGAGGAGCGGGACCGTAGCAGAAAGAACGTGCCGCTGAGGACGATTGGCAGCTGCAGGGATCGCTGTAACACCAGCGATCCTGCAGGCTGCCATATTAGCTTAAGCCGATAAGAGCGAGGAAGCTAGGGAAACATTCAGGCCTTTCCGACTGACCCTCCCCCCTCAAGCAGAAGCAGCAGCGGACAGCCAGCAAGAGGCAGCGCTGCCGCTCCTGCTTTAGGAAGTCACGGGGAAAGGATTGGCCATTGAATCGGGAGGGCAATTTTTCTTAAAATTGAATCCATCGGTGAATCGATTTGAATCGTGAATCAGGCAGCAGTAGTCCTGACCTGGCTCCTCAGATTATTTCCTTTTCCAAGTTTTGAAGAAATCTCTCTGTGGACAATGGTTTTCAAGTGATGAAGATGTCAAGGAAGATGTAACATCCTGGTTTGAAGGTCAAACAGAAGTATTATTTTTAATGGGGTTAAAATCATTGCAGGAAAAGTGGATGGAGTGTATGGAGCTATCAGGGACTATATTGAAAAATAAAACAAAAATTGAAAACTGTTTTCTTTCCTACTGAGGTAAATAAATAATTGAACACCCCTCATAACTAAGTCAGAGACATAAGTACCAAAATTGTTTTGGTACCATAAGTACCAAAATTGTTTTGGTTAGAAAGATTGTTTATTACTTAGCACAACCCTATGGTGAGAACAGGTTTAAAGATATCCATGTCAATAGCTGTCTGCCCATAGGAATATACAGTGGTGCCTCGCATAAAGAACGCCTCGCACAGCGAACGCTGCACACAACGAACTTCATGTCATGATTCATACAACGAACTTTGTTTCACACAACGAAGTCGCCCGAGCTTCCACGATCGCTGCCGATGTATTGAATCCTTCCGCGCAGGCACTGCAGGCAGTCATTAGTCACTGCGCTTAACGCGTTTCACATAACGAACTTTTCGCATAACAAACTTGCTCCTGGAACGAATTAAGTTTGTTGTGTGAGGCACCACTGTAATGGATGTCTTAGCATTTAGCATGTACTAATCTTTAGCATGCACTAAATCGGTTAAAGCACCTTAATAAAAGGACCCCTAATTTAGCAAACTAGAATGGATTTCATTTGATTTGAAATCTGAATACAGATAGTATGGTGGAAGTAACTGATTTTCAGGCTATCTGCCATTTATTTATTTTAAAAATTTGTATCCTGCCTATAACCTAGACAAGTTACAATTGTCTTCATCGGATATGTTTGCGTATGTTGTTTATCCATTTGTGGTCCTTGAGACACTGTTGCAAATAATCCTCCTTTTCCTTGAAATAAGTGTAAAATCCAGGTTAACTTGTTGAAGCTTCTAAACATGCTTTGTTTCATTTTCACCTCTTATGTTGCAATACGTTGTAAGAAATTTGGATAGGAATTTTATTAGGTTATCTGAAAGTTATATAACGGTAGACTGTTATGCAGCCATGCAGTTCTCCACCACATTTGGCTAAAATTCACTACTGACTAAAAGGCATTCAAAGGGCAATTCTGTAATCAAGGCACTTGCATATATGTTCACGTGTAAACTTACCTAGAAATTACCTCCTGGGCACCTAAATGCACATGAGCACCTAACATACACATGGGCAGAGTTCCCAGTTACAAGTGTAATTTAATGCTATAATTTGTGCACATCCAAGCCATATTTAGATGCCCACACTTATGCCTGCTGAAAGTAAACATACATATAAACATTCTTTCTCTATCTAGAGAATTGGAGTGTGGGAGGATTGTTCAGACTATAAAATTTTGTTATTTTTTTGTGTATAATGAGTAAATATACAATACGTTGCAATTCTTATATTTTTTTCTGTAGGTACAATTATTAAAGAATTACAGGAACAAATTGAAAAGAAGATTTCTTCCCATGGAAATGAAAAGAAACCAGTAGGTGGAGTTGATGTCACACAAGTATTTAAAAAGGATGAAGTTAAGGAACTTAAGGTGACTTTTTATTGTTGTTGTTTCAAGATACGAATTTTTTAAGAAACAATTTTTCTTTAGCAGCCTGCTTACCAGACCATTCCAAAACCTATGGGTTATGCCTCTCAACCAGTAAATGAAGACAGAGAAACAAAGCAGTTCTGTGTGATTTGCCCTTTAAGGCACTGTGCAGGTTTAAAACGCTCAGTATTTCTCTGTCTTGGTGGATGGTCACAGTATACAGTTCAGGTCCTGGAGTAATCGGAACAGATAGTTCTCCTGAGTTAGTTGTCACTGATTCAAGTAGAGGTAACCTTCTCCTCAGCACTAATGGAAATGTATGGAATACTTGCACATATTCTTCCTCTGACGGAGTTTCTTGGGGTTGAGGTGCCTTTCAGAAATGATCTGAACTTTGCTACTAAAATGGTTGATGGGGGACAAACTTAAAGATCTCAATACATGTACTTTGGAGGAAAGATAGGAGAGGGGGGAGATATGATAGAGATGTTTAAGTCTATTACAAAATTATTCTGAAAGTTACTATGCCAAAAGTGGGAGAACACTGAGGAGTAAGAACACCACCAGAGTCATTTGGTGTAATATAACATTAGTTGAGCTGAGGTCATCTGTCAGCAATAATTATGCAATAAGGGTGAATGGATAAAAGGGGGGCAAATGGTATAAGGAGAATTTATTAGGTGATGTCAAGGGTCTGTTGAATAAAGATTGATAAGTGTAGAAAGGAAGAAGGAAGCATGAAAGGGTTAATAGACAGCTTGTGAGAAAGAAAGGAATGGGGAGGTTTTGAGTAGATGGGGATAGAGCAGTGGTGGGATTGGTTACATGATTATGGCGGGCTGGAGGGAGTTCTGTGAGGAAAAGGGAAGAGTAAGGTAGTCTCTTCAGGGAAAAATTATCCCTCCCTCCCATGTGTGGTGATGTCTGTTTTGTGTCAGTAATGGGGGTTGTTTTACAGGTTTGGTGTGGATTTTGGGAGGGTTTGGTTGAGTTTTTAGGTTGGGGGAGGCGGCTGCAGCTTTTGGGGTTGGAAAATAGGGTGTTGGCCCAGTTGAAGCTGGGAGATCAACATTTAATCACTACATAAATGTAATGCTCATAGGCAACAGGCAACACCACTGCAAGGAGCTGCATGGCTTGTCGTTACCGCGGATTATGTGTGGAGGATTTTATAGAGTTTAAAGACTTAACAGGAGCTAGTTTCGAAACCGAATTGCCCTCAGGGGGGGTGTGAAATATGCATTGGGGGGAGTTGGTTTTGGTCTTGGATTAGGCAGAATATGTTGGAGCTCGGAGATCAGCAGTTAATAAATAATAAATGTAGCACTCGTAGATGAAACCGCTGTGAGAGGAAGCATGGCCTGTCGTTACCATTGGTCATATGTGGAGGATGTTCTAGAGTTTAAAGACTTAATGGGAGCTAGTTTCGACACCGAATAATTCTCTAGGGTGTGTGAAATATGCATTGGGGATTTATTGGTTTTGGACACAGATTGTATTGTTAGTGGAGATAATATTGCGGTAGTTAATAAAACTGCGGTCAAATATTTATTCCGATAAATTAAGTAGTGTGATTATTGGTTGATGGGTGAAGCTGTCAGTAGCAGATGATTGAGAATGAATGCTAAAGTTATGTGATATTTTCAACAACAGTGGAGAAAAAGCCTCAAAAACTCCATGCAGCACATTTCACTAACATTGTGACAAGCTGTCTTAATACTATCAAAGGCTTAAAAAACTCCACTTATAACATACCCTTCATATCTCGAAAGAGAACATCCCACTAGTGTGCACACTACAAAAATAAAAAAAGCAAAACTTAGCTGTCTGTTGACTTCTTCAAACATTCCCTGAAGATCAATGCTGACACCACCACGCTTCTCAGCGTTTTTTCCAAACAAACTTCACTCTTGCATCTCAAAATATCAGCATAAGTATTTTATAATCTCCCTTAAGTAAGTACCTATGTGCCATAAATGCGCATGAGGCAAGTCTTTTTCATTTGAAAGGAAGCTCTGGAATGAGAGGTCATAGGATGAAGTTAAGAGGTGATACTGTTTCTATTGTTTGAGTTTCTGATTTATATACAGTATAGTTCTTGTGATTTTCACTATATCATTGCCAGCAGAGTTTACTGCTGGACAGCAACTCTAATGCACAGTAGAGCAAAAATTAATAACAGGGGCAAGATCAAACAGCACAGGTAATCATATACAATAGCATCATACTTGCAGTCCTTCCAAAATTGATGTATATATTTGTATATAATTATGTACAAATATCTATTCAATCAGTGTGGTTTATGTTTACTTAAAACTTGTTCCAGTGCAATAGGTGAGATATTCTAGACAACAGGGTTATTTCCTCATACTCGCATGGACTGCAGAAGGAATCCACTCCAGATTTTTCACTCTGCCTCCAGTGTACTTCACAGATTAGCTTAGTGCCCTCTAGCAGTCTTCTACAAGCATGGCTGCAGCTGCATGTGTTCTGCTCTCCTCATTTTTATTATTTTACTTCAACATAGTTTTGTCCCATTTGCAGGTATTTTCGTGTCTACAGCAATTTGGAGGCTCTGCCTGCTTATGAATTCACAGACTTCAGTCTGTAGCTGACAGGCCAATCCCTTTTGGAATACCTGTTGGCCAATCTGCATAGTAATCCTTGGAGCTCAGGGCCATCCCTGAAATTGTCTCACCGTCCGCTAAGCAGGGGTCTAGTGCAGACTGTTAGGCGTGCTTAGGGGGCTCAGCTGTGTCCTGCAGCATTTCAACTGCATTTTCGCACCTCTGTCCATCCTGGTGCACATCTGGTGGTCTGCAGGGGTGAAGGCATTGTCATACAGTGGAGTCTGACTGGCAGCCCGAAGGCTTTCCCAGCAGTGTGGCAGTGAATTCTAGTCGGCTACTGACTCAGAGTTGGAAGCTGGTGCAGCCCTGTGTCTCTGGTAACAGTGAGTACAGCAAAGCTGACAGGCTCTCACAGCAATTTTGAAAAGTTAATTTTCAGGGGTTTTCTGTGTTTTCATATGGTGTTCCCCCACCCTGAAAAATCCTAAAATCGCTATTTTCTATTTTCAGGAAGTGTTTATTTTAGCGTGTTTTTGGTGTGAATTTGGTGCCGGTGGCCATCTTGGATTTTTAGTAAATTTTTCTCATCTTCTCTCTTCTTCAAAACTCAGTTTTTTTGTCAGGAATCCTGTTGGGTTGGAGTCTTTAGGGTCTCCTCTTGTGAACTCATTCAAAGTTTGTGCAAATTTAGTGCTTTTTAAGCATCCTTGCACTGTGTGGTGGGGGGGAGGTGGAGGTGATTTCACATTCAGCTAGCCCAGTGGGGCAACCACCATTGCTTTTGGGGTTTGACTCGGCTGTTTTTTTGGGCAACCAGGTGGCACACCCTCCACCGCCTAAGACCAGAGGTTCTGCTGCTAGACGTTCTGGGGGCAACGGGGTGCCTTCGAGGAGCTCCCCTCCTCCACCCTCTCCTCATGTTCCTCTTTCGATTCCTGTTCTAGGGGATCTGGCATCTGATCCTGACCTCTCTGATGCTTTGTTTGATAGTGCAGCCCTTCCTGGATTGGGGGATCCGAACTTGAGTACTTAGGGGCTCCAGATCCTGGCGATGATCCGACTGTGCTGCGCTTATTTAAATTTGCGGCTTTGCCTGATCTGATTACTGAATCTTTGCTGGAATTGAACTTGGCCTCTCAGCCAGCTACTTCAACTTCTTTTTCTCCCTGACTTTGCATCTGGATATGAGTTGTATGGTCTCTGAGCAGTATGACCTTCCAAAGGGCCTTTGAGAAATGCTAGGGCTATGTCCCGTTTATATCCTATGACACAGGAGTGCCAGCAGCTTCTGAGACAGCCAAAGGTGGATTCCTTGGTGGCGCACCTCTCTTCCCAGTGATGGGGGAGTGGTGTTGAAGGATATACAGGACCACCGTGTGGATGTGGTCCTCAGGAAAATTTTCAAGAGCAAATTTAGGCATTAAGGCAGCGATAGTGACGTCCTTTGTGGCATGCGCCTGTCTCTCGCAGCTGCATACACTGGAGACTGATGCAGTGGATAGCAGTTGTTTTTGTGTTATTTTAAAGGTTGAACCAAAGGATACTCCATGAGATTAATTACAAGCAGATTTAAAACAAATCCCATTAAGTTTTTCATGCAGTGCATAATTAAGCTATAGAATTTGTTGCCAGACGATGTGATAAAAGTGACTAAAGTTTTAGGATTCAAAAGAAATTTGGACAATTTTTTGGAGGAAAAGTCCATTCAGAATTATTAGCAAGGTAGGCATGGAAGAGTAATTGCTCTTCACTGGAAATCATCCAACTATTTATTGTGCTCTTTGGCAGTATTTGTTGGCATTAGTGAGGACAATTTTCAGAGCCACCATCTTAAATAAAATCTGAAGATTGCATTCTCTTATTGTGCATACAAGTTTGATTGTAAGCCACATTTTAGAAGATATATTCCTGGGAACTTTTTTAAGTTTTGATGAGGAAAGGCTCATACACAAATTGCAGTTTTAAAATCTAGAGACATTATTTTTCCATTTAAAAGTACCAATGCAAAAAGTTGATTTGAATTGCTTTGATTATTTTTTGGCAAGTTTCAAAACAAAGAATGTGTACCAGTGCAGGAAATCTGCATGTTGCCTCCAGTATTCATCATTTTGTTGTAAAACGGCCCTTAATTATACTTGTGTGGCTTTATTCATTCTGCTTTTCTTCAGAGAAAACGGTCATTGACCTATAATGAGTGTTCTCTGCCAACAGCAGGATAATCAGCCATACATATCCATTCTCCTCTTTGTATGATGAAAATTGCTTTAAGCTATTATGTAGGACTGAAAGGCCCTGCATGCTGGCAACTAGGCAGGAAATTCTGGATTTTCCTAGTACTTGCTAGAAAATGCTTTGCATTAGCACTATTGGATTGCATCACCTATTGTGTGGTTGATTATAGTGTTCACCTTGGTGAACCACTTTGTTTTATCTTTAATGCATTCATGGGTTCCTGGCTATTAGATACAGGGCACCAAACAAACAGTGAAGTGGCTCTCAGATGAAACCGGAGGCAAGGATTATAGAAACCAAAGTTAATTTGAAGACCTGACATGATCTGTGTTTTGGCATTCTTGTCTGTGTCAGGGGTCTAAATAATATTATAAAAACAATGATCAGAATTTCAAAATACGAGGGTCATTTAATAAATAATGCACACTATGGGGCTCATAATAAAAAAAAAAAAAGTCTAAAAAGTGGCCTAAATGAGTACTTAGACTATCAAAAAGCCTGATCGTCCAAGTACCCATAATCAAAGCTGGTTTTAGACGTATCTAAAACCAGCTTAGGTCCTTACCCTGCCTCTAAACACATAGAGTGAAAAGAGGCATTTTTAGAGGAGGGGAAAGGGTGGGCAGTGGGCGGGAGGTGGGCCGATCTAGACTTAGGCGTACAGCAAGTATAACCAAATGCTTTGACAGGTTAGCTAGTCAGCACTTATATGTTTTGACTTAGACCAAGTCAAAACAGGTATAAGTGCCAAAAAAGGGGCCGTTGAGCTGATGGCAGCTGGTGCAATCAACTCAGTGGCCCGGCAACCTACCCACTCCCCACCGCAACCATCAGGGCAGGAGAGATGGGTCATCTCCCCTGCCGCAATAGCGATACCACCAAGTGCTGCCAAACACAGCACATGGGATCGCTAAAGCGGCAGGGGAGATGACACATCCCTCCTGGCCATGCGACGACGTTCAAATATCTCACGGGCCGTATAGAGGTGGAGGAGGATATCTTCTTTTTCAAAGGCCCCACGGCAACAAGAGGGCATCCGTGGAAAATCAGGGGCGGGAAACTACACGGTGACATCACCGAGAGGGTGGTTGATCACTGGAATAATCTTCCACTGCAGGTGGTCGAGGCCAGGAGCGTGCCTGATTTTAAGTCAAAATGGGATCGCCACGTGGGATCTCTTCACAGAGAAAGGTAGGGGAGGGTTATTGGGGTGGGCAGACTTGGTGGGCCGTGGCCCTTATCTGCCATCTATTTCTATGTTTCTATGACCCCCTTCTACAAGATCGGACAGGAGGGAGCCCAACCCCTCCTGCCCAGGCGAACCACCTACCCCCCACCCCCACTAAAATACGAGCAGGAGGGATTCCAGGCCCTCCTGCCCTCGACACACCCGCCCTCGACACACCCACACTCGCCATCCCCAATCGGCCCACCCCTGCGGACCCGCAAGACCCCTCTGCCGACCCCTCAATTTCCCCCCCACCTTAATATCGTATGTCTAAGGCCCCGCCCACAGGAGGGGCCAAAGGCTACTGGGCCTATTCCGGTTGGCCCAGGCGCCTCAGGCACCACCTGTGGACGGGGTTCGAGCCGACTGGGCCAATCAGGCCCTAAGGCCAGCCATTCTTGCGATGTCTGGCCTGCCGGACAGACGGGCTTGGCACCCGTCCGTCCGGTCAATGATGTTAAGGTGGGGGGGTTGGGGGGATCAAGGGGTCGGCAGGGGGAGTCTCGCGGGTCAGCGGGGGGCTGATCAGGGGTTCAGGGGGGTGAGCGTGGGTGCGTTGAGGGCAGGAGGGCCTGGGATCCCTCCTGCCTGTATTTTAGTGGGGGTGGGGGGTAGGTGGTTTGCCTGGACAGGAGGGGTTGGGCTCCCTCCTGCCTGATTTTGTAGGGGGGTCGCATGGCCAGGAGGGCTTGGGCTCTCTCCTGGCCCGATCATTGTAGCGGTGGGTGGATTCTGTAACTGGTGTTGTTTTTGACAGACATCAGTTACAGAATCCAGCTTTTAAGCGAAGAACTGGCTCCTCCTTCGCCTAAAAGCTCTTGTGTTGGGCGTTTGGGATGTAGGCTGTGTTTGGCTGATTATATGTTATTAGTGTGATGTAGTGGTGGTCTGGGCGTTTAAACAGCTGAACGTAGAGGCAGGCCATTATCAAAAAAACCTCATTTTGGATGGGGTTTTTTTTTTATAATGGACATTTTCCCTGCTTCTACTTTCAACGGTTAAGGCCTTAGGCCAAAAGGGGACTTAGACGGATTTTTTTATTATGCCCCTTCACTTTTTTAATATTTACATTTTTTTTTTTTCAAGTATTTCTTTACAATCCTTCAATATAGTGTTCCTGCTTTGCAATGACCGAATCCCAATGTCCAGGAACTTCATTATTCCATCAAAGACACTGTTTTTGTTCAGTTGCCAAATGGCTTGGGTACCGGCGGAAATAAGCTCTTCCAGAGATGCAAAATGATGTCCACGCATAGGTTATTTCAACTTTGGAAAAAGGTCGAAGTCTGGTTGACTCATGTCTGGACTGTATGGATGAGCATGAGGTAACACCTCCCAGCCGTATTTGCGTAGTTTTTCAATGACAACATTCCCTATGTGTGGGCGAGCATTGTGAAGAATGAGTGGCCCAGCCAAGAGCAACTGAGGTCGGGTTTTGTTCATTTTCTGCGCATTTTTTTTGCAAAAAATCACAATAATACACTGCTGTGACTTTTCTTCCACATGGAACTTTGTCTGTAATGAGATGCTTTCATGATCCTAAGCAAAAACCATCATTTGTTTGACTTTTGATTGAGCTCGTCAAAATTTTTTTGGCCGTTGGGAAGATGGAGCTCTCCACTTGTCATTGAAAAACTACACAAATACGGCAGGGAGGTGTTACCTTCTGCTCCCTACAGTCCAGTGAGTTATTGTAATATTTATGAATAGTTTTGCTATAAAATAGGTTTTTAGGTGATTTCACAGACCTTTTTTGCATGTTATTTTTAACTAATACTATAAGTGAAATGCAATATATTTTGGGCTGTTTTAATCTCTGGTTTGTTTCTTCTTTTCCTTTCATTTCCCCTCCTTATTATTAGTTAACGGACTTTGATGATGATAACTGGGATATTTCATCTCTAGAAGAAGAAAAACATTTAATATCTAAATCTGAGAAAGCTCTACATGGACATGCTCTTCAGAAGAATGATTTGTCCATTCAAAATAAAAGTGGTTGGGTTTCTACCAAATTGTTAAAGGGAGGTAAGACAGCCTACTTGAATTTTGAAAAGTTATAACCCATAAACTGTTGATTAGATAAAAATTTTATTTTCAGTGACCATACGTTAGGTGTTGGGTGTTTGTACAGTTTCTGAATGGTAAAGATACAGTACATGTGCTCACCTTTTATCCCCTATTATTTTGTGTTATCTGTTTTATTTTTATAGTAGTTTGGCATTCTGTTTTGGTTTTTTCTACTTGTCAGTATTTCTGACCTATAACATGAAAAACTTGCCTTAAGAATATTCCTAAGTCACATTCTCCCCTCCCTCCTGCCCTTCTGAAGTTGAACTTATTAGCTTAATTACAGAAGTGAGACAAACTGCTGGAATTCAGGAGTTGCTTTTAGAGAATGACACGGGGAAAAAATTTGTCCCCATCCTCGCGACCATCTTCTCTGTTCCTGCCCCTTCCCCGCAACCACTGTCCCCGCCCCATCCCCATCACCACTGTCCCTGCCCCGTCCCGGCGACCACTGTCCCTGCCCCGTCCCCGCAGCATCCATACAAGCCTCAGTACTGCAATATTTAGCTTATTCCTTCCTTATAAATCAAAGTTCTGGCTGCTGAACTAGAGTTCTGGCTGCTGAACTAGAGTTCAGCTGGCAGGGCTTTGTTTATAAATTTTTATCAACACAACTATTATACTACTTTATCCTAAAGCAAAAAAAAAGAAAAGAAATAGAATTTTTTTTTCTACCATTGTTGTCTGGTGTCTGCTTTCCTCATCTTCTCATTCAATTCCTTCCATTCACTGTCTGTCTTCTCTCTGTGTTTTCCATTTTCTCTGTTACTGTGCTTCTCCACCCCCCAATTGGTCTGGCACCCATCTTCTTCCCTCTGCTCCCCCCATAGTCTGGCATCTCTGTCTTCTTCTTTTCCAGCGTCTTCTCCCCACTCTGTTCCCCATTTCCCTTTAGCGCCTTCTCCCCACTCTCTGTTCCCATTTCCCTCAGCGTCATCTCCCCACTCTCTGTTCCCCATTTCCCTTTAGCGTCTTCTCTCAACTTTCTATTCCCCATTTCCCTTTAGCATCTTCTCCCCACTCTGTCTTCCACATTTCCCTTCAGCATCTGTTCCTCTCCACCCCCCTTCAGCACCTGTTCCATTCCTTTTAACCACCACCCTTCCCTCTCGCCACCCCCCTCAGCGTCTATTCCTTTCTACCACCCTTCAGCACCCCTCGCACGGTCTGACCATCTCCCTCCCTCTTACCTTCATGGCGTGTTGGTCAGAGGCTGTGAGAGGGTGCACAGGCAGCAGGGAATGTTTTGCCATTAAGCCAATAATAATCTCAGCAGCAATCAGAACACAAGCAGCAACACTATGCGCTGTAATAAACGCAAACCAAAGAAGCTGTAGAAAAAAGAGGGCGAGTGTCTCTTTTGATACCCCTAGTCACTTAAAAGAGATGTTGTTGAAAGAGGAATAATCAGGCCGAGACTTCACTTGGAGCAGGCATCTCTCTGCCATCTCCCTCCCTCCACCTCACCTTAGGTGCCGACTTTAATTATTTTTCTCCCAGCGGCATGCTTTCAATAAGCTGTGCGTACGCGGCTGCTTTAATTGTTGAATCTTCTCCTCTGACACAACCGGAAACAGGATGTTGCATCAGAGGAGATTCAACAACTCAAGCAGCCATGCGCGCGCGGCTTATTGAAAGCGTGCCGCTGGGAGAAGAAAAATTAAATTTGGCACGTAAGGTGAAGTGGAAGGAGGGAGACGGCGGGATGCGGTGATCGGGTGGGGATGCTGGACCGCGTGATCTGTGCTTGCTTCACTGTGGAGACAAGACCATTCACTGCTCCATGGGGCGGTGAATGGCCTTGTCTCCGTCCCCGCAGCAACCACTATTTTTTTCACTCCCCGTTTCGGCGGGTTACCCGCAGCTAGCTGTGGGTAACAACAACCGTGTCATTCGCTAGTTGCTTTATATGCTCAGAAGGGTTTTAGGTCTATATAGGAAAACTGTAAAATTGTAAGTGCTGTTCGATAATATCACCCATACCTTTGTAACCTGTGAATGGATGCATTCAGAAAACATCTGATACAAATAAGCATTTATAATTGGTAAATACATGTATATTCCAATCACTTTTGCTGTTTGTGTTTTTTCTTTTAACAGAGGGCCGTGAAACTGATACAACGAGCACACTGAAAAGCAGCTTAGTCACTGTGACTGACCTGAGTAGTGACTGTTTGGATATCTAAGGATATTCAGAGTGGATTGCACCTGCCTTAAAATTGTGAATAAAAATAAATCTTTTCCAAGATTTAGGCTCATGATCGTTATTTAAATAAAAGAAATCAATTTTAGATAATATAGGTGCCTTAAAATGTGCATGCAGAATTTGTTAGATATTATTTTATAAATGACTGTTAATCAGAATTTAAAATGATGTTTGTGTAAATAAGCAGGGCCCCTGGCCTGCAATATGTGGAAGAGGGTTCTTAGATATCTGAACCAATCATGGCCTTAGGCCCCTCACCGTGCATCATAGGATGCACCAGGAAGAGAAGGCCCACTGGGCCTGAGGAGCAGGAGTGAGCGGGCATCCCTCATGTCAACTAATTTACAGGTACGGGGAAGTTCGGGGGCATCCAATGGCAGGAGAGAGTGGACATATCTCTTGCCAATTTTTTTTTTTTTTTAGGAAGCGGAGTGGGGAAGGGGGGCATCAATGCCAGGAGGGTTGCGGTGATCAGGAGGGAGTGGGCAGCCCTCCCTGCCAATTTTGGCTGGCACGGTGGGAGGGTTCCACAGTGGCAGGAGGAAGTGGGCATCCCTCCTGCCTCTATTCTGTTTCCGAGGGTAGGGGGCCATCGGAGAGGTCCAGCTCGGCATTTTTTTTTTTTGAATGGGGCAGATATTTGGAAGCTATGCCTTGTCCTACCAATACTCCACCCCTGTTTGCACCCCCTCTTGTTTTTAGGTACTATGCCATTTATTTGCACCATTACAGTTACTGCTTAGATGCACTCCTGGCACTTTCATGAGTAAGCACGTTCTTATGCATGTAAGTGTTATAAGGGGCATGTAAATGTGAACTCCTAGGTTACAAAAATGCTCTTAATATGACACAAGTTATATATTTGCATGGAAATTGTTTGACACAAAAAATTAGTAACACTGTAAGAAAAATTATATCTGCATGGAAACAATACTGTTTTAGGCAACGGGAGTCCTCAAATGAACAGCATCTGGTTTCCTGCAGCAGTTCAAGTGGATCTGTAACAAAATTCTCTGATAATTATAGCTATATTTGCATATCCTTGAATATGAATTACTACTTTTTATACAGTAAAACAAAAATACACATAACATAACATAGTAAATGACAGTAGATAAAGACCTGTGTGGTCCATCCAGTCTGCCCAACAATCTATTTTTTTTCTTTGATATTTTTGCCATTGAAGTCTGCCTGGCACTGTCATTAGGTTCCAACTACTGGAGTAGCCGTCCAAGCTCACGCCAGTCTAACTAAACCATCCCAAATTATTGTAGTTTGTGTGTGTAGCTAATTTATTTGATCCTTTCTTGGGGACTTTAGTAATAATGCTGTGATGGCAGGAGTGAAACAGAAGAGCGTAAAGTAAAGGGGTTTGGGAAATGGGGGGAGTAAGAGAGGAGACCAGAGATAAAGAACAGAGAGAAATAATAGAACTGAGGAAACAGAGAAAGGAAATGAAGTGAAAGGAGGGGAAATTGGGATTATGAGTTCAGGGAGGGGGATTTGAGAACAGGAAAGGGACTATCTCCTTACTCCTGCCTCTTCTTTTTAATCTTTTGCTCACCTCCAATATACTCATTTACACATCACAGCACCTACAGTCCTTTATACTCTTATCATACTCCTTTCTGATACTTTCCCTGATCCATTCCCTCCCCGCATTCCACACTAATCTACTCGGGGCTAGATGCACAAAACATGGGTTGTTAAGACCATGAGTCACTGTTGGCCAATTTTTGGGCTAACTCTGGAATAGAGAGTTGCGCGGGGACAGAAATCCCACCCGTCCCCGCCAAAGTCCCACCCTTCCCCGTGAGGAATCCCACCGTCCCCACCCGTCCCCTTGAGGAATCCCTCCGTCCCCACCCGTCCCCGCGAGGAATCCCCTCCATCCCCACCCATCCCCGCGAGGAATCCCCTCCGTCCCCGCCCGTCCATATAAACTTCAGAAATAGTTATTTCATTTAATTATGCTACTGAATTAAAGGCTCTGGTAGAAACCATTTACAAATAAGCAAAAAGACTTTATTAATTTGAAAATATTAATTGGGAAGAATACATACTTTGCAAATGGGTTTCTACCAGAGCCTCTAATGTTTATAAATTTTTATCAACACAACTAATATACTACTTTATCCTGAAGCAAAATAAAAAAAAAAGAAATATAATTCTTTTCCTACCTTTGTTGCCTGGTTTCTGCTTTCCTCATGTTCTCATTCAATTCCTTCCATCCACTGTCTCTCTTCCTTCTGCATCTTCCATTTGCTCTGTTACTGTGCCTCTCCCTTTCTTCCCCCTTCCAAATTGGTCTGGCACCCATCTTCTTCTCTCCGCTCCCCCCATAGTCTGGCATCTGTCTTCTTCCCTGCCAGCGTCTTCTCCCTACTCTCTCTTCCCCATTTCCTTTCAGCGTCCTTCTCCCCCCATCTTCCCCATGTCCTGTCAGCGTCCTTCTCCCCCCTCTGTCTTCCACATGTGCTTTCAGTGTCCTTCTCCCCCCTCTGCTTCCCCATGTCCTTTCAGCGTCCTTCTCCCTCTCTGTCTTCCCCATGGCCTTTCAGCGTCCTTCTCCCCCCCCCCCCCCCCGTCTTCCCCATGTCCTTTCAGTGTCCTTCTCCACCCCTTTGTCTTCCCCATGTGCTTTCAGCATCCTTCTCCCCCCTCTGTCTTCCACAAGTGCTTTCAGAGTCCTTTCCCCCCCCCCCCGCCCTTCCCATGGCCTTTCAGCGTCCTTCTCCACCCCTTTATCTTCCCCATGTCCTTTCAGCGTCCTTCTCCACCCCTTTGTCTTCCCCATGTGCTTTCAGCATCCTTCTCCCCCCTCTGTCTTCCACAAGTGCTTTCAGAGTCCTTCCCCCCCCCCCCGCCCTTCCCATGGCCTTTCAGCGTCCTTCTCCCTCCTCTGTCTTCAAGTGCTTTCAGCGTCCTTCTCCCCCCCTCCTTCTCTACCGCCCCGGGTGCAGCACAGTCGGCCAGGTCCCCTTACTTTTGTGGCACTTCCCCGACCGACTGACAACAGCCCCGGTCCGACAAACCTCCCTGCCCTTAACTGCGAATCTAAATTACCTTATTACAGCTGCTGTAAGAAGATAATTTAGATTCGCGGCTACAGGGCAGGGAGGATTGTCGGACCGGGGCTGTTGTCGGTTGGTCGGGGAAGTGCCACAAAAGTAAGGGGACCTGGCCGGCTGTGCTGCAACCGGGGCGGGGTGTGGCGGGGCGGACCGCCCCGTCCCTTGGTAGCCACTCGAACCGCGAGGCTACTCTCCTCCTTACCTGCACTGCCTGCAGCACAGAGCCAAACGGAAGTCTTCCCGACTCAGTCGCGCGGCTCTTCTCTCTACCTTCTCTGCTTGCAGCACAGAGCCGAACGGAAGTCTTCCTGACGTCAGCGCTGACGTCGGAGGGAGGGAGGGCTTTGTTTAAGCCCTCCCTCCCCTCCGACGTAAGCGCTGACGTCGGGAAGACTTCCGTTCGGCTCTGTGCTGCAAGCAGAGAAGGTAGAGAGAAGAGCCGCGCGACTGAGTACATCCAGCCCCGCAGGAACCCCGCGACCCTCGGAGGCGTCCCCACGGGATCCCCGCGACCCTAGGGGGCGTCCCCACGGGATCCCCGCGACCCTAGGGGCGTCCCCACGGGATCCCCGTGACCCAAAGGGGGAACCCGCGGGACGCCCGCGGGTCCCGCGGGATTCCCGTCGTCCCCGTTCCCGTGCAGCTCTCTACTCTGGAACAGCAATAGATGTTCCAACAAGTTTCCATGTAGTCTATTCAGAAAAAAAGGCCATTCAACACTAGCCTCTGTTTTCTGTCCAGTAACCAATTCCTAATCCACAACATAACATTGTCTCATAGCCCATGATTTTTTAATTTTCTAAGGAGTCTCTCACGAGGAACTTTATCAAAAGCTTTCTGAAAGTCTATATCAGGGGTCCCCAAAGTCACTCGTTGAGAGCCGAATTCAGTCGGGTTTTCAGGATTTCCCCAATGAATATGCATCGAAAGCAGTGCATGCACATAGGTCTCATGCATATTCATTGGGGAAGTCCTGAAAACCGACTGGATTCAGCCCTCAAGGAGGGACTTTGGGGACCCCTGGTCTAGATACTCTACGTCGGTGTGTCTCAATTTTTTCACGCCAACTACCCCCTAAGCCTAACAAATTCCAACTGCATATCCCCACCCAAGCTTCACCCCAGACCTGCCCAAACTCCGCCCCTGACTCCACCCCACATAATAGTACTAATTGTAATGCCATTTCTTTTATTTATTTTTATAAACAACCAATCTCAGCCAAGGTCTTGGTTTCTTACAAACTTCTTCCATTTACTTTTAATGATTAGTAGTGCTGCCCGATTCAGGAAAAAAAATTTTGATTCGATTCAGCCTATTGAATTGGTTTTTCAATTCGATTTTCCTGCCCAATTGGGTGTTTTTTCAGACATCCTGGTGGGTTTATTTTATAGCTTCTTCACCCCCTTTGGCTTCTCCTAACCACACTGGCACTGTGGTGTAAACTAAATAAAGAAACAAAAAGGACTTTTCCTCTCTCTGTTAAATCCTAGCTCACGTTTGCGGTCTAACACCAGCTCTAGCAGGATACACTTTTCAAATCTGACATATTGTAATCACAAAACAGAAAATAAAATTATTTTTTCACTTTGTTGTCTGGTCAATATTCAAATCTTGTTGGTCCCAGGCTCTGGTTGTCTTCTGATAACTTGCTTGCTAAGGTCTCCTTCTTTCTCCATGCTAACCATCCATCTGCCATCTCTGTCCTCCCCTTCCATTTCCCTTCCCTCCCCCGGAGGTCTGGCATCTTTAATTTTTTCGTCTCCATCCACAGATTCACCTTTTCTCAACTACCCTTTCATCCAGCATCTCTTCCTCCTTCCCCACCACCCCAGGGTCCACCATCTCTCCCTTTCTCTTCCCAACTACCCTCCTATCCAGTATATCTATCCCCCCTCCACACCATCCCTTATGTCCAACTTCTCTCCCTTTCTGTTCCTTCCCTCCCTAATTCCCATTGTCCATCATCTCTTTCCCTCGCCTCTATTTTTAGACCCATTATTTCTCCCCCCCCCCAAAGTCCGGCATATACATGTCTCTTTGAACCCCCCTTCCCTCCCTCCCTCCATGTACTTCTACACCAGGTTCCCCTCCCCTGAAGGTCTGTCCCCCCTAAAGGCCTGTGCCACCATCCCTGAAAGCCTGTTTCCCCCTTGAAGGCCTGTCTCCCTCCCTTGAAGGCTTGTCCCCCCCCCTTAAAGGCCTGCATCCCATTCCTGAAGGCCTGCCTGTCCCCCCTGAAGGCATGTCCCACACCCCACCCTGAAGGACTGCTCACCCCCCCCCCCCTCCAGAAGGCCTGCGTGTTACCCCTGGCCTCCCACTGGTGTCCGGCTTCCCCCCTGGTCTCCCCGCACCATTTATCTTTGAGGAGTAGCCTGCAGACAAGATCGGAGCTGTTTCCTCTGCCGCGGTCCCACCCCTTCTCTGACATCAGAGGCAGGATCGTGGTGGAGGAAACAGCTCAGAAGCAGTTTGCAAAGATCACTAGCATCGCAATCTTATCTGCAGGCTGCTCCACAAAGGTAAATGGTGCTGGGAGGCCAGGGGGGAAGCCGGACAGCAGCACTTCTCGACTGAACCTCACCCTCTAAAGCAGGTGTGGCAGCAGCTGGCCAGCAAGAGCAGCACTGCCGTTCCTGCTTTAGGGGGCAAGGGGGGAGGGTCAGCCAAATCAGGAAGCCGATTTTTTTTTTGTTTTAAATCAATTCGAATCAATTCACCCGAAGTGAATTGGTGAACCGATTCGAATCGGGCAGCACTACTGATTAGTCACTATGGGCAAGTTCTCTCACACATCCCCTCCCCCTTCCAGTAATCTGACATCTCCCCTCCCTACTGGCCCCCCTCCCAGCCCAATATTTCTCCCTCTCATCCCCTGGATCATGTGCAACATTTTTCACCACTGCCCACCGGCCCCATGCCCATTCCTATCACCCCTCCAGCACCATTCCACATCTCTCCCTCCATCACTATGTCCAAAATTCCCCCACCTTGCATCCCCTCCAATCTGTCCTGTTCCCTCTCCACCACAATATCCAACTCAATAAACAATCTGTGGAATTTCTTGTCAATTTAGCCACCCATGCTAAGCCCCCAACACAAAAGGCACTTAAACCACAGCAGAACCAGGTTTGATTTCCACTGTGGGTTAAGTGTCTTGCCCATCCATTGCCCCAGATATAAAACTTGGATTGAAAGTTATGCAAACCATTTCAGCTGCAATGTAACATAAAGCTATGTTTTTAGTAGTACTGTCAATTATCAAACCCCAAACGGTCACAAAACATGTTCCCCTTATTTGTCTGAACTGCACTTGTTCCTCAACAGCACTCACCCCCAGCAGCACTCCCGCATTAAATGATGCAAGAAACAACCCACGTGCTGCATGTGAATGACTCAGCTCTGGCGCCTGAATTGCTGCATGCACCTCCCACTGTAAGGAGCACTGCCGAAGACTGAAGGAGCGAGTGCAGTTCCAAGAAGGTTGGCGGGGGGGGGGGGGGGGGGGAGGGCAGGAACATGAGATCCCAAGCAACGACGGCAGCAGCAGCAGCGGCGGTGGATGGACAGGTGGAAATTGGCAGCCAAGCCTCATACACCCTAGGGTTGAGAAACACTGCTCTTCAGCAACTGGCTCCCTATTCACATGTGCTGATGCAACAATGGCATTTTTCTGGCAGCCCATTTTTATTCAAGTGTCTCCTTATTGTGCTTACTGAAACAGCCACACCACTTTGTTTCAGAAAAGCCTATATTTCAGTAGAAGTTGCTTGTGAGGTTTTCTTTGCATCCCTACAAAGTCTCCTGGAAGTTGTGTCTGAAATCTTTCTTGGTCTACCTGAGTGTGGCTTGGTATTAACAGAACCCATAATTTCCCAGATTTTGATCAGTTTGAATGGTAATGATTGGCATTTTCAAACCTTTGGACGTCTTTCTACATCCTCCTGATTTATAGAGTTGAATTACTTTTGTTCGCAGATCCTTTGATAGGGATGTTTGGGTTTTTGGTTGTTTTTTTTTTTTTTGCTTTCCCTATTCTTCAGTAACCAGCAAAGTTAGTGCAGCCCTGGATGCAAGAGTTTCTCAAGAGCTAAAAAAAACCCTCATTTATACACAGACACTGTGGCCCGGATTCTGTATAGGACACCTGAGACGGGCGTCCTATACAGAATCGGGCCTACACCCGCCCAAAATAAACCCGATTCTGTAACTGACATCCATGTTGCAGACACCAGTTACAGAACTGGGTTATTGTAGACACAGCCGCTACACTTATCACGGCAAGGGATCTCCCTGCTGCAATAATTATAGTGGCTGCCAGTCCCTCCCCCCGAACGATCACGGCGGAAGGAACCCAACCTCTCCTGCCGATGATCGCTGGCAGGAAGGTGCCCAATCCCTCCTGCCGGTAGGCCCCCAACCCCCATGATTGCTGACAGGAGGGTGTTCAACCCCTCCTGCTGGAAGACTAGCCCCACCCCCACAATCATCGGCAGGAGGCACTCAACCCCTCCTGTCGGAAGACGACCCCCCCGATCACCGGTAGGAGGGTGCCCAATCCCTCCTGGCGATAAGCCCCCCCACCAACGATCACTGGTAAGAGGGTGCCTCCGTCAAAATGAGGTGGGCCCACCCCTCTCTCCGGCCCATCCCATAGCATCCTAAGGCCTGATTGGCCCAGGCGCCTAAGGCCTCTCATATGGTACGGATAGTGCTAAAAGTGTACTGACACTTTAAACTTTGTGAAGATTTGAGACTGCCCATACCACATGAGCTAAGGTGTGCTTGTAGGTCTCCCTAGGCTCTCGAAGGCACCTTCAATATAGGTGGCCTACCTGGGGAGCATTTTTTTTTTTTTTTAAACGTGTCCCGATTTGCCGATTAGACAGCTGTAGGATGCCTACAGCTGCCTACACTCGGGGTGCAGTTTATAGAATCCGGGCCTAAATGCAATTAAACAAAGCACACAACCCAAAGTGCTCACAGTACCTTTATCAGGAGCAAATGTTACATTAACTGTGAGTCAGATAATAATATGTCCATCTTTTGGAAGACAACACCTGATATAAAGACTTTGTTTAAATAATATTGCAATGAAACTACAAAGCAGCTTTTCCAGCTTGTGGCCCTGTTACATAGAAAAGTCTGAGGACAGGGAAAATCACAGATGATGCCTTAATCTAAGGGTTTTTAATTTTACTAGGGCCCTGGGCCAATCAGTTTTGAAAACATGGAAAAATATCTGGTGGAAATATTGGGAATATTTGTTACTTTAGTAAAATCGGAAATGATGGTTAGATATTTCCAGAAACTTAGAAACTTCCATGGAAGAAGTACAGGAAAGGTCTACCCTATTACCGTAGTCGATTTTGTGTTCAGACTAGATCTGAACTAGTGCTTTGCACATTTACTTTAAGAAGGCGGTTACTTTATTTATGGGACAGAAATGCACAGATTTACCCATACATAAGCTATTCCTTTCCATGTGCCTAGAAGTACTGGAACTTGGAGCTACTTTTTCTTGTGTTACCCTTGTAAATATATGATAAATTACATAGGATCTAAATATGTTTTTGATCGAAAACAACTATGTTCTTTTATTGACTTTAGAAAAGATGTCTGTGTTACCAGCTTCCTCAGTGGCTGAAGTACTAACTAATGTTTCATTTATTTTATTGGTTTGGGGGGGGGGGTAATCAACTAAGCCAGGGGTGTCAAAGTCCCTCCTCGAGGGCTGCAATCCAGTCGGGTTTTCAGGATTTTCCCAATGAATATGCATGAGATCTATTAGCATACAATGAAAGCAGTGCATGCAAATAGATCTCATGCATGTTCATTGGGGAAATCCTGACAATTCAACTGGATTGCGACCCTCGAGGAAGGACTTTGACACCCCTGAACTAAGCCTATTCCTACTATATTTTAATTTCCTTGTTAGATATCTCCAATATGTATAGGTCTGTCTTTGGATGAAATTGTGATCTTTGTCTCAGCCTGCCCCTTCTGCAAGCTCCACTACCCGGAGGTTTTATGGCGGAAATAGGAGGGGTTTCTACTACTCTCAACAGGGCAGGTACACTCCTTCCACATGTCCTCAGCAGTAGTACCAGCACAGAAATCCCAGCCTGCTCCCTAATGTGGGCAAGGGATGAAATTTTAACTGACTCAAGGAGGGCATAGTCACTGTAAGTGTAGTTACTCTAGATCAGTGGTCTCAAACTCGGCCCAGGGGCCAAGTACTATTTTGAGGCCCTCAATATGTTTATCATAAATCACAAAAGTAAAATAAAACAGTTTCTTGATCATGTCTCTTGCTATAAATTACAATATTATTATTAAGACTTAGCTAAAAGGAAAGATTTATAAACTATAAAGAGTTTTACCTCATGCAAAATTGTCATTTCTTTAATAAGACATTAACTATTTTTTTCGGAGGCCCTCCAAGTACCTACAAATACAAAATGTGGCCCTGCAAGGGGTTTAAGTTTGAGACCACTACTCTAGATGACCTGCTGGTGAGAAGAAAGCTGAACTTTTTCCAGGAAAGATGGCTCCTTGTAACCTCAGACTGGTGGGGTCTCCAAGTTGTCCAGGTGTGATGCACTTTTAATGGGAAACTTAGACCACCAAATTGCCTACCAAAAGCATTAAATCTGATAAAAGAATTGTGATGAGGAAAGGCTAAAGCAGCTAGGGCTCTTGAGCTTGGAGAAGAGTCGGCTCAGGGGTGATATGATAGAGGTCTATAAAATACTGAGTGGAGTGGAAAGGGTAGATGTGAATCACTTGTTTACACTTTCCAAAAATACTAGGACTAGGGAACATGTAAAGAAGCTACTAAGTAGTAGATTTAAAACAAACCAGAGAAAATATTTCTTCATTCAACGTGTAATTATACTCTAGAATTTGTTGCTGGAGAATGTGGTGTGAAATCATTGAGCTTAGGGTCTAAAACAGGTTTGGATAATTTCCTAAATGAAAGATCTATAAGCCATTATTGAGATGGCTTGGGGGAATCCACTGCTCGTTCCTAGCATAAGCAGCATAAAATCTGTTTTACTCCTTAGTCTTGCCAGATACTTGTGACCTGATTGGCCATCGATGGAAACAGGATACTGGGCTTGATGGACCTTCAGTCTGTCCCAGTGTAGCTATTCTTATGTTCTGAAAACTTGACTGGCAAGGGGGTACTCCAGGACCAACTTGAGAAACACTGATCTGGTAGTTGGTGTAGAACTTGAGATGATTACTATGAGTTCTTCACCAACAAAACATTAAACTCTCCATATTGTTTGTTATTGGGTGATATGAATTTGGCTTTGGAGGATAGATCATTTATCCCAGGACAAGCAGGCAGCATATTCTCACGAATGGGTGATGTCACCAACGGAGCCCTGGTAGAGACCACTTTAAAAGTGCATCGTCACTTTAAGTCTTTAGAAAGTTCATGATATCCCGAACCACACATGCGCGAATGCCTTCTCGCCCAACGTAGGGCACACAGTCCTTCAGTTTCTTAGTTTCTGTGGAGCTAAGAAGTTGCTTCATCAACAGCTGTTATTTTCCATCCTGCTCAGGCAGCTTAATTTTTTACTTTTTAGTTTTTGTTTTCTTCTTTTCTTTATTTTTTATACTAAAAAAAATTTTTTTTTTTACTTTTTCGATTAGGCAAGTTCGGCCCGATGGGGCCTGTTTCCCTCCTTCTGCCTCAACTTTCGATTTTGCCAAGGCCATTTTTCCCTCTATGTCCCATCCTCAAATGGGTTTTAAGAAGTGTGGACGGTGTGCTCGCCCTATTTCCATCACAGATCTGCATCACTTGTGCCTCCAGTGTTTGGGGTCGGAACATAGGGCTGAATCTTGCACTCGTTCCTCACTTCAGAAGAGGACCCTTAAAAATCATCTGATTCAACAGTGTCTCCTCTTCAGTTCCGTTATGGAGGGTGATTTGACACCAGCGCCGACATCGGGGTCCGCACCAAAGTTGACATCGCAACATCTGACGTCGATGGATTCATCTTCGGTGTCACATGCAGTGGGTAAGCCGGCTAAGAAGCCTTCCCCTGAAGGTCACTTCTGCAGTAAGCCAAGTCCTGCAGACGTCGAGAAGACCTAAAAAATGATCAGCTCCTATTGCGGTGAATGCCTCGACATTGGCCTCCTTATCACTGGAGTGCAGATCAGTATCAATGGTACCAGCAAAAAAAGCCAGCGGTACCGGTGCCCAACCTAAGGCAGCAAATGCAAGAACTGCGGGAAGAGTTAAGGGAGCAGTTTCAGCTCTTACTCCCTGTTATGGTGACACCGGCTCCTCCGGTGCCAGTCCAGTCTGAGTCTTCCATATCGGCACCAATAGTTGCAGCCTCAGCGTCGACATTGCAAAAATCTTCCTCAGTGCCGTCTGAGTTGACTAAACACTCAGTGTCGGATACAGCTCGGCACCGTTCTTCCCAAACATCTCCCGAGACGGTGTCGGTCAAATTGGGTAAGGCTTTGATGAAGATGAAGCATACAGAATCGACACTCAGTATTCGACACCGCATTCCACCCACTCGAGACTCGGACCTCTGGTGTGATTCTGAATATCCTGTGCTGTCTGATGAGGATGTCTCTTCAGATGAAGACTCAACTTCCATCTTCTCAAGAACCTTCTCAATGAATGGATAAGTCATCTTTTTCAAAATTTTTGAAAGACATGGCAGAGACGCTTTCTATACCTCTTGAAGCTGACTCAAAAAAATCTAAACAACTTGTGGATGCATTAGATTATAAGCAGCCACCTAAGGAGTTTCTTCGACTTCCCCTTCATGACATCTGGCAGGAGACCTTTTTCAAGAACTTAGAAACTCCTTTGACCATCCCTGTGGCTCTTTGCAAGCTGGATTCGCTATATAGGATGGTACCTGTTCCGGGCTTTGACAACTCTCAGCTCCCCCATGAGTCTCCTGGTGGAGTCCAAGCTTAAAAAATCTGCTGGAGCCAGTGTCTATGCTTCTGTATCTCTTGGCAGAGAGGGTAAAGCAATGGACCGTTTTGGCAAACGATTATATCAAAATGCCATGCCTGCCAACTGATCTGGTAACTATGCTTTTCATTTCTCTTTCTATCTCAAGCATTTAGTTACCCAAGTGTCCAATTTTCAGAAGTACTTACCTGATTGCAAATTACCTGCTTTTCAAAATTACATTTCTGACTTGCTACAGCTGTGCAAATACAGGATACGCTCTATCTGTGACACTTTGAGTTAACATCTCGTGGTGTGGCTATGTCTGTGGCAATGTGACGCCTAGCTTGGCTCAGAGTCTCGGAGCTTGATGTTAACCATCAAGATAGTCTTGCTAATGCTCCTTGTTTGGAGCTTCTTTAGATACAACCACCCAAAAGTTATCAGCTCACGAAACCAGGTGGGACACTTTGGTTAAAAACAAGAAAAAGCCTCCACCTGTTCGCCCTTTCAGACAACAGTCTTCATATTAGCGTCGTTTTGCTGCAAAGCCTATGCCGCCACATCAGTCTCATCCTCAAAGGCAGAGGCAGCAACAGCAGCAACCCCGTCAGCCCCAGCAAAAACAGCAGGCTGTTCCATCTAAATCTACACAGCCTTTTTGACCTGTTTTTCAGGAGCATAGCCAATCTCAACATTTCTCATCCTTTGTCTCAGCGCATCGGAGGTCATCTTCAGCTTTTCATCTGTCATTGGGAACTCATCACATCGGACCTATGGGTCCTCAACATCATTTGTCAGGGTTACTCTCTACATTTTCAGACTCTTCCACCAGACAATCCTCCAAGAGAGTCTGCTTTGGACCCTACACAGTCCTCCCTTCTGCAGGAGGTGCAATCCCTTCTTCTGCTGAATGCTATCGATCAGCAGGCCCAGGGATTCTACTCCCGTTACTTCTTAGTCCCCAAGAAGACAAGAGGACTGAGACCCATCCTGGATTTCAGAGCTCTCAACAAATTTCTAGTCAAGGAGAAATTCAGGATGTTGTCACTCGCCCTGCTTTATCCTCTCAATCAGACTGGCTATGCTCCTTAGACCTCAAAGAAGCCTACACACATATCCCGATTCATCCGACTTCCAGGAAGTACCTCCATTTTCAAATCAATCGCTGTCATTACCAATACAAGGTACTTCCCTTTGGCCTGGTATCTTCTCCCAGAGTCTTCATGAAGTGGCCACCTCTCTCCGATCACACGGCCTTCAAGTTTTCCCTTACCTGGACGACTGGTTGATCAAGGTTGACTCCTCTCAGGAAATGGTCCAAGCAACATCTCAGTCCATTTCTTTTGTCCAGATTCTAAGATTCAAAGTCAACTTCCCCAAATCACATCACATTCCGAACCAATGTCTGCAATTCATTGGGGCAATCCTAGACACCACTCTCATGAAAGCATTTCTTCCTCTAGATCGACTTCAGACTCTCATCCGTCTGTGTCAGCAATTGCTTCCTCTTCAAACCATCTCTGCCAAACACCTGATGGTTCTAGGCCACATGGCTTCAACTGTCCATATCACACCACTGGGAAGACTACATCTTCACACTCCTCAGTGGACTCTGGCTTCCCAATGGTCTCATGACGGATCGTCTCTCAAAACATATAGCTGTGACATCATCTCTTCTGCAGTTGCTTCAATGGTGGATGACCTCCTCCAATCTATCCAGAGGTCTCCTTTTTCATTTACCCCCTCATCACAAGATCATCATGACAGATACGTCCCCTTATGCTTGGTGGGCTCATATGGACAATCTGCAGACTCAGGGGTTATGGACCGCCAGGGAGCAGAAATTTCACATCAATTTCTTAGAACTCAGAGCGATGTTTTATGCCCTCAAGGCTTTTCATCATCATCTTTGCCCTCAAATCCTCCTCCTTTGCACGGACAATCAAGTAGCAATGTACTACATAAACAAGCAAGGAGACACGGCTCTCTCTTGTTGTCTCAGGAGGCCCAGAAAATCTGGACTTGGGTGACAGCTCGCAATCTTTTCTTGAAGGTGGTCTACATTCAAGGGGAGAATTCCCTAGCAGACAACCTCAGCAGTATTCTTCAACCTCATGAATGGACTCTCGACTCTACAACTCTACAGTCCATCTTTGCTCAATGGGGCACTCCTCAAGTGGACTTGTTTGCAGCTCCTCACAATCACAAGCTGCCACAGTTTTGTTCCAGACTTTCCTCTCCGTCTGGCAGCAGATGCTTTCTCCTGGATTGGATGGGTCTGTTTCTATATGCATTCCCCCAATTCCTCTCATGTTGTGAACCTTATTCAAGGTCAAGAGAGAAGCAGCCACCATGATTCTCATTGCTCCTCGGTGGCCCAGACATTGGTTCTCCCTTCTTCAACTCAGCTGCAGGGAGCCCATGCCTCTTCCAATATTTCCTACTCGGTTCACTCAGAATCACGAATCGCTTCTACATCCCAACCTGCAATCTCTACACCTGACAGCTTGGTTTCTCTTGGGCTGAATTCATCTGTCTTACGTCTTTCTCAGCCTGTTCGTCAAATTCTAGATGCATCCAGGAAACCAGCCACTCAGCAATGTTATCAACAAAAGTGGACTAGATTTTCCTCCTGGTGTCTTCTTCATCATCACGATCCAACATCCTTGGCATGGGAATTGGTGTTGGATTATCTTCTTCATCTGTCTGACTCTGGTCTCAAATCTACATCTATAACAGTCCATCTCAGTGCTATTACAGCTTTTCACATGCCAGTCGAGGGAAAACCTCTCAATGCTCATCCTTTGGTTTCCAGATTAATGAAGAGGCTTTTCAATGTTAAACCACCTCTCAAGCCTCCACCTGTCTGGGACCTTATTGTGGTTCTTTCCAGTTTGATGAAGCCACCATTTCAACCAATGGCCACAGCTCTTCTCAAGTATCTTATCTGGAAAGTGGTCTTCCTTATTGCTCTCACCTCTTCCAGGAGAGTCAGCGAGTTACAAGCATTAGTAGCAGATCCACCTTTAACAGTTTTTCATCATGACAAGGTGGTTCTGCGTACACATCCAAAATTTCTGCCAAAAGTTGTAAATGAATTTCATCTCAGTCAGTCAATTGTTCTACCAGTGTTTTTTCCTAAACCTCATTCTCATGCTGGAGAAACTGCTTTGCATACTTTGGACTGTAAGCGGGCTTTGGCCTACTACACTGACCGGACAAAGCCACAACGAACATCTCCTCAACTTTTCATCTCTTTTGATCCAAACAAGTTGGGCATCCTGTATCCAAGAGAATGATTTCAAACTGACTAGCTGCCTGCATCTCGTTCTGCTATGTTCAGACTGGACTGGCACTGGAGAGTCGTGTCACAGCCCACAAAGTTAGAGCTATGGCAGCTTCTGTGACTTGCTTTAGATCTACACCCATTGAGGAAATCTGTAAAGCTGCCACCTGGTCCTTAGTTCATACATTCACTTCTCACTACTGTCTGGAATCTTTCTCCAGATGGGATGGGCACTTCGACCCATCTGTTTTACAAAATTTATTTTCATATGCCAACACTCTCACCATCCTATCTCTATTAGCTTGGAGGTCACCCATTCGTGAGAATATGCTGCCTGTTTGTCCTGGAATAAAGCCATAGTTACTTACCGTAACGTGTTATCCAAGGACAGCAGGCAGATATTCTCACATCCCACCCATCTCCCCGGGTTGGCTTCTTAGCTGGCTTATCTTAACTGAGGGACCGCAAGCCCTACGTCAGGTGGGAAGGCACTCATGCTTACGCGGTTCGGGCTATCACGAACTTTCTAAAGACTTAAAGTAGCGATGCACTTTTAAAGTGGTCCATATCAGGGGGGCTCCATCGATGATATCACCCATTCGTGAAAATATCTGCCTGTTGGCCCTGGATAACACCTATTACGGTAACTGATTTTTTTTTTTGTGCAGTTGGGGAGTGTTTAGATCACTTGACGGCACTAAGTTATGCCATGCCTTTTTTTTCCAAGACCTACAAAGCAATGGGCAAGTATAAAAGTATACCATTCAGAAGGGCCATCATTTAGATTTGGTCACTTTTTCCAATAGGGAAATGATTTGGCCTCATATTTTTCTGACAGATGTCTTGGAAGCCGAGTTTATGGTCAAACCAATTTTTATGTATGTCACTTTATATTAGCAACATCAGGCTCCAAATACACATATGCTTGCTGCAAAGATGAGGTCACATGATTATATAAATCCTATTGAATTCTGGTCTCATTATGATCTAGCCCTTTCCTCTGAGTTGGTTCTAGATTTTTATTCCCACTGGGAGTCTTCTAGTATTCTAGATAAAATTGCTTCCAAGATTTTGTGTATGAATAAACATCATAAAACGGATCCTTGGTTTGACTTGGATCTGTTGTCTCTGAAGAGAACAGTTCAATTTGGACCATGCTAGTAAATAGAAATAAGTTATTGTTAATACTATGATAATGATAGAAAGGTTTTTATGAAATGGATACATGTAACTGAATGAAGTATTAAGTGGTACTAAGGTGATATTTTATATAGGATGGATGGCTTCTCCTGATGAAGTCGACTGGTGAAACCCAGATCTGAGTTGGGGAGAGCCGACAGCATAAGGATTGGTCACAAGTTTTAAGATTGCAATGGGGATTGAGCACTGTTTGTGAGAGAACAAAGGGCTCGGGAACATTGAATATTATGGACATTTGATACATTGCCACCTACCTGTTCAGATAAGTGACTTTTTAAAAAAAATTATTTTTGAAGTATGGTGGTGGCGGGAACAATTGAAGTGTGATGGTTCCCTGATGTCCTTTCCTCTCAATAGGAAAAACAACTGGCACTCAGCACCTTGAAATTTAAATCAGATCTTAAAACATTTCTGTTTAAAGATGCTTTTGAAACCTAAGTCAAGATATTACCATCAATAATTTTCTTCAGGTTTTTCTCTTTTTCCACTTTTCCCTCCCTTTTGGTTTGTTCCTCTCCCATGCCTTTATTTATTTATTTTTTCAATTCAATATTATGTATCCCTTTTACCAACTTCCCTTTTGTATCCAGTGTAGTCTTCTCAATGTTTTAAATATTTTGTGTGTTTCCCTTTATATCTACATTTTGTAAAACTTTTATGTATACCGCTTAGATTGTACAATAGGCAGTACAGTATATCAAAATAAAATAAACTTGAAACTTTCACAGTTTACATGTATGTGTTTAAGCACAGTGGTGTTATTTTTTTTATTAGTATTTAGTCTATACAAAGCAACAGGAGATTCTACCTTATCAAGGCAGATACTCAGAGAAAACAGAGAAGGCGATCAGGTGGTACTCAATATCTTTATTCTATGAAGACTTGACATGTACGTGTTTCGGCCCGAGTCTTAATGCTTTGATCAATACAGTATATGTTGACTTTTCTATCTTATAAATTGTAATGATTGAGTCATGCACCAAACAAATCAATCAAAATGATCACTAAAAAATTTGTCCATGACGTGGAGATTAACCCAGATTCCAGCATAAAGATATTGAGTACCACCTGGTCGCCTTCTCTGTTTTCTTTGATGTTTTACTATTTAGTCTTCAATAAAATAGGCTCATGCTAGACCCCAAAAGTCTGTATACTTGAAATTAAATTGAATTAAATTAAGATTTTGGATCTCAAGTGCTTGCAGCTATGTTGCCAGTTGAACTAGTCTTGGCTCATCTTGTGTCCAGATGGCTGGGTAGAGAATCTACACCCGAGCTAAGTACTATAATGATAAAGATAACATCATAAATTTAAAATAAGATAAAAATGAATGCAAAAAATGAATTATAAGCAAATTACACAAAAAGATAAAAGTTCCATATACTGTATATTAAACTGAATAACGTAAAAAGAGTTTAAAGGACCGATGATAGCTCGCAAGATAGTTATGAGCCAAAACTAGTTCAACTGGCAACATAGTTGCGAGCACTTTAGATCCAAAATCTCTTAGGGCTCCTTTTATCAAGCTGCGGTAGAGGTTTAACGCGTGTTAAACCGCCTGCCGCGCTAGTCGCTAACGCCTCCATTGATGAGGCATTAGTTTTTTGGCTTGCCACATGGGTTAGCGTGTGATGAAATGTCTGACGCGCTAACCCCGTAGCGCACCTTGATAATATGAGCCCTGTTTTATTGAAGATTAATAGTGTGTTTCACAAGTTTTCAGAAGGGATTGTTACTATTTAGTCTGACATTTTTTTAATAACACATTTTGAGATGAAGCCCTGAGTTTTTGAAAATAGAAATTTTGGCAGGACTAATTATTAATTTAATTTGTTCCCAGTTTTTGATATTTGATGGCATAAAATGGGACAGGTGGAGCTTAAAGAGCAGTGGAGAGAAGAGGGTATGGGAGTACAAAAGGTGTTTAAAGGACAAAAGCAGGACTTACTACTCTGCTATGGTAGGTAAGATCAGAATTGATATAAAAAAAACTTTTTAGTTTGTTAACAAGTGGATGGATGTAGATAATTATAAACTATCATCTTGTAAGTTTCCACCTACTTCCAATGCTTTAGCTCAGTTTTTTCATTCAAAAATACTGGATTTAAGATCTTTTCAGATTCCATCAGACTATGTTGATTGTTGACCTCATTGTTCAATCAAATTTTGTTATATAGATTTATGTTGACTAGATTTATTCCTTTGGATAGGACTCTGTTTAGAAAACATTCAAAATACGTGCATTTGTTATGTTATATGGATTGTTATTCCTAAAAAAAAATTTGAAATGAGTACTGTTAATTTTGAGGAGACCTTTTTAATTGGTTTCAAGTGATGTTAGATCTTGGTAAGTTTCCTGTGGATCATGGATATATTGTTATCACCCCCATTATAAAGGATCATTAGGAATCTGATGGTCTGGTATCTAATTATAGGCCAGTTGCTTTGATACCATTTTTTGTTAAATTCATAGAGGATGTTATATACGGTATGTTCAATTGTTGGAGTACCTGGAATGGTTTAATTTATTGCATTTTTCTCAGTCAGGTTTTAGACCTATGTATAGTACTGAAACAGTCTTGGCATCATTGGATTAGTTACATGGTCTTTTTTAGTAAGGGTTAGAATGCCTTACTTTTGCAGTTCGATCTAGACATGAGATATTGCTAGGCAGTCTTGATTCTATAGAAATCTCCAGGCACATCTACCAGTGGTTTCAGTATTTTTTGTATGCCAGGTCTTATCGAGTGGTGTTCTCTCAATCCTGGAGCAATCCTTGTGGTGTCCCACAGGGTCCACCACTCTCTCCACTGCTCTTTAATATCTACCTGTCCTTGGGAATAAAACTGTCCACCATGGGTATTAAATTATATAACTACACAGACTACATCATGGTTGTTTTACCATTAGATTCATTATCATCAAATTATAGTAATCAAATTACTTTAGTAATGTCAACTATAGAAGATTGGGTGATAACTTTTAAATTAAAACTTAGAGCTCCTTTTACTAAGTTGCGATATTGTTTTTAGCGTGTGCTAAATATTAGCGCACGCTAAGCCCCATGCTACATGAAAAACTAACGCCAGCTTTATGGAGGTGTTAGCATGTAGCACGCGTGGCAATATAGCGCGCGCTAAGACCGCTATCGCAGCTTAGTAAAAGGAGCCCTTAATGCTCAAAAAACTAAATTCTTTTTTGCAGTTCCATCTAAGCTTACCCAGGATTGCCTCAATTTGAATGGCATGGTGTAGACTATAGAGCCTATATTAAAACTCTTGGGAGTGGTTCTAGACCAAAATTTAACGATGGAGAATTGGAGGAATACTGTGGTTCATAAAAGATTTTTTATTTTATGAAAATTACATTCCATTTGGAATTGTTTTAAGAAAATAGCTTTTCAGCTGCTGGTTCAATCATCAGTACTGTCTGTACTTGACTATTGTAATATGTAATATCACAATTTTTAAGCCAATCAGGGCCTTAGGCCCTGTCTACTGCATCCCAAGATGCATTGGGAGGGGGAAGGCCTGTTATTCTGAGCATGTGGCCCTGTAGGCAGGAGGGAGTGGGCTTTCCTCCTTCTGATTTGTCATCTGAAGGTACGGGGGATGTAGGGAGATGTCAGGTGGATGTGGGGAGATGTCAGAGAATGTCCTATTTGTGTGGTAGGAGGGGGTTGTGACCATTGGGGGAGTAAGGGAGGGTCATGCCTTAAACCCTTTAATGGTCTTCATGTCAATTTGGGTGCCTATGGGGAACTTAGATCTGTTTTATATTTGTCTAAGTCCCGGCATGTAAGTTCTGCCTAGGACATCCTGGGAAAGCTTCAATTATTGCTTGAGGACGTCTGGGTTGAGGCCCACCTGATGCCTGCCCATAACACACCTCCCAACAACGCCCCTTTGAGCTCTGGACACACAGCAGCTTAGAAGTGCTGCTGAATATCCAGAAAGTTGGTTTTGTCAGCATTTGGAAATCCTTCTATTAGGACCTCCAAGTGCCAACTTGGGCTAGTTTTTGGAAGTTTCAAAGTTTTGATTCAGAGCCTCTATGTATTTTGGTAATGAGCACTTTTTAATGTTCTTTTCTTGGGAAAAGCATTTTAATTAATTGAAATCAAATATTTTAAGTTTCAGAAACTTACAGCTAGACATAGGCATTTTTATCAAAATGTTTTGGAATGCTGTAATTAAATATAGGATTTCCTGCTGTACTGTCGACTTTTGTCCGGAAAGTCATCATAGATGAAGCCCCAGTGTATTGATGCCCTCTTCTGAAACAGAAAACATAACCGGTTATTTTCTTCCTTGGAAAAAAAGATTAATACTAATATTAATATCAATATGTATTTCTAGCAACAAACAGGAATAAAAATATTAATCTTAAAATTTAGATGCATGAACCATGGAAAAAAGCAGTATAAGATAAGCAGTATTCAAAATATCAATATGCCAGATAATGCAATTCTACCTTCTTTTGGTCTCTCTTTTTTATTATTGTTTCCAACTAGGGGTAGAAAATGTCCATTTGTCTGGTTCTCTGTGGGTAAAATAACTGAATTTAAAGAAAAGGGATCAGCAGTTAAAAAGGTGGAATTATCTAGTTTTGAAACCCCCCAAATCAGTGGTTCTTAACCTTGTTGGAGGTACTGAACCCCACCAGTTTCACATGCGTGTTCACCGAACCCTTCTTTATTGGAAAAATAAAATATGATTTTTACAAATTCAAAACATAGGTATACAGTGAGGGAAAAAATAATATCAATTTTGAAAACAAAAAAGTTCTCCTATATTTCGAATAATAATAACATAATAATGAAATTTACTGCAAATCAGTGTGACTTCTGCTGTTGCCTCTCAGAGACCAGTTCAGAAATGCACGGCTTTACCTTGGCAAGTGCCACTCTCATGTCATTTTCGCAGCAAAGTCTGTTCCTTTTCTTCGTTTTTATGTCCAGCATCCTTGAAAAGGATTGCTCGCAAAGATATGTTGTAACAAACGGTATGAAAATTTCCAGAGCTTTCTTAGCAATAACAGGGTACGTTACCAATTGTTGATACCAAAACGTTGAGAGCGTTGTTGTTCTGAAGAGTTGCTGTTGAACCTGGCTCTGCTGAATTTCAATGATTTCATCGAGGTATTCATCATTGACATCTGTTGTCTCAACACTAAACACTAAACGTGAATATGCTGGATATGACTATGACTCTCTTGTAGGGAAGTATCCATCGAGAGACTTTGCAAGCTCATCTAAGTGCGTGGCAATAGTTTGCTTCAGTTCCGCAGGTACAGAAATGTCTCCGATTCCAGATACATCTTCGATCTTACTTACACAGTTGTCTAGCAGGGGAAAGTTTGCGAAGTTATCATTTTCTGTTCGTCGTTTCCATAATGGTAGCTTTTTTTGAAAAGCTTTCAGGTTTTCTTCCGCTTCAATGATGTTGACTCCACCACCCTGCATCTGCTTATTGAGATGATTGAGAGCTGCAAAGATATCAGCCATGTACGCTAAAATGAGAATGAACTCAGAATTTTTGAAGCAATCTGCATGACAATGTTGCTGCTCTTGCAAAAACAGAGCTAATTCCACACGCATGGCAAAAACACGATTCAGCACCTGTCCCCGGGATAACCACCGAACGTTAGAATGGTACAGAAGTACCTCGAATTCAGATCCCATTTCTTTACACAACTCCTTGAAGATGCGGTGCTTCAGAGCATTATTTCGCACATAGTTCACGCATTCCACAACAATTTTTAAAACTTCTGCCAGTTTTGGAGGCAAGATTTTGTTGCCAACGCATGCCTGTGCAGAATGCAATGCGTAACAATGATGTGTGGTGCATCGGCATTCACTAGCGCACCAAAACCGGACTTTCTTCCGAGCATGGCTGGAGCTCCGTCCGAACAGACTGCAGAAACCATATCCCACGAAAGATTGTTGTCTTTGAAGAAGTCATCCACAAGTTTCTTCATATCAGTTGCCTTAGTTGTTGTTGTAAGAGGCTTACAAAATAAAAAATCTTCCTTTATCACGTCGTCTTTCACATAGCGCACGAATACTGCAAGCTGAGTAGCCTTTTCATCGAATCTTGCTCTCTTCACCTTGAATTTAGCGAGCATTGTGTTCTTGTATTTTCCATCTCCATGCATCTTAAGGAAGTGTTCCCTTAGTTTTGCCGGAGCTAGACTAGAATTACTCAACTTGGCATTGCAAATCATGCAATTAGGACGCTGACTCCCATCACGTTCCGTTATACATGTGAATCCATATTGTACATATTCGTCCGACCACTTTCGTATTTTGCTCGACATAGTTAGTAAGGGATTAAAATATTAAGATAGGTATCACACGACGTACCATCACAACAGTTACAATTCGACTACTGTGCGCATCAAATCCCCTGCAGCACAGATAGGCCAAGCGATGTTGCGTGATCACCTGCAGCCAATTATGGACAAGCGGGGCGTATCATCACGAATCATAAGCGCTTCGGTCACGTTCAATCATCTATCAGTTAAATCACAAATTTTGATCAGGAATTGATTGATGTATATAAGGCGTTAGTTACAGATTGATAGATCAAGAAACCGAGTACACGATCAGTCTTGATCAAAATCACTGAATAACTGATAGATGATTGAACGTGACCGAAGCGCTATATGTTTTGACCTCCGCCGAACTCGCGAGACTGACTCACCGAACCCCTGGGGTTCGGTCGAACCCAGGTTAAGAACCACTGCCCCAAATAATTCTGCTTGCAATAGCCTCACTATCCCCCAGCTGATATACCATACCATACCACAAACTGTCCTATCTCTGCAACTGCCCTACATCTAAATCTAACCCGGCAATTGCCATACCACCTTGCATCTCAAACCCCAAAACTATTTTCTGCCACTGCCATACCACCCTCCATAGTGTCCCCACACTCCAGAATTATCCCCTGCAACTGCCATACCCCCCTGGAACTGTCTCACTTTAAAAAAATACCTTCTACTGCCCTATCCTGTAAACTACATCCCAAAACTACCCCACCTGCAACTAACACAGCACCCCACAAACTGTCCCAGCTCCAAAAAAAACTTCCCTGCAACTTCCCCACCACCTCACAAATTGCCCCACTGCCAAAGCTAATCACCCAAAACTATTTCTATATGCTCTACACTGCCCCTAATAACTTTCCATTTCACAATTACCCTACCCCCTCTCCCCAATTCTGTTACCTTCCCTTGTTAATCTCACTGTGAAAACTTCTTCAAGAATCACACCGTTTTCTTATTGGTTGCTATGTGCATTACTAAATAGCATCTGTTGCTTTGAGTAGAGCCAGATTAAGCAATTGACAAACTTTGCACATACTGACCTAGGTTCAATAAATGGCACTCAAAAATCAATGCTGAAAAATCGGCATTTAATGCTATTCTATAATGGGCACTCAAGGATGGATCTAACTTCCTTTTCATAAGTCTTCTGATCAGGACCAATTTTAGATCTGTTGGGGCCCAGGGCAGAATTAAGGAGGGGGGCCCAGATCCATTCTACTACTTGCATCCTCCCCTGATCTCCCCATCTACCATTTCTATCACACATAAAACAACTTTAATTAACTTCTATACACACAAAACACTGATAGACCTTTACTAAATACAGAACAAGGGATCACAAATAGAAATGGGAAACCCATGAAATTAAACTCAGCAAGTATTGCAATACTGGAGAAATAAAACAAATATGTACTTCTTTTTGTACTGAACAAGCAGGAGGCCCAGGTCCAACAAAAATTTAGCTACCTCCTTTGCTGTGACTGATAGGGATCCCAAAGCTCTGCCAGTTGAAGACTACCTCATCTAGTGTGTCCTTGAGCCACCACCAGTTACAGAGCTTGGAGAGTTCTGGCCATCAGACTGGAGTAAGAGGTCTTCAGCTTGCAAGGCTTTAGGATCCCCTCCAGCCCAGGTATTTACATTTCACATTTGGACAGGGAGCGGGGGAGGGGGAATCACTTTGGACTGAGGGCCACTGCCCACCCTTACCTCTCACCACACCATCATCAACTGTCTGGTAAGCAACTGAACATAATACAAAGATCTGTGATGCACATATTGTCACACCTGTGCCCCCCAAAATCATGAATGGCAGTCAGATAGTGACACGCTGCTTCAATCTGGTGCTATACTATCAGTGTTAGGAACATAAGAATAACCTTACTGGGTCAGACCAATGGTCCATCAAGCCTGTTCTCATGGTGGTCAATCCAGGTCCCTAGAACCTGGCCAAAACCCAAGGAGTAGCAACATCCCATGCTACCGAAGCAAGCAGTGGCTTCCCCCATGTCTTTCTCAATAACAGACTGTGGACTTTTCCTCCAGGAAATTGTCCAAACCTTTCTTAAAACCTGCTACACTATCTGTTCTTACCACAATCTCTAGCAATGTGTTCCAGAGCTTAACTATTTTCTGAGTGAAAAAATATTTCCTCCTATTGGTTTAAAAAGTATTTCCCTGTAACTTCATTAAATGTCCCCTAGTCTTTGTAATTTTTGACGGAGTGAAAAATCGACCCACTTGTACCTGTTCTACTTCACTCAGGATTTTGTAGACTTCAATCATATCTCCCCTCAGCCATCTCTTTTCCATGCTGAAGAGCCCTAACCTTTTTAGTCTTTCCTCATACGAGAGTTCCAGCCCCTTTATCATCTTGGTCACTCTTCTTTGAACCTTTTCTAATGCCGTTATATCTTTCTTGATATAAGGAGACCAGAATTGAACACAATACTCCAGATGAGGATGCACCATGGAGCGAAACAGGGACATTATAACATTCCTAGTCTTGATAACCATCCCTTTTTAAATAACTACTAGCATCCTGCTTGCTTTCCTGGCCGCTCCTGCACATTGGACAGAAGGTTTCATTCTAATGTCTATGATGACATCCAGATCCTTTTCTTGGGTGCTAACCCCCAAGGTGGACCCCAGCATCTGGTAACTATGATTTGGGTTATTCTTCCCAATGTGCATCACTTTGCACTTGTCCACATTAAATTTCATCTGCCACTTGTATGCCCAATCTTTCCATTTCCTAAGGTCTGCCTGCAATTTTTCACAATCCACATGTATTTTAACAACTTTGAACAGTTTAGTGTCATCTGCAAATTGAAGACTGGAAGGTGGTGAATGTTACACCGATCTTCAAGAAAGGTTTGAGGGGTGATCTGGGAAACTACAGACTGGTGAGTCTGACCTCGGTACCGGGAAAGATGGTAGAGGCGCTGATAAAGGGCCACATCATTGAGCACTTTGACGGACACGATCTGATGAGGACCTGCCAGCCCGGCTTCAGCAAAGGAAGATCTTGCTTGACGAACTTGCTGCACTTCTTTGAGGGAGTAAACAGGCAGATAGACAAAGGCGACCAAGTCAGCATTGTATATCTGGATTTTCAGAAGACGTTCGACAAGGTTCCGCATGAACTACTTTGAAAAATTGCAAGCCATGGAATCGAGGTTGAAATACTCATGTGGATTAAAAAAACTGTCTGGTGGATAGGAAACAGAGAGTGGGGGTAATTGGACAATACTCAGACTGGAAAAGTGTCACCAGTGGAGTGCCGCAGGGTTTGGTGTTTGGACCCGTGCTATTCAACATATTTATAAACGATCTGGAAATTGGTACGATGAGTTAGGAGATTAAATTTGCAGACGATACTAAGTTATTCAGAGTAGTGAAGACACAGGAGGATTGCGAGGATCTGCAACGTGACATAAACATGCTCGAGAAATGGGCCGTGACATGCAAATGAGGTTCAATGTGGATAAGTGTAAGGTGATGCATGTCGGTAACAAAAATCTTATACACCAAAACAGGATTCCAGGGCGTTACTTGGAGAGTCCCCCCAGGAAAGAGACTTGGGAGTGCTGGTTGACAGGTCAATGAAGCCATCCGCGCAATGCACGGTGGTGGCAAAAAGGGCAAATAAGATGCTAGGAATGATTAAGAAGGGGATCACGAACAGATCAGAGAAGGTTATCATGCTGCTGTACCGGGCCATGGTACGCCCTCAACTGGTATACTGCATCCAGCACTGGTCACCGTACATGAAGGACACGGTACTACTCGAAAGGGTCCAGAGAAGAGCAACTAAAATGTTTAAGGGGCTGGAGTTGCCATACAGCGAGAGATTAGAGAAACTGGGCCTCTTCTCCCTTGAAAAGAGGAGACTGAGAGGGGACATGATCAAAACATTCAAGATACTGAAGGGAATAGACTTAGTAGATAAAGACAGGTTGTTCACCTTCTCCAAGGTAGGTAGAACGAGAGGGTACTCTCTAAAGTTAAAAGAGGATAGATTCCGTACAAACGTAAGGAAGTTCATCTTCACCCAGAGAGTGAAATGCTCTTCCGGAGGCTGTTCAAGGGGAAAACACCCTCCAGAGATTCAAGACAAAGTTAGACAAGTTCCTGCTGAACTGGAACGTACACAGGTAGGGCTGGTCTCAGGGCACTGGTCTTTGACCTGTAGGCCACCGCGGGAGCAGACTGATGGGCACGATGGATCACAAGTCTACCTAGCAGTGGCAATTCTTATGTTAATCTAATCTAATCCTTAGGTTTGTATACCGCATCATCTCCACGTTCGTAGAGCTCAACGCGGTTTACAGAAGGAGAAATAGGAAGGAACTACAACAGAGGGTTAGAGTAGAAGTGTGAAGAAAATTCAGAGGACTTGGGATGCCAAGATATAAGAGTTTCCTTGATTCCTAAGTTGGAGGGAGACTTACATTTTTTGAGAAAAGCCAGGTTTTCAGATGTTTGCGGAAAACTTGGAGAGAGCTCAAGTTCCAAAGAAGTTAATCACCTCACTATCATTCCAATTTCCAGATCATTTATAAATAAGTTACATAGCACCGGTCCAAGTACAGATCCCTGCAGCACTCCACTGTTTACTCTCCATTGAGAAAAATGACCATTTAACCCTACCCTCTGTTTTCTATCCGTTGGACTCTCATCACCTCAGACACCTGGGTCTTAAAAGTCATAAGGGAGGGTTATTTTCTCCACTTTACCTCCATTCTGGCGGAGAACCTTCCAAGAGAATCCTCTTTCACATCTCAACAGACTTCCCTTCTTTAGGAAATTGAAGCTCTGCTTTACTTAAATGCCATAGAAGTAGTTCCCCCTACTCAGAAAAATCAGTTCTATTCCAAGTATTTTCTAATTCCAAAGAAAACAGGACTTCCAATAAATATCTGGTGAAAGAAAAGTTTTACATGTTATCTCTGGGAATCCTATAATCCTCTTCTAGAGCAAAATGATTGGCTATGCTCTCTAGATCTCAAAGTGAGCTATACTTACATATCCATCCATCCTGGTCACAGAAAATGTCTTAGTTTCCGGATCACTCACCAACATTTCCAATACAAGGTTCTACCATTCAGACTGGCTTCCTCTCCAAGAGTGGTCACCAAGTGCCTTGTAGTAGTGGCAGGAACTCTACAAACACACAGATTCCAAATCTTTCCAAATCTAGACAATTGGATGATAAAAGCTACATCACCTCCAGTGGTGCTTACTGAAACACAACAGACAATTCTTTTTCTTCAGCTTTTAGGCTTCAAGATCAACTTCCCCAAGTCTCATCTCCATCCCTCCCAAGCCTTGGAATTCATAGGAGCCCTCCTCAATACCAAACTTCAGAGGGCTTTCTTTCCCTAACAAAGGCAAGATGTCTTGCGACATCTCTCCAGTCATATATCCTCTTGTCACTCAATCTTAGCAAGGCAAATGATGTGTCACCCCCTTTGCGCAACTCTGTCTAAGAACAGCCCAGTGGACATTGGCGTCTCAATGGACAGATCCCTTGTCCTAATGAATAAAAGTCAATTCACCTCTTCGCAATCTCTCTGGTGGTGGTTAACTCCAACGAATCTCTCCAGAGGTCTCCTGTTTCACATCCCTCCTCATCAGAAGGTACTAACCACGGATGCATCCACATATACTGGGGGAGCTCACCTGGACAATCTATGGACCCAAAGTCTGTGGTTTCATTGGGACAAGTCTATGCACATCAAACTGTTGGAGCTTTGAGCGATCTTCTATGCGCTCAAAGCATTTCAGGATCGTCTATTCAACCAGGTCCTTTTTGTCTGTACAGACAATCAAGTAGCAATGTATTACATCAACATGCAAGGGGGCACAGGCTCTATTCCCCTGTGTGAACAGATATGGAATTGGGCAATTCCTTGAAACATCTTTCTCGAGATTATCTATGTGGAAGGCAAACATAATTCTCTGGCTGACAGTCTCAGCAGGTTTCTCCAACCACATAAGTGGTCGCTCAACTCTACAGTCCTCCTCCACATTTTATCCCTTTGGGGAACTCCTCAGAAAGACCTATTTGCATCTCCCCTCAATCAAAAGTTACCTCAATACTGCTCCAGACAATACTCTCTACATCGTCTTGAAGCAGCTGCATTCCTTCTGAATTGGACGGACAAATGCCTATATGCATTTCCACCAATTCCTTTCATCCTAAAGACTTTAATCAAGCTAAAACAGGACTCAGGCACCATGATTCTAAAAATTCCTTGGTAGCCTAGAGAACCTTGGTTCTCCCTTCTACTTCAACTGAGTGCCAGGGATGCAATTCTACTACAGATCTTTCCATCTCTATTTTCTCAGAGTCAAGGGTCTCTCTTGCATCCCAATCTGCCATCTCTGCACCTGACAGCTTGGGACCTCTTGGGCTGACTTCAACAGATAGCCATCTTTCTGAGCCAGTACAAGCCATTATATCTGCTTCCAGAAAGCCTTCAACTCAGCAGTACTGTCACCAGAAATGGACACGATTCCTGTCATGGTATAACCTTCATAATTTGGATGCTCTATCCACTTCTGTTCCTTCAACATTGAACTATCTGCTTTATTTATCCAACTCCGGTCTTAAGTTCGGTCTGAGTACACCTTAGTGTTATTAGTGTTTTGCTTGTTTCTTTTAATAAACCTCTCACCGCTCATCCACTTGTTTCCCAGTTCATGAAAGGACTTTTCAATTCCAAACCTCTACTCAACCGCCTCCAGTTGTTTGGGATGAAGCCACTATTTGAACCAATGGCATCTAAGAGTATTCATTTAAAGTTTCTCACTTGGAAAGTGGTCTTTTTAATCTCTGTTACTTCTGCTTGCCGAGTGAGTAAACTTCAGGCTTTAGTTTCACTCAACTTTTACAATATTTCATCATGATAAGGTGGTACTCAGAACTCATCCTTGATTTCTTCCAAAAGTAGTCACAAATTTTCATCTCAATCAATCCAACCAACGTTCTACATCTGAACCAAACCGGTTTTAGACATCACCATAGCACTGAACATTCTTTGATTGGGATCACCTTGATCCAATATTTTCTAGATCACCATCAATCAGTTCTGTTAATCTCTATTGATCTTTCTGCAGCCTTTGATACGATCGACCATCAACTTCTACTTAATAGACTTCAATCCATCGGTATTACAGACCAAGTTCTTTCTTGGTTTGTATCATACCTTACAGATCGTACCTCTACTGTTCTTTTTAAAAACTCAATATCTAAATCCTCATAGACCACATATGGTGTCCCTCAAGGGTCTATTCTTTCCCCTTTGTTATTTAATATCTTTCTTGCCCCTCTAATAACCTTATGCCAATCTGTGGGTTTCCAAGTCTTTGCCTATGCTGACAATATCCAGCTCTTACATCCATTGGACGCTAATAAAACTTCTGATATCATAGCGATCAGTGAGAAACTTGATCAAGTTTACCATTGGCTGGACTCTAACAGATTGGCACTTAACATTAACAAAACTAATGTGATGCTTTTTTCCTGGAAAGACAGTTCTTCTCTTGTCGCTCCCATTTCTATAAAAAATGTCCCCCTGCAATTCGTTAGCAATATAAAAATTTTAAGGGTGATCTTTGATCACAAACTGATTTTTCATGATCACATTAGTAACACTATAGGCTATGAAATAGGCGATCAATTTCAAAATTTCTATGTTCAAAATACTTAATATTCTTATTCACTCTATGGTGATCTCTAAAATTGATTACTGTAACGCTCTTTTTAAGGAAATCTCTTTGAATGAAATAAAACGTCTACAGATCATTCAAAATGCTTCCATCAAGCTTATAATTAAAACTAGGAAGTTTGATCATGTAACTCCCCTTCTAAAGAATGCGCACTGGCTTCCAGTTACCCACCGGATAACATACAAAATATGCATACTCACTTTCAAATCTCTCCTTAATAAAACTCCAGCATTCATATATAAATTATTAATTCCTTATTCTCCAAATAGAACGTTGAGATTCAATGAACAGAATTTACTAACAATTCCATCTCTTAAGGTTATTAACACAAGACGGCAATTTATTTTCTCTGTTACCGCACCTCAAACTTGGAACGCCCTTTCCATTTACTTAAGGGAAGAGCGCAATCTGGAGAAATTCAAAAGTAATTTAAAAACATTTCTCTTTAGAGATGCCTTTGGTAATTAACTAAACAGTTCGTAGGTCAAATTATTTTTATTGTATCATATTATAGCTTTTATTTGTTTCCCTTTTTGTACTTTTCCCTTTTTGTTCTACTTTTCTATATTGATTTTGTATTTCACCTCCCTTCTTTCCTTGTGTTTATGAGTTTGTTAAGTTAAACTTTTAATCCCTTATGTCGTTATACATAGTTTTGAATTGTATTTTAAATTGTTCATTGCTTAGAAATACGATTAAGCGATTAATCAAAAAAACCATTAAACTTGAAACTTGAAACTTCCACTATTTTTTCCAAAGCCTCATTTTCATCCTGGAGAAACAGCTCTTCATACTTTGGACTGTAAGTGGGCCTTGGCTTATTACATACAAAGAACTAAAACACACAGGACTTCTCCACAAGTGTTCATCTTTTTGATCCTAACAGATTGGGAGTTCCTGTCTCCAAAAAGACTATATCCACATGACTGGCGGCCTGTATTTCCTTCTGCTATGCTCAGGCTGGTTTGCAGCTTGAGGGTCGTATAAAAACACACAAAGTCCGAGCTATGGCAACATCAGAAGCCTTCTTGGATTCCACTTCCATTGAAAATATTTGCGAAGGCACACTTTTATATCTCACTACTGTCTAGAATCCTATTCCAGATGAGATGGCCATTTTGGCCAAGCAGTAATGCAACATTTATTTTCTTCATAATAGCTAACTCTCCCTCCATCCCATTTCAGTAAGCTGGGAGTCTCACATGTTTATCAGCTATGATCATCCAGTGGTTACATAGTAACATAGTAGATGATGGCAGATAAAGACCCAAATGATCCATCTAGTCTGCCCAACCTTAGCTATTTCTGAGCAAAAATCTAAAGCTCTGCCCGGTACTGTTCTTAGGTTCCAACTACTGAAGTCTCCCTCAAAGCTCACTCCAGTCCATCTACACCCTCCCAACCATTGAAGCCCTCCCCAGCCCTTCCTCCTCCAAACGGCCATATACAGACACAGACCGTGCAAGTCTGCCCAGTGCTGGCCTTAGTTCTTCAATATTTACTATTATTTTCTGATTCTAGATACTCTGTGTTCATCCCATGCTTTCATGAACTCCGTTACCATTTTCCTCTCCACCACCTCTCTCAGGAGCGCATTCCAGGCATCCACCACCCTCTCCATAAAGAAGAATTTTCTTATATTGCTTTTGAGTCTCCCACTCTTCAACCTCAAATTATGTCCTCTGGTTTTTCCTTTCTCTGGAAAAGATTTTGTTCTACATTAATACCTTTCAAGTATTTGAATGTCTGAATCATATCTCCCCTGTCCCTCCTTTCCTGTAAGGTATACATATTCAGGGCTTCCAGTCTCTCCTCATACGTCTTTTGGTACAAATCTCCTATCATTTTCATCGCCCTCCTCTGGACTGCTTCAAGCCTTTTTGTGTTCTTCGCTAGATACGGTCTCCAAAACTGACCACAATACTCCAAGTGGGGCCTCACCAACAACCTGTACAGGGGCATCAAAACCTTTGTTCTTCTACTGGTTACACCTCTCTTTATACAGCCCAGCATTCTTCTGGCAGCAGCCACCGCCTTGTCGCAGTGGCGTACCTAGCATATGACACCCGGGGCCCATCATTTTTTGACACCCCCCCAATCTGTACGAAAAACATGATTTTTAGTAACAAGCCACACAAGAGTGTACCTAGGAAAAGGCAGCATCTTATAATACTGCAGTGAGCAGTACAACATCAATACACCCATTGTAAAACTAAACAAGCCAGACTAGTACAGATCAATCCTGCAGTCAATCCTAACAAGAAACCATGTCTTTTGAACACACAGAACATAGAAAACACCTTCACCTAGTATGGAATATGTAATCACAAACCAACCCCTCCCTCTTTCACAAAAAATCTGAGCATCAGAGCTGCTACCACTACGACTGTCGCTAAAAAATGCTCCACAGTTTTGTAAAAGGGGGGATAAAATAGAAATACATAGACAAAGGTTAAATTGAACCAGTAAGAAGCTGGACTCTGCATACAGTGCAACACAGAAACAGTGACACATGTTTCCTAAAGCAATAAATAAATAGAGAAATTTTCTACCTTGGGGGTGAAGGGAGAGATGGAAGGGGGAGGCATAAAGTTTCTGGAAGGGGAATAGAAGGAGAAAAGATGCCATATAGAAGGGACAGAGAGAGGGTAGACAGTGGATGAAAGGAAGAGAGTGACAAGAAGATGAAGAAAGCAGAAACCAGAGAAGACAAGGTAGAAAAAAATTCTATTTATTTATTTTTTTGCTTTAGGGGAGATGCATCGCTGTTTCTGTGGTGTTGCATTGTATGCAGAGTCCAGCTTCTTGGTGCTTCAGTTTAACCTTTGTCTATGTAGTTTTATTCTAACTCCCCATTTACAAAACTGTAGAGCGTTTTTTAGCGTTGGCATCTGAGCTGTTACCACCATGGCTAAAAACCACACTACAGTTATGTAAAAGGGGGAGGGGTTAGTTTGTGATTACATACTAGGCGAATGTGTTTTTCTGTGTTCTGTGTGTTTGAAAAGACATGGTTTTCTGTTAGGATTGACTGTGTAGGATTGATCTGTACTAGTCTGGCTTGTTTAGCTTTACAATGGGTGTATTGATGTTGTACCTACGACCTACACTAACATGGGATTCCACTCGACTAACGGCAGCAGATCAAGTTCGCAGCCTAGGAGTAACCCTAGACGGACACCTATCCTTATCCAACCACATATCCCAAGTAGTCTCCACCTCCTTCTACTACCTTCGCCAACTGAAAAGGATCAAACCCTACATCTCCAAACCAGACCTCGCCCAACTCCTATACGCATATGTCCTCTCCAGAATGGATTATTGTAACTCACTATTTAACGGACTAACCAAAAATAATATCAGACGCCTCCAACGGGTCCAAAATGCAGCCATCCGCCTCCTACACAACCTCAACTACCGCGATTCCATCTCCCCGGCACTCCATGCTGAACACTGGCTCCCAATTAGCCAACGCTGTACTTTCAAAGCCCTAACAATTGCCCACAAGAGAATCTACTCCACCACCCCCTCCTACATAAAATCCAAACTTCCCATCTACAACCCCACTCGCACCCTCCGCTCAAAGTCAGAGACACGCCTATGCGTCCCCCCCCGGAAGATCCCTGCTCACAGAAACTGCCCACAAACGATCCTACAGCCACTTCATTCCACACCTCTGGAACCAACTTCCCCCCCAACTTAGACAACAGAACTCATTACTAGCATTCCGTAAATCGGTAAAGACCCTCCTCTTCAATTAAAGATCTCCTCTGTCTCTCCCCCCCTTAAGCCCCACCCTCCACTCTCCTATCTCCCTCCCGAAATTCCAGTATGACCCTCTCTTACTCTATCCACTAAAAATTTCCATCTATATGCTTATAACTTTCCGTAAATTAAACTACGGTATTTCCCCCTTCTCTCTCTCTGCTTAATCTCCCTGTATTCAATTCTCTCTAAAAACTATAAATCCAACCACTAAACCTGTTGTACTACTTATATGTCTAGTTACTCCGCACTGTGTATGTTCATTTGTAAACCGTTCTGAGCTATTGGGAGGACGGGATAAAAATCTAAATAAATAAATAAAATAAATAAATAAATAAATAAAATAAATAAGTACTGCTCACTGCAGTATTGTAAGATGCTGCCTTTTCCTAAGTACACTCTTGTGTGACGTGTAGATTATTATTAAAAGTCATGTTTTTCATACAGATGTGGGGGTGTCAAAAAATGATGGGCCCCGGGTGTCACATATGCTAGGTATGCCACTGCTACCTACCAACTTTCTATCTCCTTTTCTCATGCTTTAGCTCTCCTATTTCCCATCTCACCTGTTCCCCATCCTCCTATTCCCTTCTATCTTTCTTCTACTCCTCATTATCACATTTCTACCTCTGTACTTACTGTACTTACTATTCTCTTGTCTCTCCTACTTGATTCCACAATTTCCCCTCCTTCCATTCTTGTAACCCAGCATCTCCTGTCCCTCTCCCCCTCATGGCCTAACATCTCCCTAATCTTTTTTCCTCCATAATCTTCCTGTCCCATCTCTCTTCCCTCCTGTCCCTTCTCCCACAGTCTATCATCTCATCTCCTCTCTTCTCTCTTCCCTCCCCCTCATGGTCCAACATTGCTCCCACTCTTTTTTCCTGCTGTTCTTTCCTCCTCTCACCCCAATGATCTAGCATCTCTCCTGCCTGCCCCCACCCCAGTCCAACATTTCTCCTTCACTCCCTCCCTCTCATCCAACATATTTCTTGTTCTTCCTGACTGCCCTTCCATCCAGCATCTTCCCCTCCCCGGGCCAGACTACCTCCCCTGAATCTAACATCTCTGCCATTCTCTTCCCTCCCCAGGGACATAGCCATGGGGGCCATTCTCAGCTCAGAGTCCCCCAACAGCAATGCTTATACTGTCCTGAAATCCCCCTCCCCCACCCCACAACCTATGCAGTCTCTCCTTTCTCTCCTCTCCATGGTCCAATGTCTCTTTCACTTTCCCCTTCTCCTTACCCCTCATGCTGCTGCTGCAGTTCTCTGGTATCAGCTCTTTTGAGGCAGCCTCGTATCTTGTCAACCCAGAAGTTTTTCTGCACAATGCATGTGGGATAGAGGGAAAGGGAAAGAGATGCCAGACCATGGGGAGGAGGGAAAGACACTGGATCATAGGAAATGGTAGAGGGGAAAAATGCATGACTACCTGCAGGGGGAGGGGGTGGAGATGGAAGAAAAATATGTTGCCACCCCCAGATTGAAGGGCTGCCTATGTCTCTGTAAAATCCCTCCCTCCCATCACCATCGCTCTCTTCTCTCCCCCCTCTCTCTTTCATAATTTATTTTTCTAGCCCCTCCCCCTCACCTCTGGTCTTCATTTCTCCCTGCTCTCATCCCTCCCTGTCCCTTCCTCTGGGCTAACTTAGCTCTGGGAGCTCCATGGTCCAGGCATTTCTATCCTTCTGTCCATCTTCCTATCTTCCCCTCACCTTCCCGGTCTCCTTTCAACATCAAAATCTTCCTTTTCAGAGGGGCCTCGGTGCGACAGCCATTATTACAAACTACTTGCACTGCCTCAAACCTTTCCCTCTACTGTGATCCGCCCCCTCAGATGCAACTTCTTATTTCTACCTGGATGGATTGCGGCTGAGGGAAAGCTTTAAGGCAGCGCCGGCAACTTGTGAGAATGACTGCCTTGCCAGGACCCCTCTGAAAAGGAAGATTTTCATTTTGAAAGGAGACCAGGAAGGTGAGGGAGATGGACAAAAGGGGAAGAGATTCCTGGACCACTGGGACCCCTGGAGCTGTGGGATCCAGAGCAGCTGTCTCGTTCGCCTTCCCCTAACACAGGCCCTGCTTATGATTAGAAATCAAGAGTAAATTAACAATGTTCTAATGAATCAAAGGTTGCCCTCTTCATATCTATGCCTGAAAAACAGGATGAACTTAGAAATGAACTAAGCATATCTGGGTGTTTGTATGACAGTATTATTAAGTGCACAATTTGTCAAGCTTAATTGTTTATGCTTGGTAGTTAATCGAGTCACCATCATGTTCCATACCTTTGGACTGTACTTTCAGCAACGGAACAACATAAAATGCTCCCACCAATTAGACAAACTGCTGCTCCAGCCCATCCAATAAACAAGGCAGTTCCTAACTCATATCTGCATAAAAAAAAAAGATTAATTTGCATTTAAAAAAGATGTTAATGGTAGAATTTGGCCAAAAATGCTATGACCCATATATAAATCAAAGCTCCACTCCAGCCCTCCCTCCCTCACATGGTTAGGGTAACTAAGTTACTTATTCCAGAAGGGAGACATTTTGACCAGTCCTGGATTCCTGCCAACCTCATCCTGGTTCATTATGGGACCTGCAGCATGATAGAATCATGGACTACAATATACTGCTTTGGGATGTAATTTGAAAACCAGGACTGGTCCAAAAAATCTCTTCTAAAATAGGAATCCTGGTCACCCTACACCTGGTCCTGCTCCCTTCCTTTCCCCTCCACCTTTGGGTCCAACATAAGAACATAAGAATAACCTTACTGGGTCAGACCAATGGTCCATCAAGCCCAGTAGCCTATTCTCACGGTGGCCAATCCAGGTCACTACTACCTGGCCAAAACCCAAGATTTAGCAATATTCCATGTTACCGATACAGGGCACAGTCAATAACCAATAAAGGGCAAAATGAACTCAACTCTCTAGACTGTTGAGTGACCAAAAATGAGTAATGCAAATTTTGTGAAATACAGTAAAACCTTGGTTTGCGAGCATAATTTGTTCCAGAAGCATGCTTGTTATCCAAAGCACTTGTACATCAAAGCGAATTTCCCCATAGGAAATAATGGACACTCAGACAATTCGTTCCACAACCCAAAATCTGTAATACAAAATACTATACGCACTTGTGTTGCAAGACCTCGCTCATTTAGAACAGTCACTACACTCCTGCAGCATCAGAGAAAGAAGAACCATCGGCTCAGTTGTGATGATGTGACATGTGTATATTGTATGTACTCTTATTGCAAGACCTCGTTCATGTAGAACAGTCACTTGCAGCGTCAGAGAGAGAAGAACCATCAGCTCAGATGTGATGTGTGTATACTTTGTGTACTTGTATTGAAAGACAATGCTTGTATATCAAGTTAAAATTTAATAAAATGTTTTGCTTGTCTTGCAAAACACTTGCAAACCAAGTTACTTGCAATCCAAGGTTTTACTGTAGTCACTTCTGTAAAGTCAAAATGGAGTCACCTAAATATGGTACATATCAGCTCCTAATCAAACTCTGCTCAGAGACATGAAGGCAGATACCACCGCCTCACCACCCAATCATTGCAGTGTTCAATATGAGTTACAACTGATGCTGGTGGTAATTAAATTTTCACAAGCCACACTGGCTATAAACTATTGTGTTGATGACTTTAAGATGTACTAAAGTTTATGAGACTTAGCTTTTAAGTTCACTGGTTCCGACGTGCCACGTTTCGGTACTGCTTCAGGAAACCAACACTAAACTTCAACTTAGTTTCAAACACAGAGTGTACTCTCTGAAAGGAGCAATTAAAATATTTTAATAATTATTTTATTTAACAAAATACTAAAATCACATTGTTATTACCATACTACAAACTATTCATGGCTAAATAAAGGAAGGGACTCGCCAAATACTATACACGGGTTGACATTTTTGCCGTTGGAGCATTAAGAAGAAAGCAAACTTGAGGCGAAAATGTCAACTCGTGTATAGTATGGTAATAACAATGTGATTTTAGTATTTTGTTAAATAAAATAATTATTAAAATATTTTAATTGCTCCTTTCAGAGACTACACCCTATGTTTGAAACTAAGTTGAAGTTTAGTGTCGGTTCCCTGAAGCAGTACCGAAACGTGGCACATTGGAACCAGTGAACTTAAAAGCTATGGGGCTCATAATTGAAAGAGAAAACATTCAAAAACCGGCCTAAGTCGGCACTTGGATGAACATTTCTCAAAAACGTCCAAGCACCAATAATAAAACCGGGTTTTGGACATATTTCTAAACGACCTAGGCCTTCTTAGTGCCACTCAACGTCCAAAGCTAAACGGGGCGTTTCGGGAGGCGTGTTGAGGGTGGGAGTTGGGCGGGACGTGGGCCGGTTTAAACTTAGTCGTACAGCATGTATAACCGAAAGTTTAACAACAGAGCCTAGACGGAACTTGGACCTAAACTCACCAGATAAGCACTGAAAACACATAACACAGACCCCCACACACTACCCCAGTGACCACCCCCATAAAAATTTTATTCACAACTTTAAATTTCAGCCTCCAGGCCATTATCACCTGGCCACCTGGCATAGGAAAGCCTAATCGTCCAGCCCAGAGGCAGTTTAAGTCATCTTAGGGGTGGGTTAGGGACCCATAGAGAGGAGGACCCATGCCCATAAGCCCCTGTAATCACTGCATTGATACTGAAACATGTGCACTGCCCTATACACCCCCAAAACCCTTTTTTTCTGGCATATAAGTAGCTCCAGCAGCCATAAGGGCTATTGGGGTGGTAGATAAGTTGATCTAGGGGATTCTGGAGGTGATTTGGGGGACTCCCCATCACCTATAAGGAAGCTGTAATGAGGAGAAGCCATGGCACCCTTTTTGTGAAGTTCACAGCAGGTAAGGTACCCCACTATTTAGGTGGCATGTCTGGGTGTGCAGTCCATCACTTTGCAGACCCCTCCCACGTCCAACAGGGCTTGTTCTAGGCATTTTGGACTTGGACGGAAGGTTGAATGGAAATGTGTTATAAAGATACACAATTTAGTGGCTTGGACGATCAGATCGGCAGGACGTATAATTAAACGATTTTCAAAAGTAAAAAAAAGTTGGATATAGCTTTCGAAAATGTCTTAGGCTCTTTTTAACTTTGGACGACTTGTGAGATGGACTTAGATGTCCCTTTCGATTATGCCCCTCCACGTCTCATAAACTTTAGTACATCTTAAAGTCATCAACACAAGATGTATACTTTATAGCCCGTGTGGCTTGTGAAAATGGAATTAATTACCACCAACATCAGTTGTAACTCATATTGAACACTGCAGTGATTGGGTGGTGAGGCGGTGATATCTGCCTTCATGTCTCTGAGCAGAGTTTGATTAGGAGCAAATGGTCAAAAGTGAAACAATCATACCATTGCTCCAAGTCTGTAAAGTCTCATTGCATGGCTGTGTGGTTTTGCAGCATTTACAGACTTGGAGCAATGGTATGATTGTTTCACTTTTGACCATTTGCCATTTAAAGACTACTTGCTACCCAAAGACTTCTAAGACTCCTGATGCAGGCCGGATGGCCGAAACGTGATCATGTCGAGTCATTGAGTTGCTTTGGATGTACGATTTTGTTTTGGATTAATAAAGACCATTGGATTTATCAGATGAGTTGAAAGACACTGTTTTTGTGCACCATCTCGATTGGACATTTCCACTTTGCCCTTGCTTGTTTGATTTCTGTGGAATTGGTTCCCCTGTTTTATTGTGCCATATTTAGGTGACTCCATTTTGACTTTACAGAAGTGACTATTTCACAAAATTTACTGATACAGGGCAAGCAGTGGCTTCCCCCATGTCTTTCTCAATAACAGACTATGGACTTTTCCTCCAGGAACTTGTCCAAACCTTTCTTAAAACCAGCTACGCTATCCGCTTTTACCACATCCTCTGGCAATGGCAATGCATTCCAGAGCTTAAATATTCTCTGAGTGAAAAAAAATTCCTCCAATTGGTTTTAAAAGCATTTCCCTGTAACTTCATTGTGTGTCCCCTAGTCTTTGTAATTTTTGATGGAGTGAAAAATCGATCCACTTGCACCCATTCTCCACTCAAGATTTTGTAGACTTCAATCATATCTCCCCTCAGTTGTCTCTTTTCCAAGCTGAAGAGCCCTAACTGTTTTAGACTTTCCTTTACCATCTTGGTCGCTCTTCTTTGAACCTTTTCTAGCACCACTATATCTTTCTTGAGATAAGGAGACCATAATTGAACACAATACTCCAGATGAGGTCGCACCATGGAGCGATACAGGGGCATTATATCATTCTTAGGGGTACTTTTACAAAGGCACGGTAGCGGTTTAACGCGCGGAATACCGTGCATTAAACCGCCTGCCCCGCTAGTACCTAACGCCTCCATTGACGAGGCGTTAGGATTTTAGGCTGCCGCGGGGGTTAGCGCGTGATGAAATGTCTGAAGCGCTAACCCCTGTAGCACACCTTGATAAAAGGAGCCCTTAGTCTTGTTAACCATCCCTTTTTAAATAATTCCTAACATCCTATTTTCTTTTTTGGCCACCTCCGCACATTGGGCGGAAGATTCCATTGTATTGTCTATGATAACACCCAGATCCTTTTCTTGGGCGCTAATCCCCGAGGCGGACCCTAGCATCCGGCAACTGTGATTCAGGTTATTCGTCCCAATGTGCATCACTTTGCATTTGTCCATATTAAATTTCATCTGCCATTTGGAAGCCCAGTCTTCCAATTTCCTACAGTCCGCCTGCAATTTTTCATTATCTGCATGCGTTTTAACAACTTTGAACAGTTCAGTGTCATCTGCAAACTGTTCAAAGTTGTTAAAACGCATGTGGATTGTGAAAAATTGCAGGCGGACCTTAGGGAATTGGAAGACTGGATGGCCAAATGGCAGATGAAATTTAATATGGACAAATGCAAAGTGATGCACATTGCTCCATCTCTCCCCCTCTTCTGCCCCCATATTCATGGTGTGAAAAACAATGAGCTCTCACTGGAAAAAGTCAGGACAGACTCTGATGTGAAATAGCAGTTAGTTTTATTAAACTCTCTTGCAAGAAAGGGTGTCTTGCATACAGAGTAGGCACACAGAGCTGACTGTGTTTATGCATTATATAGTTTGTTCTCACATTTCTGGTTCCTCCTGCCTACATGCCCATTGGTCAGGGAAGTGGCAGTTCACAACCTATTAAATGTCACCTCCTGTACTTCCATTTTCCCTGCCTCTGTTTATTTCTCCGATTACTCTTATTCTTCCCGACCCCAGCCTTATTTACTTCCACCCATATATGGTTTATCTACATACACAATCCTTCCATCACATGCTCATGTCCTTCCGGTATGTCCTTAGCCCTTCAATAAGTTACTGTCCATTAGTCTGTAATTGCTGAGACAGCATGTTCTGCGGTAACTGGGGACAATGTGTTCCCAGATAGTTGCAAAGACTATCTTAAGAATGTCTCGTCTCTCTTCCTCCTTCCCAGGGCAGTTCATCAGTTCTTTCTCCATCTCCCTCCCTTTACTGTTCCTGCATATCTCTGCAATATGCAACAATTAACACTGGAATATTCAAAAAGTATTATCACATCATACTATTAATGTATTAAAAAGATCTCTTGTCACATTTTTCACAATGGGAGCAAGTTATTTGTGTTGAATATAGTTACTTGGCTTATACTAGCTGTCATCTTAAAAGCCTAAAAACAGCTATCCCCATTGGTCAATTCGTACGGGTTAGGAGAATTTGCACTACGGACTCTGATTACAAGAAGCAAGAGATAAAGAATAAATTTCTGGCTAGAGGTTATCCCAAACAAACAGTGCATCGAGCATATTTAAGAGCTCTTTATGCTAATTGGGATCTGCTCTTATCAGACTGACCGAAGGCAGATAATAAGGGTCAGGTCTGCGTTCTTTCGCATTCCATTTACAGACATTGGCATATACTTCAATTACATCAAGCATTTGCAGAGAAACCTTGCATAGCCTATACTCGAGGAAAGAATTTATCAATAACTTCAGATTTTAAAATGAGAACTCAATATTCTGATGGGGTAGACTGTCATGGCCCTTATGGTCATTGTACTGGTGTGATACTTCTTATTCAGGGGATAAGTGGATTCACCCTTTTACAGGCAATACATATAAATTGAGATCTAACACTTCATATTCATCTGCTTTTGTGGTATATATAATCACATGACAAAAAAAAAAAAAAAAAGCCAATCCAACCAATCTGCAGTAAAAAAAAGTCAAAAAGTCAAATGACCAAGAACAAGGAAAAAACTGCAGAAAGATGTGCAAGGTAAAAAAAAAAAAGTCTTATCTTTATTGAAGAGGATACAATGCAATTTAGACAATATTTTTCTAGGCATTTAAACTAGAAGGTGGGGGTGGTGTATGTACAAAGGACAATTATAGAGACCACCCCTGGCAAAAGAAAAGATGTGATAGTAGTAAAGTCTGCAACATAAGCAATATCAGCAACTCATTTCTTAGTATTGCAACGGAAAGTGAAACGAAACAAAAATCCATACAAAAAAGGAGATTATCGCTGAAAAAAAGCTGGAAAGCGATGACCACAAATGCTCGCAATCTAAGCAACAAAGTTCATGATTTGCAAGCCCTGATGTTAGAGGCAGATCTAGATATTGGCGCTATCACAGAGACATGGTTCAGTGAATCACATGGATGGGATGCAAACATACCGGGGTATAATCTTTTTAGGAAGGACAGAGATGGTCAAAAAGGTGGAGGAGTAGCTCTCTATGTAAAGATCAATATCCAAGCGACCGAAATGCAAGGGACCTGGGGAGAGGAAGAAGCAATATGGATTGCTCTGAAAAGAGAAGATGGAACTTCTATCTATGTGGGTGTAGTCTACAGACCTCCGACTCAATCGCAGCAAATTGATAAGGATCTGATTGTGGATATCCAAAAGTTTGGAAGGAAAGAGGAGGTTCTGCTGTTGGGAGATTTCAACCTGCCGGATGCGGACTGGAATGTTCCGTCTGCAGAATCGGAAAGAAGTAGGGAGATTGTGGATGCCTTTCAAGAGGCTCTGCTCAGACAAATGGTGACGGAACCCACAAGGGAAAAAGCGATATTGGATCTGGTCCTCAAAAATGGAGAGAGTATCTCTAATGTTCGAGTGGGTGCTTACCTGGGAAGTAGCTATCATCAAACGGTTTGGTTTGATATAACTGCTAAAGTGGAGAGCGGCCGCACGATACTTAAAATCCTAGATTTCAAACGTACGGACTTTAATGCTATGGGAGAGTACCTGAAGAAAGAGCTGTTAGGATGGGAGGACATAAGAGAAGTGGAAAGACAGTGGTCTAAGCTGAAAGGAGCGATAAAAATGGCTACGGACCTTTATGTGAAGAAAATCAATAAAAACAAGAGAAAAAGGAAGCCGATATGGTTCTCCAACCTAGTGGCTGAGAAAATAAAGGCGAAAGAGTTGGCGTTCGTGAAATATAAAAAAAACCAAGAAGACGAGAGAAGAAAGGACTACAGGTGAAACTGAAAGAAGCCAAGAGAGAGATACGTCTGGCGAAAGCACAGGCGGAAGAACAAATGGCTAAAAATGTAAAAAAGGGAGACAAAATTTTTTTCAGATATATTAGTGAAAGGAGGAAGATGAAAAATGGAATTGCTAGGCTAAAAGATGCTGGGAACCAATATGTGGAAAGTGATGAGGAGAAAGCGAATGTGCTAAACAAATACTTCTGTTCTGGGTTCACAGAAGAAAATCCTGGAGAAGGACCAAGATTGTCTGGCAAAGTTACACGAGAAAATGGAGTAGATTCTGTGCCGTTCACGGAGAAGGGTGTTTATGAGCAACTTGAAAAACTGAAGGTGGACAAAGTGATGGGACCAGACGGGATCCATCCCAGGATACTAAGGGAGCTCAGAGAGGTTCTGGCGAGTCCTATTAAAGACTTGTTCAACAAATCTCTGGAGACGGGAGTGATTCCTGGGGATTGGAGGAGAGCGGATGTGGTCCCTATTTATAAAAGTGGTCACAGGGATGAAGCAGGAAACTACAGGCCTCACTTCAGTTGTTGGAAAAATAATGGAAGTTTTGCTGAAAGAAAGGATAGTGTACTTCCTTGAATCTAATGGGTTACAGGATCCGAGGCAACGTGGCTTTACAAAAGGTAAATCGTGCCAAACGAACCTGATTGAATTTTTTGATTGGGTGACCAGAGAGCTGGATCGAGGACATATGCTAGATGCAATTTACTTGGATTTCAGCAAAGCCTTTGATACAGTTCCTCATAGGAGGCTGTTGAACAAACTTGAAGGGCTGAAGTTAGGACCCAAAGTGGTGAACTGGGTCAGAAACTGGCTGTCGGACAGACGCCAGAAGGTGGTGGTTAATGGAAGTCGCTCGAAGGAAGGAAAGGTGACTAGTGGAGTCCCTCAGGGATCAGTGCTGGGGCCAATCCTGTTCAATATGTTTGTGAGTGACATTGCTGAAGGGTTAGAAGGAAAAGTGTGCCTTTTTGCAGATGATACCAAGATTTGTAACAGAGTAGACACCGAAGAGGGAGTGGAAAATAGGAAAAAGGATCTGCAAAAGTTAGAGGAATGGTCTAATGCCTGGCAATTAAAATTCAATGCAAAGAAATGCAGAGTAATGCATTTGGGGATTAATAATAGGAAGGAATCGTATATGCTGGGAGGAGAGAAGCTGATATGCACGGACGGGGAGAGGGACCTTGGGGTGATAGTGTCCGAAGATCTAAAGGTGAAAAAACAGCGTGACAAGGCAGTGGCTGCTGCCAGAAGGATGCTGGGCTGTATAAAGAGAGGCGTAGTCAGTAGAAGGAAGAAGGTGTTGATGCCCCTGTACAGGTCATTGGTCATTTGGAGTATTGTGTTCAATTTTGGAGACCGTATCTGGCGAAGGATGTAAGAAGACTTGAGGCAGTCCAGAGGAGGGTGACAAAAATGATAGTAGGCTTGCGCCAGAAGACGTATGAGGAGAGACTGGAAGCCCTGAATATGTATACCCTAGAGGAAAGGAGAGACAGGGGAGATATGATTCAGACGTTCAAATACTTGAAGGGTATTAACGTAGAGCAAAATCTTTTTCAGAGAAAGGAAAATGGTAAAACCAGAGGACATAATTTGAGGTTGAGGGGTGATAGATTCAAAGGCAATGTTAGGAAATTCTACTTTACGGAGAGGGTGGTGGATGCCTGGAATGCGCTCCCGAGAGAGGTGGTGGAGAGTAAAACTGTGACTGAGTTCAAAGAAGCGTGGGATGATCACAAAGGATCTAGAATGAGAAAATAATATTAAATATTGAACTAAGGCCAGTACTGGGCAGACTTGCACGGTCTGTGTCTGTATATGGCCATTTGGTGGAGGATGGGCTGGGGAGGGCTTCAATGGCTGGGAGGGTGTAGATGGGCTGGAGTAAGTCTTAACAGAGATTGCAGCAGTTGGAACCCAAGCACAGTACAGGGTAAAGCTTTGGATTCTCGCCCAGAAATAGCTAAGAAGAAAAAATTAAAAAATTTATATTGAATCAGGTTGGGCAGACTGGATGGACCATTCGGGTCTTTATCTGCCGTCATCTACTATGTTACTATATGTTACTATGTTACTGTGTAGCATTCCAAACAAATGGTTCTCTTGTGTGAATGACAGGACCCAACACGGTCTGTGTTTCGGAAAACACTCCTTCCTCAAGGGTCCTTGTAAGTGCGATCAACTTTTGTTACCTGCAAATCTATTGAGTTGCAGCTTTACAGGAGTTTTACGTTGATCGCTCACACAAGAACCCCTGAGGAAGGAGTATTTTTCGAAACACGAACCGTGTTTGGTCCTGTGCATTCATACAAGAGAACCATTTGTTTGGAATGCTACATTGTATCTTCTTCAATAAAGATATGACTTTTTTAACTTGCACATTGTTTCTGCAGTTTTTTTCCTTGTTTTGATATATAATCACCTGCCCTTGTGGATTAATTTAGGTTGGTTGTACTACAAGATCCATTAGGAAGAGATTGATTGAACACTGTAGTTGTTTGAATACTAAGAAATATTCTGCACCGATGGTATCTCATAATGCCACCAACAATCAAACATTTTCTCAACAACAATGGTGTGTTATTGAACAAATTCCTGTAACCTTTAATTGTGATAAAACAACATACCTTTTGATGCAGGAAAATTATTGGATTTTCCATCTAAAAGCTCTCACCACATGGACATAATGAAAAGGTGGACAAATGACTTTTCGGGTGATTTTTATGTCTCCAAAAGAATCTTTTTCTTCTTCATATATCTACATACTTTTGTATTTATACAATGCAACACTATTACAGATTTTTGCTCACGGTTTTTTGTTTTCAACTAATCCTTCATTACATATATTTTAGTAATTTTGTTTGTCAGTTGTCTTTTATCCAACATACTAATAAAGTTTCAGACAACATCATCATTACGTCACAGGGAGTGCGTTGCCTTTTGCAGGGCTTTTAATCGCATCTGTTTTTTTTCGGCTGCCATTACTCTTGCTAACTTTAGTGCAGAGTGTAGGGAGAAAGTTATAGTCAAACTCTCCACTCATGTTTTTTGGCAGACTCCTTAGTGCCATGGAAACTTGGACTTTAACCTGCCATTGTACAAAAAGGATTAATAAGTTCCTGCTCCTGAAGAAGATAGCGAAACAGAGCTCTGTTGGGCAGTGACTAACTTCCTTTGGATTAAGGTAAGTTGGATCTATATGTTATTTTTTTGAATTTGATTTGAGCAGCAAAAGAAAATTGAAGATAGCATGTGCCAAATGAGGAGAGTACATTGTAAAGTTTTTTGCACATTTTTTCACTGATTTTTAGCACTATTTTCCCACTATAGAGGAGACATTATGTACTGGGCGAACTCATTTAGGTTATAGCTTTTAAGTTACATATGAGTTGTCTGCCCAGGGGTATACTGCTAGGGGTTTGATCTACAGCAGTTCCCCGGGTCTCTCTATTTGTTTATTGTTTTTTGTTGCACTTTAGTTATTAAACTTTCCAGTACTCTCCCAATTTTGGCTTATATAGTGAGGGTCCACAACCCTTTCTATATTTATTGCCGAATATATTTGCACTGTCGGTGACAGGTTATTGCAACTGTGCCTTTAAGAGTAAGCTACTCCAACTCCTCCTGTGTATTGTGGGATGCTTTCTAGTGGTTGCTGCCACTGGACTGACAGCTTTTTTTATTCTCCTCTACTGCTCTGTTTCAGCACCTGCATGGCTTGCAGAGAGCACTGACCCATTCACAACATCTTTTCAACTTTAGTACTGTTAATCTCTAAAATCACAGTCCCTGAGGGAGAGAATTACATTGGTAGAAGGTGGACAGTAGCAAGAGAGTCACAACTCTGTACAAGCAACAAACTGTAATTATTATTTTTTGTTTTGTTTTGAGTCATTATTAAAGAAGATTTGTTTAAAGAATTGAGAGTTCAGCTCGCAATGTTCTGAGACTGCAGTGCAGAAATGGTTTAAATAATGATATGCCCTTCCCTGGGTAAAGCTTCGCACCTCTCCCATCCTTTTCCCCATTATCCAGCATTAATCTCTCTCTCCCTCCCACCTCTTCCCAATGTACAGTCCAGCATCTCGCCCTCCCTTTCTTCTGCCAACCCATGGTTTCATATCTCAGTCTTGTTGATAATCTGTTGGGCCTGGCTTTTATCTAGCTCTGCTTTATCACTGTTGGTTTCTGCTTAATACCCGATTACTTATCTGTAGTCATCTGTCTTCTGTTCCTGGTTCCTGCTGCTGTCCTTGCATGTCTGCTGTTTGGTGTTCTGCTCCCAATCTGCCTAGTGTTTTTCCCTGGCCTAGAATTGTATTTGCTTTCTTCTCCTACTAGTGTAGACCATCCTCCTCTGGTCCCAGGCTCCATCCCAGCAAAAATCTATCCCAACTTTGGCTATCTGGGTACTAGTTTGAAAATCACTTGTACTCAGATTAATAGCCAGATATTCTGCACTGGTATCCGATATGGCTTGGCACTAAATATTTGGACATGAAAAGTTCATGGCATCCAGCATCTAAAATAAAATGCTGACTACCATGGGCTGAATTTTGGCCTCTCTTCATTTTAGATTTAAACATACGAGTGAATATGGAGTGACCCTACAGTATTATAAAATGACTCTCTGCCTTGACCATGGTATCTAGGGCCAGATTCTTTAAGGGGCACCTAACTTGGGTTTTTTTTTAAATTACTATCTCCTGCAGTAAAAGCTCTGATGCTCATAGGAATTCTATGAGCGTTGGAGCTTTTACTGCAGCAGCCGGCAATAAAAAATCCCTAACGTAGCTTGATAAAATGGGGTCTTAATTGGCAAAACCCCTTAATAGCTTCAACAATTGAGAAAAATTAATTGGCGATAGGCACATATTTAGGGTTACCAGATTTTAGTTAGATAAAATCTGGACTGATAGCCCCGCCCCCCTCAACCTGTTCTCATTGGTCGGGAGGGATCCGCGCATGTGCAGATGCCCTCCTGACGTGGTCCCAAAGAAGAAGCTTTTCAAAACCCGTCAAAGTGCTGGGTTTTGAAAAGCTGTCAAGACACCTGGACATGCCCTCTAAAAAGAGGACATTTCTGGGTAAATCTGGATGTCTGGTAACCCTACGCCTATCACATGGTGCTTAGCAGTGCCTAATGCCTAAGTGGGCATTTTTATGGGCAGAGCTGGACTTAGGCACTGCTAAGCACGATTCTCCAAAAACTTAGGCACCTGAAATGTAGACCCTTAAAACCTCGGCCTACATTTCCGGTGCCTAAGTTTTTACATAGATGTTACCAGGCACAATTCTGTGAATGGCACCTAGGCATGATTAACACGTGGTTGGCACCATTTTTCCAGGACATTTGAAAGGACACAAAAGAGGATGCTTACTTTGGTGAAATAAAACTGGGATCAAAATATTCTGATGTAGTTCTTTGGGCGTAAAGTGAACAGCCAGCTAGAGAGCACAAACCTGGAAGAAATAAGAATGAAAGAGAGAATGAATGGATGAAATCAGTATCGAATAAAACTATTGATTTACTTGACATATTATAACTGAGGACTTACCGGAAAGTATAAAAGTTACACCAGCTGAGCAAGTAATTTTAGCCTTCGTTCTATCTGAACCTCCCATTTTTGTGCACTGCATTCCAACCAATGCAAATATGGTGCCGAAAAACCCAAGACCGATGGAAGCAATCATAAGTGCCCTACAGGCCTGGATATGATCTGGAACAACAATGTGAAATTTGTCTTTCAGAACAAGTTGGTTTTTTTTAGTTTAAAGTTTTTTATTTATTTTATAAAAATGCAATACAATACAACATGGTGAGAACAACGGACATTCAGCAAACCAACGTGATGTGAAAGTCTACCGCGTGGTTTCTTCGCGGAGACAACAGTATCCAACAAAGTCAAACCAAGACCACCACCCTTCCCCTCCTTCCCCAGCACTCCAGTGTCAAAAATTCAAGAGAGCACTTCAAGCTCCATGAGACAGAATAAGTTTAAAGTATGCATTATTACTAGCACTTGCATAGTGCTACCAGTTATTATCCACTACTTTCATAGGTTACTATTTAGACTGTCTTAGAATAAACTATTCTTAAGACCTACAATTTCCAGTTGCAGCTGAGGGGTACATTCTGCTTTTAATAAAAAAAAATTCTGTAAAAAAAAATTTTTTAGAACATTTTGAAGCCATTCTGCATTTGCACAGATATTCATACAATTTTAAAATATTTTAAAATGCAAAATTATTCCTTAAAAACAAAAACAATTTTACACCGCCCCCCTCCCTTATGAAGCCACATTAGGCTTTTTTATCGCTAGTCGCAGTAGTATTAGCTCTGATGCTCATGGTAATTCTATAAGCGCCGGAATTAATAGTGCAGCAGCCAGCGATAAAAAAAGCCTAATGCATCTTTGTAAAAGGGGGCTTAAAATCTTTATTGTACATGATTTGCTATTTTTTTATTCTCCCTTTCCTTAATATAATATTTTCCATCTTCATTCTCTTTTCATAAATTTCTCTTTGTTTCGCTTTCTACATTCTTTTTTCTCTTCTTCCATATCATATCCAACTCTCATTGGTGCCTCTCTATCTTCTTTTCAAAGATACAATAACTCTTTTTTAACCTGTCTCCACATTACTAGCTTCTTTCAAGTCTTTTCTTTTCTCCTTTCCCTACTAGTAACTTGTGTGGTTTTAGGAAACAAATGGGCAACCGATCCAACTTAGACAGAAAAAAAGAGTATATTAGAAGAAAGATTGCATCACACAGAATGTATTCACCATATAAAACAACATATATATAAATGCTTAAGCCCAACATGAAAGCATAGTTCCTTTTGGTTTCACTAACTACCTTGTGACACTTTCTCCGGTCGACCTTGTGGCTATTCCAAGCCTCGATTGTTTTCTTGCGTTTCCATATTTTAAATGAGCTCTTTTTTTCCCTTATTGCATCTTTTACCTCTTTGGTTAGCCAAGCTGGTTCTCCTTTGCCTTTATATTTCCTTCCCTTGGCTATCTGCGGAATGTATATTCTGAGCTTCGGTGATAGAATTTTTTAGTAGGGACCATGCCTGCTCTACTGTTCTATTTCAGCTATCCTATTCTTGAGACGTTTTCTTACCATGTCCCTCATGTTGTTGTATCTTCCTTTTTTGAAGTTAAAAGCTGTGGATTGTGTCTTGATTCGTTTTCTTTTCCCAATGCCCAGTTTAAAGTTGATCATGCTGTGGTTGCTCGTCCCCAGCAGGACCGTGACTACTACATCTCTTGTCTGCCCAGTTATGCCGTTCAGGATCAAATGCAATGTGGCGTTCCCTCTTGTTGGTTCCCCTACCATTTGCTCAAGGAAGCAGTCTCCTATCATTTCCAGGAACTTTGTTTCTTTGCCGCAGCTTGTGGTTTCTAGGTTCCAGTCTATCCCCGGGAAGTTGAAGTTTCCCATGATCGTTACATTGCCTGTCCTACATCCTTGCCTTATTTCTTCTGCCATTTCTACGTCTGTTTCCTCCGTCTGTCCTGGGTTTCTATAGTAGAGGCCAATTTATGTGTCTGCATCATTCTTTCTGGGAATCCTTACCCAGAGTGACTCTAGTTTCTCTTTCCCCTCTGTGTTCTCTTCCCTGATCGCTACTACTCCTTCTTGGATGTAAAGGGCAATGCCTCCCCCTTTCTGCCCAATTCTGTCCCTTCTGAATAGCTTGTATCCCTGCAGTACCGTGTCCCATTTATTTTCGTCGTTCCACCATGTCTACATCCATGGTGAAGGTTCCATCTGCTATCTTCCATGTCACAATGTCGTGCAGACTCTCAGTTCCGCTGGGTGGGTGGTCGCCCTCAACCTCCACATCCATCTCTTCATCCTCTGTAGTGGTGTCTTCTTCCATCTCGCCAAAGCCTTCTTCCTGGGTTGTTCAGGTACAGTTCTCCAGCCCTGGGACCTCCACATGTTGCTGGTGGGCTTCCTCAATGAATCTCTCAAGTTCTTTGATCCCTTCGCTGGCACTGGATTCCATAGGCAACTTCTCCTGTTTGCTGGGTTCTTCTTTAAAGGTGAGGAGTTCTAGTTCTTTCACTGTTCCCTCCAACAGTCGGACTTGATGTTTCAGGCCGTCCAGCTCCCTACATCGACTGCAAATGTATGCCCTCATCCCCGAGGGGAGGTAGTCATACATGTTGCATCTGGTGCAGAAGACTGGAAAGACCATCTTCTGGCTTCCGTGGTCAATCATTCCTTTCTTCCTTTCTGGGTTGTCTGTGCTTATGTGGGCCTTCTCTCTCTTCCTGTGTTTTGCGGAGTCCTTGACTGTATTCGCTCAGCCCTTCTTAAGGCTCCTTCGCAAAGGCACTCTCACTTTGCCGCGTGCCGAAATGGCTGAGCGCCGTTGGCTCCCTTCCTTAGTAAGGGGGGAGTCCGGGCGCTGATGTGGCGCTGACGTGCAGGGGTGGGTGGAGCCTTCTCTCACCGCTACCCGCTCCTGCCGCCGCTTGCTGGAACTTTAGGCTCCCTTTATGGCTCCTCTTCTCCTCTTATCTGCTTCCGTACCTTCCATTGCAAAATCAGCAGGAGGGACGCCCACTCCCTTCTGTCTACAGGGCTGCATGATGAGAATGATGGGCCTTCCCCCTCCTGATGTATCTTGGAATGCAGTAGGAGTGGCATAAGGCCCTGATTGGCTCAAAATCACCATGATGGGCCTTTCTCCTCCCATTGCATCTTGGGAGAGATCAGTGAGAAACTTGACCAAGTTCATCATTGGCTGAATACAAACAAACTGGCGCTTAACATCAAAAAAACTAGTGTGATGCTCTTCCCATGGAAAGAAAATTTTACTCTCATTGCTCCCATTACTATAAAAAATGTCCCCCTACAAATAGTTAATAATATAAAAATCTTAAGGGTAACATTTGACACCAAATTGAATTTTCATGATCATATCAGTAATATTATTAAAACCCCCTTTTATAGATTACGTAGGATTCGATCTATTTCAAAAATTCTTATGTCCAAAATCATTAAACATTCTTATTCACTCTTTAGTGATTTCTAAATTAGACTATTGTAATGCTCTCTTTAAGGGAATATCACTAAACAAATTTAAACGCCTTCAAATTATTCAAAATGTTTCCATTAAACTCGTCACTAAATCTAGAAAATTTGATCATGTTACACCTCTTCTAAAAAATGCACATTGGCTTCCAGTTATCCATCGGATAACATATAAACTTTGTTTGCTTATCTTTAAGTCTCTTTTCAATAAGACTCCAGCATTTATATATAAATTATTAATACCATATCATCCAAGCAGAACTTTAAGATCCAATTAACAAAATTTTTTTACCATTCCTTCACTTAAGATTATCAATACTAGACAGCAGTTTATCTTTTCGGTAACTGCTCCACAGACTTGGAACGCCCTTCCAATTTACTTATGAAAGGAGCAGGATTTAGGAAAATTTAAAAGTAATCTAAAAACATTTCTTTTTAAAGATGCTTTTGATATTTAAGCTAACAATTCTAAGGCCAGTGATTTTATCATATTATATTATGCTTTTATTTGTTTCCCTATTGTACTTTTCCTTTGTTTTGCTTTTCTTTACTGAATTGTATTTCAACTCCCTATCTTACCTTGTGTTATGAGAATGATGCATTAGTCTTCAACCCAATGTTATTATTGAAAGTTTGTATTGTATTGTCTTTTGTATTGTATTGTCCCTCATTGAATGTATTTTAAATTGTTCATCGCTTAGAATTTGATTAAGTGATTAATCAAGAGAAATATTAAACTTGAAACTTGAGGGGCCTAAGGCCCTGATTGGCTCAATAGCACCATATTGAGCCAATCAGAACCTTAGGCTCCTCCCACTGCATCACAAAATGCATAGGGAAGGGGATGGCCCATCATTCTCAGCACGTAGTCCTGTAGATAAGAGGGACTAGGCTTCCCTCCTGCCAATATTTCAGCAGAAGGTATGGGGCTGTCATATAATGTGGGAGGTGTTCCATGATGTCAGGTGATGTGGGAGGTGTTCCATGATGGTGGTGTCAGGTGATGTAGAAGAGCCAGAAATGTTGGGGGTTGTTGGGGGAGGGGGTGTAGGGCTCCGCAGCTCAGCTAATCTTGGCAGGGGGAATCCCCATCAGCTGAGCTGGCAGGAATCTCCAAAATCAGCTCAGCTGATGGGGATTCCTCTGCTGCGATCAGACAAGGTAATTGGGTACATCTACAAAATTTGCTTCTGTGTTTTTCTTGAGGATGTTTTTATTTTTGAAAATGGCCCAAAAAAGATAGATGTCCTAAGGACCAAAACTTATACCTAGGTCATTTTCAAAAATAAAAGATAGATGTCTAGCAGCTTTGAAAATGGCCATTTTTTTTCTCCTGGGTTTGTGGATATCCTGCCCAAAACGTTCAACCTCAGACTTGTATGTCCTATTGAAAAATGCCCCTTTTGGGCTGCAAAAACTTGAGGGAATGATACAGTTTAGGGGGTGAAGAACTTTTGTGAACAAAAGAGGAGTGGAACTTGGGTGTGATAATATGTGATGATTTTAAGCAGGGCAGGATTAATTTGTCAAGGGCCCCTAGGCACACAAGTACACTGGGCCCCCTGCCCCGTCCCACCCCATCCCACCATGCACCCAGGCAGAAACAGGAAACTGCGTCAGAGGGAAGCTTTGGGCAAGCAGCAATGCTTGCAAAATTACAGTTCCCGTTGCCTTTCTTACCCACGTTGCTTGCTTGTCTTACTTTCCATCACTGGGGTGGGGGCCCGCATTGCCGATCAATGCTGGAGGGGCCCATCGCCATTTAGAAAAAACAATATTGATGCTCTCCTTCATTGGGCCCCCCTGACCATTTCGGGCCCTAGGCACGTGCCTACTGGGCCTATTGGTTAATCCTGCCCTGATTTTAAGGCACTGTTGAAAGCTAAAAGGATGTTTGGGTGCACAGGGAGAGGAGTGGCTAAATCATTGGTTACAGGACTCCCCACCTACTTTCTGGTATTGAAGAAATAAATTACACCTCTTAATGGTTTGGGAATCTGCTGGCTCATTTCTCTAGAAGCCAGAGTAAAGTTTTTTTGTCAGTTTGGTCCCCTTATCTAGATACTCTATCCCCCACTTTAAAGAGTCAAATTATAAATAGACTGCAGAAGCCAGCAGTACCTTTGTTGCCTGCTGTTATTCCTTGAAAGAGTGGGCTGGTGGGAGGAGGAGAGAGGGGTTGACTGATTGTGGGGTGCTTTCTTCTTGGCCAAGTCTGAGTTGAAGAACCAACACATGAACTCATGCTGTTTTGCCTGTGTTGTATTTCTTGGGGTTTTAGTTTCAATGTTGTTTAAAAAAATTTTGTACCAGTGTATATGTTCTTAACATGTTTATTGAATAAATCGTTAAAAAAAGTTAGTAGGACACTGGGAAAAATGTATCACAAAATGGTGATTATGTGGCAAACTGATAAAATTTGCTTTTGAGATATATAATAAATAGTGTTTTAAAAAATAAAAGTGTGGAAACTTTGAAGATCCCTTGTATGTTTCCATATTTTCACCATCTTTTCCAGTAGCTGAACCCTTTCCTCCATTCCACTATATACATACTGTGACTAACCAGGCTCCCTTTTAAAAACCAAAGGAAAACCAGCACTAGGGTGAGAAAAGCTCACCAAAAGTCCTGCTCAGGTATCCTGACAGATTTGGCTGCCTATCCTGAAAGAAGTGCCCCAGAACATGAGGAGGACGAGATTGGGTATAGTGAAGATGAAAACATTCCCAGTCAAAAATCTACCACATTTAGAACTGTGTATATTGAGGAAATTAAGTAATCTGCAGAATGACCAGAGGGGGAGCCCAGGAGAACCAAGCTCTAGACCAGGTGCATGTAGATTTAGGTGGGGCTTCCAACCTCAAAAGAAGGAAACTTTCACACCAGAGGAGGCAGAGGAGGAAAACTCCTTGGGGAGTGAACCCAGGCTGTAGCAATGATGTGGAAATATTAGAAGCAGAAGAGGCTGCTCAGCTCTCTCAGGCAGAATTATTTTACTAAGAGGAACCTATGGAGGTTGGAAGCCAGTTTGCTCCAGCAGAGATTAAATTGGAGACTATGGATGTGAGTGAAGTGCTATGGATGTGAGTTGAAGTGGCAAGATTTTTTTCAAGAATCTTGCCTGACATTTGAAGTACCTGTTTTTGCCATAAAGGTTGTAAACTGAAACCAGAAGTTTGTTCCTTAGTCCAGTTAGACTGAGAAGGGAAAGTAAAATTGTAGTGCTTCTGCACAGGCTGGGGGGATGGGCACAAACTTATGCTGAAGATGAAGCAGTTTTATGTTTCTTAAGAGTAAAGTTTTTTGTTTGCTCTTTTATTTTTGGCTCAGCAAGTGACCGGGGATTGTTAAGGGAGGAATCTGCAATGCTATCCTGGGTAGAGATTCATGAGAGCTTTAAGAAGCTATTGTTTAAGTAGATTCTGCAATTTTCCCTGTCCAGCTCTCAGGAGCTGGAGGCTCATGCTGTTTTAAAATCATAGCTAATTAAAGTGAACATTATAATGCAGTACCAATGGAACTGAGAGGTAAAAATATTCTCTGTTGAGAGATTTGTTACAAGAATATTTTTTCTTTGGATTGAAGGAAAGTCTGGATTATAAAAGACTTGGGGCTTGTTTTACAAATCTGTGCTAGCAACTGCAGCGCTGTAATGGCCCTGAAGCCCATAGAGATTTAAAGGGCTTCGGGGCTGTTGCCGCACGGCAGCCACTAGCGCGGCTTTGTAAAACAGGCCCTTGGGCATGGTGCCCTGCCTGTATTGAAGCCTAGCTTCAGGGTGCTGTTCTTTAGTTTTTACTTTTGACATTTTTATTTTTCCTTTTGTGAATATTGCTGACATTTTCCTGTACCTCACTGCAATACTGTTGATCTATGTTTTGGCTTTGAGAATAAAGACACAATATTTAGTTAATCTTAGAGGCTATTTTGAATGAGTGTATGCACTAATGGTGAACTTTGTTGGCTGGGATGGACAAAAGCTCATTGCCAATACTCCTGGTAGGGCTATCTCCAGTTTGGGAAGCGCACTGAAATATTGAGTTGCCGCCTTGCAGAGTGCCCCTCAACAGTATGCGGGCCTCGGGGGTGACAATACAAGGACTGTTTAAAATATTCCAGGACAGTTTGAATTGCATGCCAATGGGAAGTTCTTTTGAGACATGCTAGGTGGCGTTGAGTAGCTTGAAACCTCATGAGTAACCTCTTTTTTTCCATTTGTTGATATCTGTTTTCATCTCCAACCTACAGCAATTTTTGTGAAAGTGTGTTTTTGTGATCTGCTATTTTTCATAATGTGCAACCTCAATGAGCAGCACTACATCATGAAGTTCTGTTTTAAATTGGATAAGACCGCTACAGAAACTTATGAAATGTTGAAAGTGGCTTATGAGGAACATGTCATAAGTTGTGGAAGGTGTTTTGAATGCGTCAAAATTTGTGAATTTTGTGCACAAAGCAATGACAGTTCTTCCCGTCCTGGAACTTTTTGAACAGACCTTCTATATAGATAGATTAGATATATTATTTAAAATATTTTATATATAGATTATACGAGTCCTGAAATAGGCATGTTTACTTCGAAACACAACTCCATGTTGAGTCAGTTTATTCCTGGTTCGTTGAATAAATATGTGATTGTTGCTCTATTCCCTTTGAAGCTGCATGACTCATTTTTAGCAGGACATTTGCATATCCCTACTTGGTTCCCTTCTGGTTCTCAGTAAGGAAGACTCTGTTCCCTTTCTGGTTTGACTGGATTGTCTGTACAACATTGCATACATCTACTATGCATTATTCAAATTATTAGTAATAAGAGGAGAAGGAGGAGGAAGATTAATAGAATTCTGCTATTTAAAAAAAATCCTACTAACATATTTAAATTTGTTGAAACGAAGTAAATCATATGTGCAATACATGGTGGCTACTTTGAATAAATATTTTCAGTGATGTGTTGTAAAAACATTCTAGTAAAGGTTTAATTCTTAATGAGTGTAAATGCAGATGAATATCCTTTTTTGTACATAATATAAAGGATCACTGACATACAGCTGGAAAAACTATCAAGTAACCTGAGACAAACAGGTATTAGAATAACTTACTGTACAATAAAAATGCTGTATGTTGTACAGAAAATGACTAAGCAATTTCCAATGCCAGGTAGAGTCTTTTATTCACTGTAATGAAAAGTGAATCGGGGGATGTAGATTTTCTAACTACTTTCTATCTGTTAAGAAAAGGTTAAAAAAAAATCACTAAAAAACTTACCAGAGCTCTGCCTTTGCAGACTAAGAATCTCATTTTAGAAAGGACGTATATGTGAACAGAGATGTACATGTCCACACATGCAGGTCAAAGGCATTTTACAAAAGAGTGGTGGCCGGTCTAAAATTAATGAATTTTAGATCCCCTGGCAATGATGCAGGGGGGAAAAGTCAGAGGCCATAAAAATGCAGCCACTTATCTTGTATTATCCGAAGCAACCAGACCATAGCCGACATGTATGTTTCTTTGTATTATGCTTCAGGGCAGGTCTTCTGAAATATAAAAATCCCCTTAGCAACCTTTGATCATTATTAAATAAATGTAGCAAAAATACTAAACAATTAGAAAAATAGCATTCTCAAAAAAACTCATCACAGTCTAGAACTTCCACTCTTGCAACACAGCTTTCTCTGTCAACTTTCATATCCCAGTCTCAGGATGACATCCGCTCTAGTTCAGTTTTAATCCATTAGGCTCCAAAGACTTCAGTTGAAAAATCTATCTATGCTTCTTGTAATTTAGCAGAGCTTCTGTATTACTATCCTCCCACCCTACTTCAATGTGATCCAGAATCCTCCATTTAAAATCTTCAATCGAATGTTTCATTAAATCTCAATGTGTCACTAAAAGTGCTGAAGAAAAATGATTCTTGATACATGATTTATGTTCATCAATCTAATCTTCACAGCAGAGCAATGGAGCACCTCAGAGAGCACTGCAGTGAACTGCACATAAAGGTTTCTAGGTACCTCACTATAACCTTATATTATATGGTGAGCCCTTAAAAACCCACAAAATACCTACTGGATCCAACTGTACATCAAACCAAAAACCCTTATGCCTGTGGGAAAATAGGGGGAAGGTCTGAATTTTGTGGTTCTGGAGGTTTATGGGGCCAGGGATAGGGTCTCCCACCTCTAGAAACCCTTTATTGATATTTTTTAAATTTTCTCCCCAGACCATTTTTGGTGTCAGAATTGCTGCCACAATGGCCATCTTGAATTTCTAATTTTTTTAAAAAACCTCTATTTGCCTCAAAATACCTCAATTTTGCCTAAAATCGATAGAGATGGACTCCTCAGAGCAGAGCACGAGAGGGGGGTGGGTGGGAGCAATGTGCTATACCACATCCGAGTCCTCTAGAGCAAGGGATCTGCAGGAGGCTTGTTTTTCAGGGAAGAGACCCCTTCTGGAGCTGTCCAACAGTGAAATGGTGAAACACAGTCACGTATTCACCGCAGAGCCCAAGAGGAAGAAAAGTGAGCCTCTCCAAAGCTCTTTTGGCCTATCTGGTGAGGGGTTCATGCCTAATTTTGTGAATTTGATGTGGAGCAGATATTTAACTTGTCAGGGTTGGCCCTTGTCCTCTGCAAACATGTCCGGGGCTGAGCAGGCAGGGGTTTCCCCTCAGGTGGCTCCCCGATTGGAGGCCCAGTCTGTCAAAGACTGGGATGAGTGGGGTTCTGGATCCATGCCCTTATTATCCCAGGGAGTTAAGGTACTCTATCCTGAAAGATTCTGACTCTCAGCATGAGGTCGACCGGCAGGAGGTAGTGGTTGCCCTAGATCAAGGAGAGGATCTGATGGTGTGGCACCTATTTAAGGCAATAGTGCTTCCTAGCCTTATTAAGGATTTGTTGCAGAAATTGAAATCCCCGCAAGCCTCCACTTCTCAGTGCTTAGTTATGAGCGGCTGCATAGCTCAGACTATGTACTTTCCCTTGCAACAAAACATCAAGAAGCTCATCACAGATTACTAGGAGGCCCTGGAGGGCTCCCTGAGGGTAGCTAAAACAATATCCAAGTTCTACCTAGTGGCTTCTGATTTCCAGCAGATGTCTGAGCAGCCTAAGGTGGATTTACTAGTAACCCAAGTTACCAAGCATACCTCATTACCCATTGAAGGGGTATGATATTAAAGGACACACATGATTGTAAGATGGATGTGATCCTTAAGAGGCAATTTGATGCATTAGCCCTTGGGCTTAAAGCTGTGGTGACTTTGTTCGTGGCTCATGCTTGCCATATTCAGCTTAGTTATCTTCCAGCGTTTGATGAGGAATCCTCCCAAAATGTTATATCTGGAGTGAATTATGTGGCAGATGCTCTTTATGACATTGTTAGGGTCATGAGCAAAGTTTCCACCTTTTCTATTTCCATTTGCCAAATGCTCTGGATCAAGGCAGTGGGTGGGAGATTCAGCCTTGAAGATCACGCTTAGGAGGCTGCCTTTCAAAGGACAGATGCTTTTTGGTAAGGGCCTCAATGACGGTATGCTAGTATGCAAGATCGTCGCTTTTCAGAAATCCAGACAGCGATCTAGCAACCACAAGCCTTTGGCTTTCGCCCTTCCTCAGTCTCCAAGAAAACACAATGATGCCATATCAGTAGCCATGCTTCCCCCAGTTAAGGGAAAGGCTGTTGGAGTATATGGAGATCTAAGAGTAAATAAGTTTGGATCGTTGTGGTCCTAGAGATCATTTGAGAGGGTTACAAGATTGAGTTTTCTCATCTTCTCTTGGACCTTTTTGTAGATTTACTAGCCAGCTGGCCAGAAAAGGTGAGCATTGTGAGCAATGGTAAATAGGTTTATGGATATTACATTACATTAGTGATTTCTATTCCACCATTACTTTGCGGTTCAAGGCGGATTACATAAGAGTTGTCATGAAGTTACAAGATATATAGGCAGATTATATAGGAATTGTCGTGAAATTAGGTAATACATGTTGGGTAATTTGAACATTTTAGATTTGATAAGGAGTAGACAGTGTAGTAGGTGGAGCTTGGGAAGGAACTGGTCGTGTTAAATATTTTGAAGAGTAGAGTTTTAGTTTCTTTTTTGAAGGTTTTGTAGTCTGTGGTCGAAGACAGCAGATTGGTGAGTTGTCTGTCTAGTTTTGCTGCTCTGGTGGCCATTAGGTTGTCATATTCATGCTATAAAGGCTGTACCAGATGAAGAATCGGACTTGGGCAGATACTCCATATGCTTCATAGTACCCAGGCTCAGATGACTGGAGACTAATACTGGTTCTGAAAGTGCCTCATTTCCACATAAAGACCAATCAGTCGGTCATCATGGCGGTGGCGCTAGGGGCATTCTAAGCCTCCCAAGATTTGACAGTGGCCTAATTTAATATTTCCATCTTTCCGGCCCACAGGAAGTACTTAAGATTTTGTGTCTTGGAACATTACCATTTTTCTGCACTGCTGTTTTGGAATGGTGGCTGCTCATCTCCCAAAGTGGGGATCCAGGTGCACCCATACTTGGACGACTGGCTGATCCGAGCCCCATCCAAAGAGGAAGGGAGAACAAGCAGTGATGCGAGAGGTCCATATTTTACAAGACCTGGGCTGGATAGTGTGAGCGGGTGATAGTTTGCCGATGACGCCAAACTAAGCAATGTAGTGGGCAAAAGCACAATAGATAAAAATTCAATGCCCGACAATATGATGCATGATCTACTCTTACTAGAGAGCTGGTCTAAGACATGGCAGCTCAGCTTCAATGCCAAAAAATGCAAAATTATGCACCTGGGTACCCAGAATCCATGCAGGACTTATACCCTTAATGGCGAGATCCTAACAAGAACAGTTGCAGAACGAGACTTAGGGGTGATCGTCAGTGAGGACATGAAGGCTGCCGATCAAGTGGAGCAAGCTTCTTCCAAGGCAAGACAAATCATAGGTTGCATACGCAGGGGTTTCGTCAGCCGTAAGCCTGAAGTCATTATGCCTTTGTATAGATCCATGGTGAGACCGCACCTGGAATACTGTGTGCAATTCTGGAGGCCACATTACCGTAAGGATGTGCTGAGGCTGGAATCGGTCCAGAGAATGGCCACCCGGATGGTCTCGGGACTGAAGGATCTCCTGTACGAAGAACGGTTAGATAAATTACAGCTATACTCGCTCGAGGAAGCAGGGAGAGGGGAGACATGATCGAGACGTTCAAGTATCTCACGGGCCGCATCGAGGTAGAAGAAGATATCTTCTTTTTCAGGCATCCCACGGCAACAAGAGGACACCCGTGGAAAATCAGAGGCGGGAAACTGCACGGTGACACCAGGAAATTCTTTTTCACCGAAAGGGTGGTGGATCGCTGGAATGGTCTTCCACTTCGGGTGATTGAGGCCAACAGCGTGCCTGATTTTAAGGCCAAATGGGATCGACACGTGGGTTCTATTCGCAAAGTAAAGGCAGGGGAGGGTCATTAGGGTGGGCAGACTGGATGGGCCTTGGCCCTTATCTGCCGTCGATTTCTATGTTTCTATGTGATAGGCAAGCCAGGTGCCAAGCCTAGGGTTTTCCAGTACATGCAATTGACCGAGTGTATAATAGAGGCTGATAGTAAGCTAGGGAATAACCCATTTGGAATTTCAGGACTACAAACATTCCAGGTGTAGCAAAAGGTTTTTTTAATTAAAGGCAAAACAAAAATATTTAGTTCAGACAGTACTCACAGTAGTCTTTCCTTAAACAAAGTACTCCCAAGTCTCTTTGCTTCAAACAACTCTGGTATCTCCTGCCTTCTTATTAGAAAACAAAAGAGAGGGGGAACACCCCCCCCCCATCTTTCTTTGTGACTTACCTTCAATATAGTTTCAGCAAGTCTTTGGTGAGACAGAGTACCTGCCTTAAATAGTTCTGGTTTCTTTCCCAAGAATGGCAGACCACCTGTTCAGCTATGCTGCTGTCATCACTTTATTCATACAATCATTAGTTCTATTCCTCAGCATTAATGCCAAGCTTTGGATCTGCCCAGTATATGTCTCCCATCAGCAGAAGGCAAATTCTCTGCAACATCTACCATCAGTATTTCTCTTGTGCTCTGCTTTATTTAAGCAAATCTGAAAACACCCTTGAGCCGTTTGTATATAAGCTCAGGGTGCGGGTTTCGACTTCTCTAATTGTCAGATGTAATGAACCCACCCAAGAAAACCCTTCAGGTTATAAGAAAAAAAGCCTTCATGTTCCTACATCATTAAACAGTCCATTGGCTCAAGGCACTTATGCTTCATTTAGCTTCACTCTTCAACTGTTAAATAAAGCTTTAGCCTTCAGGCAGAACACAGCCAGCTCTTATTGCGAGTCTCTTACTTTAAATACCACTTTCAGCAAGTATTGGTCAAATATTGGTGCAACTGTAGTCACCAGAAACAGCACTGCAGAAGCTACCATTTCTTAAACAGTTCACAGCTTTCACCCTGGTGTCTGTGCTCATGTCTCCAAAACAATCCTTCTGGCAAAACTTCTATTTTAATATTGTATCCTTTTCTATCTTACATCAGCTTTCCACAGGGCTGCATTCTGTAAAACTCTCATTGCAATTCATTGGTTCTGTTTTATCTTCCATTAAATCAGTCCCAGAACACATGGACATGGTCTTCTTCCTGTTCTATTTCAGAAAAGTCTATTTTAGGCTCTTGAAAATTCCTAGATTGCTTGAGCTTCTCAGTCTTATCTTTAGCATTACTCCAGCGAGGCTTGACTTGTGTAGGCTGTTCCTCTCTTGCTTACTGCTAGGGTAAGTATGATCAGCTTCAAGTGAGGGCTTTGCTCTCATTGGTGGAAACTTCTGGGGAGTTTTCAGGCTAGGAAACTGGCTAGCTTTTGGGTCAAAAAATTTCATTTAGTTTTCTTGGCTAACCCTGCCATAAGGTGGCATAGTGAGGGTGAGGGTGAGTGGTCCCTGGAGTGGTAGTGCCTCTCCCCCACCCTCTTCTCTCCCCCCATGCGCCTTCCTGACCCCACTTGCTGCACATGCACCCCCTTCCCTTCTCCCATACCTCTTTAATTTTCCCAGCGCAAGCAGTATCACAAACTTGCTACCCGCGTTGTCAGCTCTCCCTCTGACATCACTTCCTAGGCATGGGACTCAGAAGTGATGTCAGAGAGAGCCGACACAGGCAGCAAGTTTGTGATACTGCTCATGCTGGAAAAATTAAAGAGGTAGAAGAGAAGGGGCGCTTTCGCATGGCCGGGGGGAGGGGGGGTGTCGGGAAGGAGCAGGATGAGTGGAGTGGAGAAGAGTTGCCAGTGCCTCCACCAAGACGGTGCCCAGGGTGGACTGCCCCGGCCCTCCTCTCCCTTACTACGCCACTGGTGCCATATTTATTCTAGACCTTGCTTCGAAATCTCTGCATTTAGACTTTTGGTCCAATCAATTTTGCTGAGCTTGCTGGACTATTGCAATATCATTTATTTAACAAGTACCAAGAAAAACATAACCAGACTGAAACTGATTCAGGGCTCTGCGGTGAGATTGATTTATGGTCTGAAGAAGTTCAATCATGTTACTCCTTTTTATGGTGAGTTGCACTGGCTTCCTGTGGAGGCACGTATAATTTTCAAACTGGGTTGCTTATGTTATAAAGTTGCCTATGGTCTAGCCCCACTCTATGTAGTTGATAGATTTTCAGTAGCATCTCAAAATAATAGTAGAAAATCGCATGCTCTCTTCGTATTTCCTTCTGTCAAGGGTTGTAAAAGCAAGAAATACCATGATCATATGCTTTCATTTCAAGCAGCTTTCCATGATAAGGTTTTTCGAGCAATGTTCTTCTCATCTCATTCTTATGAACATTTTGGAAACAACTGAAGACTTATCTTTTTTCAAAATATTTGGTCGATTAAATCTCTAATGCTTTCTTCATTTGTTATTAATTATAGCTCATTGAGATTTGATTGTTTTATTGTTTTACTATTAGAATTGTTATTGTTGAGATGTTTGCTATGATATTTTATGGAAAAAAAAATTAACCTTTGCTCTTAATATTTCCTTTTCTATTTTGAATGGAGTTCTTTTCTTGATGAATATGAACTATGTATTGTAAACCGCTTGGATACTGTTAGGTTAATATGCAGTATATAAAGTTCTTAATAAACATTATGTATAACTTTTGTAAACCGCATTGAACTTAAGGTTATGCGGTATAGAAATACGATATTATGTTATGTCCCTTCCAACAACAATTCTTTGCTCTGGAACAGAGCCGGCAGCCACGGAGAGGTGCAGGAAGGTCCTGTGATAGCTGCATTTAAAGTTTACTGCCAATAGTGTTGATACAGGAAAACAGCAGCAACGGTGGGGAGGTGAAGGGGCAGGATAATCAATGGAATTGGGGTGGAGGGAGAGAGAGGGGCAGATGCTGATGGAAGTGGGGTGAAGAGAAAGAGAAAAGGGCAGACATTGGAAGATAGTGGAGAGGGGTACAGATGCTGGATGGAAGTAAGGAGGGGAGAGAGAGTAGTGGATGCTGGAAGAGGAGAGGGGTCAAATGCTTGATGAAAGTAGAAACAGAGAGGGGAGCAGATGCTGGAAGGAAAGGGGGAGGAGAGAAAGAGGGGAGCAGACACTGAATGGATGTGGAGAGGAGAAATAGGTCACATACTGGATAGAAGGGGATAAAGAAAAAAGGGCATATACTGGAATGGGGGGAATAGGATAGAGTTAGTGAGATACTAGAAAGGGTATGGAAAAGAGCTGGCAAGCTGCAGGTAGACACAGTGAAAAGAGGGAAATTGAGGACCAGCCCTCACAAAGACACACTCCAACACTATCCACCTACAACACCACAAAACAACCGCTCCATCACTAGAAACAACTCTCAACAAGCAAAGGAAGGAAAAGAACTTTCCCACCACTTCCCTCAACTACAATACCCACCACTTTCTGCACCACAATGAAAACTACACCACAAAAATATCAAGCTATCCTACTGATTACCCTACTCCTAACCAACCGGAAGGTAACAGCAAACAACATCTCCCCAATACCAACTATATCTAACTCCAAGGGAAGCACCTACCCAACCGGATGGCTCTCAATAGATAAAATCACAAACTATCAGACCTACACCTATCAACCCACCACACAAACTACAAGAAGAAGACTGACTAACCCTTGCAAGACCAAAATGCAACTGCACCAAAGATCACTCATCTACCCGAAAATAACTCAAATCACACAAACAGACTACACCACTCTCACATGTGCATACATGAACATCAGAGCCATAGGCCCCCAAGACAGAACACATAAAGAACTGAATAGAAGAAGAAAACATAGATTGTCTTTTCCTTACAGAAACTTGGCTTATTTCAGATTCAGACCCCAGAATAACGGAAGTCTGCCCAAAGGAATATAAAATAATAGTGGTCTGCAGAGAACAAAAGAGAAGGAGGAATTGTCATCATAGCCAAAACCACCTTAGACCTATAAATACAAGACAAAACAACTACTCCATACATGGATCTACTAGCCTATCAACTCTCAAACACATCACTCAAAGGAACACTAACATTCATGCTCTGCTACATAACTCCAGGAAACTGGAACACAGCAAAACCAAAATTTGAAGATTTTACCAAAACTCACTAATGACAATCTACAAATTAATTCTAAGAGACCTCAACCTTCACCTTGAAAACCAATCCCACAAACAAGTTGAAAACTTACTAGCATACCTCGAGGCACTAACATACAAGATACTAGACCCTCAAGCCACACATGAAAAAGGATACAACTTGACATTGCAGCCTACATGTCCCAACAGCCCATTCAACCAGAAATCCACACATCAAATGGATATGTACTCCTTCAAAATCAACTGGACCAAAACCAAAAGCAAACCAATTACACAAAAAATAACTTACAACTCACGTCAATACATCAACCCCACCAAATTCTGGACAAAAACAGACACCATAATCCATGACTACAACCCCAAAGACTTCACCTCACAATGGAGCCTTCTAAGTACAGCAACCCTAGATAAGCTAGCCCCAGAACAATCCAAAACCAGAATCCATAGAAAATCAGACAAATGGTTCAACAATGAACTACTCCAACTTAAAAGACAATGAAGACAACTAGAAAGAAAATGGAGAAAAAGTAGCAAAGATTTCATAAAAACAGCATGGAAAACACTACACAAAAGCATGGAGAACACTAAACAAAAGCTGAAAGAAAAACGAAAGATATACTGCACAAAGCAAATAGGAGAAGGATCCCAAGACACAAAAAAGCTATTCCAGTTACTATAAGAACTCACAGACACCACACCATAACTGACCAATAAAAACTCCCCCCCTTCCGTCAGCCACCTTATTAGCCACATTCTTCAAAAATAAGATCGCAAATATCAGAGGCATATTTAATGGAACACCTACTCACCTAGAAGAAATTTCAACTACCCCCGCAGAGAAAGAATCGATAGCAGCAGACAAAACCTGGTCCCACTTCTCACCTATACAATGGTCAGACCTCAACAAACTATATAACAAATACAGTCATGCAGCCTGTGACCTTAACCACTGCCCACCATATCTGTTGAAAACCTCCGCACTCTGCTCCTACAAAGAATCGAGGAAGCAGCCGCATAGCAGGAGAGGGCAGCGGCTGCGGACTTGGTCAGGAAGAGGAGAGGTAGCCGGGAGCGGAAGAGGGCAGCGGCGAGGAACGGGCAGTGGCGAGAGTTAGCTCCGCCCACCCGCGTCACCAGCTGCATCACCAGCTGCGTCAGCGCCCGGACTCCCCCTTAAGAGAAGGGGGGCCGCAGTGCGCAGAAGAATCGAGGAAGCAGCCGCATAGCAGGAGAGGGCAGCGGCTGCGGACTTGGTCAGGAAGAGGAGAGGTAGCCGGGAGTGGAAGAGGGCAGCGGCGAGGAACGGGCAGCGGCGAGAGTTAGCTCCGCCCACCCGCGTCACCAGCTGCATCACCAGCCACATCAGCGCCCGGACTCCCCTTTAAGAGAAGGGGGGCCAACGGCCCGCGGCCGTTCGGCGCACGGCGAAGGCGAGCGGCAAAGGCGCTCGCTTTAGCGAGAGCGCCTTTGCGAAGGGCCTTGAGAAGGGTCCAAGGACTCCAGAACACCAGGTAAGGAAGAAGTGATCACGCATGTAAGGAGAGCGCACGCACAAGAAGAAAGCACACAATAAGACACACACAAGACAGGAAAGGATAAAGAAGCAGCAGGCTCCGGGGACAAGAAAGAGGCCCAAGGGAGGATAAAAGACTCACCAAGACAAAAAGCGGCAGAAGAAGTAGACAGGAAAGAGCCAAGCACAGGAGAGAGCACAGCACCCACCCACATAAAGACATAAGACAAGGGAGAGAGCATCTAGTGGACTGCGAAGAAAGAGAAATGGAAGCAGCAGGAACCCGGAGGAGCTTCCCAGTGTACTGCACGGAGTGTCATATGTATGACTACCTTCCCTCGGGAAGGCAGGCATACGTATGCAGTCGGTGTCAGGAACTGGAAAGCCTGAAGAAGGAAGTTGGTCAACTACAGTGCAAGGTTCAAGAGCTGGAGGGGCTCCACATCTCGGACATTTCAAGACAACTGAAGACCCCGCAAGAGAAAGCCACATCGAGAAGCAAGTAAGGGAGCTCGAAAGATTCATCGAGGAGGCCTACAGGCAGGTAGGAGAGCAGGATCATCAGCAGCGCTGGAGCGAGGAAGCTACGTCTACAAGAAATGGAGGACAAGTGACCTGTCTCCCAGGAGCAAGAACGAAGGACATCACCGACAGAATCGAGAGGATCCTGGATGGCGCAGAAGCAGGACTACGCTAACTGAACAGTTCAAGATCCTTCCTAAGGAAACTGAAGCTGAGGACATAGAAGGTAGCATTCTCAGAGATTTTGCCAGTACCGAGGGCAGACGTGAAGAGGCAGACCGAGCTACAAGCAATAAACGCATGGTTGAGGAGATGGTGCGAAGAAGAAGGATTCCTTTTTGTGAGGAACTGGACAACTTTTTTGGGGAAGAACAAGCTCTTCAGGAGGGACGGACTACACCTGAGTAAGGCAGGAACAAGGCTGCTAGCAAACAACGTCAAGAGAGGAATCGAGCAGACTTTAAACTGAGAAGAAGGGGAAAGCCGATAGTCGACCTGACGTCGATGGTTCGGACAAGAGTATCCAAAGAAGATACTGAGCAGGAAAAATGCTGGGAACAAGCAAGAGACGAACAACAGAAACTGTTGACCAACAAGAAAGGCAAACAGATAAAATTAGAGGAACAGGAGAGATTGGGAAAACAGGTTGCAGACGAAAAAGATGCACCAAAAAATGAGGAAGAAAGGAACAGAAATCAGTGACTGGCAGCCCAGATAGGGGATGGCAAGAGGAGCAAAACACATGTAAAACCAGCTGAGAAAAGAAAAAAAACGGGACTTAAATTGCTTGTACGCAAATGCAAGGAGCCTAAAGTCTAAAATGGGAGAATTAGAAGTCATAGCCAAAAAAGAAGACCTAGACATCATTGGAATAACGGAAACATGGTGGAACGAGGATAACCAATGGGACGTAGTACTGCCAGGGTACAAACTCTATAGAAGAGACAGGACCCACAAGAAGGGTAGAGGAATAGCACTATACATAAAAGACACCATTCCCTCGTCCAGAGTGGATATAGAACCAAAGGCGGAAGGATTGGAGTCATTATGGGTTAAATTACCAGGAAAAAATGGCCTTGACATAAGATTGGGTCTATACTATCGTCCACCTGGACAAATGGAAGCAAACGACAAAGATCTGGCAGCAGAATTGAGGCGGGAAGGCAACAACAGGAACGTGACAATAATGGGAGATTTTAACTACCCCAGGATAAACTGGAATATTGGAAACTCGAACTGTGCGAGGGAAACAGAATTCTTAGAGGCTGTGAAGGACTGCTTTATGGATCAGCTTGTCAAAGAACCAACAAGAGGAAATGCCACTCTTGACCTAATCCTCAACGGAATCGGGGGACCTGCAAAGGAAGTGGAAGTAGTAGGACCACTAGGAAACAGCGATCACAACATGATTCAGTACAAATTAGGAGTAGGTACAGCAAAAGGGAAGAGAACCACAGTGACAACGTTCAACTTCAAGAAAGGGAACTATGATGCTATGAGAGCAATGGTAAGGAAAAAACTCACAAATAGCTCAAGGAAAAGAGAAACTGTAGAGCAAGCCTGGTCTCTATTCAAGGGCACAGTGCAAGAAGCACAACATATGTACATCCCCAGATTTAGAAAAGGGTGCAAAAAAAACCAAACAAAAGACCCCGCATGGATAAACAATGAGGTGAAGAAAGCGATAGGAGACAAGAAAAATTCATTCCGGAAATGGAAAAAGGATCAAACTGGGGAAAACTGGAAGGAACACAGAAAACGCCAAAGAGAATGTCATCAAATGGTTAGGAGGGCGAAAAGAGAATATGAAGAGAGGCTGGCCAGGGAGGCAAAAAACTTCAAATCGTTCTTCAGATATGTTAAGGGGAAGCAACCGGCGAGGGAGGAAGTAGGACCGTTGGATGATGGAGACAAAAAAGGAGTGATAAAGGAGCAAAAAGAGGTAGCCAACAGGTTAAACAAATTCTTCTCGTCAGTCTTCACAAGCGAGGACACATCCAGTGTACCAGAACCCGACGTGATCTTCCATGGTGATCAAGAAGAAAAACTGTCAACAATAGAGGTGAGCCATGAGGATGTCCTCCAACAGATTGATAGATTGAAAAGCGACAAATCACCAGGCCCGGACGGAATCCACCCTAGGGTACTAAAAGAACTAAGCAATGAGATAGCGGGAATACTCCAACGAGTTTGCAACCTATCCTTGAAAACTGGAGAGATCCCAGAGGACTGGAAGATAGCAAATGTTACACCTATCTTTAAAAAGGGGTCAAGAGGAGACCCGGGAAACTACAGGCCGGTAAGTTTGACATCGGTTCCGGGCAAGATGGTAGAAGCACTGATAAAGGACAGTATCTGTGAGCACATCGAAAAAAATGGGCTGATGAAAGCAAGCCAACATGGCTTCTGCAAGGGAAGATCGTGCCAAACAAACTTACTGCACTTCTTTGAGGGGGTGAACAGCCAGTTGGACAAAGGGGAACCTGTAGACATCATTTACCTCGACTTCCAAAAGGCATTTGACAAGGTACCCCATGAGCGGCTACTTAGGAAGCTGTGGAACCACGGGGTGGAAGGGGACGTACACAGATGGGTCAAACACTGGTTGGCAGGCAGAAGACAGAGGGTTGGAGTGAAGGGTCACTACTCGGGCTGGAGGAAGGTCATGAGCGGAGTTCCTCAGGGGTCTGTACTGGGACCACTGCTGTTTAATGTATTTATTAATGTCCTGGAAACGGGGACGAAATGTGAAGTTATAAAATTTGCGGATGACACTAAACTCTGTAGAAGGGTTAGAACTACGGAAGAGTGTGAGGACCTACAAAGGGACCTAAACAAACTGGAGGAGTGGGCGAATAAATGGCAGATGAACTTCAATGTAAGGAAATGTAAGGTCATGCATATAGGGAGAAAGAACCCGATGTTCAGCTACCAAATGGGGGGATTAGTATTAGAGGGAAGTAACCTTGAAAGAGATTTGGGTGTACTGGTGGATACAACAATGAAGTCAACGGCACAATGTGCAGCAGCCGCGAAGAAGGCAAACAGAATGTTGGGTATTATTAAGAAGGGTATTACGACCAGAACAAAAGAAGTCATCCTGCCGTTGTATCTGGCAATGGTGCGCCCGCACCTGGAGTACTGTGTTCAGTATTGGTCACCGCACCTTAAGAAGGATATGGCAATACTTGAGAGGGTCCAGAGGAGAGCTACACGAATGATTAAGGGCATGGAAAACCTTACATACACTGAAAGATTGAAGAGGCTGGGGCTCTTCTCCCTGGAAAAGCGAAGACTCAGAGGAGACATGATAGAGACCTAAAAGATCATGAAGGGCATAGAGAAAGTAGAGAGGGATAGATTCTTCAAACTTTCAAAACATATAAAAACAAGAGGGCACTCGGAAAAATTGGAAGGGGACAGATTCAAAACAAATGCTAGGAAGTTTTTCTTTACCCAGCGTGTGGTGGACACCTGGAATGCACTTCCAGAGGACGTAATAGGACAGAGTACGGTACTGGAGTTCAAGAAAGGATTGGACAATTTCCTGCTGGAAAAAGGGATAGAGGGGTATAGATAGGGAGCTACTGCGCAGGTCCTGGACCTGTTGGGCCACCACGTGAGTGGACTGCTGGGCACGATGGACCTCGGGTCTGACCCAGTGGAGGCATTGCTTATGTTCTTATGTTCTTTAACCCTACTCACAGATGGCCAGTTCCTACAAAACCTCAGTGAAATCATCATAACTCCAATCCTAAAAGACCCCAAAGGAGCAACTGACCAACTATCCAACTACAGACCCATAGCCTCAATCCCACTGTATGTCAAACTAAAGGAAGGCCTAGTAGCTAAAGCCCTAAACATATACCTAGAAAACCACAACTTACTCCACCCCACACAGTCTGGCTTCAGAACCAACTACAGCACTGAGACCCTACTAGGAACGCTCATGGACATCGTGAGACAATACCTCTGTACAGGCAAGAAAATGATGATCATACAACTAGACCTCTCTGCAGCCTTTGATCTAGTAGACCATGACATCCTCTTACAAACTCTAGACTCAATAGGAATTACAGGAAAAGCACTAACATGGTTTAAAGGATTCCTACAATCCAGAACTTAGAGTCAAAACAAACAAAGAAAAATCAGAACCATGGTCCAACCCATGTGGAGTGCCACAATGATCACCCCTGTCTCCCACACTCTTCAACCTATACATTGCCTCCCTAAGTTCCTACCTAGACAAACTAGGCATTACCTCCTACAGCTACGCAGATGATATCACCATACTCCTCCCCTTCAACCAACTTGAGCCCTCCACAATACACGGAACACTTGAAACAGTAGCAACATGAATGAAAGAACACAAACTAAAACTTAAGTCAGACAAAACAAACTTCATCCTCATTGAAAACAGCAAAACCCCAACCTTGATTAACCTAGTAATAAACTCATACCCCATTTAACCCACACTAAAACTCCTCGGAGTGCTGATAGACAGAGGCTGTACCATGCAACCACAAATCAACAAAATAATAAAAACATCATTTGCCACTATGAGAAACCTAAAACAAGTTCGAAAATTCTTCAACAGAAAACAATTCTAACTCATGGTTCAATCACTAATCCTAGGCCTAATAGACTACTGCATCATACTATATCTCCCCTGCCCAGCAACAATGATGAAACAACTTCAAACAATACAAAACACAGCCCTAAGACTTATCTATTTGTTGAAAAAATATGACCACATCACAGTGGCATACCTCGACTTACACTGGCTCCCAATACAAGCCAGAGTACACTTCAAATTCCATTGCCTACTATTCAAAGCTATAAATGGAAACAGCCCTACCTACTGGAACAATCGACTAATTCATTCCACCTCAAACAGACACAGGAGAACCCACACAATATTCACACACCCGCCAACCAAAAATGCCAAACGAAGAAAAATGTATGACAACCTACTGGCCACCAGAGCAGTGAAACTGGACCGACAACTCACCAATCTGCTAGCTTCGACCACAGACTACAAAACCTTCAAAAAAGAAACAAAAACCCTACTCTTCAAAAAATACATAAAACCAATATAACACAACCAATAATGTTCCGAACTCCTACTGCATTACCAACTACTCCTTAGAAAATTAGAAAATGTTCAAACTATTCCTTAAGTACTTAATATCTTATCAATATGTACTTCTTAATATCATAACAATTCTTATGTAATCCAACCTGAACCGCAAGGTAAAGGCAGAATAGAAATCACTAATGTAGTGTAATGTAAAAGAGTTGGCAAGCTGTAGGTAGACACAGTGAAAAGAGGGAAATTGAGGACTGGATAGTAAAAAATAATTTAATCTAGACAGAGGCAGAAAATTGAAAAGGAAGACCAGGGAAGAAAAAAAAAGGAGAGTTATGCCAGACCATTGGTGGGAGGGGAGAAGACAGAGATACCAAATCTGATGGGAGAAAAGGAGAAGAGAGAGATGCTAAAAAACATAGGGAGGAGGGAGACATAGATGGAAGGAAAGGAGACAGAGATGCCAGAACATGGGGGGAGTGGAAGGAAGAAAATGGATGCCAGACCAATGGTGGGGATGGAGATTTGGGAGGAGGAGACAGCTTCTGGAATGGACATAGAAAGAGAGCAGATGGCATATGGAAGAGGCAAAGAGAGGGAAGACAGTGGATGGAAGGAAGAGAATGACAAGAAGAATGAGGAAAACAGAAACCAGATGACAAAAGGTAGAAAAAAAATTTCTATTTCTGTTATTTATTTATTTATTTTTTTTTGCATTAGGATAAAGTAGTATTGTTGAGAAACGTTTTTTTACTAACTTTCAGAGACCAAAATTCCCTTCCTCAGATCAGGACCATAATAGCATACTTTATTGGCCCTAGGAAGGAGGTTTTGGCCTCTGAAATCTAATTGAAAAATGTATTAGTTCAATAAAATGGTGTTATCTTATTTTCCATTTTTTGTTTTATTTTTATTTCTTAATTTGTAAAATGATGATTTAGTTATCTTTCTTTTCTTTATTTATTTATAAATTTTTCAAACAAAAAAAATTACAAGAAAAACAAACTTCTTGTTACAGAAATACAGGAAAATATTCTAAGTATGCATTTCACAAATATGAAGTATAACGGAAAACCCTTCCTTAGACCCCAAATAAAAGGGGGGTTGACCCAAAAGTAAGAGAAGTACATTTATCAATTAAACTTAAAAGATCAAAAGGAAAAGCAATAACGCCAGTTTACTATCTCTATCTAAGCACTGCGTCCAACTTCAGGCTATCTTTTTCAGCTCCAGAAAGGTCTTTAATTGGTCAGGAAGAAAAAAGACATATTTAATTTGTGCATACTTTATAACACACTTACAGGGGTAAGCTAATAGGAAAGTAGCCCTAGAGAAATTACATCTTGTCTCAAGGACAAGAACTGTTTCCTCCTTTCCTGGGTTGTCTTAGTGACATCTAAGTATGCCCATATTCGTTTACCATAAAATAAAGTTTTTGAAAACTTGAAGTATTGTTTCATAAATGAGTCCAAATCCTGTTGGAAGACAAAGGATATCAACAATGTTGTTCTTATGGCTGACTCTGTAATAGATTCCTCAAGAATTGCAGAAATATTTTTAAAGTCAATCTATAAAAACTGAGCATTTTTTTCTTCCGTATTCCCCTGGATTTTTTTTGTGGATAGTGGGAGATAATAAATTTTGTTTAATGGAGGTATAAATTCTGCGGAATAACTCAAAACTTCCACCAAATACTTTTTAAACATATCATATGGAGAAATTCCAGAGGATTTAGGAAAATTCAATACTCTTACATTTAATCTTCGATTGAAATTCTCAATATTTTCTATTTTACAGTGAAGCAAGGTACTGTCTTTTATTGCGACTGCTCTATGAGCCTGAAGAGATTGCACCTCATCTTGTATTTTCATAATAAAGTTTAGTTTCCAAATTAGTCTGTTCAAAAGCTTTAGATATGGTATCCAATTTTACCGCTAGGGCTTTTACCTCATCGTTCGTCTTCACTGTTGCTGATTCCAATTTCTGGACCGTCTTTAAGATAGCTTTCGAAGTATCCTCACAGGTGGGAGAAAACTCCCCCAAGCTGACTCACATCGGCAGAAGCTAATCTGTTGAGGAACCCCCCTCTGCGAAAGCATCCGGAGCTACTTCGGCACCGTTGCCTTCTACTTCCAGGGCAGCAGCATCAGCCGGACAGGAAGGTGGGACTCCAGTTGCGGGTGAAAGCGAGGTCTCATGCCCCTCAAGGTCGAGCCTTCTCTACTCTCCCTCATAGCGGGGCTCAAACCACCCATATGTAAGCAAACTGCTGGCAGGTAATGCTCCATCGTTCGCTGTGTTGGGGTAAGTGAGGGCGTTGAGGAGGTAGGTGACCTCACACTTCCCTTCCTTTTAGTGTGCGGCATTCTTTAGCAAGTAAAAGAAGCAACATCGGGAGCAATCTTAATGCCACCAGAATAGTGCTGCCATCTTGGCCAGCCCCCCCCTCCCAAAATCAGATTTAGTTATCTTTCATCAAATTTACATCTGCTATCTTTATATTTTGTACAACATTAGAGGACATCCATCCCTATTACTGTTTCTGTGGTATTGCATTGTATGCAGAGTCCAGCTTCTTGGTGGTTTAGTTTAACTTTTGTCTTTGGCACACCAGTGCTGAAACAGCTTCCAGGACTTAGCATAGGCTGCAACAGTTAACATAAGAACATAAGAATTGCCGCTGCTGGGTCAGACCCGTGGTCCATCGTGCCCAACAGTCCGCTCACGCGGCAGCCCCCAGGTCAAATACCAGTGCCCTGACCGAGACCAGCCTCACCTGTGTATATTCTGATTCAGCAGAAACTTGTCTAGCCTTGTCTTGAATCCCTGGAGGGTGTTTTCCCATATAACAGCCTCCAGAAGAGCATTCCAGTTCTCCACCATTCTCTGGGTGAAGAAGAACTTCCTTACGTTTGTACGGAATCTATCCCCTTTTAAATTTAGAGAATGCCTTCTCGTTTTCCCCACCTTGGAGAGGGTGAGCAACCTGTCCTTATCTACTGAGTCTATTCCTTTCATTATATTGAATGTCTCAATCATGTCCCCTCGCAATCTCCTCTTTTCAAGGGAGAAGAGGCCCAGTTTCTGTAATCTCTCATTGTACGGCAACTCCTCCAGCCCCTTAACTATTTCAGTCGCTCTTCTCTGGACCCTCAGCCTCATTCCCTATAACTGGCCCAGCTGTTTTACCTGAAAGACCACCACTCCCATCCCCAGCTGTTTTATCTGTGTATTTCTCTCTCTCTCTCTCTCTGTTTGTTTTACTAGATTGTAAACTTCAAATTGCAGGGACTATCTACTATATGGGTCATTAAAGTGCAGTGAATACCTGATAGCATTATACAAACAATAATAATGCCTGTTTGCCAAAGAAAAAAGCAGCAGTGACTGACTCTAATGGGGCAAAGTGTAGAGTATCTATACTCCGTAAAGCCAGTCACTTAATATTTCACCTAGAAACTATTTTCTGTCTTCCAACTCACATGCATTCCCACTTAGAGCTCAGTATTTGAAAAAGAGACATTAACCATGTTCTTACAAAGGGACATATTTGACATTATGTCTAAGTGGAAAAAAAAATACATTTAACACCAAACGTCCCCTAAATCTTCTTGATAATGGAAAGAGAATAAAGACATGTTTCAGTGTTTGAAAATTGCCCTACAAAATGTCCCAGTTTAGGATGCTCTACAGATTGCTGTCGACATTTTACCTGTTCCAAAATTACCTAATGAAAACCAACTAAATGCATAAATGGCCCCGCAGTAGCAGAATGTCATCTGCCATGATGGGATTGACGTTTTCTTTCATGTGCAACATGTTCATATATAGTGCTTCAGGTAGAAGGGCATTTATCAATCAGGAGAATGTCAGCCCAACTGTAAGACCAATACCCTAATTGAATCTAGCCTTACCTGCGTACGTTCTAGTTCAGCAGGAACTTGTCTAACTTTTTCTTGAATCCCTGGAGGGTATTTTCCCCTGTAACAGCCTCCGGAAGAGAGTTCCAGATTTCTACCACTCTCTGGGTGAAGAAGAACTTCTTTATGTATGTTTGGAATCTATCCTCTTTTAACTTTAGAGAGTGCCCTCTCGTTCTCTCTACCTTGGAGAGGGTAAACAACCTGTCATTATCTAGTAAGTCTATTCCCTTCATTATCTTGAATGTTTCGATCATGTCCCCTCTCAGTCTCCTCTTTTCAAGGGAGAAGAGGCCCAGTTTCTCTAATCTCTCACTGTATGGCAACTCATCCAGCCCCTTAACCATTTTAGTCACTCTTCTCTGGACCCTTTCGGGTACTACTATGTCCTTCTTCATGTACGGCGACCAATGCTGGACGCAGTATTCCAGGTGGGAGCGTACCGTGGCTCGGTACAGTGGCATGATAACCTTCTCCGATCTGTTTGTGATCCCCTTCTTAATTATTCCTAGCATTCTGTTTGCCCTTTTTGCCAACGCCGCGCATTGCGCTGACGGCTTCATTGACTTGTCTACCTGTACTCCCAAGTCTCTTTCCTGGGGGCTCTCTCCGAGTACTGCACTGGACATCCTGTATTTGTGTATAAGATTTTTTTACTGACATGCATCACCTTACACTTATCCACATTAAACCTCATTTGCCATGTTGCAGCCCATTTCTCGAGCATGTATATGTCACGTTGCAGGTCTTCGCAATCCTTCTGTGTCTTCACTAATCTGAATAACTTCGTATTGTCTGCAAATTTAATCACCTTGCTCGTCGTACCAATTTCCAGGTCATTTATAAATATGTTAAAGAGCACAGGCCCAAGCACCGAACCCTGCGGCACTCCACTCGTGACGCTTTTCCAGTCCGAGTCTTGTCCATTTACCCCCACTCTATGTTTCCTATCCACCAACTAGTTTTAAATCCAAGTGAGTATTTCACCTTCGATTCCATGGCTCGCAATTTTTCAAAGCAGTCAGTCATGCGGGACCTTGTCGAAAGCCTTCTGAAAGTCCAGATATACAATGTTGACTGGGTCATTCTTGTCTAGCTACATGTTTACTCCCTCGAAGAAGTGCAGCAAGTTTGTCAAGCAAGCTCTTCCTTTGCTTAAGCCATGCTGGCTGGTCCTCATCAGATTGTGTCAGTCAAGGTGATCAATGATGCGGTCCTTTATCAGTGCCTCTACCATGTTTCCCGGTACCGAGGTCATACTCACTGGTCTGTAGGTTCCTGGATGTCCCCTCGAATCTTTCTTGAAGATCGGTGTAACATTCGCCACTTTCCAGTCTTCTGGAATCCTTCCTGATTTGATCGACAGATTGGCTATTAGTTGAAGCAATTCAGCTATAGCCCCTTTCAGTTACTTGATTACCCTCAGATGGATGCTGTCTGGTCCCGGGGATTTATTGTTTTATGCCTATCAATCTGCCTGCATACCTCTTCTAGACTGACCGTCAACCATGTCAGTTTCCTGTCTTTGTTGCCTACATATAGCATGTCAGCTTCTGGTATATTGTATATATCCTGTTCGGTAAATACAGACGCAAAAAAATGTGTTCAGTTTGTCGGCGATGGCTTTGTCCTCCTTTAGTACTCCCTTTATTCCATTGTCATCCAAAGGCCCCACTGCTTCCTTCGCAGGTCGTTTCCCTTAATATATATCAAGTTCATAGTTCTTCTTTTCAATTAAGTGCCTGGACAATTTGAAACATAGAAACATAGAATATGACGGCAAAAAAGGGCCATGGCCCACCAAATCTGCCCACTCTAATGACCCACCCCCTTAATTTCTTCCATGAAGAGATCCCACATGCTTATCCCACTTTTTCTTAAAATCTGGCATGCTGCTGGCCTCGACTACCTGCAGTGGAAGATCATTTCAATAATCAACCACCCTTTCGGTGAAGAAATACTTCCTGGTGTCGCCATGAAGTTTCCCACCCCTGATTTTCAACGGATGCCCTCTTGTTGCCATGGGTCCTATAAGAAAAAAGATATCTTCTTCCACCTCAATATGGCCCGTGACATATTTGAATGTCTTAATCATGTCTCCCCTCTCTCTGTGCTCCTCGAGTGAGTATAGCTGCAACTTACCCAGCCGTTCCTCATACGGGAGATTCTTGAGTCCTGAGACCATCCTCATTGCCATTCACTGAACCGACTCAACTCTCAGCACATCTTTTTGGTAATGTGGCCTCCAGAACTGTACACAATATTCCAGATGAGGTCTAACCATGGATCTGTATAATGGCATTATGACTTCTGGCTTCCGGCTGATGAAACATCTATGGATACAACCCATCATTTGTCTAGCCTTGGATGAAGCTTTCTCCACTTGATTGGCCATCTTCATGTCTTCACTAATGATTACCCCCAAGTTAAACATCCTGAATCATTTTGAAGCTGGCTCCTATGACCAACACTGCAGGAACTGGAGGAAAACTGTTATTTCCTGCACATTAAAGTCAACATGGGGATACTTTATGAATTGCTGTGGAAATATTTGGTAAAATAGAATAGTTGATTATATCTTTGTTGATCTTACACATTTGAAATAGTTCATACTTAAAAGACAAAGTGCTCCTTTTACTAAGCTGCATTAGGGCATTAACACGTGAAATAGTGTACGCTACAATGCCGCACATGCTAGATGCTAATGCCAGCATTGAGCTGGCGTTAGTTCTAGCCACATAGCGTGGGTTTAGCACGCGCCAAAATCCTCCGTGCCCTAAAAACGCTATCGTAGCTTAGTAAGAGAAGCCCTAAATGTTTTTTTAATGTAAATGTTGTCAAGTGGCTTTTTGTATGTATTTGTGTTTTGTTGGTTTTTTTCTGATATATAGATATAGATAGATATTTTAGATAGGTGAAGTATCTACCTGTTTTGTGATTTTAACCACAGATACTGTAGATTAACAGCAAAATACTTTGGCTCAATGTATTCTTTGAATCAACTTAAGTGGAAGTGATGTGTTAATCAGCCACGAAAGTAAAAAGACATTACTGGCACTCTTATCTCCCCACTTCAAACACTGGCATAAAATCAATAGTATCCTCCCCCCCCCCCACACACACACGAGAGTATCCATCTGCCTATTCAAAAACATAGAAATTGTTAATTAAAACTTAGAAGAAAACCCTTACTTTACTCTTTTGCATTGTTTTGAGATTCTTGAATCTTCTAATTAGGTTTATTCTGCTTTCTTATTTACTTTATTGAGTTCTTAACCATTTGATGATGGATTTCTAAGTAAACAGTCTGTCCTTCATCAACGTAAAACACATACACACTTATGGAAACTTTGGAAGCATTGCCAGTTTAAATAAAGTAGCATTTTCCAACAACTTAAACTTTGCTATTATAGCAGACTTGAATCTGGTCAGCCTCTAAACATGCATCACAGTATCCTGCAAGATAATTACCGATATGGCATATATCCCTCAACTTTGCTTTATAACAAATATAAAATGCCTGATTAAGCTGTACTAATAAAATACTGTATGTAAATATTTGAAATCTTCTTTTCCGTTCCTCTGGTTCTATTGTTTTCTCGTCTTTCTAAGGCTGACATTAACCATTTACGTTCCTGAAGTTCCTGACAGTACTCCTTCCACCCCCTTCTCCTTAAGAAGGAGTAAACAAATAAAGGATTGTCATAGATAAGGGAAAAAATCTTCAAAAATGGTCTCCCTGTGATAACAGCTGACAGGTAGCCATAGCAGTGTAGACAACATAAATGGGCAGACTGGATGACTAGATGTTTGTTTTCTTCTATCATAATTTATTGTGTTTTGAGTTCAATGAATGATGGGGCTCTATGCTATTTTTTCCTGCTGTCGACTGTGGCAACAATGCTACTTGACAATGTTTCCTTCCTTTTTGTGTGATGCTTCCCCCCTGTAGACACTATCCCTGCCAGTTAAGGTGTGATATTCTCCTGTAGCAGCCACCTCACCCTTTAATTGAGCTTCCAGGGACTGGTGGCTGGTAGGGGTTGGCTTGACTGCACTTGAGGGCAGGGAATAGATCTGAACAGTTTGAGGGGAAGATACTGACTATGAACCAGACTGGAGATCAGGAACTCAAGAAAAAGGCTATCCCAGATAAGGAGAAGTCTAGAAACAGTGGTCCCAACCCTGTCCTGGAGGAACACCAGGCCAATTGGGTTTTCAGGCTAGCCCTAATGAATATGCATGAAGCAAATTTGCATGCCTATCACTTCCATCATATGCAAATCTCTCTCATGCATATTCATTAGGGCTAGCCTGAAAACCCGATTGGCCTGGTGTTCCTCCAGGACAGGGTTGGGAATCACTAGTCTAGAAGATGGCCACATTCTGTTGCTAGAAGCAGCAGAGATGTATCTTTATTGTCTCTTTGGAGCATGTCTCCAAGTTGGTAAATTTTCCACATGCCAAAACAGGAATGAACCTCACCTCAAAGTACAAGGGGCATTGAATAGTTTATCTATCTCAGTAGGAAAGAAAAGAGTTTTCAATAAATTTTTGTTTAATTTTTCAATATAGTCCCCTGATAGCTCCATTCACTTCATCCACTTTTCCTGCAATGACTTTAATCCCTTTGAAGATAATTCTTCTGTTTGACCTTCAAAGCAGGATGTCACAGCTTCCTTGACATCTTCATCACGTGAAAACCATTATACATTGAGAGATTTCTTCAAAACTCAGAACAGGAAATAATCCAAGGGAACCAGGTGAGGACTGTAGCATGGATGGTTCAGCTGCTGAAACCCACATTCTCAGTTGACAACCTGTGATTGTCGTGATATGTGCACCAGAGTATTGTCGTGAAGAAGCCGCAAGTTTTCCTTGTCTTTTCTCCTTGATTGACTCCCGCAAAGTGATCATTATGTTGGCATAACTCTATTGGTTAAGTATTTTCCTGTAACTTCTTTGAGTGTCCCCTAGTCTTTGTAATTTTTGACAGAGTGAAAAATCGACCCACTTGTACCCGGTCTACTCCACTCAGGATTTTGTAGACTTTCCAACAAGGGAATGACACAGGGAAAAATTTGTTCCTGACTCTGTAAGCTTGGTCCCCGCCCCTAAGAGCATGGTCTATGTCTCCACCCCATCCCCGTGATCTCGATTCCCGCCCCATCCCTGCAAACCGTCTGATACCATCCGTACAAGTCTCAAATAGTTATGGTTTTATATTAAACTTATTTTATTAAAGTATAAAAAGAAACACTATTCTGTACAATTGTCATTTAATAAACACAATACAGAGCAAAGATCAACAAAATCCATGTCTCCCCTCCCCTTAACAAATATCCCCTCCACTATTGAGAAAACTGAATAAGCTAAATTATTACAGAATGCTACACAGAAAAATCATGCTACTAGAATACCGCAGTCACACATCACAGGAATAGTGTTAGGGGAGTGCAACTAGGACAACTGCCCCCTGGTCACAGAGAGCCTTTAAGCCAGCTGGAAGCTACAGAAGCATGGCCTGGGATTTGTGATCCCCATTTATGTCTAACACCAGCTGTAGCAGAATACATATTTCAAATCTGATATATTCTAATCGCAAAACAGAAAATAAAATTATATTTTTCTACCATTTGTTGTCTCATCATTTTATTCTTCAAATCATGTTGGTCTCAGGTGCTGGTCTCTGTTTTCTTTTGTCTTCTCTTAACTCACTTGCCAGGGTCTCCTGACCATTTGACATTTCTTCTTTCTCCGTGCTCACCATCCATCTTCTATCTCTGTGTATGTATTGTTCCCCTTGTTCTCTATGTCTCCTATCCATATACAACAAACAAATAGAAGTGTGTTGCTCTTTGTACAGTCCTTCCCTCCACAATGCTCCCAGTATCATTGCCAGTACCCCTGAAGGCATTATTTACATCTCACAAAGAATTCTCAAGTGGTATGGGCAGCTCTCTCAAAAAGCAATTCTCTCAGCATTTTGTTCCTTTGGTTATCTTTTTTTACACATGCACTATGCGCGTTCTGTAGTTTTTTTAGAGCAATTTTGTTCTTAATGGCGCTTTTAGTGGTGACATCAGCATTGATGTAGCTTAGTAGTGATGTCAGCATTGACGTAGTTTAGTAGTGACGCTGCGTTGACTGATGTCTATAAAATCATTAAAGGGCAGCTAGAAGCGCGGCTATTTTGAATTTACTTTCCAGCCGATGCAGAGGCTGAATTTCGCACGCTGCTTTTGAAAATTCCAAAGTACCGGTAAGTTTTGATCAATTTTTTGTTATGCGATTTTGCTGCCAGTCAGTTTTGAGACTTTTATAAAGCCTTTTGAAAGCAGTTTATTTGGTTGTTATTACCACGAAGTTTTGCTAATAGTTGACCCTAGCACTCAGCTTTTCTGCTTAATTGCTCCATATGGGTTTTAAGTGCTGGATGCGTTTCAATGGGGTTTTTTTTATTGTCAAATGTTTCTAGCAGTGCCATGAGTAGCTAGGTTGCCATTATTGATGTCTTCATAATCCTATAACATGGCGCGAGTAATATGTTTAAACTGTATCAGCACCAACACAGTGATTTTATTTTTTAAAAAATCATTTTTTTATCAGTTTTCATGAGCATAATGAGTTGGTTGAAATGCCTTTAATATGCAAATGCTGCTAGTGCTATTGCATGATACAAATCTGTGGGAAGGGGTAAAACGCAGACCTTACGGATCTATACCCCTTCCCCAAATCTGCATGGCTGTTTTACACTGCCTGAGAAGCTGATTTAAACAAATGTTTTGCAATCTGCTTTTGACAATTGTTCAGTTTGTTGTTTCCACTGTGGGCTGCCTGTATTTACAATAACATCACATTGAGCACTTCCTTTAGAAGCTTAACCTGTTGTTTTTCCTTTTTTAGTTAGAGGTGTTCAGTGCACTAATTTGTTATCACCTCTGCCGAATGCTTTATAATGTGTTTCCATGCTATCCATCGGCATCTAGATAGTTTTGGTTTTTACACTGAGCCTTTACAACTCCAGCTAAAAGAGCAGTTTCTGTTTGAGTTTTTCCCGTCTTTAAATTATTTTCTAAAATGACACTCGATGTGCAATTATGTGTTTTTGGAATGTACAATCATGACATTCTGTAACTTTTTAGTGTGCTCTCCAGTTTTGATATATCATTTTAGAACAAAAGAATTGTTATTTTCAAGTGCTTGAAACACTCTAGCACATTCTGTTTTATTCTGTAGTAAATTTCAACTACCGCTGTAATTAGCAACTTTGAATTATGTATGTGATGTCTTTGATAGAGCATGTATACTATGGGCTCCTTTTACTAAGCTGCGCTAGCGGTTTTAGCGAGTGCTGCAATGCTACACGCACTAGACGCTAACACCTCCATTGAGCTGACGTTAGTTTTTCCGTGTAGCTTGTGGGTTAGCATGCACTAAAAACGTTACCGCACACCGCACAAGCAGACTTTGTCCATATTTGGTCTCCTTATTTGGACATTTTACCTCCCCAGAGTCAAGTTTCAAGTTTAATAAAATTTTGATTTGATCGCAAAATCTTACTTCAATGCAATTTACAAAAACTGTTAAAAAATTGGGGTAACATAATAAGAATAACACATAACTCGGACAATTGATTTACACAACTATATACCAGCCAAACACAAGGAAAAAATAAAATGGATTAAATACAATTTATAAAGTAAATCAAACAGGGTAGGATATTGAAACAGAAGGATGGGTAAAAGATTACCTGCTCGATTTTACTTATAACTCTTTCTATATATTAAAAAAAAAGTCTTGGGGGTATATAAAATGCATGTAACTTAGTTAAAAACTTCCTTAAAAAGCTAGTATTTTGAACAGACTGCAGTTGTATCCTACCCCACCTGTCTGACCTTGGTTATTTCCTTGTTTTTGGATTTGGGGGGAGGGGTTGGGGGTGGGGATACAGGGGGCTCTGCTTGGGAAGAGGGGTTGGGGATAGGGGTGCCTTTGTAACCTAGGAGGACATCAGAGTCCAGTCCTCTTGGGGGGGGGGGGGGGGGGAGTCCCTGCCTTGTATAATTTCAATTCTCGTCTGCCATTTTGCATTTGTTGGTGTGTGGGTTTTTTTTTTCTTTTTAATAAAAAAAAGATTGAAACACAAAAAACGCTACCGCAGCTTAGTAAAAGGAGTCCCATATTTCATAGTTCCCTGTCTGGTAATTTTGTAGCTATACTTTTCTTTAAGCTTGCCATTTTTTTAACTTTGCTACTTTTGGTTTTCAGATCAGTGACACAGCCATTTACTGTTTATATATTTTTGCTATGGTGAACACAACCCTTGAGAAAGCTTCCAGCGAAATGGCTAGGCCACCTTTGGGCCATCAAAGATAAGTGTTCCAATTGTTGGGGGTGGTTTGTTGGACTGTATTCCTGCCTCTGGTTTCTATTTGAAAATCTGCAAAATTTTGCTACATAGTCATTTTAGACAGCAGGTTTACTGTTAATATTTTTTTCATTAAGTATTAAAAAAAAACCCCAAAAACATAAATATGGGAAACAGAATGTTTGCATTATAAAAATTTTATATATAAATTTTTTTTCCCCCACATTCTGGTGCCACAATGAGGTTTAGACCCATGATAAGAACCTTACCCCACCAGATTGTCATTACAAAAACTTTGTTTTGCTGACAAAAGGGGAATTTGAGGTCTTTTTCCTCGTTGCATCCATCAGAATTTATTTCACTTCAAATCAACCAAATGGAAATTTTTATAGAAGTCTCTACAGGGTTGTTTGTTCCGTATGCAAACTAAGGTCCTGACTAGGATCCCAGTTTCAGCAGTGTAAACCGCCTTCCTCAGGGGCCTTAGCAAACAACTTCTTTATTAAAGAGGAGCAAGAACTCGTAGCCAGACCTGCAACCAAGGGGTCGGCCAGGACCGCAGAGAGAGAAGAGCCATTTTGGTGCTAGGATTGGAGTTTGGGCATGGAAAGTGTTAGGCGCCAGTAGGCATCTGCATTAGGCACTGGTATTTTTCCATGGATGCATGAAACCTATTATCTGTGGATACTAGCCCCCCCCCTCCCATGTATGTGCCACAATTTATATATTCTCTCCCACCTCTGCCAGAACCAGTTTTTTATTCTTTCCAACCCAACAGAAGTTGGAGAGAATTATGGAAAAGGGGTTGAGAATACCAGTCCATCTGTCTGTCTAGGGTTAAAAGAACTCTCCAAAAATTTAACAGAATGAGATGAAAATTTGCACATCAGAAAATCCAGTAACTGGGGGTTACAGAAAAATAAGTCCCCTCCCCCCAAATGGCCCAAAGAAATGCAGGAGTTGCATCTTCTGTGACACAGAATATTTAATAGATTATCAAGTTCAAAAACAGAACAAATTTTGACCAGAGGTTCCAGAGAAATACCCCCCAAAAAATAAAAAATAGGTCCAGTGCATTTCTATGGGGAAATGAGTTCTACTGCTGTGACATACAAACTTATACTGTATACAATGAAACATAGAAACAAGCTGGTAGATAAAGGCCAAATGGCCCTTCTAGTCTGCCCATCTGGAGCATCCACTATCTCCTCTTCTCCCTAAGACAGGGGTAGGCAATTCCGGTCCTCGAGAGCCAGAGCCAGAGCCAGGTCAGGTTTTCAGGATATCCACAAAGAATATGCATGAGATGGATTTGCATGCACTGCCTCCTTGAGATGCAAATCTATCTCATGCATATTTATTGTGGATATCCTGATAACCTGATCTGGCTCCGGCTCTCGAGGACCGGAATTGCCTACCCCTGCCCTAAGAGATACCCCGTGCCTGTCCCATGCTTTCTTGAATTCAGATTCAGTCTTTGTCTCCACTAGCACTACTAGGAGACTATTCCACACAACTACCACCTATTCTGTAAAAAAGTATTTCCTTAATGCAACCAGTATAAAAAAAATAAGAAAAATACCTGAGGGGAGGTTTGGGCTGCTGCCTAGACTTCAGCAGGTCAGTTCTTGACCTGATCATGGGTCCAAATTTGGATCCAGAATTCGCTCCAAATCCATGATCTTGGCAACTGATTCCAGGCCTTTGGAAAGAGGGAGAATCCTCCCCAATATTGTTTTCATGTATTGTTCATATAAACCCATGGTGAAATATATTTTGTGGCTTTTATCTTGTTACTTCTTTATAATAGTTTTTCTTTGGGTTTTTTGATCAGATTCGTCCTTTAATTTGTAAACTATTTTGTTTTTCTTTTTTGAGGTATTTCCTTTCTCTGTATCATGATACATTTCTGTGCACGTACTTTTTCTGCTTGAATAAAAGGATTTCAATATCTTGCTGTATGTCCTTGGAAAATTAGTGTGGGAGAGATAAGAGGGGAGCTGGAACTAATAGTTTCTAGATCTCAATTGGCCAATAGTCTGGTTAAGGTCTGGAGCATCACTACTAACATCATGCTCACAGAGACTCAGGGCTCTTTTTATCAAGGTGCAGTAGGCGGTTAACACGCAGAATACCGTGTGTTCAACCACCTGCAGCGCTAGTTGCTAACGCCTCCATTGACGAGGCGTTAGGTTTTTGGCTTGCTGCGGGGGATAGCACGTGATGAAATGTCCGATGCGCTAACCCCCATAGCGCACCTTGATAAAAGGAGCCCTCAGTTTAGATTGCTTCAAAGGGATTTAATCACTCCTCATACAGAGCTTTTAAGCTGCTGTAATTAGACAGATGTGCAAAGTCTATTTTTCTGCAGCATTCTGGAGCATTGCTTTTGAGCTTGTGTGTGGATGCAGTTCTACTGGACAAAGTAGGACATTTCTGGAGTAGGAATTTAGGGTAGCAGGTCTGTCATACTTGGTATTGCAAACTATATTAAGGTGCAGGACAAATAGTTCGTTTCTTTGTCCATGGTTGTCCTGATATTTTGCTGTTTATAGCATATTTATTTCATACTATGGTCAACAGAGCGTTAAAACACCCTATATTCATAGAGTACAGATAACATTAACAACATACCCTGTTTCCCTGAAAATAAGACCTATCCCAAAAATAAGCCCTAGTTAAGATCGACCTCTGTTCCGAGGCCTCCAAAAACAGCAGTGGCAGCAGCGCTCTGAACTGGCTGCTTTGAGGCCTTCCCCACTGGGGCCTTCCCTCTGCCACATCACTGATGACATTGTCAGTGATGCAGCAGGGGGAAGGCCTCGAATCAGCCAGTTTAGAGCGCTGCTGCCACCACCTCCAAAAACAGCAGTGGGAGCAGTGCTTTGTACTGGCTGCTTTGAGGCCTTCCCCACTGGGGCCTTCCCTCCACCACATCACTGATGACATCGTCAGTGATGTGGCAGGGGGAAGGCCTCGAAGCAGCCAGTTCAGAGTGCTGCTACCGCCACTGTTTTTGAAGGCCTCAGAGCAGAGATGTCAGTCTCATGGTAGGAGGGTGGGTGGGGTTCTGCTGCACTAGGGGAGGGGTGAGAGGGGAGGAAAGATGCTGCACATGGGGGAGGAGAAAGGAAAGAGGAATAATTGGGGTGGAGGAGAGGAACAGAGAGATTGTCGTACATAAAAATAATCCCCCAAAAGTAAGCCCTAATGCATTTTTTGGGCCCAAAATTAATATAGGATGCTGTCTCATTTTCGGGGGAACACGGTAGTAACAAAGAAACAAATTAACTATATCAAGTTTTACTATCACAAGGCTTGGGGTCTGTACCCTTCTCTTCCACTGCCAACTCTAGACTCTTTCTTGTTGTACCATATGCCTGGAACAGGTTGCCTGAATTCTATATGTCATGCTCCATCCCTAGCAGTATTCAAATCCAAGCTAAAAGCCTACTTTTTTTAAACTGCTTTCAACTCTTAACTCCCACTCACTGCTGTCAGATACCTAGACCCACTGTATCATTTCCTCTACCATTATCTCCCTAACCCTGAAATGTCCTGACTAAATTAGATTGTAAGCTCTTCTGAGCAGGGACTGTCTATTGTATGTTAAACTGTACAGCACTGCGTATGCCTTTTAGCGCTACAGAAATAGTAAATAGTAGTAACACCAATCCCCTGCCCTTCCCTCTAGTAGGGACCAAACAAATTAATTTCCTGCCACATGCTCTTTAGTGTGTAGAGCAAAACATTGGTAGAGCCATGGCCCCGAGTGATTTTGCTGCCTAGAGAACCTCCAAGATTACTAGAAGATACCTGGACTCAAGCAAGACCTGATTAAGAACTCAATAACTGAGTTTTTTCATGTAAAATGTTTGCATTATCTGAACCCTAAATTAAAAATTACTCCAAGAAAGACACAGCAGAGGCAAATGAAGGCTGAAGCAAAACATCTCCCTCTCTGGACGGATGATTTTCTGCAGCTGCTCAGAACCAATTGCATTGGAAGAGACTCACTAAGAGCATCCTTGGCCATAGCTGCCATAGCATGCAGTCTGGGGAAAAACACTGACTTAACTAGGAAAAGAACAACCAATCCACTCAAAGCTAACATAAGAGAGCCTGGACACATGTGTTGATTTAAACAGGAGACAAGCATGTGGCCACGGGTTTCTCATTCTGCAGCATATACAGGCAGAAGGGTTACAGTGAATCTTCTTTTGCAGGCAGTGAATGATCACCCTCTTTGGTCCACTAAGCCTGTCAAATGACTTACGGTAATGTAAGCACAGGAAATACCTTCTCTAGTGAATGAGATATGGGACATTTTTCCATCTTGAACCAAGTGTGCACATGGTTGCTGAGCTTGAGACAGCACTGCCTAGGGTTTTAGAGCTGAGTTTGCAACTGACCCAAGTTCATGGTTTTCCTTGAAGGGCAACAAATCTGCACCTATGACCTAACCACCAGGCACCAAAGACACTGGCATCTCGCTCCTCCAGTGCAAGAGATGGAGGACTTATTGGATGACATTATTATTGAAAGTGTGGTTGAGGTTGAACTTGCCCCTGATCTTGGTGCTAACCCTTTAGCTATTAGAGGCTGGGACATATCCTAGAAACAGCAGATTATCAGATGCATTATAAATCCCTTATGTTATAACAGACTTATTACTTTCCAGTTCTCTGAGGCCCTCTTTTACTAAGCTGCGGTAGAGGTTTCCACTGTGGCCTAGAGTGCTAAATGTTCCAACGTTCATAGAATTCCTACGAGTGTCAGAGCTTTTAGAGGCCGTGGTAGAAACCTCAACTGCGACTTAGTAATATGAGGAGTTAATTAAGTTTAAAGTGGGATACAAAGCTGAAACTGAAAAATAACATTAGGCATTACAATAAGTTAATAAACTGGTGAAAATTTTTCAGGAACAAGTGTCTAAAACAATTTTCTAAAACATATACAGTAACTGTTAGAAATATGAATTTCAAAAGGAAGGTTGTTCCATAACTGCACTGCAAGGTACATATAAGAATGAGAAGACTGCTTTTAAATTTCACATTTCTGATTGATGGACATGCCAGAAAAGGATATTTACCCCTGGCATTCAGCTACCAGTGTTTTATATAATGGTGGCCAGCATTTTTTTTTTTTTTTTTTGTGGGGATATTCAAGGCCACAACATACTTGGATACTGGTTCTGAATATCTAGATATAAAGCAGCTTCCAGGAGCTATTGAGGTACCATCGACATTCAGACAGACTTCTTGCTTTCCTAACTTTATCTGGGTAGTTGTCTAGGTACGGGTCTGAATGTCATCAGAACTAGAGTAACTCCTGGCTCCACCTTGGCACGATCCTTGGATTTCCTTAGCAGATAGTGCCAGGGTGATCAATGGTAATTTTCAGCAGCATTATCTCCATAGGCCCGCTTAAAGTTTATGGCTGACCCTTGTGAATAACACTTATCTATGCAGGAGGAAGTTCTAAAGAGGTAAAGCAGAGAATTTACCAAGCTCTTGTTATATTGTAAACCACAAACAGGAGTCTAGTGGCTAAATTGCCACGTTTTAGATATAGTGATACAAACGGAGGTAAAAGGCCTTGGATACCCATGGATATGGGAGATATGTATATATCATGCCTTCTTGTGTGAGTTACTCTGTTCCTTTCATTGGTCTAAAAAAAAACCTCTGTGAAAATAAATTTTTACTTTTGTCTTTCTTTATTTTTTTGATCTATAATGCTGTCACCATTCAATATACCATAAAGCAGGGGTAGGCAATTCCGGTCCTTGAGAGCCAGAGCCAGGTCAGGTTTTCAAGATATCCACAATGAATATATATGAGATGGATTTGCATGCACTGCCTCCTTCCAATGCAAATCTATCGCATGCATATTTATTGTGGATATCCTGAAAACCTGACCTAGCTCCAGCTCTCGAGGACCGGAATTGCCCACCCCTGCCATAAAGAATGACACGGGGACAAATTTTTCCCCATCCTTATGAGAACCCATTTTCTTGTCCTGTCCCTGTGAGTTCTTCTCCTGTCCCTGTCCCATTTCTGCAAGCAAACGTACAAGATGCAGGCTATGTTTATTATATCAATTAATGATTGTGGTTAATGTTACCACCTTTACACAAACCTAGGAACCCGACACGGTCAGTTAACACGCCTTCATCAGGGGTCCTAGATTGGCACGGTATCTAATTAAACCGCAAATAGAAAAAGAACAATAGCCTGTATGAATTGAAGGTAAATACTTTTCCAAAATCTCTGTGTGAGTTGGCTACGAAGTGAAAAATAAATTTTTACTTTTGTATTTATTTTTTTATCTATAATGCTGTCACCATTCAATATACCATAAAGAATGACGCAGGGCCAAATTTTTCCCCATCCCTGTGAGAACTCATTTTCCCATCCTGTTCCTGTTCTTTTCTTGTCCCTGCCCCGTTTCTGCAAACTCCATCCTCATCTGCCCAAGCCTCAAACAGTTTAAAATCATAAGTGTTCGAGGCTTGTGAGGTTAAGACAGAGCTTGCAGGAATGGGGCAGGGACAGTGACACAACTCACGGGGACAGGATAGGGAAATTGAGTTCCTGCGGGGACGGAGGCAAATTTGCCCCCATGTCATTCTCTATATCATTTTTAAATTGATTTGAATAAATGTGAACTAATTGAACACAACTTTCAAGCCCAACAGGGCCACTGTTTCACCTCGTGGCTTCAAATAAGTTATTGCAAGGGAGGAGAGCTAGAATGACAACTGGTAGTCACAGGAGCTACAAAGATAAACTGTGGAGCCAGTGGGGACATTCAGAAGCTGAATTTGAACTGTTACAGGCAGCACTTGTTGGTTACTAACTTTAACCCCTATCCTGGCATCCTGTTTGTCTTGATTGTGTAGATTATAAGCTCATTTGAGCAGGGACTGTCTCCCTTGTGACTCTTTAAAGCGCTGTGTACGTCTAGTAGCGCTCTAGAAATAATTAATAGAAGCAGAATGCTTTTATGAAAGCAGTCTCTATATTACATTCTGGAATTATGGCTATTTTGCTGCTTGTGGACTCAGATTTACTTTGCTCTCATAACATTTTTTTCATGTTCTAAGGGAATATTGTAGGCAAAAAGTGGGACAGAAGGTGCTCAGTGCTTAGTAGCATCACTTTATTTATTAATAAAAGGAGGAATACCAAAGGGTTATATAACTTGTGGGCTGGCAGTTATGGTGTTAATGCATGTGAGATTCAGTTTTGTTATATTGTAAATAAAAATGCCAGAAGAATTAGTACTGCATTTATTTTAAATTCTGCTGGACTGAACAGCCCATGAGCTAACAATGACCTTCATTTTTCAGCCACAATACATGTTGATAGCTGAGTCCTTGAATGTATTCAATATTTATTTGATTACACACCATAACCACAAAGCTTCGTTCATGTCAAAGAACCATCAAAAAGAAAAAAAAGTATTATGCAGTTAACTCTTCCCCCCCCCCCCCCCCCCCACCGTATCAACAGTGGTGTACCTAGAGTATGTGACATCTGGGGCAGATCATTTTTAACAACCCCCTCCAATATAAAAAGGGATCGGAGGAGCACTCCCAAGGAGCTGAACCCGGGGTGGACCTCTCCTCCCTTGGTTCACCACTGCCTGAGGAAGGGGATTTTGATCTCCAAAAGTTAGTAAAAAATGTATTAAAATGAGTCCAATAAAAAGATTACCTTATTTCCATTTTCTCTTTAAATGTTTATCAATACAGCTACAATACTACTTTATTCTAAAGCAATAAAAAATATAAAATCTCTTCTCTTCACTCTTCCATTCCATCTGCGTCTGCCCTCTTTCTCTGTCCCTTCCATTTTTCTCTTTGTCTCCACTCCCTCCCCCATGCTCTGGCATCTTTCTCCCTTCTCTCCTTCCTATTCCAACTCACCTGATGGTTTGGCATCTGCTTCCCTTCCCCTATGACCTAGGATCTCTCTCCTTCTCCCTCCATACTCTGGCATCTCCTTTCCTTCCTTCCCAGTGGTCTGGCATATCTTTCCCTTTCCTCCCCCATTCCCTGGAATCTCTCTCCTCTCCTTCCCTCCCATCTCTCCCTCCCCCTCCATGCTCTGGCATCTTCTCTCCTTCATTTCGCTCCCTCCCCCTTCCTGATATTCTGGCATCTGTCTCCTTCCCTTATGATCTGCACTGGGGTGGACCGCTCTTAGTACACCACTGTATTTAGCAGGTACATTGAGATTTTGTGGGAATCTGCTACATTTTAGAAAATTGTTGAAAACTTATTTTTTTGCACAAGCATTTTTCTGCTAGCTGTACCTAATTTTATATTGAATATCTAATCATTTATTAGAATGAGGATGATATAATGTTTACATTTAGACCTCTTGTCTGATGAGAATTTTAAGATTTTTTTTATGTACTCAAAGATTGTGTATGTTAATTGTGAGCCACTTTGACTAATGTTTTAAATAAATAATCCATTTTTCAATTAGCTTTCAGAAGTCAAAACCTCCTTCAGGTCAGTATCCTGTTCTAACCTGAGGAATAGGGTTTTGGTCTCCAAAAGTTAGTAAAAAAAATTAGTCCAATAAAAAGATTGCCTTGCTTACATTTTCCATTTATAAACATTTATCAATACAGCTACAATACTACTTTATTCTAAAACAAAAGAACACCATCTGTCCTCTCACCCTTCCATGCAGCATCTGCCCTCTCACTGCCTTTTCCATATGTTGTCCACCCTTTCCCCCTTTCATAAGGCATCTTTCCTCTATGTCCCTTCCATAAACTGTCTGCCCCATGCCCCTTCTCTCCTTTGTACATGATACATTTCAGCTTCACAGCTTCTCTATTTTTCTCTTTCTTGTCTCTACCTCCTCCCCTATACTGTGGCATCTCTTTTCCTTTCCTTCCTTCCTTCCCTCCCAACCCATCCCACAGTCTAGCATCTGTCTCTTTCCCAAGGTATCTGGTCGATAGTATTCTGTCATATGTTCCCCTTTCAAAACTCCATTCTGTGGAACGTGGTAATTTGTTTGTTCAACCTTATAAACACTTGCGTTTGCAGGTGTCGAGGGCAGGTATGTTTCCATGAAGAGGCCCGCAGGCATGGAATGAGATCTCTCTATTTATCCAGGAGCAGGGAATTTGCACAATTTTATGAAATTACTGAAAAAGTATTTGTTTTGTAAGATGAAATATGGGAATTGAAGCTTTAATATAATTGTAGGCGCTGGTCTCTGAAATGTTTTGTTTGTTTGATTTGTTTAATTGTATGTGATGTGGTTTGGGATCTCAATGTTCTTGCTCAATTGATGAAGCCTCCATTTGAACTAATGTCTACGGCTCATCTGAAATATCTCACTTGGAAAATGGTCTTTCTCATTGCCCTCACATCTGCTCGAAGAGTCAGTGAGCTGCAAGCTTTAGTTGCTGATTCACCTTTCACAGTTTTCCATCATGACAAGGTGGTCCTCCGTACTCATCCTAAATTCTTACCTAAAGTGGTTTCAGAATTTCATCTCAACCAATCTATTGTACTTCCAGTGTTTTTTTCCAAGGCCTCATTTTCAACTTGGAGTATCAGCTCTTCATACTCTGGACTGTAAACATGCTTTGGCCTTCTACCTGGAATGCACAAACCACACAGATCTGCTCCTCAACTTTGTCTCCTTCGATTCAAATAAGTTGGGACATCCAATTTCTAAGCGTACCATCTCCAACTGGATAGCTGCTTGTATCTCTTTCTGCTATGCCCAGGCTGGACTGCATCTATAAAGTCGAGTCACAGCCCATAACGTCAGAGCAATGGCGGCTTCAGTAGCTTTCCTCAGATCCACTCCTGAGGAAATTTGCAAAGCTGCCACCTGGTCCTCGGTTCATACTTTCACCTCTCACTATTGTCTGGATGTTTTCTCCAGACGGGATGGCCATTTCAGCCAGAGAGTATTACAAAATTTATTCTCCTAAGTTGCCAACACTCCCACCATCCCATTCTGGTTAGCTTGGAGGTCACCCATATGTGAGAGTAGGCTGCCTGCTTGTCCTGGGATAAAAGACAGTTACTTACCGTAACAGTTGTTATCCAGGGACAGCAGGCAGCTATTCTCACAACCCTGGTTGGCTTCTCTGCTAGCTATCTGAGCTGAAGAGACTCGCACTGTGCTGGGCAGGAAGGCACTCGCGCATGCGCGGTGCGGCAGACTCTTAACTTCTGAGTTTCTACAAGCAAGCCTGCTTGCGAGGCTGTCCGCATCCGGATTCCTTGGATGACGTCACCCATATGTGAGAATAGCTGCCTGCTGTCCCTGGATAACAACTGTTACGGTAAGTAACTGCACTGTTTGGTTTTATTCCCTGATTGAAAACGCTGGAAAGGAGAGGGGGTTTTATCCTTTCTGTATTGTTACTGATTGCTTATAAGTGCTTATTATAATTATTAATATATGTATCTATATTGTTTTGCATTTTTGTTAGCTTTGAAAACTTAATAAAGATTAAAAAAAAAAAAAGAAATATGATGGCAGATAAAGGCCAAATGGCTCAGTCTCCCATGCTTTCTTAATTCAGACACAATCTTTGTCTCTACCACCTCTACTACAAGCCTATTCTACCTATCTACCACCATTTATGTAAAAAAATATTTTCTTAGATTACTCCTGAGCCTATTATCCTATACCCTCTCATTCCAGAGCTTCCTTTCAAATGAAAGAGACTCACATGCACATTTGTCATGTGGGTATTTAAATGTTTCTATTATCTCCCATCTCCCTGGGGCAAGAGAGAATGAGAGGTGGGGGTACTGCATGTAGGAGAAGACTGGCGGCAGACAGTATTACCGGTCTTGCTGGGAATTAGAGGGAGATAAAACTGCAGTTGAGGTAAGAGAAGGAACTACAGAAGTTGAAACCTGAGGAGAGAAAAGGCAGGAAAGAATTTCAGGCCTTATGAGGGGAAGATTCTGCAAATACTACAAATAAATGTTGCTAATGTTTTAAATATTGTGTGCAGAATCTTCAAAACTTTTGCACAGAATTCCTCCAGGAGTAGTTACAAGTAATAGTCATGTTTCAATCATACATTGCTTTAAATACTTCCCTGTTTAGCTGGGGGTATAACAGTTTTGAGACAAGTCCCCAGAAGAAGTGGTTGGCAGAGCATTAGCCCGTTATACAGATTTTCCTAACTGCCAAATGCCCAAGAAGGAACCATCCTCAGTTCCTTAATCAAAGATGACATTTGATTTTATACTTATCTAGTACAATATGCACTTCACTAGAATATTTGCAGTGTTTTCCCAAATGAGGCAGAATATAGAATATCAACCTATATTTGTGTCTCTTATAAGAATAATAATTTTCTTAGCAATTTGAACAAATAAATACTGGTAATTTCTTCTGTACTGACTTCATGTTCAGGTAAGTTATCTTCTAAAAAAGATACCGATGTAAAATTCTGCTAATCTATATTCTACTCAGTTGTCAAGAAATATGGGATGATGATGCTAGTGTCGTCAAAACTTTATCCCTGTTTTTCATCATATACTTGCCAGCACATTGATTCAAGCTGATATAGATAAGTGCCACTTACCTGCTACATTGAACAGTGTCAAATGAGGTCTGCAATGAAAGGAGCCCAAGGCATTCCCTGCACAGTTCATCCAAAGACCTTGGAACACCCAAGTAGCAGTGATCACTGATGATGCTCTGCTAGTGACCTGCCATTCATTGGAGGCTGTGGCACCAATAATAGCCCCAAAACCAGCAACGCAAAACACAAAAGCTAAAATCTGTATCCCAAACATTAGTTCTTGAAGTTTGCAGAACCTCAAATACAAAATCTTACAAAGAAACCATGAGTTGCACTATCCAGGTGACTGAAGAGCAAGTTGCTGGTCCATGAAAGCCTAAAGTACACCACCTCTGATTTACACATAAATAAGTGGACATAAGGCAGTTTTCATGCTTGAATGAGATGGAGTTTGTGGAGAACTATGGACTTTTAGGAATTCTAGTACCTGAATGTAAAAATCACTTGGACATCCTCCATTAATAGGCAGCATACAAATAACTAATAAACTTGTGTTTTCAAAAGTCAGGATAAGAAAGCATTTTTTGATCCACAACAGTGAACAAATTTTTGACAGATGTTTGTACAGGTCTCTAACAGAGGATATAAAAGGGGTTATCTTAGGACAGAAGTTTTCTTTGCTTAATTAATGAATACTAAACATAGTTAATGTATCATAGTTTTCCTGACTAGATATCTTATTTTGCATCATCAGGATTTTTCTTAGTGTGTTTAATGGAACAAAAAGCACTTAGGAGTCAATTCTATGAACTGGCTCCCTCCTTTTAGGCACCCCAAAGCACCTAGATTCCATTATAGAATACTAGTATACTTCATTATTAGCACACCCAAATATTTAGATACCCACAGTTATTCAAAGTTTATATGGGATCTTTTCCCCATTACTCATTCTTTCTTTTAATTCCCAACAACCCCTTTCTACTAGAGGAATACATAAATGTAAATTAATATTCCCCCTCTATTAGGGGTATTCAAACTTTGGGTAGGCTTTCCCACTTTATGGCATTTTCCTTGGTAAAAATCTAGAATGACCTCCCCTCAGAAATTAGACTCCTCTCCTCTTTGACATGTTTTAGAAAAATTTTGAAGACGTATTTAAGAAATTCTTTAATGATGAATAAGGGATTGTAATAGATGAACTTTATGTCCAATTATTGTTTTCCTTTGCCCTTCTAGGTTAATTTTGTGAACTGGATCGAGTCCCTTTTGGGAATGACCTGGTATTTAAGACTAAGAATTGGATTGGATTATACCAATCCTAGAGCTAGCTTAAGGGCAAATGCCCTATGCAGCAGAGACATATGTAAATTACAGTAAATTGCCCAAACAGTAGGAGCCATGCCTAAGTCCTATACTTGCTTCCCCCCCAATGTACATTCCCATTGCAAACATGTGCTATGCAAGTTCTGTTGCAAACATACAGTATAAGTTAAGCAGGTATTTGCAGGTAATGCAGGCACCCTGCTAGCACTTACATGTACTCACATATAATGCAATGCATGTACAAATGTTGAACCTAGGTTGTATTATTACCCTTCACATGTTTTAGATGAAACAACAAAACACAAACATGATGTTACAGGTAAGAATTAGTGTGAAGGCAAATAAATAAAACCAGACAGTAGCAGCCTTGGCTACTGTGGTGGTGTTGCCCCTGGAACAAGAGATTGGGCTCTAGTGGTAGAGATAAAAGTACTGGAAGCTGTCTACCCAAACCTGGCAACATCGAGCAAGTCCCAGAAGATCCCAGTTGGGTAATATAAGTCAGTGAGCAGCCCTTCTGGATTAACCTCCTCCCATTCCCATGATTTCAGGACAAATGGGACCAGAGTCACAAGTGCAACAGAAGCAGTCAGAATGTTCTCTATTGCTAACATTTTAACAGCTCATCTACAATGATGACAGCAACACATGCCTACAAATTAAGGCCCTTATAACCACGGTCCTTGATTTCCTGCAAGGGTTTGGAGGAAGATTTTTCAATATACTTAAATTTAGCTATGACTAAGCATTATTGTACTTAACCACCAAATGTATAGAACCTTGCCAACATGGAGTATTACATAAGGTACTGAAAAACATCCAAGCTCATCATTAGTCTTGGCTAGCAAGTAGCAGTAGAGTGAAAGCATTCATCAAAACTAGGTTAATCAATAAAGGACCTCGGAAAACAGGAGTCTGTCAAGTATACTATCAAGTTGGTCACTTATCTCCATTTAATCATCTATTAATTTCAGTCCATTCTTGTGATGAAACTAATTATTTTAATTTATTTATTTTAAAAAATTATATACCATTTAAAACTACACGGTTTACATAATTTACATACATTTAAAATGAACACATAATAAAAACAAATACATAGTCAAACAAACACATAGTAAAATAAACGTAAAAACAATCAAGGAAATACCATAATGTGGATAAAAAGATCATGGATAGTTCATCAACTGTATCAAAAGTAACTAAAAAAGGCATCTACAAATAGCTGCGTCTTTAATAATTTTCTAAACCTACCCTTTTCACAGCAATTTTGCATCTGACTCACCAAGGAGTTCTATAACTTAACTCCTGCGCAACAGAAAGTCATTTTACCAGTCTCAAGTCTTGGGTTCACAGACGTCTTCAGTAAAGCAAAATTTTCAGAACGCAAAGATCTTTTTGGTATATAACTGAGTATGTTACTTTTAAGCAATTCTGGGATGTTTCCATACATAAGTTGATGGCAAATCATCACAGCTTTATACTGGACTCTGAAGGCGACTGGAAGCCAATGCAATTTTTTAAGATATGTTGAAATATGATCATATTTAGACAAACCCATTATCAGATGTGCTGCTGCATTTTGTATGACCTGAAATGCTCTGCATCTTGCCTTTGTTATTCCAAGGTACAGGGCATTGCAGTAATCAAGCCTCGACAAGATCATGGCCTGGACAACAGTTTGAAAATCATCCTAGGATGCACCGGGGAGGGGCCCGAGGCTCTGATTGGTCCATGTTGTCAGCGGGAGAGAGTTGGCATCTAACCCACTACAGGGGAGGGTTGCTTGTCAGTGGGAGAGAGTGGGCATCTCTCCTGCTGCCGGGGGAGGGGGGTCGCTTGTCAGCAGGAGAGAGTGAGTATCTCTCCTACTGCTAGGTGGGGTTTCACTTGGCAGCAGGACAGAGTGGGCATCTCTCCCGCTACAAGGGGGGTGTTTTGTGGCAGTGGGAGAGAATGAGAATTTCTTCCGCTGCTGGGGGTGGTGGCGCTTCTCAAAACGGCTTTTCTAGCAGTCTCCGATACTGCTATGCCGGAGTTTTCACACAAGATGCGGACAGAAAAGAAATGAGTGTAGCTGTATGGGACTGGGAAAAAATTGGCCTGAGGGAGAAAAGGGGGGGTGGGTCATGGTGGAGAGAACAGTCATGAAAGGGAGAAAAGGGTGAGAAGCGGAGGAAAGAATAAGATTAGAAGAAGGTGAAATGAGAGAAGCTGTAGAGAGAAACCATGAAGACACAAATATACATGGAGGAAATAGAAATGATGATGACATGGAAGGAAAACTAGAAGAAAATCCTTAAAAGAAGGAACTCGAGGAAAGAGAGAAACCAAGATCAAGCAGAGACAGAGGATTGAATTTAAACTATAGACACAAAGATAGGAATATTGTTTAAGTTTTGAGTAAAGATTTCTATGCCAGCTAGAATGGATCAAGGGCAGGCAATAGCTGTATTTTATTCTTTTCTTCCAGCTTTGTAGTCATCAGAATTAAATGTTATTTTATTTGAAGGACATGGGGAAGTAGGAGGAGATTGGGTCAGTATTTTATCTTTAAAATTCCTTTTCTTTCAGAGCTCTGAAAAGCAGAGACCTATTACCGAGTCCCAAATTGAAATAGATGTGTGTGTGTGGAGGGGGGGGGGGGGTTAGCACTATTCCCTTTTATCATAAAAATAAAATAGTCATTCTCTTGTTCCATCTTATGGGAGCTGGTGGTATTGCACTAAGTGGGCTTATGTTGTATTGTCAAATATAAAATAAATCCTACTCAAGGGTATTCAAAAGAGATCATGGAGAAAAATGGTCTCAGAAACCTACTTGGATACAGATTTTTCAATACGAGGATATTTTAATCTAATACCAAATTATTCAAGGTTTATGACTTCCATCACTGACCAAATTACCTCCATCTCTCTATTTGTGTAAACCAAATTGTACTGTATCATACATTGACTTTTTTACTTTTTACAGACAGCAAAACATCACTTATCTTTAAAGTGTGCAGAGTAATGATAAGCCCGACAGGAACTTGTTTCGCCACTAAACACAGCTTTTTCAAGGGTTCTCAGGACACTGCCAAAATATAAAACACAAACCAAAATTAATAATCTTATTCCATACACCCTTAAACAGTGGTTCTCTGTGGAGATTTCGGACCTCATCAAGGAGAAGAAAAAAGCATTCATCTCTTACAAACAATCAGGGAAACAGGACTCTAGGGGAGTCTATCTGGCCAAGACAAAAGCCGTCAAAACAGCAGTTAGGGAGGCCAAATTCCACATGGAGGAGTCTCTAGCGAAGAACATCCAGAAAGGAGATAAATCCTTCTTCAGGTATATCAGTGACAGAAATAAAGAACTCAGGCGGAATAGTACGTCTTAGGAAACCAGACGGAGACTATGTAGAAGCGGACTCAGAAAAAGCCCAACTGTTAAATGAATACTTCTGCTCAGTCTTCACCCGCAGGCGCCAGGAATCGGCCCTCAGCTACAGACAAGGGTTGACGCAGATGACCCGTTTAGTAATTTCGAGTTTACATCCAGCGGTGTCTACTGCGAGCTGTCAAAGCTTAAGGTTAACAAGACAATGGGGCCTGACAACCTACACCCCAGGGTGCTCAGGGAATTGTGTGATGTCTTGGAGGAACCGCTATCTGCGCTCTTCAATCTCTCCCTTAGTACGGATAATGTCCCGTTGGACTGGAAGATGGCTAACATCATTACACTCCACAAGAAAGGCTCCAAGATGGAGACAGCAAACTACAGACTGGTGAGTCTCACATCAATAGTGTGCAAACTAATGGAAACTCTAATCAAACGCCAATTGGATACGATCCTGAACGAGGAGAATCTACAGGATCCCCGTCAACATGGATTTACTAAGGGGAGATCCTGCCAATCCAGCCTGATCAGCTTCTTTGACTGGGTGACGAGGAAGCTGGATGTTGGGGAGTCCCTGTACATCGTATACCTGGACTTCAGTAAAGCATTTGATAGCGTACCACACTGCAGGTTGCTGAGCAAGATGAGTTGGGAAATGGGTTGGGAACTGGCTTGGAGGTAGGCTTCAGAGGGTAGTGGTGAACGGCACCCCCTCCGAAATGACGGAGGTAATCAGTGGAGTGCCGCAGGGTTCGATCCTGGGCCCGATCCTATTCAACATCTTTATAAGAGACTTGGCAGAAGGGCTGCGAAGTAAAATAACATTATTCGCCAATGACGCCAAACTAAGCGATGTAGTGGGCAAAAGCACAACAGACATAAATTCAATGTCTGACAACATGATGCACGAACTACTCCTACTGGAACGCTGGTCTAGGTCCTGGCAACTCAGCTTCAATGCCAAAAACTGCAAAGTCATGCACCTGGGCAGCCATAATCCATGCAAGACTTACACCCTTAGGCGAGATCCTAACAAGAACTGAAGCAGAACGAGACTTAGGGGTGATCGTCAGTGAGAACATGAAGACTGCCAATCAAGTGGAGTAAGCTTCATCCAAGGCAAGGCAAATCATAGGTTGCATACGCAGGAGTTTCGTCAGCCGTAAGCCTGAAGTCATTATGCCATTGTATAGATCCATGGTGAGGCCCCACCTGGAATACTGTGTGCAATTCTGGAGGCCGCATTACCGTAAGGGTGTGCTGAGACTGGAGTCGGTCCAGAGAATGGCCACCCGGATGGTCTCGGGACTCAAGGATCTCCCGTACGAGGAGCGGCTGGATAAGTTGCAGCTGTACTCACTCGAGGAACGCAGAGAGAGGGGTGACATAAGAACATAAGCATCGCCTCTGCTGAGTCAGACCACAGGTCCATCGTGCCCAGCAGTCCGCTCCCGCCGCGGCCCCCCAGGTCAGTGACCTGCAAATGATCCTCTTCTGAAGACATTTTGTCCTGTATAGTACCCCCTCTATCTATATCCCTCAATCTTTTCCTTCAGGAACCTGTCCAACCCCTTCTTGAAACCCAAAATCATACTCTGCTCCACCACCTCCTCCGGAAGTGCATTCCAGGCATCCACCACCCTCTGAGTGAAGAGGAACCTCCTAGCGTTTGTTCTGAATCTGTCTCCCTTCAATTTTCTTGAGTGCCCTCTCGTTCTTGTTTCCCCTGCCAGTCTGAAGAATCTGTCCCTCTCTATACCTTTTATGATCTTATAAGTTTCTATCATGTCCCCTCCAAGTCTCCATTTTTCCAGGGAAAAGAGCCCCAGTTTCTCCAGCCTCTGGGCATATGGAAGGTTTTCCATGCCCTTTATCATTTTCGTTGCTCTTCTTTGGACTCTTTCAAGTGTCACCATATCTTTCTTAAGGTACGGCGACCAGTATTGAACGCAGTACTCCAGATGAGGGCGCACCATCGCCTGATATAGTGGCAAGATAACTTCTTTGGTTCTGTAGTGATTCCCTTTTTGATAATGCCCAGCATTCTGTTCGCCTTCTTTGAGGCCGCTACGCATTGTGCCCTCGGCTTCATTGTTTGGTCCACCAGAACCCCCAAGTCTTTTTCTAGGTTGCTTTTGCCCAATACCATCCCCCTCAAGCTATAGTTTTACATCGAGTTTCCTTTCCCTATGTGCAAGACTTTGCATTTCTCTACATTGAAGCACATTTGCCATTTATTCGCCCATTCACTCAGTTTGTTCAGGTCCCTTTGTAGCTCTTTACATTCCTCAACAGTTTTAACCCTGCTGGAGAGTTTTGTGTCGTCCGCAAATTTTATAACCTCGCACTTCGTCCCTGCTTCTAGGTCATTAATGAATATATTGAACAGCAGTGGTCCTAGCACTGATCCCTGCGGGACACCGCTCGTAACTGCTTCCCATTCTGAGTAGTGTCCCTTTACTCCCACCCTCTGCCTCCTGTCCTTCAGATCCATCTGTGCACATCTCCTTCCACTCCGTGGTTCCACAGTTTTCTTAGCAGGCGCTCATGGGGTACCTTGCTGAAGGCTTTTTGGAAGTCCAGATATATGATGTCTATGGGGTCACCATGGTCCAATTGTTTGTTTATCCTCTCAAAGAAGCACAGTAGGTTCGTTTGGCAAGATCTTCCTTTACAGAAACCATGCTGGCTGGTTCTCATCAGATTATTTCTCTCCACATGCTCATCGATGCAGTCCCTGGAACTGAGGTTAAGCTCACTGGTCTGTATTTCACCGGGTCGCCTCCGGATCCCTTTTTGAAGATAGGTGTAACATTCGCTATCCTCCAGTCCTCCAGGATTACCCCTGTTTTCAAAGATAGGTTGCAGATCTTTAGTAGTAACTCTGCTATTTCATCTCTGGATTCCATCCAGTCCCGGTGATTTGTCTGTTTTTAATCTATCTATCTGTTTGAGTACATCTTCGAGGCTCACCTCTATTGACAATAGTTTTTCCTCTTGGTCCCACTTGAAGGTTTTTTCTGGATTCGGCATGTTGGATGTGTCCTCTTTCGTGAAGACTGACGAGAAGAACTTGTTTAATTTGTCCGCCACCTCCTTTTCCTCTTTTACCACTCCCTTCCTGTCTCCCTCATCCTCCCTTCCTCCCTCGCTGGTTGTTTTCCCTTCACATATCGAAAAAATGGTTTAAAGTTCCGTCCCTCCTTGGCAAGCCTCTCCTCATACTCTTTTTTCGCTGTTCTGACCACACGGTGACATTCTCTCTGATGTTTCCTGTGCTCTTTCCAGTTTTCCTCAGTTTTATCTTTTTTCCATTTCTTGAAAGATTTTTTCTTGTTTCCTATTACATTTTTAACTTCGTTGGTTAACCAAGCCGGGTCTTTTGTTTGATTCCCTTTGCTCCCTTTTCTAAATCTGGGTATATACAAGTTTTGCGCCTCGTTTACCGTATCCTTGAATAAGGTCCAGGCTTGCTCCACCGTCTGTGTTTTTCTGGAGCTGTGCTTGAGTTTTCTCTTTACCATTTGCCTCATGTCGTCATAGTTCTCTTTCTTGAAGTTGAATGCTGTTGCAATGGTCCTCCTCCCCTTTGGCATTTCTCTTTCCACTTTGAATTGGATCATGTTGTGATCACTGTTTCCTAATGGTCCTACTACTTCCACTTCTTGTGCAGGTCCTTTCAGCCCGCTGAGGATTAAATCCAGTATAGCTGTCCCTCTCGTTGGTTCCCTGACGAGCTGCTCCAAGAAGCAGTCCCGCACAGCCTCCAGGAACTCCGTTTCCTTGGAACATTTTGAAGCTCCATGGCTCCAGTCTATCCCGGGATAATTGAAATCTCCCATAATTATGGTGTTTGCGTTTTTACATTCTCTCCTCAATTTGGCCTTCAGTTCTTCATCCATTGCCTCTGTTTGTCCAGGTGGGTGGTAGTACAGTCCCATCTTTATCTCGGCTCCCTTTCTTCCTGGTATTTTAACCCATATTGATTCCGGTCTGTCATTTGCCACTGTTATGTCCACTCCGGTCGAGTGAATGGCATCCTTTATATAAAGTGCTACTCCTCCCCCTTTCTGGTGTGTCCTGTCTCTTCGGTAGAGCTTGTACCCTGATAGTACTACGTCCCATTTGTTTTCTTCGTTCCACCATGTTTCCGTGATTGCTATGACGTCTAGGTTCTCATTCTTAGCCATGATTTCTAGTTCGCCCATTTTGCTCTTCAGGCTTCTTGCATTTGTGTACATACAGTTTAAGTCTTGATAGTTTTGTTTTTTTGTTACTTCCCCTTCTGGTTTGTTGTCCTTGCTGTCCCCTTTCTGTCCTGCAGACTCCTGTTTGTTGTTACTTATGTTATCCCCTTGTGATACTTTCTCATTTTCCTCCTTTTGGACCATCCCTTCCTCTTGTTTCATATCGACCCCCCCTTGTAGTAGACTCCTCATAACCTCCTCTTGATTCATCTGGTTCTGTTAGTATTTCATCGCCTGTTTTGTGTCTTTGGTGTCCTCCCCGAATCTTCCCCACCCAGTATCCTTTTGAGATACTGTCTTCCGAATCATCGACTCCTGGTCGACTGATGGCTTTCCCCTTCTTCCTAGTTTAAAGTTTGTTCTATTCCTATCCTGACGTTGTTTGCTAGTAGTCTTGTTCCTACTGTGCTCAGGTGTAGTCCATCTCTCCTGAAGAGCTTGTTCTTGCGCCAAAACGTTGTCCAATTTCTCACGAAGTGAAAACCCTCCTCTTTGCACCATCTCCTCATCCACGCATTGATTGATTGTAACTCCTTCTGCCTCTTCACATCAGCCCTCGGTACTGGTAGGATCTCCGAGAATGCTATCCTCTGTGTCCTCATCTTCAGATTCCTTCCCAAGATCTTGAACTGTTCGGTGAGTGTATTCCTGTTGTAGTCTCTCCTGGTGATATCGTTTGTCCCGACGTGGACTAACACTGCCATCTGCTCCGTCTCTGTTCCCTCCAGGATCCTGTCAATTCTGTCGGCAATGTCCTTAGTTCTTGCTCCTGGGAGAAAGGTCACCAGCCTATCCTCTCTCCCTTCTGCTATGTGACTGTCCACCTGTCTTAGGATCGAGTCTCCGACCAGGACTGCAGATTTCCCCTTTTTCAGTCTCCGCTGTGGTCGCAGATCAGTGTCCTTGGTGCTAATCGTTTCTTCTCCCTCAGGTCACTGGTAGGATCTTGCCTCTCCTTCCAGCGAGTGTCTTCCATGGGGTCCTTCTGTCTTGTCAGGTGGTTCCTGTCCTCCATTCAGTGTAGCTTCCTCGATCCTGCGCTGCTCCTGATCTTGTACTTCCACTCTCCTATAGGCTTCCTCGATGAACTTCTCGAGCTCCCTGAGTTGCTCCTCGATGTGCCCCTCTCTCATAGGGTATTTGGCTGTCTGGAAGGGGTCTTCAGGGATGTAGAGTCCTTCCAGTTCCCGGATCCTGTGCCTCAGATGACTGACTTCACTCTTCAAGCTATTCAGCTCCTGACATAGTCTGCACACATACGACTGTCTCCCCGAGGGGAAGTAGTCGTACATGTGGCAGTCCATGCAGAACACTGGGAAGCTCGACCCCTGGGCTCCTGCAGCTTCCATTCTTGTCTGCCTTCTAGAAGTTCCTGTACTCTTTGCTTGTGTGTTCACTCCTGTTCCTGGTTCTTCCTAATCGTCTGCTCCCTTCTGCTTGTGCATCGTGTTGATCTCCTCTTCCTGATCCTCTGCGCCTGCCAGTAACCTTTTGCTTGTGTATGTGTCTTGCTTGTGTGTGTGCCTTATGCTTGCTTGTGTATGTGTCTACTTTTTCACTTGAGTATACTTTTCCTTTACCCTCTTCTGCTACTATATGCTTGTGTGTGTTCTCTTGCGCCTGTTGCCCATTTGTGTTCTTGGATGTAGTGGCCTGGCCCTTCTCAAGGCCCTTCGCAAAGGCGCTCTCGCTAAGGCGAGCGCCTTTGCCACACGCCTTCGCTGTGCGCCGAACGGCTGTGCGCCGTTGGCTCTCCCCCTTTTAAGGGGGAGTCCGGGCGCTGACGCCTCTGGTGACGCTGTGCGGGTGGGCGGAGCTAACTCTCGCCTCTACCCGCTCCTCGCCGCCACTAAACTTCCGCTTCCTACCTTCCTCCTGCCTCCCGGATCACCTCCTCTCTCTTCTCAGCTGCTGCCTGCTCCTACCACGCGGCTTGGTCGCTTTACCTTCGCGCCTCGGCTCCCTCCTCTTGATCGAGACATTCAAGTATCTCACAGGCCGCATCGAGGTGGAAGAAGATATCTTCTTTTTCAAGGGTCCCGCGGCAACAAGGGGACATCCGTGGAAAATCAGGGGCGGGAAACTGCACGGAGACACCAGGAAATTATTTTTCACTGAAAGGGTGGTTGATCGCTGGAATAGTCTTCCACTTCAGGTTATTGAGGCCAGCAGTGTGCCTGATTTTAAGGCCAAATGGGATAGACATGTGGGATCTATTCACAGAGAAAGGTAGGGGAGGGTCATTGGGGTGGGCAGACTAGATGGGCCGTGGCCCTCATCTGCTGTCTATTTCTATGTTCCTATGTTTCTACTTCCATCCAAAATACAGAATTATTTAAATATCTTATGTTAAAATCCCATTTTATCAAAAGGGGGTCTACTCTTAACGTTCTAAGGTGAACTTACAAACATATAAAGGATTAAAGCATTTATTTCACTCAAAACATGCCTAAAGTATTACATCCTCATATGGCTTTGCATTCTTACTCCCCTCACAGCTTTGCTACAGGCTTGCTTTTGGGGTCTGTGACTGTGGTTGTACAGGGCACCATAAATAAGGGAGTAGTGAAAATAGTGGGGTGCCATTCCCATATTTTCCACATAATGTAAGCCAGAGAATGAGGGGAGTGAGAGGATAATGGTGCTGGACAGAGAATTGAGGAGAGAGAAGGGATGTTGTTCTGATGTCAGAGACAACGTTCCGGGCCAGCCAGGCAGTGATTGGCTGGCCCAGAATGTCCTCTTCGACGTCAGAATTGATGTCGGGAAGAAGGCTTCTGGGCATGATTAGCAGCAGGGAGGTAAGCAAAGGTGCAGCGGCGGTGGACCGGGGGGAAGTTTAAATTGGGCCTGTAGGTAGGCTTTTTTTTCCGTGGTAGGGGGGGAAGGAGGTAGGCAGGCAAGCTGGCTGGCTTTTGTGCGGCAGAGAGGTAGGTAGGGAGGCAGGCAGGCTGGTTGGCTGGCTTTGGGGGAGGCAGGCAGGCTGGCTCTGGGAGAGGTAGGCAGGCAGGCTCTGGGGGAGGTAGGCAGGCAGATTGGCTGACTTTGGGGCAGGGAGGCAGGCAGGCTTTGGGGGAGGTAGGCAGGCAGGCTGCCTGACTTTGGTGGAGGCAGGCAGGCTGGCTCTGGGGGAGGTAGGCAGGCAGATTGGCTGACTTTGGGGCAGGGAGGCAGGCAGGCTGGCTGGCTTTGGGGGAGGCAGGAAGGCAGGCTGGCTCTGGGGGAGGTAGGCAGGCAGGCTGGCTCTGGGGGAGGTAGGCAGGCCGGCAGGCTTTTTGGGAGGGGGTGGGACAAAGGCTGGAAGGCAGTGAGGGGGACATAGGAAGGAGGGATGAAGGAAGGAGAGAAAGAAGCAGAGAAGGGGGGGTTGTAAGTAGAAGAAAGACTAGAGAGATAAAGGCCTGGACCAAAGGGGAAAGACAGGAGGCAGAAACAGGACTTTGGGAGGTGCAGACAGAGGGGGAGAGCCCCTGAGGAAGAGCAGAGAGAGGCAAGATCATAACAGAGGAGGGAGAGAGAGGGAGACCTGGAACAAAGGTACAAAGGAGAACTGACACTGGATCTGGGGACACCAAGGACATAGGAAGGAGGCACTGTGGGCACTAAGGACATAAGAAGGAAGGAGGGAGGGAATAGAAAGGGAAAATTGTTGGGCCTGAGTGCAGAAAGAAATGAAAGATGCACAGTCAGAAGGAAACTCAACCAGAGACTCATGAAATCACCAGAAAGCAAAGGTAGGAAAAATGATTTTATTTTCAATTTAGTGGTGAAAATCTGTCAGTTTTGAGAATTTATATCTACTGTCTATATTTTGTACTATATTTGTCTATTTTTCTATAGTTACTGAGGTGACATCTTTGAAAACCCTTCAAATATAAATGATAATTAACATTTTCTCTGCGTATAGGGTGCTTTGTGTTTTTTAAAAAATTTTATGGTTATGAAATAAGATATTGTGTGTACATGAAAAATAAATGGAAGAAATTGGGGGCGGGGCTAAGGTGGGATTGGGGGCGGGGCTGAATATTAATAGATGTCCTGTTTTGATGAAAAAAATAAATGGTCACGTTATTTTAGATACATCTAAAATCCTGTTCAATTATTGGTACTTGGACGACATGTCTTTTTGATTGCCCAAGTACCTATTTAGGTGGGTTTTTAGATAGTTTTTTATTAGGTACCTCATAGTGTATAAATGTGGCTTATTTTCCTATCTACTGTATTTCTTTCAGTACGCAATTTAAATCTCTCTCCCACTATACTACTTATCACCCCTACCCTTCCCTTAGCTCAGCAAACTAATAATTTTTAAATGGATACATTTCACTCACAGGGCTGCTGCCAGAGAAAATTATATGGGTTATAAAGCTGTCTTTCTTCCTCAGCCAATCTATCTCAGCCAAAGAGAATGGATTTTTACTATCATTCTGTTTCTGTAAGTCCCCTGCCTTTAGACAGGAGGTTAATTTTATTAACAGAAAATTATTTTTTACAGACTTTAAGGATATGACAGTGTTCACTTTTATTGATGGCTGCTATCCCTGAAGAAAGAATAACTTCAGAATTAGGCAATAGATTTGGTCCACAAGTATCACCTGCAACATGATTCTTGAACTTGGTTTCTAAGTATTCAAGAGGGCTAGCATGCCAAGCATTTCCATTTACTTAAATATCACTGTGGAACAATTACACATTAGGAGATTTTCAGCTGTCTATATACACACAAAACCTTCCCTTCAAATTCCACAGCTGCTACTGCAAATGGATGAAAGGATAAATAAGTAGTCCTTTTGGTATCTGAAGAGTAGTGTTTTCCAATTCTCTGTTTACAAAGACTCATAATATGTTTACTTAATTACCAAAGCTACATTAGAGTTTCTTCTAAGTTTAAGATCTATTCATTACGTACTACTGTTGTTGGGGTTAGTATTTTCGAACAAAGACTACAAAACCTTCAAAAAAGAAACAAAAACCCTACTCTTCAAAAAACACATAAAATCTATATAACAAAAACAGATCCTCCCAAACATCACCTGCGTTACTATCTACTTCCTAGCAAATCAAAAATGTTCAAACCACTCCTTATGTCTCTCCTAATATCTTGACAAGTCTCATGGAATCCATTTTATGTTTTCTGTAATATCATGACAATCATATGTAATCCGCCTTGAACCGCAAGGTAATGGCGGAATAGAAATCACTGCAATCATCATTCAGTGTTAAATGGATATGGTGAATTGGGGGTCAGTTTTCCAAGAGGCAATGCAGCACAATCCTAGTTAATTTGTGTCAACTTTGTATTATCAGCAAATTGAACAGAGTGATATTAGGGCTGAACAATTAATGCTTTAATAATGTGATTAAGTCTGGTATTAGGGGATGGTCAAGCAGGGCAGGTCCAGTGGGACTCCACAGGTGGGATGTCCTTCTCTTCTTCCTCCCCCTCACCTTTTAAAATTCAAGGGGATTGCTTGCATGGCAATTCTCCAATGCTGCCCACAGCCTCCTCAGCGCTCTTCCTCTGTCATAACCTGCCCCCCCCATGACGCTACTTCCTGTTTTCAGTTGACTGGGCCGCTCCAGTGATCCCCTTGAATTTTAAAAGGTGAAGGAAGGCTTCAGACCGGGGGTGGATGGGTGAGAAGGGAACATCGTTCCCGCAGGGGCCCCCTGGAGTTGCCCTACTTGACCCCTCCTAATGTTCCCGATTTTTAAGTGTAGAAATTCTGGATTGAAGGGCATTTGGTGAACCCAGGAATGGTGGGTGTAAGGTTGGGAAGGTGGAAGAAGGGAGAGATACTGGATGGAAGGGCATTTGGTGGGTAGGGAAATCAGTGAGGGGAAGGAAAAGGAGGAATTGGGAGGCCCCCTTCCTTAATTTCTGCCCTGGACCCTAGCAAGTCTAATACCAGCCCAACCTAAGAGTGATGACCCCTCTGACACCCCATTGCCTCAAGTATAAAATTGGTTTCAAATTCCCCTGGGAACAGGGAAATACCTGAATGTAGTTCACCTACTACTGAGAAAGATGTCGGCTAAATAAAAAAAAAATATATTCATAAAAGCCATGTTTTGGCACTTAATTGGCACATGTCTCCACACACAAGCTTATAGAATTGCCTTTCACATGCCTGAAGGAATTATGTTTTAGAAACAGAGTTATTGGTTGAATATTTAGGATCAATATAAAATGTAAACACCTATGTGAACATGCTAAATTTATTTAAATTTTTTCACATTTGGATCGTGCAATTAATCGTATGATTAAAACTTGTGATTGTCCTATATGATATGTGTACCAACTATGAGGGGCTGCTGAAAAGTTCTCAGCCCAACCAAGAAAGTTGGGGCAGTCCATCGAGGGCTATACACTTAATTCAGTGATTTTCCACTTTTTTGTGCCAACCTCACTGTGAAGCATCCCTTTGAAGGTCATGATCTGGGGCTGCATGGCTGCCAGTGGCATCGGATGTCTGCCCTAGTGCTGCCCAATTCAGGGAATTTTTTTTCCGAGATTCAGCCTATTGAATTGATTTTTCAATTTGATTAACTTTTTTTTTTTAAGGGCCTGGCAAGTTTATTTGTGTTGTCTCTTCACCCCTCTTCAGCCCCATGCTGATGCTCTGATGTGAAAAAAAAAAAAAAAAAAAGACTGTTCCTCTCTCTGTTAGGTCCTAGCACACGCTTGCTAACACCAGCTCTGGCAGGATACATATTTCAAATCTAACATATTGTAATCACAAAATAGAAAATAAAATTATTTTTTCTACCTTTTGTTGTCCAGCCTTCTTCTCATTTAAATCATGTTGGTCCCAGACTCTGGTTTCTGTTGTCTTCTGTTAACTCGCTCACCCGAGTCTCCTGCCCATTTGACATTTTCTTCTTTCCCTGTGCTCAACATTCATCTTTCATCTCTGTACCTTCCCTTCCACTGCCATATCCAACATTTATGTTTCTTTCACACTGTCTACCATCTCCATCTCTCTCTCTCTCCCTGCCTTGTGCCCTAGGTCAAACCTCTCTATTCTCCTCCATACAGCATCTCTTCCTTCCATTATCATGTGCAACATTTCTTTCTCTCTCCCCATGTAGTTTAAGTTTCAAGTTTATTAACTTTTTAATATACCGACCATCACCAAGTATCTGGCCAGTTCACAATAAAATTTATACAGAGGAAAAAAGAAGAAAAAATTTAAAATATAAAATGTAGTGAGTGAACATTAAAGACATAACTTGACTAACATGAAAGTGGGGATATGAGGGAAAGGGGGGGGGGAAGTTACATATTTTGGAGAAGAGAGGGAAATAGTGGGGATGGGGAAAAACATATTGGGTAGGATCGCTTTTATTAAAGCGGTTGGTTAAATAAGTTGGAACCAATCAGATGAAGAAGAGAAAAGATAAGGAAAAGGGTGAAATAGAGAGGAAAAAGGTAGGAAGAGATCGAAAGATTAGGGGAAGAAAAAGAAAGAATTTAGAAAAAAAAAAAAAAGGGAAGAAGAAAAAGGTGGAACTAAGAACAGACAAAAGCATCTCGAAATAAAAATGTCTTCAAATTGGTCTTGAAATTATCTAGATGTTGTTCTTCTCTAAGTTGTTGTGGTAAAGCATTCCATAGCGTTGGGGCGACAACTGTAAAGTTTGTTTTCCGGGTATAATAGAATTCTTTGATTGAAGGAATTTGTAAAAGTTTTTGGTCTGTTGACCTCAGAGTACGTGGAGAATAATGGGGGATGAGTTTCTTATAAAGATATAAAGGCTGGTGTGAGAGGTTTATTTTGAAAGTAAGCAGAATGATTTTATAGGTTATGCGATGTGTAATAGGCAACCAGTGTGCCTCTTTCAGTAGCGGGGTGACGTGATCATATTTGCCTATTTTATAAATGATTTTTATTGCCGTATTTTGTATTAATTGTAAACGACGGGTTTCTTTTTGTGGGAGGCCATTATAAAGAGAATTACAGTAATCTAAATGAGAGATAACGAGGGAGTGAACTAGAATTGTAATTGCTTCTATTCCTAAGATTGAGGTTAATGAACGGATTAGACGAAGTTTGAAAAAGCAGATTCGTTCGACTGAACTGATTTGGTCATGAAAGGTGAGATATTTATCGATTATGACTCCTAATAGTTTTATTTTTGTTTCCATTTGTATTGGAGTGGATTTGATAGAAATTTTACCTGGTAAAGATTCACTATTTTTGATTGGGAGTAGTAAAGCAGAAGATTTATCAATGTTGAGAGAAAGTTTGTTAGTATATAACCAGTCATTTATAGTGTCGAGTTTATGGTTTATGTCTGTTACATCTGAAGTATTTGAGGTATTGATTGGGTGGAGTAGTTGTATGTCATCAGCATAGGCGAAGATTGTGAAACCAATAGATTGAGCTAGCGTAAGAAGAGGAGAGAGAAAAATGTTAAAAAGTAGTGGGGATAGAATAGATCCTTGTGGAACTCCATAAGTCGATGATATGGGTTGAGAAATTTCATTTTTTACCTGTACTGTAAAGCTTCGATCAGTAAAGTATGAAATGAACCATTGAAAAGCTGGACCTGTAATACCGCAGTCTTTGAGTCTATTAAGAAGAAGTGAGTGATCAATAGTATCGAAGGCTGCGGAGAGGTCGAGAGAGATAAGAAGAACCGATTTTTGGTGCTCATGATAGTAATGAATAGTTGAGATGAGGCCTAGCAGTGACAGTTCGGTGGAGTGTGAGGAACGAAAACCTGTTTGACAAGGATGAAGGGCATTGGTATTTTCAATGAATTCAGTAAGTTGACTATGAACGATTTTTTCTGTAAGTTTAGAAATAAGGGGTAAATTAGCAATAGGACGATAATTTTCTGGCAGCGAAGGGTCTAGGTTGTGCTGTTTCAATTTTGGAATAACGAGTGCTGTTTTCCAGGAAGTCGGTACTAGGTGATCAGAGAGAGATTTAGAAATCATTTCCCAGATAAATGGACCGAAAAAGGAAAAGTATTTTTTAAGGAGTAGAGGGGGGATACTCTCCATAAGAGTATTAGAAGTGTTTAGAGATTGAAAGATTAGGAGAAGAGTAGCTAAAGACGGCATTTTGAAATTTGAGCAAGTGCTGAATGAGAGATGGGAGGAATCGTCGGGAGTGTGAGAAAGAGAAGCAGAGGGGGAAGGTCCTAGATATGATCTAATGTTTTTGATTTTAGTGTCAAAGAAGAGAGCCAACTCATTGGCAGATGGTTGTGTAGTTGAGGGAGTACCATCTGCCAATGAGTTGGCTCTCTTCTTTGACACTAAAATCAAAAACATTAGATCATATCTAGGACCTTCTCTCCCTGTCCTCCACCCTATGTCCAACATTTCTCTCTCTCTCTCTTATCCATGCATGTCTCCCTCTCCTCCACCATATGCAAGATTTCTCTCTTTCACCCTTTTCTACCTCTTTGTTTACTTCAGCAGAATTCTGTGCACAAAATTAACAAATTCTGCAGGTTTGTCAAAATTGAAACAATATTTTTGCTAATTATTATCCATATTCCATTTAAGAGTTAAAATAAAATGTTTTTCTTCTACCTTTGTTGTCTAGATGTTTTATTTTTCCATCATGTTGGTTCCAGTTTCTTTTATCTGCTTTCTCATCTGCTAATTCTCCTTCAAGTGGCTGCTAACCATTTGTCTTTTCTACTCTCTTCCCTCACTTCACCTGCCTCAAACATATTGAGCATTTTTTTTAGCTCTTTTCTGCCTCTCTGTTACCCTTCTCTTTTCAGCTACCTATCAAATTCCCATCTTCCCTCCCATTCCTTCCTCAGCCCTTCATTCCCTTTCATCTTCAATGTACCTCCATTACCATATTTCTACCCTTTGTTATATCTATCCTCTTATCCATTTCCTTGTCACCCTCTTCTCCCCTCTTCAGGGTTCTAACATTCTCAGCATTTTCCTTCCTCCACCCTTATAGCCCAGCATCTCCTCCCCACCCTCATAGCCTAACATTTCCCAATCTCTTCCATGCTGCACTCTCCCCCATGGTCCAGCATTTCTCCCACTCTCTTCCTTTACTCCCATTTCCAGGCATATCTCCATCACTCCATTCTGCTCCTGGATCCAACATCTCCCTTCTACCTCCTGTGTATCTCTCTCTCTCCCCCCCTCTCATCTACCCCATGTCCAACACCTCTCTATTTCCCTTCCTTGTACCCTATGTGAAATATCTCTTCCTTCCTCCCCTCCATTATATGCAATTCATCCTCTCTCCTCACCATGCTTGTCTCCCTCTCCTTCCCCTGTGCCATCATCTTTCCTTCCTCTCACCCTCTCCTCCCTCTGTGCCATCATCTTTCCTTCCTCTTCCCTTCCCCTGTGTCACTAGCTTTCCTCCTTCCTGAAGTTCCTTTCACCCCTTCCCTCCCCCTGTGTCACTAGCTTTCCTTCTTCTCATCCTCCCCTCCCCCTGTACCACCAGCTTTCTTTCCTGAAGTTTCTTTGATAGGGTGAATAAAATTTGGCTAAAGGTGAGCTGGTCAATATTGTGTGTCTGTATTTTCCAAAAGCATTTTCAAAATACCTCATGAAAAGAATCCAGAGGAAATTTGAAAGTCATGTAATGCCCTATAATGGATTATGAACTGGTTAAAAAGTTGGAGGGGCATATTCAAAAGAAACATCTAAGTCCATTTTTTAAAAATATGCCCAACATATTTTTTTTCCCAAAAATCGTCTAACTGTACGTCCAGCCGTCTGATCGTCCAGACCGCTAAGTCATCCATCTGTATACCTAAGGTGACCATTTATTTTTTTATCAAAAGGGGACATCTATTAATTATCAGTCCTGCCCCCAATACCACCCTAGCCCCGCCCAATTCCACCCTAGCCCCGCCACAACCCTGCCCTAGCCCCGCCCCAAATCCCACCCCCAATTTCTTCCATTCATTTTTCATGTACACATAATAGCTTCATATTAATTCATAATGGTAACCTTAAAATTAAAAAAAACTACAAAGCACACTATACGCAGAGAAAATGTTAATTATCATTTATATTTGGGGGGGTTCAAAGATGTCAAGGCAAATGACTTTAAAATATGCAATGTCCCCTCAGTAACTATAGAAAAATAGATAAATATAGTGCACAATATAGACAGCAGATATAAATTCTCAAAACTGACACGTTTTGATCACTAAATTAAAAATAAAATCATTTTTCCTACCTTTGCTGTCTGGTGATTTCATGAGTCTCTGGTTGTGTTTGCTTCTGACTGTGTATCCTTTTTTTCTTTCTGCACTCAGGCCCAACAATTGTCCCTTTCTATTCCCTCCCTCCTTCCTATGTCCTTAGTGCCCCCAGTGCCTCCTTCCCATGTCCATAGTGTCCCAGTGCCTCCTTCCCATGTCCATAGTGCCCCCAGTGCCTGTCCTGTGTCCCTAGTGCCTGTCCTGTGTCCCTAGTGCCCCCAGTGCCTCTGTCCTATGTCCATAGTGCCCCCAGTGCCTGTCCTGTGTCCCTAGTGCCTCTGTCCTGTGTACCTAGTGCCCCCAATGCCTCCTTCCCATGTCCATAGTGCCCCAGTGCCTCCTTCCGATGTCCATAGTGCCCCCAGTGCCTGTCCTGAGTCCCTATTGCCCCCAGTGCCTCTGTCCTGTGTCCCTAATGCCTCTGTCCTGTGTCCATAGTGCCCCCAGTGCCTCTGTCCTGTGTCCCTAGTGCCCCCAGTGCCTCCTTCCCATGTCCATAGTGCTCCCAGTGCCTCCTTCCTATGTCTTCCCTTGCCTTTGTCCCTCCCCCGAAGCCAGCACGCAGCTCCTGATTGGTGAGGCCCGACTTTAATGCAGGAAAAGGCGGTCGGAGCATACCGTGAGTGATTTCCTTCACTCACCGGCGCTCCGGCTGCTCTCTTCTGCCTCTCCGGCTGCCCTCTCCATTCTCCTCCGCTAAAAACCACATTCACAGTTTTTCAAGATTTGCGGGGGTTCCTGGAATGGAACCCCTGCGAATATCGGGGGAGTACTGTATTAGTTCTATTGAAAAATCTTGCACTGTAAATATGGCATATTGTAACCTGTTTACTGTATATTATGTATGTTAACCTGTAACCCATTCTGAGCTCTTTGGGGAGAATGGGATATAAAACTAAATAAAGTTGTAGAGAAATAGGCTAGGCTAGTGCAGCAGTCTCCTCAATGGGTCAGCGGCAGGCCAGCAGTGATTCTCAGACTGCCTGCTGCTAACCAGGAAGTCTCTCTTCTGCCATGTCTTACCCCATTCTGGCAATTTCCTGTTTCTCTGTGGCAGAGATGAGACTTCCAGGTTAATGGCAGGCAGCATGTGAGAATCACTGATGACTGCCACTGACCCATTGATGAGCAAGAGGAGAGTTTTTAAGGAATGGGACAATGAGGGAGGGGAGATGCTGGACATAGGGTGACAAAGGGGTTTGTGGAAAAAGGGAGAGACGGCAATGGGATGGAGAGGAGGGGGAGATGCTCCTTGGAGAAGGAGAAAATGTTGAACATGGGGAGGGGAGGAAGAGATATTAGATAACATGGCAGAGGGGAGGAAGGGAGAGATAGTACATGGAGGAGAGAGGGAGAAATATTAGATAAGATGGTGGAGGGGAGGGAGAGATGGTGCATGGAGTGTGGAAAGAGATGGTGGACCCTGGACACAAAGGAGGGAGAGAAAGAAAAGGATACGGGAGCAAATGAGAGGAAGGAAGAAATATGTAGGAGATGGAGAAGTGAGAAAAGGGAAGATGGATCCAGAAGCAGAACGGAATGATGCCAGACAATGGAAGTGAGGGAAGAAAGGAAGAATGCTGGATCATAGGAGAGAATGCAGAAGGAAAGAGAGAAGGGTCGGGGACACTGACCCATCCTTGCATATCTCTCAAATCTAGAAGAGGGTTTCATAATTCAGCCCTCTGAGTTGGGTGTTTTGTATAGTGCATAGCGCCATGATCTATGCCCAACTTTGGGTGTGAGGATTTACACTCACTGAAACTTGGAGTAAATCCTCAAGTGTAAATTAGGCATGGATCCCCCCAAGTTCTATAATACTATTGTATATCTTTAGTGAATGCCCCGCCCTGCCCTGCTCCGCCCCAGCTCTTTCCATAGCCTTGCCCTCTTTTCAGTTCTGCCCTGAAAGATTTATTTAATTCATTTTCTATCCCGTTCTCCCCAAGGAGTGCTCAGAATGGGTTACAGGTTAACATACATAATATACAGTAAACAGGTTACAATATGCCATAGTTACAGTACAAGTTTTTTTCCTAACTTGGCACATTCACATACACATCTTTATAGAATATCTCCTAGCAAAATGCATGCAAAAATCCAATTGTTGCCAATTAATGCCAATTGTCATTAGCGCTCATTCCTCAAATTGTGCATCCAAATTTGCATGTGCAATTTTGAGCACCATATAAAGAATCAGGGGGCTAGCATGCATTTGCAAGGGGGCATATTCATGGGTGGAGCATGAGTGTGATTCCCACATATACACATAGTTTACAGAATAGCGCGACTGCAGTTATGTTAGGTCTATGGCTAGTGTAACTGTGGGTACATAAATGTAAAGTGCATTGATAGCAGGTTATGTCGGTATTCTATAATGGAATCTGGGTATAGATTGCTGTTATAGAATAGGCTTTCGCTGTGCAGTATCGGGGAACTAAATGGAGGCGTTCACTTATAATTGCCTCTTATAAGTATATTCAGAAGCTGCTTCAACAGATGGTATCTCTCTGTATATGTATATTATTTAATCCCACAGCCATTGTTTAAAAACACTGACCACAGAGTTTAAATATTGACTTGACCCGAGATAAACAAAGATTGTGGGTTTTTAAAAAAATGAATCTTTGAATGACATTTTTATAAATATTTCTGTAAATGTGATGTATAGGTAGCTATTTCTATCTCTGTGATTTAAGGGGTGTAATAGCATGAGCAGGTTGTGGAATTTTTGGGCCAGCACACGCACAGTCAGACCACCGATAGTACAAAAAAGCTCTTTCTTGGTTCAAAACAAAACTCCCTGAACCCTGTTACGTCACAAGGCAGGCTATACAGGAAACAGTCTCTTGGGTTGATAAACAAAAATTCCTGAGATGGGCCTGGAGATGCCATGCCTTAGACTGCAAAAATCTTCTTAATCCAGATAGTGAGGTCTGGTCCTAGCCAGACCTCAGAACAGGGATCAGATATAATTAGCACCAGAAGCTGGCTTACCTCAGCCATGCAGAATTTGTGAAGACTGTAATCAAGGAGTATGTTGGGTGCACTTTTTCCTTCTTCTTGCCTGGGCCTCATTAATCTGGCCTTGTCTGTTATACTTCCTGGTCCCTGCCTCCTCTTTCCCATGTCACTTCCCCCTAAGGAGGAGCTATCTAAGGTAGCTCTGACTTTGTGAGGGAGTATCCAGCAGGGGGACTGGTAGCATCCTCTAATGGTTAATAATACAGTAGACCAGTGGTTCCCAACCCTGTCCTGGAGGAACACCAGGCCAATTGGGTTTTCAGGCTAGCCCTAATGAATATGCATGAAGCAAATTTGCATGCCTATCACTTCCATCATATGCAAATCTCTCTCATGCATATTCATTAGGGCTAGCCTGAAAACCCGATTGGCCTAGTGTTCCTCCAGGACAGGGTTGGGAATCACTGCAGTAGACTGTAAACCAAGGGACTTGAGTTCAAATCCCGTTTTAACTTGTTTGCAGAGGAAGGAGTGGCCTAATGGTGAGAGCTACAACCTTAGCACCCCGAGGTTGTGGGATCAAATCCTGTGCCGCTCCTTGTGACCTTGGTCAAGTCACTCAATCCTCCATTGCCCCAGGTACATTAGATAGATTATGAGCCCACTGGGACAGATAGGGAAAATGCTTGAGTACCTGATTGTAAACCACTTAGATAATCTTGCTAAGCGGTAAATAAATACCTAAAATAAATAATAAAATACCCTCCCCCTCAGTGTAACCACACCTGGTTGAGCATCTGCCAAGTCAGGGTCCACCACCCAAGATAAAAAGTCAGCATTTGCATTCTCTTGGCCTGCTCGATGTTATACCTCAAAATTGAAGGCTTGAAGATGAAGGAATAACGTCATGATGCAAGCATTTAATTCTTTGTGGCAATCCAAAAAAAAAAACAAGGCAAATAACCCCACGATAAGTAAACCAGAAAAAGAGAGAACAAGTGTGGAAGGGACTGTACATATCACCCTGAGAACAAATGGAGTTTATTGAGTATAATCAAACATCAAGTTATATAACATATACAATTGAAAATAAACAGTCCATCTTTTTATGTATTTCTGGACCCAACACAGACCGTGCTTCAGCTTCGAATGGAAAGCCTGCTTCAGGGGTGAAGGTGTCAATCTAGAAAATACATGAACATTTCACAAATACAGAACAGATTATCTATCTACTAGAAAGATTACCGAGTAAGAACCTAATCTATACTTATTATAACCCCCCTGGTGGCGGAGCAAGATTTTGCACTTTAAAATATGTTATTAAAATAGGTCACAGTGGTTTCCCCAAATAATTTCAACAGCAAACCAGGGGAATTTAACATTAAAAATATGATTTTATTATTTTATTATTAGATGTTAAATAATCAATCTAATTTCAAAACTTGCAAGTAACAAATTAACATATGCTTTTCAATTACAGAAAAAGCTAAATCAAACATCTTTGTCATCAAGAACATCAAAGTCCATTGACTATATTTGTAACATCATAATAATTGTAATGTATTTATTTATTTTATTTTATTTGAGGTTGGTAGAATTCCTTACACATCCAGGGGAGAGAAAGATATTTTGTTTATTAAAATACTTAATTATAATATTATAATTACATAATTTGTCTTATTGTAGTAATTTGGTAAGCGAGGGGGGAGAAAATGATTGATCTAAGTATAAATTGTATGTTTAATAATGCGTTTTATGAAATATTTATGTCAAAGTTTAAAAATCAATAAAGATTTAAAAAAAAGAACATCAAAAACATTCTCAGATAAGTGCTAGTCATATAAATATACTTAGAACTATTTGGATAAATTCACTTTGTAAAATACCAGAATCCTTAAAGTATTTTTCTCTTTTTCAGATTCCACACCTCAAACACCTTGAGGTTTATGTATCAGGTAGGATGTCACACCTGTGCCCCAAAGGAACGCCCTGGACAGTCAGGTAGTGGCATGTTGTCAACTTCGAGCATGGTCCCTTTAGAATTAGGGTGCCTTTCAAATCACTAGGCAGTTGCCTATCTTAGCTTATCAACAAGGTTCCTTTAAAGAACACCATGTGGTCCACAATGGTGAAAAAAATCATAATGCAACCCAGGTTTCCCTGGCAGCATGAAAACAATACAAGAAGGAAAAGGTTCATTCCACTAATCTTAGATTCAATTACCAGCTCTGATTCTGCTAGATAAATCATATACAGTCCTCTTCACCAGAGTCTTAAGGTTAGGCATACTTTATGCAGGCAAAAAGAATACAATTATTCAGCTTAAATGCTTCACTGTTGTACAACCGCTGAAATAATCAGCTCCCTATTCCTGAGCTGCAGGAGGGGAGTTTATGGCAGTAATTAATGAGCCAGCACTAATGGGCTGCTGGTACAGGTAGCCATGAGAAAGAGACAGAATCATTTATACTTCTGGGAAGCAGGTTCCTTAGCAAGGCACACACAGCTTTATATCATTCAGAGAAAACATAGCAGTCCTACACTCAGAGATTCTCAATATGTTTCTGAGAAGCAGGCAGGCTAAATGCAATTAACAGGTTGCTATAGTAACCACTATCAGCTGGGGTTCTCACGCTGTTAACAGTGAATCAAAGAAACAAACGGACTGAGTTTCCTGCTCAGCGTTTGGCTTAATTTAGTCACTGTTTTGTACAGTGAAGGATAGTCCCTTTGCTTAGAGTAGAGGAAAAATGCAGAAAACTTTACAGTCCAAAATTATCCTCTCTGGTAGCCCACATAATCTGCTTACCAGAGAAAAAAAACCAGCTATGGAAAACATCCAATAGGCTCACATTTGTTTCAAGCCACTTCCATTTGTTCTGGCCAAATCTCAGCTGTAGCATTACTATCTCCCCATATCATATTCTCACTCAGCTCTGAGGAACAGACTCCTGACAGAAGGTTTCCTTCACCTTGCTCATCTCTCATCTCCCAGTCAAGGCTGGCTGCCTGCCTAGTCCGGGTAAGCTCAGTCCCGTTCTGAGCTTCCTGTATCTCCTCCTGTCCTGCCTCCCTCTGCTGAGCTTTGCTATAAGCTGAGGAAAAAATCCTACACCCCCTTGGATTCAGAGGGGGAAGGGCTATTCCTTCCTCAGCCTGGGACGTTTCTCTGAGGGAAAACTGTCTAATGTTTTCTACCTTACAGGAACTGGATAATAGTAGGGCAGAGATTTCTTACTTTGCTTTGGCACTGCCTCAGGTAAGACAAACCTTTCCTGTTCTGTCTCAACCTCATCTTCACTGCACATAGGGTAGTCAGCCAAATTACTGTCATGGGCTCTGACCTGGTCTGCTCTTCTGCACTGGGGTTTATATGTTTTCCTATATTTCTCTGTGATAAACCTTGGTGATGCAGTAGGTTTGTCACAAGGTACTTTCAAGAATCTCAGCCACTTAGCTGTTTGTCCACTTCCAAGGGCTCTCTTGGATGTTGGGTACCTTTTGCTTTCAGTGACGTCTTCTGGGATCCAGGTAAATTTTCCACTCGGGTAATATCCGCGTCTGCCTCCTTAACTTTAAATAAATGAAAGGAAGGAAAACCCTGTCTCCCTGTTTCTTATACACCACTTCTGCTTGATTACAGTCAAACCTCGGTTTGCGAGTGTTTTGCAAGACTAGCAAAACACTTGAACAAACTTTAACTCGCAAAATCAGCACTGACTTGATCAACGAGCACGTCCCCCCTGTGGCCCACCCCCAAACCATTACCTCACGCCAGCACCACCGCCTTGCAATTTACTCCTGACATTGCTGCCTGGATGTCCCTGGGCAGGGAGAGTTGTGCAAAGGTCCTCCCTCTAGCCCTGATTGGCGGAGGGCAGGCAGGAAAGAAGGCATCTCGGTTCCTTCTGCTACTTCATAGTAGCAGGGAGGAGCTTATGCAGGAAGTGGTAGCAAAAGGGGGTGGAGTTTTACTGAAGAAATGCTGCATTCTGGCTCTGGAACACGAGCCCCCTCTTGCCTCGTTTTCTTCAGCCCTGCCACCCTGTTACTATTGCCTCTTTCAGCCTGTGTGGAGCTGCTGACGCCCGGTGATAGGCAATCAGTGCAGGACGTGGCCTTGAGGTGAGAGACCCACGATAGTGGGAAACCAGAACGAGATGGGCCCGTGAAGTGGGACCGGAACCTGGAACAATAACGGGCACTGTGAGGTAATGCTGGAATTTTAACATTCTCGGAGCGGCTGGGGGCTGAGAGGGTGCCTATACGGAGGAACAGGCCTTGAGGTGAGAGCGGGAGTACGAGAAAATGGAAAGATGGTCTGTGGGGATTGAAAGAGCAGGGAGTACATATTCTGAGTTGGAAAGGGGAAGGGAAAAGAGGGAGAAGTGTTAGACCACAAGAAGACATAGGCCTGTTTTTGCAATATGGAACAAATCATCCAAGTTTCCATTAATTGCTATGGGGAAACTCGCTTTGATATACGAGCACTTTGGATTACGAGCATGCTTCTGGAACGAATTATGCTCGCAAACCAAGGTATCACTGTACTTAGATTTTTTTCTGACTAGCCCTTGTAAATAAACAGATAATTTATCTTATATCCTAACTAGCACTCCCACAAAAAAAAAAAAACCCCTCAGATTGTGCTTACACACATTCTCACATTCCTTATATATTTGAACTAGTATTTTAGCCCGTTACATTAACGGGTGCTAGAGTAGATGTCAATTTGGTTTTTTTTTTTTTCTTTGTCTCTTTCTCCTTGGACGCTGTCTGTCTGTCATTCTTTCTGTCTATGTCTCTCCCTGGCCCCCTGTCTGTCTTTATTTCTGTCTCTGTTTCCCTGGCCCCCTGTATTTCTCTGTTGTGCCATGCCTGCCTGTCTCTCAGTGGCCCCCTTCCTATGTCCATACTGTCCCATCCTATGTCCTTAGTGCCCTCGGTGCCTCCTATGTCCTTAGTACCCCAGTTCTTCCTTCCCATGTCCTTAGTACCTCTTCTTACGTCCTTGGTGCCCTTAGTGCGTCCGTCCCATGTCCTAAGTACCCCCAGTGCTCTGTCCTATGGCCATAGTACCCCCAGTGCCTCCTTCCCATGTCCTTAGTGTCCCCAGTGCATCCGTCCTGTGTCCTTAGTGCCCCCAGTGCCTCTGTCCTGTGTCCTTAGTGCCCTCAGTGCCCCTTCCTATGTCCTTAGTGCCCCCCAGTGCCTCCTTCCTATGTCCCCTTCACTGCCTTCCAGACTTTGACCCAACCCCACCCCCGAAGCCAGCCTGCCTGCCTACCCCCCTTCTATTCCCCCTGTACAGTAGAACCCGGCATTTTTATTTCCCTCCCTCCCATCCCCCCTGTGCAGTAGAACCGGTGATCAGCCTATTTCCATCTTTCCCCCCCCCGCCACCGCGCAGCCGACCCCCATTGACCCTCCCATCCGCCCCTCCCACAGCGAGATGACCTCGGCGTTTCATTTCCGGCTCCGGGTACATTTGTCAGCGGAGCCTCTGCCCGGGTTGGGGGGGGGAGAGAAGGAAGCGTTTCTTACCTTGTCTACGTCTCCTCCTGACAGCTGGGGGGAGGAGGACCTGAGGATTGGCGCTGTCTCCAACCCGCCACCGAGCCTGCAGCCACCGACAGCCGCTGCTGCGGCCTGCAGCCGCCGACAGCCGCTGCTGCGGCCTGCAGCCGCCGACAGCCACCACGGCCGACATCCACCTCGGGGGATTCACGTGCATGCGCACTCCTACCTGCGGTGCCCTACAGCGCACGGAAAACGGGAGCACACAGGTGGGACTGCGCATGTGTGCGTAGGGCTTTATTATATTTGATATAAACCGATCTGAATATAAACTGAGGTATCCTTTTCTCCCCCCCCAATAAAAAAGGGGATGGGTGGGGGGGAAGGTTGACTAATATAAAGAGAGATTAGAAATTTGGGTTATCATATAAAGACTGCTTACCCTTCCCTCTCCATCATTAAACATAATACAAATATCTGTGATACATAATACATAAATCCTAAAGCTAACATATTCACAAGGAACCTACATAGGAAAACACAATTACAAACAACCACAAACTTAAATAAATGTAGACAAAAATCAAACTAAAACCTCAAGAAGCCATATGCAGTTCAATACCAAAGAAAGAGAAACAGCACTACACTTTGGAAAATAAAAAGAAAGCAGTGTAAATTTAAAGTAAAACTGCATTTTATGTTCATGAAATTAAAAATAAAATTCTTTTTTTACCTTTGTTTTCTGGCCATTTTATTCATGTTTATCCCATTTTCCAGTTTCTGCTTTCTTATGTCGTTTCTTAATTTTCTCTCCAGATCTTCAGTCTCTCTCCTCTCTTTTATATCCTCTCCTACATCCATCTCTTTAACCTTTTTCTTTCAGATTTTCTCCATTTATTTTTCTTCATCTCTATATGCTTCTATTTACAGCTTTCCATCTCCCTCATCCTATTATTCTCGTTTTTTTGCTAATGCTTCTTTCTCCCCCCTCCAGCATCTTCTCTCTCTCATTCCCCCTTTATTTTCACTCTTCTAATCAGTATCTACTGTCTTGCCCCCTCCATCCAGCATTTCCTCTCACCTCATCTTTCTCTCGCTCCCTTAACGTCCATCCAAGATCTCTCCCCATCAACCTTTCCCTTTGCTACTTCCAACATTACCTACCTGGGGCTCTAGCTGTGGGGAATGGAGTCACAGGTGCAGGGCAGGCAGCTGATTCATCATGGCAGTAGCCATGGTGGTCATCCATGCTGTTTGCCGGCCGCTGGGAATAGGTGGGAGTGAGAAGTCAGTGGCGCTGGCTGGTAATGATGAAGCCTGATGCCATGGGGGGCCTTCCCTCTTGAAAAATCACTATACGATCTGATGGTTTTGACCCTGCCCCTCAAAATCAGGAAATAACTTCAGAAGAGGGCAGGATCAAGACCGGCAGAGCCTAGTGACTTGACAACAGAGAAGGTCCCCAAGGTGTCTGGCTTCATCATTACCAGCTGGTTTAGTGGGATTGAACCGAATGCAAGGCTAATCGCAAGGCAAGAGAGGAAGGAGGTAGAGAGAGAAATAAGAGGTCAATGTAGAAATGAACAACAAAGCAGCTCAACGTACACATCAACCACAAAGCAGCTCAATGTACACATCAACCACAAAGCACCTAAACATACACAAGAACCAGAAAGAACCTAAACGTACACAAGAACCAGAACACACCTAAAATGTACATCTGAACCACAAAACAAGCTAAATATACAACTGAACCACAAGGAAAGCTAAATGTACACATCAACTACAAAGCCGCTAAAATGTACACATGAACCACAAAGCAGCTAAGTGTACAAATGAGCTACAAAGTGAGAACAAATCAGAGCGGGTTTTATACCACAGCAGCAAATTGTTAATGGTGGTCTGCTTAAAGGCAGGAGTGTAGCAAAGACAAGAGAGGGAGGAGATAGAGAGAGAAATAAGGAAAATACGCATCGACTTTGTTGTATATTAAAATTTAGCTGTTGTGGCCTCCTCATCTCCCCTTATAGCCACACCCATGCCTCCGATCACTTTTAGAATGAACCAGAAAGCAACTGAATTTACGATGAACTACCAAGTGCGGGTTAATTATGCCAGCGCAGGAGAATTGTTAATGGGGTCTGCTTAAAGGCAGGAGTGTAGCAAGGACAAGAGAGGGAGTAGGTAGAGAGAGAAATAAGGAATACAAGCATTGACTTGGTAGTACATTATAAATTTAGCTGTTGTGGCCTCCTCATCTCCCCTTATAGCCACACCCACACCTCCAAATCTTTTAGAATAAACTACAAAGCAACTAAATTTAGAATAAACAACAAAGTTGGAAAAAATCAGTACAGTTTTTAGGCCAGGGCAGGAGAATTGTTAATGAAGGAGGTAAGAGAGTAGCAAGGCAAGAGAGGGAGGAGGTAGAGAGAGAAATAAGAGGTCAATGTAGAAATGAACCACAAAGCAGCTCAACTGTACACATCAACCACAAAGCAGCCTCAATGTACACATCAACCACAAAGCAACTAAACATACACAAGAACCAGAACACACCTAAAATGTACATCTGAACCACAAAACAAGCTAAATATACAACTGAACCACAAGGAAAGCTAAATGTACACATCAACTACAACGCCGCTAAAATGTACACATGAACCACAAAGCAGCTAAGTGTACAAATGAGCTACAAAGTGAGAACAAATCAGAGCGGGTTTTATACCACTGCAGGAGAATTGTTAATGGGGTCTGCTTAAAGGCAGGAGTGTAGCAAGGACAAGAGAGGGGGAGATAGAGAGAGAAATAAGGAGAATACGCATCGACTTTGTTGTATATTATAAATTTAGCTGTTGTGGCCTCCTCATCTCCCCTTATAGCCACACCCATGCCTCCAATCACTTTTAGAATGAACCAGAAAGCAACTGAATTTACGATGAACTACCAAGTGCGGGTTAATTATGCCAGCGCAGGAGAATTGTTAATGGGGTCTGCTTAAAGGCAGGAGTGTAGCAAGGAGAAGAGAGGGAGTAGGTAGAGAGAGAAATAAGGAATACAAGCATTGACTTGGTAGTACATTATAAATTTAGCTGTTGTGGCCTCCTCATCTCCCCTTATAGCCACACCCACACCTCCAAATCTTTTAGAATAAACTACAAAGCAACTAAATTTAGAATAAACAACAAAGTTGGAAAAAATCAGTACAGTTTCTAGGCCAGGGCAGGAGAATTGTTAATGAAGGAGGTAAGAGAGTAGCAAGGCAAGAGAGGGAGGAGGTAGAGAGAGAAATAAGGTCAATGTAGAAATGAACCACAAAGCAGCTCAATGTACACATCAACCACAAAGCAGCTCAATGTACACATCAACCACAAAGCACCTAAACACACCTAAAATGTACATCTGAACCACAAAACAAGCTAAATATACAACTGAACCACAAGGAAAGCTAAATGTACACATCAACTACAACGCCGCTAAAATGTACACATGAACCACAAAGCAGCTAAGTGTACAAATGAGCTACAAAGTGAGAACAAATCAGAGCGGGTTTTATACCACTGCAGGAGAATTGTTAATGGGGTCTGCTTAAAGGCAGGAGTGTAGCAAGGACAAGAGAGGGAGGAGATAGAGAGAGAAATAAGGAAAATACGCATCGACTTTGTTGTATATTAAAATTTAGCTGTTGTGGCCTCCTCATCTCCCCTTATAGCCACACCCATGCCTCCGATCACTTTTAGAATGAACCAGAAAGCAACTGAATTTACGATGAACTACCAAGTGCGGGTTAATTATGCCAGCGCAGGAGAATTGTTAATGGGGTCTGCTTAAAGGCAGGAGTGTAGCAAGGAGAAGAGAGGGAGTAGGTAGAGAGAGAAATAAGGAATACAAGCATTGACTTGGTAGTACATTATAAATTTAGCTGTTGTGGCCTCCTCATCTCCCCTTATAGCCACACCCACACCTCCAAATCTTTTAGAATAAACTACAAAGCAACTAAATTTAGAATAAACAACAAAGTTGGAAAAAATCAGTACAGTTTTTTAGGCCAGGGCAGGAGAATTGTTAATGAAGGAGGTAAGAGAGTAGCAAGGCAAGAGAGGGAGGAGGTAGAGAGAGAAATAAGAGGTCAATGTAGAAATGAACCACAAAGCAGCTCAATGTACACATCAACCACAAAGCAGCTCAATGTACACAATAACCACAAAGCACCTAAACATACACAAGAACCAGAAAGAACCTAAACGTACACAAGAACCAGAACACACCTAAAATGTACATCTAAACCACAAAACAAGCTAAATATACAACTGAACCACAAGGAAAGCTAAATGTACACATCAACTACAAAGCCGCTAAAATGTACACATGAACCACAAAGCAGCTAAGTGTACAAATGAGCTACAAAGTGAGAACAAATCAGAGCGGGTTTTATACCACTGCAGGAGAATTGTTAATGGGGTCTGCTTAAAGGCAGGAGTGTAGCAAGGACAAGAGAGGGAGGAGATAGAGAGAGAAATAAGGAGAATATGCATTGACTTTGTTGTATATTATAAATTTAGCTGTTGTGGTCTCCTCATCTCCCCTTAAATCCACACCCATGCCTCCGAACACTTTTAGAATGAACTACAAAGCAATTCAATTTACGATGAACTACCAAGTGCGGGTTTAATTATGCCAGCGCAGGAGAATTGTTAATGGGGTCTGCTTAAAGGCAGGAGTGTAGCAAGGAGCAAGAGAGGGAGTAGGTAGAGAGAGAAATAAGGAATACAAGCATTGACTTGGTAGTACATTATAAATTTAGCTGTTGTGGCCTCCTCATCTCCCCTTATAGCCACACCCACACCTCCAAATCTTTTAGAATAAACTACAAAGCAACTAAATTTAGAATAAACAACAAAGTTGGAAAAAATCAGTACAGTTTTTAGGCCAGGGCAGGAGAATTGTTAATGAAGGAGGTAAGAGAGTAGCAAGGCAAGAGAGGGAGGAGGTAGAGAGAGAAATAAGGTCAATGTAGAAATGAACCACAAAGCAGCTCAATGTACACATCAACCACAAAGCAGCTCAATGTACACAATAACCACAAAGCACCTAAACATACACAAGAACCAGAAAGAACCTAAACGTACACAAGAACCAGAACACACCTAAAATGTACATCTAAACCACAAAACAAGCTAAATATACAACTGAACCACAAGGAAAGCTAAATGTACACATCAACTACAAAGCCGCTAAAATGTACACATGAACCACAAAGCAGCTAAGTGTACAAATGAGCTACAAAGTGAGAACAAATCAGAGCGGGTTTTATACCACTGCAGGAGAATTGTTAATGGGGTCTGCTTAAAGGCAGGAGTGTAGCAAGGACAAGAGAGGGAGGAGATAGAGAGAGAAATAAGGAGAATATGCATTGACTTTGTTGTATATTATAAATTTAGCTGTTGTGGTCTCCTCATCTCCCCTTAAATCCACACCCATGCCTCCGAACACTTTTAGAATGAACTACAAAGCAATTCAATTTACGATGAACTACCAAGTGCGGGTTTAATTATGCCAGCGCAGGAGAATTGTTAATGGGGTCTGCTTAAAGGCAGGAGTGTAGCAAGGACAAGAGAGGGAGTAGGTAGAGAGAGAAATAAGGAATACAAGCATTGACTTGGTAGTACATTATAAATTTAGCTGTTGTGGCCTCCTCATCTCCCCTTATAGCCACACCCACACCTCCAAATCTTTTAGAATAAACTACAAAGCAACTAAATTTAGAATAAACAACAAAGTTGGAAAAAATCAGTACAGTTTTTAGGCCAGGGCAGGAGAATTGTTAATGAAGGAGGTAAGAGAGTAGCAAGGCAAGAGAGGGAGGAGGTAGAGAGAGAAATAAGAGGTCAATGTAGAAATGAACAACAAAGCAGCTCAACGTACACATCAACCACAAAGCACCTCAATGTACACATCAACCACAAAGCAACTAAACATACACAAGAACCAGAACACACCTAAAATGTACATCTGAACCACAAAACAAGCTAAATATACAACTGAACCACAAGGAAAGCTAAATGTACACATCAACTACAACGCCGCTAAAATGTACACATGAACCACAAAGCAGCTAAGTGTACAAATGAGCTACAAAGTGAGAACAAATCAGAGCGGGTTTTATACCACTGCAGGAGAATTGTTAATGGGGTCTGCTTAAAGGCAGGAGTGTAGCAAGGACAAGAGAGGGGGAGATAGAGAGAGAAATAAGGAGAATACGCATCGACTTTGTTGTATATTATAAATTTAGCTGTTGTGGCCTCCTCATCTCCCCTTATAGCCACACCCATGCCTCCAATCACTTTTAGAATGAACCAGAAAGCAACTGAATTTACGATGAACTGCCAAGTGCGGGTTAATTATGCCAGCGCAGGAGAATTGTTAATGGGGTCTGCTTAAAGGCAGGAGTGTAGCAAGGAGAAGAGAGGGAGTAGGTAGAGAGAGAAATAAGGAATACAAGCATTGACTTGGTAGTACATTATAAATTTAGCTGTTGTGGCCTCCTCATCTCCCTTATAGCCACACCCACACCTCCAAATCTTTTAGAATAAACTACAAAGCAACTAAATTTAGAATAAACAACAAAGTTGGAAAAAATCAGTACAGTTTTTAGGCCAGGGTAGGAGAATTGTTAATGAAGGAGGTAAGAGAGTAGCAAGGCAAGAGAGGGAGGAGGTAGAGAGAGAAATAAGGTCAATGTAAAAATGAACCACAAAGCAGCTCAATGTACACATCAACCACAAAGCAGCTCAATGTACACATCAACCACAAAGCACCTAAACACACCTAAAATGTACATCTGAACCACAAAACAAGCTAAATATACAACTGAACCACAAGGAAAGCTAAATGTACACATCAACTACAACGCCGCTAAAATGTACACATGAACCACAAAGCAGCTAAGTGTACAAATGAGCTACAAAGTGAGAACAAATCAGAGCGGGTTTTATACCACTGCAGGAGAATTGTTAATGGGGTCTGCTTAAAGGCAGGAGTGTAGCAAGGACAAGAGAGGGAGGAGATAGAGAGAGAAATAAGGAAAATACGCATCGACTTTGTTGTATATTAAAATTTAGCTGTTGTGGCCTCCTCATCTCCCCTTATAGCCACACCCATGCCTCCGATCACTTTTAGAATGAACCAGAAAGCAACTGAATTTACGATGAACTACCAAGTGCGGGTTAATTATGCCAGCGCAGGAGAATTGTTAATGGGGTCTGCTTAAAGGCAGGAGTGTAGCAAGGAGAAGAGAGGGAGTAGGTAGAGAGAGAAATAAGGAATACAAGCATTGACTTGGTAGTACATTATAAATTTAGCTGTTGTGGCCTCCTCATCTCCCCTTATAGCCACACCCACACCTCCAAATCTTTTAGAATAAACTACAAAGCAACTAAATTTAGAATAAACAACAAAGTTGGAAAAAATCAGTACAGTTTTTAGGCCAGGGTAGGAGAATTGTTAATGAAGGAGGTAAGAGAGTAGCAAGGCAAGAGAGGGAGGAGGTAGAGAGAGAAATAAGGTCAATGTAAAAATGAACCACAAAGCAGCTCAATGTACACATCAACCACAAAGCAGCTCAATGTACACATCAACCACAAAGCACCTAAACACACCTAAAATGTACATCTGAACCACAAAACAAGCTAAATATACAACTGAACCACAAGGAAAGCTAAATGTACACATCAACTACAACGCCGCTAAAATGTACACATGAACCACAAAGCAGCTAAGTGTACAAATGAGCTACAAAGTGAGAACAAATCAGAGCGGGTTTTATACCACTGCAGGAGAATTGTTAATGGGGTCTGCTTAAAGGCAGGAGTGTAGCAAGGACAAGAGAGGGAGGAGATAGAGAGAGAAATAAGGAAAATACGCATCGACTTTGTTGTATATTAAAATTTAGCTGTTGTGGCCTCCTCATCTCCCCTTATAGCCACACCCATGCCTCCGATCACTTTTAGAATGAACCAGAAAGCAACTGAATTTACGATGAACTACCAAGTGCGGGTTAATTATGCCAGCGCAGGAGAATTGTTAATGGGGTCTGCTTAAAGGCAGGAGTGTAGCAAGGAGAAGAGAGGGAGTAGGTAGAGAGAGAAATAAGGAATACAAGCATTGACTTGGTAGTACATTATAAATTTAGCTGTTGTGGCCTCCTCATCTCCCCTTATAGCCACACCCCCACCTCCAAATCTTTTAGAATAAACTACAAAGCAACTAAATTTAGAATAAACAACAAAGTTGGAAAAAATCAGTACAGTTTTTAGGCCAGGGCAGGAGAATTGTTAATGAAGGAGGTAAAAGAGTAGCAAGGCAAGAGAGGGAGGAGGTAGAGAGAGAAATAAGAGGTCAATGTAGAAATGAACAACAAAGCAGCTCAACGTACACATCAACCACAAAGCACCTCAATGTACACATCAACCACAAAGCAACTAAACATACACAAGAACCAGAACACACCTAAAATGTACATCTGAACCACAAAACAAGCTAAATATACAACTGAACCACAAGGAAAGCTAAATGTACACATCAACTACAACGCCGCTAAAATGTACACATGAACCACAAAGCAGCTAAGTGTACAAATGAGCTACAAAGTGAGAACAAATCAGAGCGGGTTTTATACCACTGCAGGAGAATTGTTAATGGGGTCTGCTTAAAGGCAGGAGTGTAGCAAGGACAAGAGAGGGGGAGATAGAGAGAGAAATAAGGAGAATACGCATCGACTTTGTTGTATATTATAAATTTAGCTGTTGTGGCCTCCTCATCTCCCCTTATAGCCACACCCATGCCTCCAATCACTTTTAGAATGAACCAGAAAGCAACTGAATTTACGATGAACTGCCAAGTGCGGGTTAATTATGCCAGCGCAGGAGAATTGTTAATGGGGTCTGCTTAAAGGCAGGAGTGTTAGCAAGGAGAAGAGAGGGAGTAGGTAGAGAGAGAAATAAGGAATACAAGCATTGACTTGGTAGTACATTATAAATTTAGCTGTTGTGGCCTCCTCATCTCCCCTTATAGCCACACCCACACCTCCAAATCTTTTAGAATAAACTACAAAGCAACTAAATTTAGAATAAACAACAAAGTTGGAAAAAATCAGTACAGTTTTTAGGCCAGGGTAGGAGAATTGTTAATGAAGGAGGTAAGAGAGTAGCAAGGCAAGAGAGGGAGGAGGTAGAGAGAGAAATAAGGTCAATGTAAAAATGAACCACAAAGCAGCTCAATGTACACATCAACCACAAAGCAGCTCAATGTACACATCAACCACAAAGCACCTAAACACACCTAAAATGTACATCTGAACCACAAAACAAGCTAAATATACAACTGAACCACAAGGAAAGCTAAATGTACACATCAACTACAACGCCGCTAAAATGTACACATGAACCACAAAGCAGCTAAGTGTACAAATGAGCTACAAAGTGAGAACAAATCAGAGCGGGTTTTATACCACTGCAGGAGAATTGTTAATGGGGTCTGCTTAAAGGCAGGAGTGTAGCAAGGACAAGAGAGGGAGGAGATAGAGAGAGAAATAAGGAAAATACGCATCGACTTTGTTGTATATTAAAATTTAGCTGTTGTGGCCTCCTCATCTCCCCTTATAGCCACACCCATGCCTCCGATCACTTTTAGAATGAACCAGAAAGCAACTGAATTTACGATGAACTACCAAGTGCGGGTTAATTATGCCAGCGCAGGAGAATTGTTAATGGGGTCTGCTTAAAGGCAGGAGTGTAGCAAGGAGAAGAGAGGGAGTAGGTAGAGAGAGAAATAAGGAATACAAGCATTGACTTGGTAGTACATTATAAATTTAGCTGTTGTGGCCTCCTCATCTCCCCTTATAGCCACACCCACACCTCCAAATCTTTTAGAATAAACTACAAAGCAACTAAATTTAGAATAAACAACAAAGTTGGAAAAAATCAGTACAGTTTCTAGGCCAGGGCAGGAGAATTGTTAATGAAGGAGGTAAGAGAGTAGCAAGGCAAGAGAGGGAGGAGGTAGAGAGAGAAATAAGAGGTCAATGTAGAAATGAACCACAAAGCAGCTCAATGTACACATCAACCACAAAGCAGCTCAATGTACACAATAACCACAAAGCACCTAAACATACACAAGAACCAGAAAGAACCTAAACGTACACAAGAACCAGAACACACCTAAAATGTACATCTAAACCACAAAACAAGCTAAATATACAACTGAACCACAAGGAAAGCTAAATGTACACATCAACTACAAAGCCGCTAAAATGTACACATGAACCACAAAGCAGCTAAGTGTACAAATGAGCTACAAAGTGAGAACAAATCAGAGCGGGTTTTATACCACTGCAGGAGAATTGTTAATGGGGTCTGCTTAAAGGCAGGAGTGTAGCAAGGACAAGAGAGGGAGGAGATAGAGAGAGAAATAAGGAAAATACGCATCGACTTTGTTGTATATTAAAATTTAGCTGTTGTGGCCTCCTCATCTCCCCTTATAGCCACACCCATGCCTCCGATCACTTTTAGAATGAACCAGAAAGCAACTGAATTTACGATGAACTACCAAGTGCGGGTTAATTATGCCAGCGCAGGAGAATTGTTAATGGGGTCTGCTTAAAGGCAGGAGTGTAGCAAGGAGAAGAGAGGGAGTAGGTAGAGAGAGAAATAAGGAATACAAGCATTGACTTGGTAGTACATTATAAATTTATCTGTTGTGGCCTCCTCATCTCCCCTTATAGCCACACCCACACCTCCAAATCTTTTAGAATAAACTACAAAGCAACTAAATTTAGAATAAACAACAAAGTTGGAAAAAATCAGTACAGTTTTTAGGCCAGGGCAGGAGAATTGTTAATGAAGGAGGTAAGAGAGTAGCAAGGCAAGAGAGGGAGGAGGTAGAGAGAGAAATAAGAGGTCAATGTAGAAATGAACAACAAAGCAGCTCAACGTACACATCAACCACAAAGCACCTCAATGTACACATCAACCACAAAGCAACTAAACATACACAAGAACCAGAACACACCTAAAATGTACATCTGAACCACAAAACAAGCTAAATATACAACTGAACCACAAGGAAAGCTAAATGTACACATCAACTACAACGCCGCTAAAATGTACACATGAACCACAAAGCAGCTAAGTGTACAAATGAGCTACAAAGTGAGAACAAATCAGAGCGGGTTTTATACCACTGCAGGAGAATTGTTAATGGGGTCTGCTTAAAGGCAGGAGTGTAGCAAGGACAAGAGAGGGGGAGATAGAGAGAGAAATAAGGAGAATACGCATCGACTTTGTTGTATATTATAAATTTAGCTGTTGTGGCCTCCTCATCTCCCCTTATAGCCACACCCATGCCTCCAATCACTTTTAGAATGAACCAGAAAGCAACTGAATTTACGATGAACTGCCAAGTGCGGGTTAATTATGCCAGCGCAGGAGAATTGTTAATGGGGTCTGCTTAAAGGCAGGAGTGTAGCAAGGAGAAGAGAGGGAGTAGGTAGAGAGAGAAATAAGGAATACAAGCATTGACTTGGTAGTACATTATAAATTTAGCTGTTGTGGCCTCCTCATCTCCCCTTATAGCCACACCCACACCTCCAAATCTTTTAGAATAAACTACAAAGCAACTAAATTTAGAATAAACAACAAAGTTGGAAAAAATCAGTACAGTTTTTAGGCCAGGGTAGGAGAATTGTTAATGAAGGAGGTAAGAGAGTAGCAAGGCAAGAGAGGGAGGAGGTAGAGAGAGAAATAAGGTCAATGTAAAAATGAACCACAAAGCAGCTCAATGTACACATCAACCACAAAGCAGCTCAATGTACACATCAACCACAAAGCACCTAAACACACCTAAAATGTACATCTGAACCACAAAACAAGCTAAATATACAACTGAACCACAAGGAAAGCTAAATGTACACATCAACTACAACGCCGCTAAAATGTACACATGAACCACAAAGCAGCTAAGTGTACAAATGAGCTACAAAGTGAGAACAAATCAGAGCGGGTTTTATACCACTGCAGGAGAATTGTTAATGGGGTCTGCTTAAAGGCAGGAGTGTAGCAAGGACAAGAGAGGGAGGAGATAGAGAGAGAAATAAGGAAAATACGCATCGACTTTGTTGTATATTAAAATTTAGCTGTTGTGGCCTCCTCATCTCCCCTTATAGCCACACCCATGCCTCCGATCACTTTTAGAATGAACCAGAAAGCAACTGAATTTACGATGAACTACCAAGTGCGGGTTAATTATGCCAGCGCAGGAGAATTGTTAATGGGGTCTGCTTAAAGGCAGGAGTGTAGCAAGGACAAGAGAGGGAGTAGGTAGAGAGAGAAATAAGGAATACAAGCATTGACTTGGTAGTACATTATAAATTTAGCTGTTGTGGCCTCCTCATCTCCCCTTATAGCCACACCCACACCTCCAAATCTTTTAGAATAAACTACAAAGCAACTAAATTTAGAATAAACAACAAAGTTGGAAAAAATCAGTACAGTTTCTAGGCCAGGGCAGGAGAATTGTTAATGAAGGAGGTAAGAGAGTAGCAAGGCAAGAGAGGGAGGAGGTAGAGAGAGAAATAAGAGGTCAATGTAGAAATGAACCACAAAGCAGCTCAATGTACACATCAACCACAAAGCAGCTCAATGTACACAATAACCACAAAGCACCTAAACATACACAAGAACCAGAAAGAACCTAAACGTACACAAGAACCAGAACACACCTAAAATGTACATCTAAACCACAAAACAAGCTAAATATACAACTGAACCACAAGGAAAGCTAAATGTACACATCAACTACAACGCCGCTAAAATGTACACATGAACCACAAAGCAGCTAAGTGTACAAATGAGCTACAAAGTGAGAACAAATCAGAGCGGGTTTTATACCACTGCAGGAGAATTGTTAATGGGGTCTGCTTAAAGGCAGGAGTGTAGCAAGGACAAGAGAGGGGGAGATAGAGAGAGAAATAAGGAGAATACGCATCGACTTTGTTGTATATTATAAATTTAGCTGTTGTGGCCTCCTCATCTCCCCTTATAGCCACACCCATGCCTCCAATCACTTTTAGAATGAACCAGAAAGCAACTGAATTTACGATGAACTGCCAAGTGCGGGTTAATTATGCCAGCGCAGGAGAATTGTTAATGGGGTCTGCTTAAAGGCAGGAGTGTTAGCAAGGAGAAGAGAGGGAGTAGGTAGAGAGAGAAATAAGGAATACAAGCATTGACTTGGTAGTACATTATAAATTTAGCTGTTGTGGCCTCCTCATCTCCCCTTATAGCCACACCCACACCTCCAAATCTTTTAGAATAAACTACAAAGCAACTAAATTTAGAATAAACAACAAAGTTGGAAAAAATCAGTACAGTTTTTAGGCCAGGGTAGGAGAATTGTTAATGAAGGAGGTAAGAGAGTAGCAAGGCAAGAGAGGGAGGAGGTAGAGAGAGAAATAAGGTCAATGTAAAAATGAACCACAAAGCAGCTCAATGTACACATCAACCACAAAGCAGCTCAATGTACACATCAACCACAAAGCACCTAAACACACCTAAAATGTACATCTGAACCACAAAACAAGCTAAATATACAACTGAACCACAAGGAAAGCTAAATGTACACATCAACTACAACGCCGCTAAAATGTACACATGAACCACAAAGCAGCTAAGTGTACAAATGAGCTACAAAGTGAGAACAAATCAGAGCGGGTTTTATACCACTGCAGGAGAATTGTTAATGGGGTCTGCTTAAAGGCAGGAGTGTAGCAAGGACAAGAGAGGGGGAGATAGAGAGAGAAATAAGGAGAATACGCATCGACTTTGTTGTATATTATAAATTTAGCTGTTGTGGCCTCCTCATCTCCCCTTATAGCCACACCCATGCCTCCAATCACTTTTAGAATGAACCAGAAAGCAACTGAATTTACGATGAACTGCCAAGTGCGGGTTAATTATGCCAGCGCAGGAGAATTGTTAATGGGGTCTGCTTAAAGGCAGGAGTGTAGCAAGGAGAAGAGAGGGAGTAGGTAGAGAGAGAAATAAGGAATACAAGCATTGACTTGGTAGTACATTATAAATTTAGCTGTTGTGGCCTCCTCATCTCCCTTATAGCCACACCCACACCTCCAAATCTTTTAGAATAAACTACAAAGCAACTAAATTTAGAATAAACAACAAAGTTGGAAAAAATCAGTACAGTTTTTAGGCCAGGGTAGGAGAATTGTTAATGAAGGAGGTAAGAGAGTAGCAAGGCAAGAGAGGGAGGAGGTAGAGAGAGAAATAAGGTCAATGTAGAAATGAACCACAAAGCAGCTCAATGTACACATCAACCACAAAGCAGCTCAATGTACACATCAACCACAAAGCACCTAAACACACCTAAAATGTACATCTGAACCACAAAACAAGCTAAATATACAACTGAACCACAAGGAAAGCTAAATGTACACATCAACTACAACGCCGCTAAAATGTACACATGAACCACAAAGCAGCTAAGTGTACAAATGAGCTACAAAGTGAGAACAAATCAGAGCGGGTTTTATACCACTGCAGGAGAATTGTTAATGGGGTCTGCTTAAAGGCAGGAGTGTAGCAAGGACAAGAGAGGGAGGAGATAGAGAGAGAAATAAGGAAAATACGCATCGACTTTGTTGTATATTAAAATTTAGCTGTTGTGGCCTCCTCATCTCCCCTTATAGCCACACCCATGCCTCCGATCACTTTTAGAATGAACCAGAAAGCAACTGAATTTACGATGAACTACCAAGTGCGGGTTAATTATGCCAGCGCAGGAGAATTGTTAATGGGGTCTGCTTAAAGGCAGGAGTGTAGCAAGGAGAAGAGAGGGAGTAGGTAGAGAGAGAAATAAGGAATACAAGCATTGACTTGGTAGTACATTATAAATTTAGCTGTTGTGGCCTCCTCATCTCCCCTTATAGCCACACCCACACCTCCAAATCTTTTAGAATAAACTACAAAGCAACTAAATTTAGAATAAACAACAAAGTTGGAAAAAATCAGTACAGTTTTTAGGCCAGGGTAGGAGAATTGTTAATGAAGGAGGTAAGAGAGTAGCAAGGCAAGAGAGGGAGGAGGTAGAGAGAGAAATAAGGTCAATGTAGAAATGAACCACAAAGCAGCTCAATGTACACATCAACCACAAAGCAGCTCAATGTACACAATAACCACAAAGCACCTAAACATACACAAGAACCAGAAAGAACCTAAACGTACACAAGAACCAGAACACACCTAAAATGTACATCTAAACCACAAAACAAGCTAAATATACAACTGAACCACAAGGAAAGCTAAATGTACACATCAACTACAAAGCCGCTAAAATGTACACATGAACCACAAAGCAGCTAAGTGTACAAATGAGCTACAAAGTGAGAACAAATCAGAGCGGGTTTTATACCACTGCAGGAGAATTGTTAATGGGGTCTGCTTAAAGGCAGGAGTGTAGCAAGGACAAGAGAGGGAGGAGATAGAGAGAGAAATAAGGAGAATATGCATTGACTTTGTTGTATATTATAAATTTAGCTGTTGTGGTCTCCTCATCTCCCCTTAAATCCACACCCATGCCTCCGAACACTTTTAGAATGAACTACAAAGCAATTCAATTTACGATGAACTACCAAGTGCGGGTTTAATTATGCCAGCGCAGGAGAATTGTTAATGGGGTCTGCTTAAAGGCAGGAGTGTAGCAAGGACAAGAGAGGGAGTAGGTAGAGAGAGAAATAAGGAATACAAGCATTGACTTGGTAGTACATTATAAATTTAGCTGTTGTGGCCTCCTCATCTCCCCTTATAGCCACACCCACACCTCCAAATCTTTTAGAATAAACTACAAAGCAACTAAATTTAGAATAAACAACAAAGTTGGAAAAAATCAGTACAGTTTTTAGGCCAGGGCAGGAGAATTGTTAATGAAGGAGGTAAGAGAGTAGCAAGGCAAGAGAGGGAGGAGGTAGAGAGAGAAATAAGAGGTCAATGTAGAAATGAACAACAAAGCAGCTCAACGTACACATCAACCACAAAGCACCTCAATGTACACATCAACCACAAAGCAACTAAACATACACAAGAACCAGAACACACCTAAAATGTACATCTGAACCACAAAACAAGCTAAATATACAACTGAACCACAAGGAAAGCTAAATGTACACATCAACTACAACGCCGCTAAAATGTACACATGAACCACAAAGCAGCTAAGTGTACAAATGAGCTACAAAGTGAGAACAAATCAGAGCGGGTTTTATACCACTGCAGGAGAATTGTTAATGGGGTCTGCTTAAAGGCAGGAGTGTAGCAAGGACAAGAGAGGGGGAGATAGAGAGAGAAATAAGGAGAATACGCATCGACTTTGTTGTATATTATAAATTTAGCTGTTGTGGCCTCCTCATCTCCCCTTATAGCCACACCCATGCCTCCAATCACTTTTAGAATGAACCAGAAAGCAACAGAATTTACGATGAACTGCCAAGTGCGGGTTAATTATGCCAGCGCAGGAGAATTGTTAATGGGGTCTGCTTAAAGGCAGGAGTGTAGCAAGGAGAAGAGAGGGAGTAGGTAGAGAGAGAAATAAGGAATACAAGCATTGACTTGGTAGTACATTATAAATTTAGCTGTTGTGGCCTCCTCATCTCCCTTATAGCCACACCCACACCTCCAAATCTTTTAGAATAAACTACAAAGCAACTAAATTTAGAATAAACAACAAAGTTGGAAAAAATCAGTACAGTTTTTAGGCCAGGGTAGGAGAATTGTTAATGAAGGAGGTAAGAGAGTAGCAAGGCAAGAGAGGGAGGAGGTAGAGAGAGAAATAAGGTCAATGTAAAAATGAACCACAAAGCAGCTCAATGTACACATCAACCACAAAGCAGCTCAATGTACACATCAACCACAAAGCACCTAAACACACCTAAAATGTACATCTGAACCACAAAACAAGCTAAATATACAACTGAACCACAAGGAAAGCTAAATGTACACATCAACTACAACGCCGCTAAAATGTACACATGAACCACAAAGCAGCTAAGTGTACAAATGAGCTACAAAGTGAGAACAAATCAGAGCGGGTTTTATACCACTGCAGGAGAATTGTTAATGGGGTCTGCTTAAAGGCAGGAGTGTAGCAAGGACAAGAGAGGGAGGAGATAGAGAGAGAAATAAGGAAAATACGCATCGACTTTGTTGTATATTAAAATTTAGCTGTTGTGGCCTCCTCATCTCCCCTTATAGCCACACCCATGCCTCCGATCACTTTTAGAATGAACCAGAAAGCAACTGAATTTACGATGAACTACCAAGTGCGGGTTAATAATGCCAGCGCAGGAGAATTGTTAATGGGGTCTGCTTAAAGGCAGGAGTGTAGCAAGGAGAAGAGAGGGAGGAGGTAGAGAGAGAAATAAGGAATACAAGCATTGACTTGGTAGTACATTATAAATTTAGCTGTTGTGGCCTCCTCATCTCCCCTTATAGCCACACCCACACCTCCAAATCTTTTAGAATAAACTACAAAGCAACTAAATTTAGAATAAACAACAAAGTTGGAAAAAATCAGTACAGTTTTTAGGCCAGGGTAGGAGAATTGTTAATGAAGGAGGTAAGAGAGTAGCAAGGCAAGAGAGGGAGGAGGTAGAGAGAGAAATAAGGTCAATGTAAAAATGAACCACAAAGCAGCTCAATGTACACATCAACCACAAAGCAGCTCAATGTACACATCAACCACAAAGCACCTAAACACACCTAAAATGTACATCTGAACCACAAAACAAGCTAAATATACAACTGAACCACAAGGAAAGCTAAATGTACACATCAACTACAACGCCGCTAAAATGTACACATGAACCACAAAGCAGCTAAGTGTACAAATGAGCTACAAAGTGAGAACAAATCAGAGCGGGTTTTATACCACTGCAGGAGAATTGTTAATGGGGTCTGCTTAAAGGCAGGAGTGTAGCAAGGACAAGAGAGGGAGGAGATAGAGAGAGAAATAAGGAAAATACGCATCGACTTTGTTGTATATTAAAATTTAGCTGTTGTGGCCTCCTCATCTCCCCTTATAGCCACACCCATGCCTCCGATCACTTTTAGAATGAACCAGAAAGCAACTGAATTTACGATGAACTACCAAGTGCGGGTTAATTATGCCAGCGCAGGAGAATTGTTAATGGGGTCTGCTTAAAGGCAGGAGTGTAGCAAGGAGAAGAGAGGGAGTAGGTAGAGAGAGAAATAAGGAATACAAGCATTGACTTGGTAGTACATTATAAATTTAGCTGTTGTGGCCTCCTCATCTCCCCTTATAGCCACACCCCCACCTCCAAATCTTTTAGAATAAACTACAAAGCAACTAAATTTAGAATAAACAACAAAGTTGGAAAAAATCAGTACAGTTTTTAGGCCAGGGCAGGAGAATTGTTAATGAAGGAGGTAAAAGAGTAGCAAGGCAAGAGAGGGAGGAGGTAGAGAGAGAAATAAGAGGTCAATGTAGAAATGAACAACAAAGCAGCTCAACGTACACATCAACCACAAAGCACCTCAATGTACACATCAACCACAAAGCAACTAAACATACACAAGAACCAGAACACACCTAAAATGTACATCTGAACCACAAAACAAGCTAAATATACAACTGAACCACAAGGAAAGCTAAATGTACACATCAACTACAACGCCGCTAAAATGTACACATGAACCACAAAGCAGCTAAGTGTACAAATGAGCTACAAAGTGAGAACAAATCAGAGCGGGTTTTATACCACTGCAGGAGAATTGTTAATGGGGTCTGCTTAAAGGCAGGAGTGTAGCAAGGACAAGAGAGGGGGAGATAGAGAGAGAAATAAGGAGAATACGCATCGACTTTGTTGTATATTATAAATTTAGCTGTTGTGGCCTCCTCATCTCCCCTTATAGCCACACCCATGCCTCCAATCACTTTTAGAATGAACCAGAAAGCAACTGAATTTACGATGAACTGCCAAGTGCGGGTTAATTATGCCAGCGCAGGAGAATTGTTAATGGGGTCTGCTTAAAGGCAGGAGTGTTGCAAGGAGAAGAGAGGGAGTAGGTAGAGAGAGAAATAAGGAATACAAGCATTGACTTGGTAGTACATTATAAATTTAGCTGTTGTGGCCTCCTCATCTCCCCTTATAGCCACACCCACACCTCCAAATCTTTTAGAATAAACTACAAAGCAACTAAATTTAGAATAAACAACAAAGTTGGAAAAAATCAGTACAGTTTTTAGGCCAGGGTAGGAGAATTGTTAATGAAGGAGGTAAGAGAGTAGCAAGGCAAGAGAGGGAGGAGGTAGAGAGAGAAATAAGGTCAATGTAAAAATGAACCACAAAGCAGCTCAATGTACACATCAACCACAAAGCAGCTCAATGTACACATCAACCACAAAGCACCTAAACACACCTAAAATGTACATCTGAACCACAAAACAAGCTAAATATACAACTGAACCACAAGGAAAGCTAAATGTACACATCAACTACAACGCCGCTAAAATGTACACATGAACCACAAAGCAGCTAAGTGTACAAATGAGCTACAAAGTGAGAACAAATCAGAGCGGGTTTTATACCACTGCAGGAGAATTGTTAATGGGGTCTGCTTAAAGGCAGGAGTGTAGCAAGGACAAGAGAGGGAGGAGATAGAGAGAGAAATAAGGAAAATACGCATCGACTTTGTTGTATATTAAAATTTAGCTGTTGTGGCCTCCTCATCTCCCCTTATAGCCACACCCATGCCTCCGATCACTTTTAGAATGAACCAGAAAGCAACTGAATTTACGATGAACTACCAAGTGCGGGTTAATTATGCCAGCGCAGGAGAATTGTTAATGGGGTCTGCTTAAAGGCAGGAGTGTAGCAAGGAGAAGAGAGGGAGGAGATAGAGAGAGAAATAAGGAATACAAGCATTGACTTGGTAGTACATTATAAATTTAGCTGTTGTGGCCTCCTCATCTCCCCTTATAGCCACACCCACACCTCCAAATCTTTTAGAATAAACTACAAAGCAACTAAATTTAGAATAAACAACAAAGTTGGAAAAAATCAGTACAGTTTCTAGGCCAGGGCAGGAGAATTGTTAATGAAGGAGGTAAGAGAGTAGCAAGGCAAGAGAGGGAGGAGGTAGAGAGAGAAATAAGAGGTCAATGTAGAAATGAACCACAAAGCAGCTCAATGTACACATCAACCACAAAGCAGCTCAATGTACACAATAACCACAAAGCACCTAAACATACACAAGAACCAGAAAGAACCTAAACGTACACAAGAACCAGAACACACCTAAAATGTACATCTAAACCACAAAACAAGCTAAATATACAACTGAACCACAAGGAAAGCTAAATGTACACATCAACTACAACGCCGCTAAAATGTACACATGAACCACAAAGCAGCTAAGTGTACAAATGAGCTACAAAGTGAGAACAAATCAGAGCGGGTTTTATACCACTGCAGGAGAATTGTTAATGGGGTCTGCTTAAAGGCAGGAGTGTAGCAAGGACAAGAGAGGGAGGAGATAGAGAGAGAAATAAGGAAAATACGCATCGACTTTGTTGTATATTAAAATTTAGCTGTTGTGGCCTCCTCATCTCCCCTTATAGCCACACCCATGCCTCCGATCACTTTTAGAATGAACCAGAAAGCAACTGAATTTACGATGAACTACCAAGTGCGGGTTAATTATGCCAGCGCAGGAGAATTGTTAATGGGGTCTGCTTAAAGGCAGGAGTGTAGCAAGGAGAAGAGAGGGAGTAGGTAGAGAGAGAAATAAGGAATACAAGCATTGACTTGGTAGTACATTATAAATTTATCTGTTGTGGCCTCCTCATCTCCCCTTATAGCCACACCCACACCTCCAAATCTTTTAGAATAAACTACAAAGCAACTAAATTTAGAATAAACAACAAAGTTGGAAAAAATCAGTACAGTTTTTAGGCCAGGGCAGGAGAATTGTTAATGAAGGAGGTAAAAGAGTAGCAAGGCAAGAGAGGGAGGAGGTAGAGAGAGAAATAAGAGGTCAATGTAGAAATGAACAACAAAGCAGCTCAACGTACACATCAACCACAAAGCACCTCAATGTACACATCAACCACAAAGCAACTAAACATACACAAGAACCAGAACACACCTAAAATGTACATCTGAACCACAAAACAAGCTAAATATACAACTGAACCACAAGGAAAGCTAAATGTACACATCAACTACAACGCCGCTAAAATGTACACATGAACCACAAAGCAGCTAAGTGTACAAATGAGCTACAAAGTGAGAACAAATCAGAGCGGGTTTTATACCACTGCAGGAGAATTGTTAATGGGGTCTGCTTAAAGGCAGGAGTGTAGCAAGGACAAGAGAGGGGGAGATAGAGAGAGAAATAAGGAGAATACGCATCGACTTTGTTGTATATTATAAATTTAGCTGTTGTGGCCTCCTCATCTCCCCTTATAGCCACACCCATGCCTCCAATCACTTTTAGAATGAACCAGAAAGCAACTGAATTTACGATGAACTGCCAAGTGCGGGTTAATTATGCCAGCGCAGGAGAATTGTTAATGGGGTCTGCTTAAAGGCAGGAGTGTTAGCAAGGAGAAGAGAGGGAGTAGGTAGAGAGAGAAATAAGGAATACAAGCATTGACTTGGTAGTACATTATAAATTTAGCTGTTGTGGCCTCCTCATCTCCCCTTATAGCCACACCCACACCTCCAAATCTTTTAGAATAAACTACAAAGCAACTAAATTTAGAATAAACAACAAAGTTGGAAAAAATCAGTACAGTTTTTAGGCCAGGGTAGGAGAATTGTTAATGAAGGAGGTAAGAGAGTAGCAAGGCAAGAGAGGGAGGAGGTAGAGAGAGAAATAAGGTCAATGTAAAAATGAACCACAAAGCAGCTCAATGTACACATCAACCACAAAGCAGCTCAATGTACACATCAACCACAAAGCACCTAAACACACCTAAAATGTACATCTGAACCACAAAACAAGCTAAATATACAACTGAACCACAAGGAAAGCTAAATGTACACATCAACTACAACGCCGCTAAAATGTACACATGAACCACAAAGCAGCTAAGTGTACAAATGAGCTACAAAGTGAGAACAAATCAGAGCGGGTTTTATACCACTGCAGGAGAATTGTTAATGGGGTCTGCTTAAAGGCAGGAGTGTAGCAAGGACAAGAGAGGGAGGAGATAGAGAGAGAAATAAGGAAAATACGCATCGACTTTGTTGTATATTAAAATTTAGCTGTTGTGGCCTCCTCATCTCCCCTTATAGCCACACCCATGCCTCCGATCACTTTTAGAATGAACCAGAAAGCAACTGAATTTACGATGAACTACCAAGTGCGGGTTAATTATGCCAGCGCAGGAGAATTGTTAATGGGGTCTGCTTAAAGGCAGGAGTGTTGCAAGGAGAAGAGAGGGAGTAGGTAGAGAGAGAAATAAGGAATACAAGCATTGACTTGGTAGTACATTATAAATTTAGCTGTTGTGGCCTCCTCATCTCCCCTTATAGCCACACCCACACCTCCAAATCTTTTAGAATAAACTACAAAGCAACTAAATTTAGAATAAACAACAAAGTTGGAAAAAATCAGTACAGTTTCTAGGCCAGGGCAGGAGAATTGTTAATGAAGGAGGTAAGAGAGTAGCAAGGCAAGAGAGGGAGGAGGTAGAGAGAGAAATAAGAGGTCAATGTAGAAATGAACCACAAAGCAGCTCAATGTACACATCAACCACAAAGCAGCTCAATGTACACAATAACCACAAAGCACCTAAACATACACAAGAACCAGAAAGAACCTAAACGTACACAAGAACCAGAACACACCTAAAATGTACATCTAAACCACAAAACAAGCTAAATATACAACTGAACCACAAGGAAAGCTAAATGTACACATCAACTACAACGCCGCTAAAATGTACACATGAACCACAAAGCAGCTAAGTGTACAAATGAGCTACAAAGTGAGAACAAATCAGAGCGGGTTTTATACCACTGCAGGAGAATTGTTAATGGGGTCTGCTTAAAGGCAGGAGTGTAGCAAGGACAAGAGAGGGGGAGATAGAGAGAGAAATAAGGAGAATACGCATCGACTTTGTTGTATATTATAAATTTAGCTGTTGTGGCCTCCTCATCTCCCCTTATAGCCACACCCATGCCTCCAATCACTTTTAGAATGAACCAGAAAGCAACTGAATTTACGATGAACTGCCAAGTGCGGGTTAATTATGCCAGCGCAGGAGAATTGTTAATGGGGTCTGCTTAAAGGCAGGAGTGTTAGCAAGGAGAAGAGAGGGAGTAGGTAGAGAGAGAAATAAGGAATACAAGCATTGACTTGGTAGTACATTATAAATTTAGCTGTTGTGGCCTCCTCATCTCCCCTTATAGCCACACCCACACCTCCAAATCTTTTAGAATAAACTACAAAGCAACTAAATTTAGAATAAACAACAAAGTTGGAAAAAATCAGTACAGTTTTTAGGCCAGGGTAGGAGAATTGTTAATGAAGGAGGTAAGAGAGTAGCAAGGCAAGAGAGGGAGGAGGTAGAGAGAGAAATAAGGTCAATGTAAAAATGAACCACAAAGCAGCTCAATGTACACATCAACCACAAAGCAGCTCAATGTACACATCAACCACAAAGCACCTAAACACACCTAAAATGTACATCTGAACCACAAAACAAGCTAAATATACAACTGAACCACAAGGAAAGCTAAATGTACACATCAACTACAACGCCGCTAAAATGTACACATGAACCACAAAGCAGCTAAGTGTACAAATGAGCTACAAAGTGAGAACAAATCAGAGCGGGTTTTATACCACTGCAGGAGAATTGTTAATGGGGTCTGCTTAAAGGCAGGAGTGTAGCAAGGACAAGAGAGGGGGAGATAGAGAGAGAAATAAGGAGAATACGCATCGACTTTGTTGTATATTATAAATTTAGCTGTTGTGGCCTCCTCATCTCCCCTTATAGCCACACCCATGCCTCCAATCACTTTTAGAATGAACCAGAAAGCAACTGAATTTACGATGAACTGCCAAGTGCGGGTTAATTATGCCAGCGCAGGAGAATTGTTAATGGGGTCTGCTTAAAGGCAGGAGTGTAGCAAGGAGAAGAGAGGGAGTAGGTAGAGAGAGAAATAAGGAATACAAGCATTGACTTGGTAGTACATTATAAATTTAGCTGTTGTGGCCTCCTCATCTCCCTTATAGCCACACCCACACCTCCAAATCTTTTAGAATAAACTACAAAGCAACTAAATTTAGAATAAACAACAAAGTTGGAAAAAATCAGTACAGTTTTTAGGCCAGGGTAGGAGAATTGTTAATGAAGGAGGTAAGAGAGTAGCAAGGCAAGAGAGGGAGGAGGTAGAGAGAGAAATAAGGGCAATGTAAAAATGAACCACAAAGCAGCTCAATGTACACATCAACCACAAAGCAGCTCAATGTACACATCAACCACAAAGCACCTAAACACACCTAAAATGTACATCTGAACCACAAAACAAGCTAAATATACAACTGAACCACAAGGAAAGCTAAATGTACACATCAACTACAACGCCGCTAAAATGTACACATGAACCACAAAGCAGCTAAGTGTACAAATGAGCTACAAAGTGAGAACAAATCAGAGCGGGTTTTATACCACTGCAGGAGAATTGTTAATGGGGTCTGCTTAAAGGCAGGAGTGTAGCAAGGACAAGAGAGGGAGGAGATAGAGAGAGAAATAAGGAAAATACGCATCGACTTTGTTGTATATTAAAATTTAGCTGTTGTGGCCTCCTCATCTCCCCTTATAGCCACACCCATGCCTCCGATCACTTTTAGAATGAACCAGAAAGCAACTGAATTTACGATGAACTACCAAGTGCGGGTTAATTATGCCAGCGCAGGAGAATTGTTAATGGGGTCTGCTTAAAGGCAGGAGTGTAGCAAGGAGAAGAGAGGGAGTAGGTAGAGAGAGAAATAAGGAATACAAGCATTGACTTGGTAGTACATTATAAATTTATCTGTTGTGGCCTCCTCATCTCCCCTTATAGCCACACCCACACCTCCAAATCTTTTAGAATAAACTACAAAGCAACTAAATTTAGAATAAACAACAAAGTTGGAAAAAATCAGTACAGTTTCTAGGCCAGGGCAGGAGAATTGTTAATGAAGGAGGTAAGAGAGTAGCAAGGCAAGAGAGGGAGGAGGTAGAGAGAGAAATAAGAGGTCAATGTAGAAATGAACCACAAAGCAGCTCAATGTACACATCAACCACAAAGCAGCTCAATGTACACAATAACCACAAAGCACCTAAACATACACAAGAACCAGAAAGAACCTAAACGTACACAAGAACCAGAACACACCTAAAATGTACATCTAAACCACAAAACAAGCTAAATATACAACTGAACCACAAAGAAAGCTAAATGTACACATCAACTACAAAGCCGCTAAAATGTACACATGAACCACAAAGCAGCTAAGTGTACAAATGAGCTACAAAGTGAGAACAAATCAGAGCGGGTTTTATACCACTGCAGGAGAATTGTTAATGGGGTCTGCTTAAAGGCAGGAGTGTAGCAAGGACAAGAGAGGGAGGAGATAGAGAGAGAAATAAGGAGAATATGCATTGACTTTGTTGTATATTATAAATTTAGCTGTTGTGGTCTCCTCATCTCCCCTTAAATCCACACCCATGCCTCCGAACACTTTTAGAATGAACTACAAAGCAATTCAATTTACGATGAACTACCAAGTGCGGGTTTAATTATGCCAGCGCAGGAGAATTGTTAATGGGGTCTGCTTAAAGGCAGGAGTGTAGCAAGGACAAGAGAGGGAGTAGGTAGAGAGAGAAATAAGGAATACAAGCATTGACTTGGTAGTACATTATAAATTTAGCTGTTGTGGCCTCCTCATCTCCCCTTATAGCCACACCCACACCTCCAAATCTTTTAGAATAAACTACAAAGCAACTAAATTTAGAATAAACAACAAAGTTGGAAAAAATCAGTACAGTTTTTAGGCCAGGGCAGGAGAATTGTTAATGAAGGAGGTAAGAGAGTAGCAAGGCAAGAGAGGGAGGAGGTAGAGAGAGAAATAAGGTCAATGTAGAAATGAACCACAAAGCAGCTCAATGTACACATCAACCACAAAGCACCTAAACATACACAAGAACCAGAACACACCTAAAATGTACATCTGAACCACAAAACAAGCTAAATATACAACTGAACCACAAGGAAAGCTAAATGTACACATCAACTACAAAGCCGCTAAAATGTACACATGAACCACAAAGCAGCTAAGTGTACAAATGAGCTACAAAGTGAGAACAAATCAGAGCGGGTTTTATACCACTGCAGGAGAATTGTTAATGGGGTCTGCTTAAAGGCAGGAGTGTAGCAAGGACAAGAGAGGGAGGAGATAGAGAGAGAAATAAGGAAAATACGCATCGACTTTGTTGTATATTAAAATTTAGCTGTTGTGGCCTCCTCATCTCCCCTTATAGCCACACCCATGCCTCCGATCACTTTTAGAATGAACCAGAAAGCAACTGAATTTACGATGAACTACCAAGTGCGGGTTAATTATGCCAGCGCAGGAGAATTGTTAATGGGGTCTGCTTAAAGGCAGGAGTGTATCAAGGAGAAGATAGGGAGTAGGTAGAGAGAGAAATAAGGAATACAAGCATTGACTTGGTAGTACATTATAAATTTATCTGTTGTGGCCTCCTCATCTCCCCTTATAGCCACACCCACACCTCCAAATCTTTTAGAATAAACTACAAAGCAACTAAATTTAGAATAAACAACAAAGTTGGAAAAAATCAGTACAGTTTCTAGGCCAGGGCAGGAGAATTGTTAATGAAGGAGGTAAGAGAGTAGCAAGGCAAGAGAGGGAGGAGGTAGAGAGAGAAATAAGAGGTCAATGTAGAAATGAACCACAAAGCAGCTCAATGTACACATCAACCACAAAGCAGCTCAATGTACACAATAACCACAAAGCACCTAAACATACACAAGAACCAGAAAGAACCTAAACGTACACAAGAACCAGAACACACCTAAAATGTACATCTAAACCACAAAACAAGCTAAATATACAACTGAACCACAAGGAAAGCTAAATGTACACATCAACTACAAAGCCGCTAAAATGTACACATGAACTACAAAGCAGCTAAGTGTACAAATGAGCTACAAAGTGAGAACAAATCAGAGCGGGTTTTATACCACTGCAGGAGAATTGTTAATGGGGTCTGCTTAAAGGCAGGAGTGTAGCAAGGACAAGAGAGGGAGGAGATAGAGAGAGAAATAAGGAGAATATGCATTGACTTTGTTGTATATTATAAATTTAGCTGGTGTGGTCTCCTCATCTCCCCTTATAGCCACACCCATGCCTCCGAACACTTTTAGAATGAACTACAAAGCAATTCAATTTACGATGAACTACCAAGTGCGGGTTTAATTATGCCAGCGCAGGAGAATTGTTAATGGGGTCTGCTTAAAGGCAGGAGTGTAGCAAGGACAAGAGAGGGAGTAGGTAGAGAGAGAAATAAGGAATACAAGCATTGACTTGGTAGTACATTATAAATTTAGCTGTTGTGGCCTCCTCATCTCCCCTTATAGCCACACCCACACCTCCAAATCTTTTAGAATAAACTACAAAGCAACTAAATTTAGAATAAACAACAAAGTTGGAAAAAATCAGTACAGTTTCTAGGCCAGGGCAGGAGAATTGTTAATGAAGGAGGTAAGAGAGTAGCAAGGCAAGAGAGGGAGGAGGTAGAGAGAGAAATAAGGTCAATGTAGAAATGAACCACAAAGCAGCTCAATGTACACATCAACCACAAAGCAGCTCAATGTACACATCAACCACAAAGCAGCTCAATGTACACATCACCCACAAAGCACCTAAACATACACAAGAACCAGAAAGAACCTAAACGTACACAAGTACAATAACATCCAGTTTATGCACTTTTTTCCTATCAAAAGCACAGGATATGCCAGGATGTTTTAGGATGTGCAGGATTTACAGGATATCCAGGATCTAGCAGGATCTAGCAGGATCCAACAGGATCTGTCAGGCTCCTGCAATTCTGACCCAGGAAGGGCTGTATCCCCGTGGAGAACCCTTCACTACCTATAAAGCAGGAAATATCCATTACCGGCACCCCTTCCCCATCAGAAGCACAGGACCTGTCTGGATCCTGCAATTCTGGCCTCAAAAAGGGCTGTATACACCTGGATTCTGTATCTTTCACAACTTATAAGTGAGGAAATATCTGTTCCTTGCACTCTTTAACAATGAAAAGCATAGGACCTGCTAGAATCATGCTAGATATGCATGGTTTTTGTAATCTGAGTCCAGCTGTCTTCAGCATAGCTAGGGCTGGTATTAGGGGAGGGCATTTATGAAAGCTGTCCAGTGCCCCTCAGCTCCAGGGGGCCCACAGTGAGGGCATCTCTTACCTTCATCAAGCGATCTCCCTCCCTTTCTATCACCTTTCTGGGCGCTTTTCAGATTCAGTTTTCTCTCTCCAAAGGGCCCAGATGCTGCAGCCATTCTCACAAGCCACGCATGGCTACTCCAAAGATTCTCCTCTGACATAAGCCGCCTAGGCGGAAACAGGAAATTGCACCAGAGGAAAAGCTCTGATGGGAGACATGAGTGACTTGTGAGAATGGCTGCCGTCTCCGGACCCCTCTGAGAGAGAGAACTCTGATTCTGAAAAGTGCTTGCCAAGGTGACAGGAAAGGAGAAAGATGGCCTGATGAGGGGAAGACTGAGTGGAGCTTAAGGGAAGTGGGGAGGGGAGGGAGAGGGGAGCATACGCTGAAAGGAATTGGAGATAGAAAGTAGAACAGTCACTGGATGGATATGGGGAAGGGAGAGAGGGGAACAGACACTGAAGGGAAGTGGGGAAGAGAGAAAGAGGAGCAGATGCTGGATGGGAGGGGAGAAAGAGGGGAACAGAGGATGGATGGGAGGGGAGAAAGAGGGGAACAGAGGCTGGATGGAAGTGGAAAGGAGAGAGAGTGGAGCAGACTCTGATCAGGATAATTGCACACAAGCGTACTTATAGCTATTCTAGGGTTGTAAAATGAAATGACAAAAAATAATGATGCAAAATATTTTAATAAAATCCAAAATCTTATTTTTTATTAGATATCAATATTAGATCATAAGAGTACTCAATTAATTTTAAATTGAGTATCATTTGCATCAGAGAATTATTACAGAAGCCAAAAGCTGGCCTTGTTCATAAAAAATTCCAATGTTTTACCAGTTACACGTCCATATATATCCTAAATGACGACATTCCTTCGTTACAATCCATCTGCAGTCTAATTGGTTCACATTATTTATTTCCATATAAGGCTAGCTTCATATAGGCGTGTCACAAATTACATTCTTATATCTAAAAAGTTACATTCTCACATTAAGCTTACATATTTTATAAAAAGAAGAAGATCTTTGTCTCATTAAGACTGCACAAAGAAAAGATGGAAAAGAGCAGGTACCCCTCCCATCAAGATTCTACGTAAAAAAAAGTTTCTCAAGGTCAGAGGTCAAACACCATCTGTTGCCTTATCAGGATCTCTTCAGGATTTCAGATATATGAAAATCAAAATAAAATATTCCTAATCTATATTTGTTGCTAACTTATATTTGGTAGCTTATTACCTATAGCTACCTAAGTAAATTTATATTATGTAATTTTACTGCCTTAATGAAATTTACTAAAACTTAAATTTATACATACCATGATACACATATGGTTCAGATTTGTCCTTAGCAAACTCAAGTCATGGCAAACCTAGGGCCCCCTGGTATGTGGATACCAGGTCAAAAGCCAACTCCTGTCTGCCTACATTTCCCTGAGGATTGGCCTAGTTCAGGCTGGTCACTTTTTAACACAAAGAAGCTCTATAAGAAACTTAAACTTTCCCATCTGTTGGTATGGTGGTTATCAATCACAAAATGTCTTAGCCTGCCTCCCTATATCCGTCAAGCACATGACATATCAAATCCATATGTTAACTTAAAATTCCTGTTTTTTAACTTTTTGTATTTCTGATCATTTTATTCCAGCTTATCCAATTTTCATTTATTCATTTATAGCTACTAATCCACATTCTCACTTGCTCTTGGATTAGGCCCTATCTATCAACAGTTTTTCTAACTAGTAAATCCTGGTGCAATGTGAGAAAGTGTAATAGCTGAATTTTTTTATTTCATGTTTGCTCACTCGTACCTGTCCAGGTAAACTAAGCTGGCCCACCTCAGAACTACTTAAGGCATAGGACAAGGTCCTGAGTCCCCCCTTGGGACCTGGAACAGTTCACTGTTCCAGGACCCACACCTGGAGCTTTAGTGGCCTTACCTTGCTCTGTTCTGAGGTTGCTTTGGGCATGACTTGTTCTCTGGATCAGCGTAAGATTGGGAGTCACTTTCTGCAAACATGTTTTTCCAATGCCAATTATACAGAATAAACTACAACACACAATCAGAAACACAAAAGCCAGGCCTATTAAAACACCCAATAGGCCTTTAACCCATGATATATTAGGCATCCATGCAGTTAGCCAATCAAACCAACCCTTATCCTCTACCTTAAATTGTTCCCAATTCTGCAATGCCTTGTCTAGAGATGTGATATGTGCTTGCTGGTCAAAGAAGGAGTCAGGAATATAAGTACAACATTCTTGTCCAATGATGGCACATGTACCCCCCTGGGCTGCTAGGAGATAGTCGAGTGCCATCCTATTTTGAAGAGCTACAATACGTGTTTGTCTGAGCTCTAGTGACAGAGATTGAGTAACTGCTGTTGTTTCATTACCCATAGTTTCAATAAGGGTGGATAATTTTTTTATAATTTGGATTAATTTACCTACTCCATAACTAGGTAAAAGGATCATAGCAAATCTTTCCCCTTCAGAAATGAGGAGTATTTCTTTTTGGTCAGGTAGGAGGCAATTCAGATAGGATTCTCACAGGGGGCAATAGGAACCCGATATAGCAGGTCCCGTACCAACCCTCGTGAAGCCATCTGTATGCATATGGGCCACAAATCCACCAGCAGTCAGCATAAGACGGTAACAAATAATTACTAACACCTGTAAGCCAGGCAAATTGTTGCCTGTCAGTAAAATAGTTAGAAACAGTAATATTTCCCAGTGAAAGAGAAATATTTGGACCATCAGAAGAAACATAATATTGACATGAACTCTTTCCAGCATACCAGGTGGTTTTATCTGTCCTTTTAGAATGGTAACAAAGAAATCCTCGCATGGGTCTAACTAAAACTGGGGCTGGTGGTTTATTTGGGTCAAAACTAAAAGCATAACGAGTAAATGTTTGAAGAAGAGAATATTGAACCATAGAGGAACAATTTCCTTCATGACTAAATTGTGGTGCAACTAAGCCATTACGTGGCATAAGATAAAGAGAATAACAAAGATCAGAAACATTCCATGCAATAGGTCGAAAAGGTAACCCACTAGAGTGTTGTGGAAGCTGGGCACAAACCCAGCAATTGCTTACATTAGCATACCTAGCTACATGAAATTTCATTTGTTCATAGGAATTTCCCTGACCCACTATAGGTAAGAAAAGATTCCATTCTGCAAAAGTGTGGTGGAAAAAAGCAAAGAATAGTAATGGAGAACACCAAATAAGTAACATGGCTAAAATTAATACCTAATTAGTATAACTAAAAAATAAACAATATTGAAAATATGCAAATATAATAATAGCAATAAGATGAACTACTAATAGTGTCTCTAGTCCTTGATTTCCTTGCAGGAACAATAGATATGTGCAGGTAATCAGGTATTAGCAATGGGTGCTGGTTTAATGTCTTTCACGTGTACTAACGGTGTATACCCTTTTAATTTCACTGCATAAGGGAACACCACTTCCACTTGAAAAGGTCCATAAAAGTATGGCTGAGTCCATATATTTCTTGTATGTAACCTCTTATACACCCGCTGATCCTGATGGAACCTGTAAACTGGAAGTGCTTGATCCACACTACTTGGAGTTCGTCGCGATTGAATCTCTGCTATAGCTGTCTGTAATGCTACAACATAATCAGAAAATAAAGTATCATTAGTACAATTTCCAGGTTTCACAAAAGCAAGGGGCATCTTTCTTCCAGTGGCAATTTGGAAAGGAGTCAAAGCAAATCTAGGCATATGCCTATTACGCACTACATAGAGTGCTGCTGGCAAATATTTTAGCCAGTCTTTAGACTCCAATGGCATAATTTTTCTCAACGCAGTTTTTATTAAATCATTCGATTTTTCAACAAAACTGTTTGATTGAGGATGGTAAACTGTTATGAATTTGTGCTTAATCAATAGTGAATTTGCCAATTCTTGTAATAATGCATTTTTAAAGTGGCTGGCATTATCTGTGGCTATCTCATAAGGAATTCCATGTCTTGGAATAATTTCATTTAAGAATATCTTTGCCACTTCTCCTGCTGTTTCTTTTTTACAGGGGTAGGCTTCAATCCAGTCCGAAAAAGGACAAACACAAAGTAAAAGATACCGCTTGCCTGTACAAGGTGTTATGTCTGTAAAATCCACATGCCTCTTCTGAAAAGGTCCCTGCGGGATAGGTAGAGTGCCTGGTGCTACACAAGTACCTCTAGGATTAGTTTTTACACATACAGCACAACGTAATACAGTGTCTTACTATTTTTTCTAAATTAGCATGCCAGATTTGCTGTGACAATTGACTAATTAAAGTAGCTGCACTTTCATGTAAGGCATTGTGCATTTGTTGGATCATTATCACCAGAGGTACCTGTGCCATACATGGCACACCTGACGAATTATACCAGATACCTTCTATACACTGACACTGTAAATTTGTCCATTGTTGAATCTCTTCCTCTGTTACGCCATCTAGGAGCAGTCGTCTATGCTCTTCTTGTTCTTTTGTAATCTTGCTCCTAGCTCTAGTCTGCACTAGCATTATGCCCTGTTGCTCTACAGCCCATTTTGCTGCTAGATCTGTCTGATTATGCATATATTGCTCCCACAATTCATCTTTCTTATCATGGGCCTTAATTTTACATAATGTCAATGTTTTGTCTGGGTATTGCTGCAATAATCTATCCAATCTCTCTATCAAAGGTAAATGTTGAACTGGATGACCTCCAGAGTCTATGAATCCTCTCTTTTCCATGTCATTAAATGCAATTTTGCTACTCCTAAAGCATATGCAGAATCTGAATAGACAGTAACTTTCCTTCCTATATTGTCCTGGACGCTGCTAATTCTGCAGTCTGAGCTGAATATTGATCTGATGGTAAACAATAAATTTTCCACTCAGTGCTGTCAGCATCCCTATCATACGTTGTGATAGCAAATGCTGCTCTGTTTGTAGCACTGGAACCATCTATAAAACAAATATATCCATCACCTAGGGGTTTATCATATTGTAATAACATTTGTTGTTGTGGAATCAAAACTGAACACTCGTGCTCAGTACTGTCTTGTATTCCTAAAAAAGCATAAAACACTTGTGCTGGATCTTTATCCTTCATTTTTGGTTGCACATCCACTAAATCAGTGGTAAGCAGAGCCAAATACTTCCCTATACGCTGACTAGTAAACACTACTTCTGGCAATTTTTAAATATTCAAAATATCATGGGAAGTATGTACTGTGACATGACTGTATGGCAACAAATCCATAATTTTTCCTACCAATGTTGCAGCTGCCACTACTCCTTTTTCACACTGAGAAAAACCCATTTCCACAGGTGTAAAACTTCCAGATAAATATCCACAAACATTGTCATTTTGTTGTAAAACTGCACCCCATCCAGGGTTTCCAATATGTAAATGTACTTGCACTTCTGTCCCAATCAAAGGTAAAACAAACTGTGGGGCCCAAGCCACGCGGCCGACCCGGAGTCGGAAGAAAAAAATTTTATTTATTTTTTTTAGAAAAAGAAATCAAAGAAACAAACAAACGCACGGCAAGAGCAAAAGAACTCAAAACGCGGCGATGCAGAAGGCAAAAAAACGGATTCAATGGGCGCAGAATTGAAGTAAACTTCTCAGCTCCGCGGAAGAAAAAAAACTGATGAGACATGCCCGGACCATCGGGCGGGAAGGCACTGGTGCATGCGCGGTGCGGGCATCTCGAAACTTCTGAGTTTCTTCAAGCAAGACATGCTTGTGAGACGTCCATATCGGGGCTCTGTCGGATGACATCACCCACTAGTGAGAATACCTGCCTGCTTGTCCTGGGATAACATACATTCCATACACTCTTTCTCCATCAGAAGCACAGGATATGCCAGGATGTGTCAGGATATGCAGGATTTCCAGGATCTAACAGGATCTGTCAGGATCCTGCAATTCTGACCCCAGGAAGTGCTGCATCTATCTGATTTCAGCATCCTCAACAACCTATAAGGCAGAAAACATACATTCCATAAACTCTTTTTCTCCATCAGAAGCACAGGATATGCCAGGATGTGTCAGAATGTACCAGGATCCTGCAATTCTGACCCCAGGAAGGGCTGCATCTATCTGATTTCAGCACGCTCAACCACTTAAAGGCAGAAAACATCCATTCCATGCACTCTTTCCCCATCAGAAGCACAGGATATGCCAGGATGTGCAGGATCTAACAGGATCTGTCAGGATCCTGCAATTCTGACCCCAGGAAGGGCTGCATCTATCTGATTTCAGCATCCTCAACAACCTATAAAGCAGAAAACATCCATTCCATACACTCTTTCCCCATCAGAAGCACAGGATATGCCAGGATGTGTCAGGATGTACCAGGATCCTGCAATTCTGACCCCAGGAAGGGCTGCATCCAGTGTTCCCTCTAAGGTGAGCGCATGAGCGATTGCTCACTATTTTCAGTGGCGTCGCTCATACGCTTTCTCCTGTCGCTCACTCGAGGGCGAGGTGAGAGGAAGCGGCGGCAGCCTGTATTTTAAAGTTGAATTATGCAGCGGCGGCTCCTCTCAAGCTTCCCGACTGCATCGGACTTCCGACGCAGGTGGGGATTCGTGAGAGGAGCTGCTGCCATGTCTTCAGTGTCATACCGGGGGGGGGGGGGGGTCAGCCCTGACTGTGCACCCGCCCTAAGGCTGCAGTCGGAGAGGAAGTTTGGGCCAGCCAATCGCTGCTTGGCTGGGCGGAACTTCCTCTCCGACGGCAGAATTGACGTCAGGGAATTGCTGGTCAGCCCGGTGGGAAGCACCGCGGAGGTGGCTTTGGGGCCTGTTTCCTCTGATGGTTGCAGTAGTGGTTTTGGGGCCTGTTTCCCCCGATGGTGGCAGCAGTGGCTTTGTGGAGGGTAGGGAGCAAGAAAGGGGGCAGGCAGGGAGACAAAAGGGAAACAGAAAAAAAGAAAGGGGGCATCAAGAGAGAAAAAAGAAAGAAAGGGCAGGGAGAGAGGAAGAAAAAGTTGGGGGAGGGAATGAGGTCTGGAGGGGAGGAAGCATACAGGCTGAAAGAAGGGAAGAAAGATTGGATGCACAGTCAGAAGATGAAAGTGCAACCAGAGACTCATGAAATCACCAGACAAGGTAGGAAAAATGATTTTATTTTAAATTTAGTGATCAAAATGTGTCTGAATTTATATATGCTGTCTATATTTTGCACTATGGCTCCCTTTTACTAAACCGCAATAGTGTTTTTTAGCGCAGGGAGCCTATGAGCGTCGAGAGCAGCGCTTGGGCATTTAGTGCAGTTCCCTGCGCTAAAAACTGCTATTGTGGTTTAATAAAAGGAAGGGGGGTATATTTGTCTATTTTTGTATGGTTGTTACTGAGGTGACAATGCATAGAGTCATCTGCCTTGACCTCTTTGAAAAAAAAAAAACAGAATAGGAATGATAATTAACATTTTCTCAGTGTATAGTGTGCTTTGTGTTTTTTAATTTTATTGTTGATAGATCATTTTGACTTGGTCATTTTAAAGTAGCTCGCAAGCCCAAAAAGTTTGGGCACCCCTGAGCTAGAGCGTTGAAGCTGTGTATTTCTATTTTATCCCCCCCTTTTACAAAACTGTAGAGCGTTTTTTAGCGCCAGCTGTGGTGGTAGCAGCTCTGATGCTCAGAATTCTATGAGCATCAGAGCTGTTACCACCGTGGCTAAAATCCACACTACAGTTTTGTAAAAGGGGAAGGGGTTAGTTTGTAATGACATATTCCATACTAGGCAAAGGTGTTATCTGTGTTCTGTGTATTCGAAAGACATGGTTTTCTATTAGGATTGATGGTGTAGGATTGATCTGTGCTGATCTGGCTTGTTTAGTTTTACAATGGGTGTATTGATGTACTGCTAACTGCAATATGTAAGATGCTGCCTTTTCCTAGGTACTCATATGTGACGTGTGGCTTGTTACTAAAAATCATGTTTTTCGTACAGATGGGGGGGGGGGGGGGGGGGATGCCAAAAAATGATGGGCCCCGGGTGTTACATATGCTACGTACGCCACTGTATGTAAAGATACCAGAAAGCTGGCGAAGCAAAAACTTTAAGTAAATTTTTATTCTTCTAAGTTTTGAGTATTTAACCCTCCCACAATCTCACGGGCACTCGTTTCAAGTTTATTGAGATTTTGATTTAAGCGCAATATCAAATATTTTCAATGCGTATAACAAAAATAAATAAAACCATTTGAACAATAAACATACAAACATATCCATAGATGATTAAAAATACATAAGGAGTACAAGGATAAACTACATTTGTTTAAAAATGCGTCCTCCGCGCCTGCTCATAAATTTGTGGAGTATGTAACTTGTCGCTCATGCATATATTTTTTTGTACACACCTCATCAATCCTTAGAGGGAACATTGGCTGCATCTATCTGATTTCAGCACCTTCAACCACTTATAAGGCAGAAAAACATCCAATCCATGCACTCTTTCCCCATCAGAAGCACAGGACATAGAAACATAGAACATAGAAACATAGAAAGATGACGGCAGAAAAGGGCTATAGCCCATCAAGTCTGCCCACTCTACTGACCCACCCCATTAAGTCTGAGTACTAATGACCTAGTTCCTTAACTCGACCCTCGTAAGGATCCTACTAGGGCATCCCATTTATTCTTAAAGTCAATAACGCTGGTGGCCTTGATCACCTGCTCTGGAAGCTTGTTCCAGTGATCTACAACCCTTTCTGTGAAGAAATACTTCCTTATGTCACTATCGAATTTCCCTCCTCTGAGTTTGAATGGATGCCCCCTTGTGACCGAGGGTCCCCTGAGAAAGAAGATGTCTTCTTCCACCTCGACACGTCCCGTGATGTATTTAAATGTCTCAATCATGTCCCCCCTCTCCCTGCGCTCCTCTAGAGTGTAGAGCTGCAATTTGTTTAGTCTTTCTTCGTACGAGAGATCCTTGAGCCCCGAGATCATCCTAGTGGCCATCCGCTGAACCGACTCAACTCTAAGCACGTCTTTACTGTAATGTGGCCTCCAGAATTGCACACAGTACTCCAGATGAGGTCTCACCATGGTTCTGTACAGTGGCATTATGACTTCAGATTTGCGGCTAACGAAGCTTCTATTGATACATCCCATAAGTTGCCTTGCTTTGGATGAGGCCTTCTCTACTTGTTTGGCGGCCTTCATGTCTGCACTGATGATTACTCCCAAGTCTCTTTCTTCTGAAGTCCTAGCTAGTGTTTCTCCATTTAAGGTGTAAGGTTTGCATGGATTTCTGCTACCGAGATGCATAACCTTACATTTCTTAGCGTTGAAGCCCAGCTGCCATGTCGAGGACCAGTTTTCCAACGTAAGCAGATCCTGCGTCATACTATCCTGCAGATTGCTTTCACTTACTATATTACATAGTTTGGCGTCATCAGCGAATAGAGTTACTTTACCCTGAAGCCCTTGGGTCAAGTCTCTTATGAATATGTTAAAAAGGAGTGGACCCAGGACCGAGCCTTGTGGCAGGATTTGCAGGATCTAACAGGATCTGTCAGGATCCTGCAATTCTGACCCCAGGAAGGGCTGCATTTATCTGATTTCAGCACCCTCAAGCACTTATAAGGCAGAAAACATCCATTCCATGCACTCTTTCCCCATCAGAAGCACAGGATATGCCAGGATGTGCAGGATTTCCAAGATCTAACAGGATCGGTCAGGATCCTGCAGTTCTGACCCCAGGAAGGGCTGCATCTATCTGATTTCAGCACCCTCAAGCACTTATAAGGCAGAAAACATCCATTCCATACACTCTTTCCCCATCAGACGCACAGGATATGCCAGGATGTGCAGGATTTCCAGGATCTAACAGGATCTGTCAGGATCTTGCAGTTCTGACTTAGGAAGGGCTGCATCTATCTTATTTCAGCACCTTCAACCAGTTATAAGGCAGAAAACATCCATTCCATGCACTGTTTCCCAATCAGAAGCACAGGATATGCCAGGATGTACCAGGATCCTGCAATTCTGACCCCAGGAAGGGCTGCATTTATCTGATTTCAGCACCCTCAAGCATTTATAAGGCAGAAAACATCCATTCCATGCACTCTTTCCCCATCAGAAGCACAGGATCCTGCAGTATGTGTCAGACAGAGAGAGGGCAGACAGTGGATGGAAGTAAGAAAATGATTAGAAGATGAGGAAAGCAGAAACCATACACCAAATATAGAGAATAAATTTGTATTGCTTTAGGATAACTCTTCAGGCTCTGCAGGTGGTGGGAACTCGAAGACACTGCTAGTAGCTGCAGAACTTGGAGATAGCTGGCTGCCGGACTGGAGGATGTGGTCTACAACTGGCACTTTTGGGGGATCGTCCATGAACCAGAGTTAGAGAGTTGGCTAATTTTTGGTGGACCTGGGTATGGGATTCCTGTGTGTTCAATACAGAATAAAGTGCATATCTTTTTTTATTTGTCTAGTGTTGTAATGCTTATGAAGTTTAATTTCTTGGTGTTACCAGTTCAGTGTCCATTTGTGATCATTAGGTAAAGGTGTTTCTGTGTTGTGTGTAAAGAAGTCATTTAAAGTTGTTTTAACTTCCTTCCCCTTATGGCAAACATTTTAGTCCATAACCAGCTCAGCTGAGAGAATTTTTCTAACAGCTTTGCTAAACTTCATTCGAGCCAATTTGAGAATTAATGTTCACTGGTCCTCAGCGGGCCACCATGCACTCGAAAACTCTCATTGTGAATGGCTTTACGCTCCCACTCGTCATAGGACCAGCCCGACTTTCAATTTGCATTCAAAATATAATGATACTTAAATATATGCTAAAAGTACTTAGCTTCAAGTGAAGTAGTGTAGGGAGAATGTATTCTTAACACCAACATGTTTCGCCCGTTAGAATCGATGGGCTTTATCAAGATTCCTACTCCCTTTTAGTAACTTTCAACCGCCATTGCATAAATGAGAAAATGCAATGGCGGTTGAAAGTTACTAAAAGGGAGTAGGAATCTTGATAAAGCCCATCGATTCTAACGGGCGAAACATGTTGGTGTTAATACATTCTCCCTACACTACTTCACTTGAAGCTAAGTACTTTTAGCATATATTTAAGTATCATTATATTTTGAATGCAAATTGAAAGTCGGGCTGGTCCTATGACGAGTGGGAGCGTAAAGCCATTCACAATGAGAGTTTTCGAGTGCATGGTGGCCCGCTGAGGACCAGTGAACATTAATTCTCAAATTGGCTCGAATGAAGTTTAGCAAAGCTGTTAGAAAAATTCTCTCAGCTGAGCTGGTTATGTATTAGTTCTTCATTCTCATATAATCTAGTGCTAGTGTCTACAAACATTTTAGTCCAGCATCAATATTACACCTCTGCTCATGTTTCTGATTATTGTAATCTGTGCAAAATAAATAGTGATTTAGTCACTACATTCTTTAACAAGAAAAAGACTATTAAATACCTATCTATCTTGTTTTAAACACCTGTAGTTAGATCTTGTATACTGTGAACCATAGTACAAAGGTTCTAAATCTTATACAACTCAGTTTTTTGTTGATGTTTTTCATCCAGTGCCATAAAATTACCTGCTGTTATCTGAATGTTCACAACTTTATTTTCCTTCAGGATTCAGTTCTCTTGTATATGTTTTGATTATAACTTTTATATTTTTTCCAGGAAGGCTTGGGATAAAAAACATTAACAGGCAAGGTACAACTTGAATCTGCCTCCCTTGTCACACATTCCACTGGATGCTGCTCTTCTGACTAGCTTGTAGCATTCTTCAGAAGTGAATACCTGCTGCTGATATACACCTGTTTTTCATAGTAGAAGGAAGGTGACAGCAACCACTGGGTGCTCCCTGCTGTCTGCTTTGACCATCTGTCTCTCAAAACTGGCCCCTGCATCTTGTTCTCTTTCAACAATGACCAATGCATTGCTGACACTTCATTTGGACACATGAAATAAAATTATTTGTTTGATTTACAATGGATGTTTATGCCACCATTTTCATGAATGTCAATTTCATGTGTACCTAATATATAAAGTTTAAACTGCATGATTGATGGATTCTTTTTTAATGTTATATGCCATTTATGTATACAGTACGAGTTTTATATTGTCTTTATAATGCCAGTCTTTGTGTGGTTTTGTGCCTAGTTATAAAACCAGTATTGATATAAATTGGGTTCCTTATGAGTATTGCACAATTTTCTTTAATTCTGAAGTTTGTATAACAGTTATGAGTGTTATATTGTTATGGTTGTTTCATCATCCACCAATAATGTTCATATATGTGCTGTAAAATAACTGCACTGCGTGGGTAGGTCAATGGTCAATTTAATAAAAACTATTATGCAACACTTATATTGATATGTGAAAATTAATATAATGTGGATTGTGGTTCTCCACTCTTTATTCTCCTGCACCAAATATTCAATTGCATATTTTGTATTCCTGTTTGTACCTGTTTTTTGGCTTCACGGAAAGGATGGTGATAACAAAGCTGTGTTTCCATACTAATAAACTATTGTTCACAGTATGTGTGGAAAATAGTTTGAAAAACATATCTGGTGCCTGATAGTTATGTGCCAAACTTTTTGAATTCTGATTTGGCTGGACACATCGACACTGCATTGGCATAGACACTCAGTCAGTTAGCCAATTTTGAGCAGTCTTGAGCCTAAACTGCCTGAGCTAGAAACTCCTGGGTGTTGCCTAATAGACTCAGAGGCTCTGCAACAAGAAATTATCAGATGTTAAATGATTGTTTTCCCCTCATCCTTGCTGTGTGTGGAAGTGGTACTCTATCAGCTTGATAAAACCTACTGAGTAGAATTGGCCCCAGTACTAATTGTGCAGTTCCACAGAATATGTACAGCACCAAATTTTAATTTAGAGGTTCATTTTCAAAGTACATACTCATGCCAAGTTAAATGTTACTATGGGAATCGTTTTAAAAGCATTTAAACACACTGTGTATTATAGTATTTTGAAAATGAGCATATAAAGGCAGTGGCATAACAAGGGGGGACGGTCCGGCCCGGGTGCAAACCCTTAGGGTGTGCTCCCGGCCTTGAAGTGTCCGGTTCTTCCCCTGGCCCCCCTGCACCGTTTGCGGTGGAGAAGCAGCCTGTAGTGGGATCACGATGCCAGCAATCCCTGTGCTGCTTCAGCGCTGCTTCTTCTGCTGTGGTCCCGCCCCTCCTCTGATGTCAGACGAGGGGCGGGACCACGGCGCAGGAAGCAGCGCCGAAGCATCGCAGGGATTGCTGGCATCGTGATCTTGCTGCGGGCTGCTTCTCTACCGTAGGTGGTGCGGGGAGGCCAGGGAGATGAGTGGTCCTTAGGGGTGGGGAGGCGAGTGGTCCTTCGGGGTGGGGCAGGCAGGCAGGCCTTCAGGAGGGAGACAGACCTTCAAGGAGTGGACAGGCAGGCAGGCCTTCAAGGGGGGGACAAGCCTTCAAGGGGGGGCAGGCCTTCAGGGGTGGGATGCAGACCTTTAAGGGGGGGGACAGGCCTTCAGGGGAGGGGGGCCCTGGTGTACAAGTACACGGAGGGAAGGGGGGGTTCAAAGAGATGTGCATATGCCAGAATTTGGGTGGGAAGAAATAATGGGTCTGAAAATAGAGGAGAGGGAGAGAGGTGATGTACCATGAGTTTTAGGTAGAGAAGGACTAGAAAGGGAGAGAAGTTGGACACAAGGGATGGTGTGGAGGGGGGTAGAGATACTGGATAGGAGGGTAGTTGGGAAAAGAAAGGGAGAGATGGTGGACCCTGGGGTGGTGGGGAAGGAGGGAGAGGTGCTGGATGAAGAAAGCACAGTTACTTACCGTAACAGTTGTTATCCAGGGACAGCAGGCAGATATTCCCACATATGGGTGACGTCACCGACGGAGCCCCGCAGCGGACAGTCTCGAAAGCAAACTTGCTTGAAGATCTCGAACTTTCGAGCACTGCACCGCACCTGCACGTGTGCCTTCCCGCCCGAACTAGGGGGCGCATCTCCTGAGAGGATCCTCAGTTCAGATACCTAGCCAAGAAGCCAACCAGGGGAGGTGGGAGGGTTGTGGGAATATCTGCCTGCTGTCCCTGGATAACAACTGTTACGGTAAATAACTGTGCTTTATCCCAGGACAAGCAGGCAGCATATTCCCACATATGGGTGACCTCCAAGCTAAGTAAAAAGGGATGGAGGGAAGTTGGCAATTTACGAAAAAAGATTTTGCAAAACAGATTGGCCAAAATGGCCATCCCTCCTGGATAAAGTATCCAGACAATAATGAGAGGTGAAAGTATGAACCGAGGACCAAGTGGCAGCCTTGCAGATTTCCTCAATAGGAGTTGATCGGAGGAAAGCTACAGATGCCGCCATAGCTCTAACTTTGTGGCCCGTCACTCGACCTTGCAGAGGAAGACCAGCCTGAGCATAGCAGAAAGAAATGCAAGCAGCCATCCAGTTGGAGATGGTACGCTTCGATATAGGACGACCCAACCTGTTGGGATCAAAAGATATGAAAAGTTGAGGAGACGTTCTGTGAAGCTGAGTGCGTTAAAGGTAGAAAGCCAAAGCATAAGAACATAAGAACATAAGAAATGCCTCCGCTGGGTCAGACCTAAGGTCCATCGCGCCCAGCAGTCCGCTCACGCGGCGGCCCATCAGGTCCAGGACCTGTGCAGTAATCTTTTATCTATACCCCTCTATCCCCTTTTCCAGCAGGAAATTGTCCAATCCTTTCTTAAACCCCAGTACCGTTCGCTGCCCTATAACGTCCTCTGGAAGCGCATTCCAGGTGTCCACCACACGTTGGGTAAAGAAGAACTTCCTAGCATTTGTTTTGAATCTGTCCCCTTTCAACTTTTCCGAATGCCCTCTTGTTTTTTTATGTTCTGAAAGTTTGAAGAATCTGTCCCTCTCTACTCTCTCTATGCCCTTCATGATCTTGTAAGTCTCTATCATATCCCCTCTAAGTCTTCTCTTCTCCAGGGAAAAGAGACCCAGTTTCTCCAATCTCTCAGCATATGAAAGGTTTTCCATCCCCTTAATCAGTCGTGTCGCTCTCCTCTGAACTCTCTCGAGTAACACCATATCCTTCTTAAGGTATGGTGACCAATACTGGACGCAGTACTCAAGATGCGGACGCACCATTGCCCGGTACAGCGGCAGGATAACTTCTTTCGTTCTTGTTGTAATACCCTTCTTGATTATCCCCAGCATTTTATTCGCTCTCTTGGCGGCCGCTGCGCACTGTGCCGTCGGCTTCATTGTCATGTCCACCATTACCCCCAAGTCCCTTTCTTGGGTACTCTCATTCAATAACATCCCTCCCATCGTATAGCTGTGCCTCGGGTTTCTGATTCCCACATGCAATACTTTACATTTCTCAACATTGAACTTCATCTGCCATCTCTCTGCCCATTTCTCCCAATTTGTCCAAGTCCCTTTGCAATTTTTCACAGTCTTCCTTTGTCCGAGCTCCACAAAATAGTTTGGTGTCGTCCGCAAATTTTATTATCTCACTCTTTGTTCCTGTTTCTAGATCATTTATGAATATATTAAATAGCAGTGGCCTGAGCACTGAGCCCTGCGGGACACCACTCGTGACTTTCCTCCAGTCTGAGTAGTGTCCCTTCACCCCTACCCTCTGTTTCCTACCCGCTAACCAGTTTCTGATCCATCTATGCATGGCTCCGTCCACCCCATGGTTCTTCAGTTTCCGGAGTAGACGTTCATGAGGCACCTTGTCAAAGGCTTTCTGGAAATCTAGGTATATGATGTCTATGGGGTCTCCTTTGTCCATCTGTTTGTTAATTCCCTCGAAGAAGTGCAATAAGTTGGTCAGACACGATCTCCCCCTGCAGAAACCATGTTGGCTGGTTATCAGAAGTTCGTGTTTTTCAAAATGTTCATCAATTTTTTCTTTTATTAGTGCTTCCGCCATTTTCCCCGGAACAGAGGTCAGACTCACCGGTCTGTAGTTTCCCGGGTCTCCTCTTGATCCCTTTTTAAAGATGGGCGTAACGTTGGCTATCTTCCAATCCTCCGGAATCACACCTGTTTTCAGAGACAGGTTGCAAATTTGCTGTAGTAGTTCCGCTATTTCCTCTTTTTAGTTCCTTCAGCACCCTTGGATGGATTCCATCCGGACCCGGGGATTTGTCAGTTTTTAGTTTTTCTATCTGTCTGCGCACATCATCAAGGCTCACTTCTATGGATGTTAACTTTTGTGCTTGATTTCCATTGAAGAATTGCTCAGGTTCCGGTATGTTGGTTGTGTCTTCGTTTGTGAATACAGATGAAAAGAACATGTTAAGTCTTTCTGCGACCTCTTTCTCTTCCTTCACCGCTCCCTTCCTGTCTCCGTCATCCAGTGGTCCCACCTCCTCCCTAGCCGGCTGTTTCCCTTTAACATATCTAAAGAACGGTTTGAAATTTCGTGCTTCCCTGGCTAGTCTCTCTTCATACTCTCTTTTGGCTTTTCGTACCACACGGTGACATTCTTTTTGATACTTCCTGTGCTCTCTCCAGTTTACCTCAGTTTTGTCCCTTTTCCATTTTCTGAATGAATTTTTCTTATTGCTTATCACTTCCTTCACTATTTTAGTTATCCACGCCGGGTCTTTTATTCGACTCTTGTTGCACCCTTTTCTGAATTTGGGGATATATAGATTTTGCGCCTCGCTCACCGTGTCCTTGAAAAAGGACCAGGCATGTTCTACCGTCTGCCATTTTTGGGAAGTGTTCCTAAGTTTCTTCTTTACCATTCCCCTCATTGCTTCGTAGTTACCCTTCCTGAAGTTAAAAGTTGTCGCTATGGTTCTCTTTCCTTTCAGTATTCCTACTTCCATCTTGAACTTGATCATATTATGATTGCTGTTTCCCAACGGTCCCACTACTTCCACTTCCTTTGCAGGTCCCCTTAGCCCATTTAGGATTAGATCCAGAGTGGCATTTTCTCTTGTCGGTTCTCTAACAAGCTGTTCCATGAAGCAATCTTGTACAGCCTTCAGAAATTCTGTCTCCCTAGCGCATCTTGAGCTTCCGAGACTCCAATCTATCCCAGGGTAGTTGAAGTCTCCCATAATAACCGTGTTACCGCCTTTGCATTCTCGCTTCATCTCGGCTTCCATTTCTTCATCGATGTCTCCGGTTTGTCCGGGTGGACGATAGTATAGGCCTATCTTTATTTCAGGCCCTTTCCTTCCTGGTATTTTAACCCATAGTGATTCTAGCTTGTTGGTCGTCCCCGCTGTTTACACGTTTACAGTCCAAGGTATGAAGAGCCGCCTCTCCTGGGTGAGAATGAGGCTTTGGAAAAAATACAGGCAGAACAATAGACTGATTGATATGAAATTCTGAAACAACTTTAGGCAAGAATTTAGGATGAGTACGGAGAACAACCTTGTCATGGTGAAAAACTGTGAAAGGTGGATCAGCCACTAGCGCTTGTAACTCACTGACACGACGAGCAGAAGTGAGGGCGATCAGGAAAACAGCTTTCCAAGTGAGATACTTGAGATGAGCTTTGTCAAGTGGTTCAAAAGGAGATTTCATAAGTTGAGCTAAAACAACATTGAGATCCCAAACCACAGGAGGTGGTTTAAGAGGAGGATGGAGATTGAGAAGTCCTTTCATAAAACGAGAAATCATAGGATGTGCAGAAAGGGATTTTCCATCCAAAGGCTGATGAAAAGCAGCTATAGCACTAAGGTGGACTCGGATAGATGTAGTCTGAAGTCCAGATTGTGATAAATGAAGTAAATAGTCCAGAACTGATGTCAAGGAAGCAGATCTGGGCAGTAGATTATGTGTAGAACACCAAGCAGAGAATCTTGTCCACTTTTGACCATAACATTGTCTAGTTGATGGTTTTCTGGAAGCAAGTAAAATATCTTGCACAGACGGAGAGAATTGAGAAAAGTCTGTTATAGAGAAAGGTACCAAGCTGTCAAATGTAGAGACTGTAGATTGGGATGAAGCAAAGATCCTTGATTCTGCGTGAGTAGAGAAGGAAATATTGGTAGAAGTAGAGGCTCCCTGGTGCTGAGTTGAAGTAGAAGGGAGAACCAAGGTTGCCTGGGCCACCGAGGAGCTATCAGAATCATGGTGGCATGGTCTGATTTTAACTTGACCAGAGTCTTGAGAATCAGAGGAAACGGAGGAAAAGCATAAAGGAACTGATTCCTCCAGTCCAGTAGAAACGCATCCGCTTCGAGACGTTGAGGAGTATAGATGCGGGAGCAAAATTGAGGCAGTTTGAAGTTGAGAGGTGACGCAAACAGATCTATCTGCGGAGTCCCCCAACGAGCAAAAATTTGACGAAGAGTAGGAGAATTGAGTGTCCATTCGTGAGGTTGTAGAAGACGACTCAATTTGTCCGCCAAACAGTTGTGTTGACCCTGAATATAAACTGCTCTGAGGAAGATGTTGTGAAGAATCGCCCACTGCCACAATTTCAGAGCCTCTTGACAGAGGGAGTGAGATCCCGTCCCTCCCTGTTTGTTTACATAATACATGGCTACTTGGTTGTCGGTACGTACTAGAATCACCATGTCGTGAAGCAGATGCTGAAAAGCTTTGAGAGCATAGAATATCGCTCTGAGTTCCAACAGATTTATAGGACACCTCCGGTCTGCTTGGGTCCAGAGCCCTTGAGTGCATAGACCGTCCACATGAGCTCCCCATGCGTACATTGACGAGTCAGTTGTGAGGACCTTCTGATGAGGAAGAGGGTAAAACAGTAAACCTCTTGAAAGATTCAAAGAGAGCATCCACCAACGGAGAGACTTCTTTAATGAAGGAGTGATGGAAATTAGTCGAGTTGGAGGATCCACTGATTGTTGCCATTGAGATGCCAGTGTCCATTGAGGAATGCGAAGGTGAAGTCTGGCAAAAGGAACCACATGAACTGTAGAAGCCATGTGACCGAGCAGAACCATCATTTTCCTTGCTGGAACAGTGGAAAGTTGGAAGAATTGTTGAGAAATTTGAAGGAGTGCATCCTGACGTGGTTGTGGAAGGTATGCTCTCAGATTGATAGTGTCCAAAGTTGCTCCTATGAACTGGAGAGACTGAGAAGGAGTCAGCTGAGATTTGGGAAAATTGATGTGAAATCCCAAACTTTGTAGAAAAAGAATAGTCTGTTGGGTCGCTGCAATAACCCCTGAAAGAGAGGGAGCCTTGATGAGCCAGTCATCTAGGTATGGAAATACTTGGAGACCCTGGTTGCGAAGAGCTGCAGCCACAACCACAAGGCATTTTGTGAAAACTCTGGGGGAAGAAGCCAGTCCGAAGGGGAGAACCCTGTACTGAAGATGAAGATTTCCTACTTGGAATCTGAGGTACTTGCGAAATGCTGGATGAATAGGGATATGAGTATAGGCCTCTTTGAGATCGAGGGAGCACATCCAATCCCCTTGATCCATCAAGGAATATAGAGTTGGCAGAGTGAGCATTCGAAATTTCTCTTTGACTAGATATTTGTTGAGAGCTCTGAGATCCAAAATCGGTCGCAAATCCCCCGTCTTTTTGGGGACTAGAAAATAACGGGAGTAGAATCCCGAGTTCCTTTGGAGAAGAGGAACTTCCTCCACTGCTCGCAGGAGAAGAAGAGCTCGAGCCTCTTGAAGAAGGAGGGGAAGATGCGACTGATTTGAAAGACACTCTCTTGGATGGCGATCTGGAGGCACCTGAAGGAGTCGAAGAGAGTATCCCTCTCGTATGATGGTAAGTACCCAGAGATCTGATGTTATGAGTTCCCATTGATGATAAAATGTGGACAGGCGACCCCCTATGGGGAGGGGAGAATTTGGAAACAGAGAAATTTGAATGCTCAGGTCGAGATTGTCAAAAAGACTGAGCAGGCTTGGTGGCAGCAGGGGTCTGAGACTTTTGTTGTCGTTGTTGTGGAGGAGGCCGACGAGCAGGAGGTCTAGAAAAAGCAGGAGTTGTTTTCTGTGGATAGCGACGTGGAGTTTGTTTGAAACCTCTAGTTGGTACAGGTTTAGGTTTTGGGCGAATGAGGGAAGCAAAAGAGCGCTCATGTTCTGAAAGACGCTTTGTAGCCGCCTCAATAGAGTTATCAAATAACTCATTTCCTTGACAAGGAAGATTCGCCAATCTATCCTGAAGGTTAGGATCCATGTCCACTATACGTAACCATGCTAACCTACGCATGGCTACAGCAAATGCAGATACTCTGGACGAGAGTTCAAAGGCATCATAGGAAGCTTGTAACATGAATAGTCTCAACTGAGAAAGAGTCTTAAGGATATTTTTAAATTCTGATAGGCGATTGGTAGAGATGTCCGGGTAAAATGAAGATAAAATCTTTAAAAAATGGTTGAAGTAGGACGTAAAAATGTAGTTATAATTGAGAACTCTATTTGCCATCATAGAGTTCTGGTATAATCGTCGACCAAATTTATCCATGGTACGACCTTCCCTACCAGGAGGAACTGAAGCGTAAATCTTGGAGGGATGTGCTTTTTTCAATGATGACTCTACCACCAGAGATTGATGAGAAAGTTGAGACTTTTCATATCCTTTACATGGGACCGTTCTGTAACGAGATTCCAATTTGGATGGGATAGCAGTGATAGAATAAGGAGTTTCCATATTGCGAGTGAAGGTCTGCTGCAGAACAGGAGTCATAGGTAATCTGAGTGACTCTTTAGGTGGATGGGGAAGCTCCATATCCGCTAAGTATTCAGGAGTATATTTAGAGTCTGAATGAAGGTCTAGCTTAAGAGCTTGGCCCATGTCAAAAATAAATTTGGCAAAAGAAACTGATTTTGGATCAGATGATTCCTCAGGAGAGCCACTGCGAGATTTAGGCTGAACTGAGTAGGATGGAGAAGCCTCTCTAGAGTATGTGGAAAGGTCTGATTCCAGACGCATAGTGACAGAAGAAGCTGCACTGTGAGGTGGAGTAAGAGAATGTTTCCTTTTCAAACTCCTGGATGGAGAAGTACCAGGTGTACGTGGTATAGAATGAGTTGAGGTGTGTGGAGAACTGTCTCGACGGACTGGCTTCGACGGTGTTCTGGATCGAGAAGGGCTTCGAGTCGAGGCTCGATGTCGAGATCCATGCTTCGTCTTTGAAGAGCGAGGTAAAGAAGCCTCGGTATCCAAGGTCGAAGACTCCCTCCGAAGCTTGGAAGCAACAGGTCTTGAATGCTTCGACCGGTGCTTCGGAGGAGGTGAGCTCGGAGACGACTCCGATGAAGAAATGTTCTTCGGTGTCCGGGATCGGCTTCGGGAGACTGGAAGCTCCGGTTGAGTAACAGGCTGGTCAGCCCGAGGCAAGGTCAAGGATGGGACCAGTTGAGCCACTAAAGAGGTAATCTGAGTGGTAAGGATAGATTTTAACATGTCCTCCAGCATCGGCACCGAGACAGAAGATTCTGACCTCGTATGTGCAGCAGTACGCTCCGAAGAGGGCGACCTCGAAGGTGAGTATTCCCTTATCTTGGAGGTACGCTTTGAAAGTGGACGTGCCGAGGACTCTGGTGGCTTCTTGGATACGGCACCTGAAAGGGAACTCGGAGACTTACCCCCCGTAGAAGACTTCGTGGAAGGCGTCGTCTTCGAGGCAATCGAAGTAGAAGAGGTCGAGGCCTTCGAGACCGAAACTCCAGCCGGAGTCTGGGTCGAGGCCTTCGAGACCACAGGTGTCGAGGTCGGAGTCGAGGCCTTCGAGACCGGGGCAGCCGCCACGGTCGAGGCCGGATCCGAAGATTGCTCCATACCTGAAAAGTTGAAAAAATTGAGCACAACGCCGCCGAAAAGCTCGTGGAGTGAGGGTAAAGCAGCGATGACAATCTTCTGGGGAATGAGAAGAACCCAGGCACTGTAAACAACGGCAGTGGGGATCGGTGACCGAAATCACCCGATTACACTGTCGACAACGTTTAAACCCGGTAAGAGGCCGGGACATGGAAAAAATAAAGTCCGTGTCGAACGAAGGAGCCTAGGCCTAGGCCCAAAGCTCGACGGCCCGAACAAAAAAAGAAAAAATAAAGTATTTTTTTTTTTTTTATTTATCAAGAGAAAAAGAAAAGAAAAAAATAAAGACAAACACAGCGACCGACTTTAAAATGAAAGAGACAGCCGCGGTGATGAGAAGGCAATGCTGCAGAGAAAGAAAACGTGTCTTCTTGTCTCCGCGGAAATAAACGAACTGAGGATCCTCTCAGGAGATGCGCCCCCTAGTTCGGGCGGGAAGGCACGCGCGCAGGCGCGGTGCAGTGCTCGAAAGTTCGAGATCTTCAAGCAAGTTTGCTTTCGAGACTGTCCGCTGCGGGGCTCCGTCGGTGACATCACCCATATGTGGGAATATGCTGCCTGCTTGTCCTGGGATAAAAGATGGATCTGTGGAGGGAGACAAAAAAAGGAAAGATGTCAGACCTCCTGGGGAGGGAAGGGAAACAAAAGGGGAAGACAGAGATGGCAGATGGATGGTTAGCATGCAGAAAGAAGAAGACCCTGGCAAGCAAGTTATCAGAAGACAACCAGAGCCTTGGACCAACAAGATTTGAAAAATAACCAGACAACAAAAGGTAAGAAAACTAATTTTATTTTCTGTTTTGTGATTACAATATGTCAGATTTGAAAAGTGTATCCTACTAGAGCTAGCCATTCGAGCTGCAACACTCGACCCCCAACTCTACAACCTATTGACCTCGACCACAGACTACAAAACCTTAAAAAAAGAAATAAAAATCCTTCTATTCAAAAAACACATAAAACCGAACTAACATAATCAGAACTGTCCCAAGCATCACCTGCAACTACTCCATATGTACTTCTGATGTCATGACAATTCAGACATAATTTATGTTATGTTAGGAATAATAGTTACATATGAGGTTCAATAAAAGAAAATTTTCACTGCCTGTTTCTATTCTGACCATTTATTCAGTTTCATGGTTATTACAAAAAATATGTTTTTTACATGGGGGGAGGTGTCAAAAATGATGGGCCCGGGTGCCACATATCCTAGGTATGCTACTGCACTGGAAAAGAATTAGTTGAAGATAGAGAAAAAGCAGAGAGAAACTGGGACCAAGATGATGGAAAAACAAAACATTCAAACAAGGTAGAAAATATTGTTATTATTTTGAATTTATTAACTGAAATATGTTAGCTTTGGGATATGTGCATCACAATTATTTTTGTATTCAGTGGTGTAGTCATATACAGCTGATTTGGTGAAGGGCTGATGTTGGAGGACAGGCTAGAGAGTTGCGCGGGGACAGAAATCCCACCCGTCCCCACCCGTCCCCGCCAAAATCCCACCCATCCCCACCCGTCCCCGTGAGGAATCCCTCCGTCCCCACCCGTCCCCGTGAGGAATCCCTCCGTCCCCACCCGTCCCCGCGAGGAATCCCCTCCGTCCCCACCCGTCCCCGCGAGGAATCCCCTCCGTCACCATCCTTCCCTATAAACTTTAGAAATAGTTATTTTATTTAATTATGCTACTGAATTAAAGGCTCTGGTAGAGACCCATTTACAAATAAGCAAAGAGACTATTAATTTGGAAATATTATTGGGAAGAATACATACTTTGTAAATGGGTTTCTACCAGAACCTCTAATGTAAATATAAATATAAATACTCAGCTGATGAGAACCCACAAACTGTCAGCTGAGGACTTCCTTTGCAGTTGGCCTGGGGTCCCTTTTGCCAAGCTTGGCAGGCAGCAGTAGCGTCCCTGAGTCACAGATGCTGGCACTCAGTGGCTCATGGATGCTGCCAGCGACTGCTGCGCTTGGTGGAGGGGAGTTCTGACCATCTCTAGAGGAGGTCCTCTGCTGGCGGTGCTTGGGGATCCCCACCAGTCACAGCAAGGGCCAACAAGTACTTCAACACTGTAGAAATAAAACCAGAAATGCATTTCCTTTTCTTTTGAACACAAAACAAAGATATCTGCCATATACATTTCCCAAGGCAGATGACTCTATGCAATGTCACCTCGGTAACAAAATACAAAAATAGACAATACACCCCCTCCCTTTTTACTAAACCACAATAGTAGGTTTTAGCACAGGGAGTTACGCTGAATGCCTCGCGCTGCTCTCAATGCTCATAGGCTCCCTGCGCTAAAAAACAATATTGCGGTTTAGTAAAAGGGAGCCATAGTGCAAAATATAGACAGCAGATATAAATTCTCAAAACAGACACATTTTGATCACTAAATTGAAAATAAAATCATTTTTCCTATCTTTGCTGTTTGGTGATTTCATGAGTCTCTGGTTGCACTTTCTTCTTCTGACTGTGCATCCAATCTTTCTTCCTTTCTTTCAGCCTCCTGTATGTTTCCTCTCCTCCAGACCTCATTCTCTCCCCCAACTTTTTCTTTCTGTCTCCCTGTTCCCCCTTCTTTCTGTCTCTCTGTCTGCCCCCTTTCTTTCTTTCTCCGTGCCCTCCCCCAAGCCACTCGGTTTGCTGCCACCGCCATCGGGGAATAGTCCCCAAGCCACCGCTGTCCCAAGCTTTCCCTGCAGAAGCGTCGCGCTGACCAGCATTCCGCTCCCTGACGTCAATTCTGACAGTAGGAGAGGAAGTTCCGGGCCAACAAGGCATTTCTCCTCATTCCATCCAGCCTGAGCCCCATCTCTCCTTGATCCAGCATTTCCCTTCTGTGTCTGTCAGAATTACCATTCCACCTATTTTCCAGCATCACCCTTCTTTGTGTCCATCTCACCTATATCCCTATCTCACCACTTTTTCAGAATCTTCATTTGTCTCTGTCCTTATCTTTACGCCATGTTCACCATTTGCCCTTTCAATGTCTTTATCTCCCCCCCCCCACTTTTTCAGCATTACTTCTATGTCTCTATTTCACCTCCTCTTCATGTCCCCTCTGTATCTCTATCCTTATTCAGTAGGTCCTGCTTACTCTTTCTCTTCTTTGTGTCACTATCTCCATTTTCAGCTTTCCCCCCTTTTCCTTTGTTACTGCACCCTGTAGCCAGAATCTTTCCACCCTCTCTCCACTCCAGCCCAGCCCAGTATGAAATATTTCCTTTTGTTTCTCTCCCCTCTCTCTTCTCCTCCCTCACCCACGAGTCCTGCATCTGGCCCTCTCCCTTCTACCTGCACCTGGCAACACCCCCCTGCTCCGCAGCTCTCTTAAGCAACTCGTCAGCAGCGGTGATCAAGACAAGCTGCCGACATCGAGGCCTTCCCTCTACGAGTCCCGCCTTTGTGGAAAAAGGAAGTTGAAACAAGCGGGACTCGCAGAGGGTAGGCCCCGACGCCAGAAGCTTGTGTCGATCGTTGCTGCTGAGTTGCCGAAGAGAGCCGCAGGTAGAAGGGAGAGGGAGATAGGAAGGCTGTAGAAGCCTCCGGAGCATGACACCGAACCCGGCCAGGATGATTTCTTTTTCAGGCTGCTGCTGCCGCTGCCATCCCCCACCCGAAATGACAAAAAACAGCCTAATGCCCGCGTCGGGAAACTAGCCATGCTGAGCAGTGAGCTCAGCACGTACACAGATGAAAGCCTTGCTTGCTGATTGGTCCGGCGGCACGGTGGGGCGGGGCCGCCGGACCAATCAGCAAGCAAGGCTTTCATCTGTGTACGTGCTGAGCTCACTGCTCAACATGGCTATTTCCCGACGCGACGCCCAGACTTGTAAGCTGCATGCTTGCATCGCCAGAATTTAGGTAGGTTGTTTTCATCCCCGTGGGAGTCCCGTGGGCAAGGGGGCGTCCCCGTGGGAGCCCCGTGGGTCAGGGGGGCCTCCCCGTGGGAGCCCCGTGGGCCGGGGGGCGTCCCCGGGGGAGTCCCGTGGGCCAGGGGGGGAACCCGCGGGATCCCCGCGGGACCCGCGGGATCCCCGCGATCCCCGTTCCCGTGCAGACCTCTAGGACAGGCTTTGCGTAAGCCCTCCCTCTGACGTCAGCGTTGACATTGGGGAAGACTTCCGGTCGGCTATGTGTGCTGCGGTAGGGCAGGTAGGAAAAGAAGATGAGCCTTGTATTGAACCCCGCGGGATCCCCGAGACCATGAGGGTCCCCATGGGATCCCCGTGACCCTAGGGGGTATCCCCATGGGATCCCCATGACCCGAAGGGGGAACCCGCGGGATCCCCGTCGTCCCCGTTCAGCTCTCTAGTTCCCACCTCCTAATTTAAAGTACAAAATAGTTGATAAATCTATATTGGTTTTCAATGCAAATATTACATAACCTGTAACCAAGGTACCATTCAAACTAAATTGTTATAAGCTGGAAAGTTTGCTTTGCTTTATTAGAAATACTTATATAGCATAAGATGATCCTAAAAGATCAATGTTTTTTCCATTGCTTTATGGGGGTTTACCTTATTGGGTATCAAACAATGTTGCTAAGAATAGGGCCGCACCATTGTGTCTTCAAAGGATCAATGCTACTATAATATGAGGTTTTTACACATGCAGAATTTTCCCCTACCTCGGTTAAGATACAGCAAGAAAACAAATAAATAAGATTCAATGTACCCTGTGTTGGACATTGCTTCCAAAAATTGTTCTATTTCTCCCATATTCTGTGCCACCAACATGACTCTAGAAAGTATTCATTGTCCCGTTATGTTTTTTTTTTAAGTGCCACTTAGGCTGCATCCATTTAACTTTCCAGTTCCCGTTATCAGCTTCAAGGAATAATCTACTCCAAAGTAAAGATGCAGTAGGTTTCCTGACTGCTACTTGTTATCTGTAGCATTTTTCTAATTCAATTCATCATTGACCACACCTGTTTCTGTTGTCTCAAGTTAAATTCATGATTGACCACACCTGTTTCTGTTGTCTCAAGTTAGATTTTCAGGAAGGATGTGCTCATATCATTTTTCAAATTCAATTACTTTTAATTAGATCTCGTTTGTCTAAATTCATCATTGACCATACCTGTTTCTTTTGTCTCAAGTTAAATTTAAAGGCAGAATGTGCTCAGATCTGATCAGTTTATTGCTGTCAAACTTATTGGTCCTTGCTGACTCTTTTCTACCTGTTGTGTGCTGCTATTCACATTTTAAAGAACTTTGGAGAGACTTCTGGGTTTCTGTTTAAAGCCTTCGCATCACTGTGACATGAAGATCTGCACCCAAAGACGTATTTCTGTCCTGTACGGTAAGCAAGCATCAGCACTTATGTTTTTCTCTAGAATATAACCTGTAGCTTTTTCTTTTGTTCTTTGTCTTTCTCTCAATGACCATTGTGTCTCCAGGTCTAGCCTGACTGTATGCACTATCCTCATCCCATCCCTGTGCAATAAATCCTTTAGCCATAATAATAATAATAATAATAATAATTTTATTTCTTATATACCGCTATACCATAAGTTCAAAGCGGTTTACAACAAGTTACATAGTAAGAGTAAGAGATGTTTACAACGAAATACATACAATGAGTGTAAGGGGAACAGAAAAAGTACTTTCTGGGATACAAATTGCAAATGGAAGAGAACCAAGATGGTTTGAATCAAAAGGAAGTATCTAGTCAGAGATTGGGGTGCAGAGGAAAACAATTTGGGTGGAATACCTTTACAAATGGGAAGAAGGATGATTTAATCTAAAATCAAGAGAATTGGGGATTGGGATGAGGATAGCTGAGGGGGATTGGGCAAGAATTGGGAATTAGAATTTGTTAAAGAGACGGGTCTTAAGTGATTTTCTAAGTCGGCGTAAGAAGTGGCCTCGAGAATGGGTTTTACGATCCATGTGTTCAGTTTGGCTGCCTGGAATGATAACATTCTGTCTAGGAACTTCTTGTAAAGACATGAATTCAGGGATGGATAATTAAAGAGATTTATTCTGCGAGAGCTCTTATTAGAGCTGTTGAGGATGAATTGAGAGACAAGGTAAGTTGGTAGCATCCCAAAGATAGCTTTGTAGCTGATGCAGGCAAACTTGAAGAGTATTCTGGATTCCACCGGCAACCAGTGGAGTATCTGGAAGTATGGGGTGATATGTTCCCATTTTTTTAAACCAAAGATGAGCTGGACCGCAGTGTTCTGAATTAATCTCAGCTTGTTAAGTGTCTTCTTATAAGATCCCAGATATATAATGTTGCAGTAATCCAGCGTACTCAAGATGGATGATTTTACAAGTAATCGAAAGGATGAATCATCAAAGTATTTTTTAATGGTGCGGAGCTTCCATAGGACTGATATACTTTTTTTGAACATTAAATCTGTATGCTTTTTCAGGGTTAGGTGTTTGTCAAGGGTGACTCCTAGTATTTTTATAGTTTGGTCAATTTCGTAATCGCGGCCATTCACATGCAACACCCTATTGCTATCTGTTCTTAACACATTTCTTGGTTGTGCCATGGGCAGGCAATGCTAAGTTTTGTTTTTGTTTTTTTAATCATTCTATCAAACTGCATGATGATAGAGCTAAATGTCTTGTAATGTGATGTTTTACTGATTTTGTAAGACTAGCAACAGAGAGGAACTAAAGCTTCATGAATCAGATAGCAGCAGACCTGAAAGGAGATGACTGACGAGCTTTTTTTGTTCTGATGTAAAAAAAAAAGTTTTAAAGCAGTTCTCTGTTAACATAGTGCTAGATGCTCGTGTCCTTTGTTTTGCCTGTACCATCAATTCTGCACCTCATATAGAGCCCCTTTCCCCCAGAACAGCACTGTACAAACATCCTTTTCAGGTTCACTGGACTTAGAGGATCTTTTGGGTGCCTAGAAACATAATTTTTGCATTAATCCTTTTTGTATTCATTCTTGTCGCATGACACAACCTGTTAAATCTATGTTGTCTTATAATTCATAAAAACGTGTTCAATGTTACCTCTGTTATCCATGCATATACAGAAAAAGCTATGAAGTTGATGATGTGTGAATAAAAAAAAATTCAATGCCTCCTTTTGCCATATAGACCAGATGAATAAAGGGTTGTTTCAAGTTTTATTAAGGTTTGTTATCTACGCAATATAATATACTTCAATGCGTATAACATTTTTTTTTTTAAAAAGGAGGACAAAACAAAATGTTTTTATACAATTGAATACAAATTATATATGTTCTAATCCATAACTGGTACAGAAGGCAAGGGGGATGAACTACAATTTGTAAAGAAAGAGAAGAAAGAACACATATGGTGAAAGACTTGAGAAGCTGGGGCTCTTTTCCCTGGAAAAGCGGAGACTTAGAGGGGGTATGATAGAAACTTATATCATGAAGGGTATAGAGAAAGTAGAGAGGGACAGATTCTTCAGACTAGCGGGGGCAACAAAAACAAGAGGGCATTCAGAAAAATTGAAAGGAGACAGATTCAGAACAAATGCTAGGAAGTTCTTCTTCACTCAGAGGGTGGTGGACACCTGGAATGCGCTTCCAGAGGTGGTGGTAGGGCAGAGTACGATTATGGGTTTCAAAATGGGATTAGATGATTTCCTGAAGGAAAAGGGGATTGAAGGGTATAGTTATAGGGTTAATACACAGGAGATTTAATGGTTAAGGAACAACATCAGTGTTCTCCCCAGAAATTTTTTCCAGCCAGGTGGCATGAAAAAGTAGCCGGGTGGGACGGGGAAATTTGGTGGTGGGGAAAATTAAGGGCTCCTTTTACTAAGCTGCAATAGCGTTTTTAACGCGTGCACAATTGCCACGCTACATGGCTAGAACTAACACCAGCTCAATGCTGGCATTAGTATCTAGCACGTGCGGCAATTCTACGCGAGCTAAGCGCGTGGTAAAACCGCTAGCGCAGCTTAGTAAAAAGGAGCCCTAAATGTGTACTATTTGTATTAGTTAATTATTATTAGTTATTTTCCAATGCTCAATATGGCAGCCTTTCTTAAGGTTTGACACTTGTTCCATAATTTTTTAATTAAATTTAAGAAGTATCCAATTCTAGAAGTGAATAATTAGATATTTGCCCTCTTTCAAATGGTATAGAGCAGCGTCTCTCAAACTTTTTTAACTCCGGCACACTAAACGGAGCAAATGTTTTTTGTGGCACACTAAATGCAGCAAATAGTTTTCATGGCTGGAAAAAATTTCTGGGGCGAACACTGTTGCCGTTAGTTTTCAAGGTCCAATCACGTCAAAGACTGATGCTTATCTGGGCAGTTGTATAATAAAAAGAATGGATAAGATAACATGAGAAGTGAAATTGTCATGAATCAGAGGGATACATACCCTGTAGGTCCTAAAAGCAGGCTTGTGGATTAGATATAAACTATGAAGGCAGTGGTGTACCTAGCATATGTGACACCCGAGGCCCATCATTTTTTTACACCCCCCATCTGTATGAAAACCATGATTTTTAGTAACAATCCACACATCACGCAAGAGTGTACCTAGGAAAAGGCAGCATCTTACATACTGCAGTGAGCAGTACAACATCAATACACCCATTGTAAAACTAAACAAGCCAGACTAGTACAGATCAATCCTACACAGTCAATCCTAACTGAAAACCATGTCTTTCAAACACACAGAACACAGAAAACACCTTCACCTAGTATGGAATATGTAATCACAAACTAACCCCTCTCCCTTTTATAAAACTATAATGTGGTTTTTAGCCATGGTGGTAACAGCTCAGACTTTCATAGAATTCTGAGCAATTACCACTATGGCCGGTGCTGAAAAAAACCCTCTACAGTTTTGTAAAAGGGGGCATAAAATAGAAAAACGTAGACAAAGGTTAAATTGAACCACCAAGAAGCTGGACTCTGTATACAATGCAACATCACAGAAACAGCGATGCATCTCCCCTAAAGCAAAAAAATAAATAGAATTTTTTTCTACATTGTCTTCTATGGTTTCTGCTTTCCTCATAGTCTTGTCACTCTCTTCCTTTCATTCACTGTCTACCCTCTCTCTGCCCCTTCTATATGGCATCTTCTCTCCTTGTATTCCCCTTCCATCTCTCCCTTCACCCCTATTATTCTGGCATCCATCTTCTTTCCTTACCTCCTCCAATGGTCTGGCATCTCTCTCCTGTTCTTCCCTTCCCTCTCTCACACGCCCATGGTCTGGCATTTCACTCTCTCCTCTCTCTTCCCCCCAGTTCCATCAGCATCTGCCCCCTTTCTTTCCCTCCAACCCAATTCCATCCAGTATCCTTCCCCCTTATGTCTCTCTCTCCTTTCCCTGCACACCAATTCCATCAGCATCTGCCCCCTTTCTCTCCCTCCACACCACCCTGACCCCCATTTTTTCCCTCTACCACCCTTCTGTGCTCCTCTCTCCCTCCAAACCAGCAAGGTCCCATGATGACTGCTTCTGTTGCCTCTGCCTCTGGAAGATGTAAGTGATGTTAGAGGGGGGTGGGCCGGCAGACGCAGGGAGTTGTGGCAAGGTTCCGCAATGACTGCAGCTGCCAGTCCACCCCTTCCAACGCCACTTATGTCTTCCGGAGGCAGAGGCGGCAAATGCAGTCATCGCAGGACCTTCCTGCACTTCAGTGTGGCTGCCGACTCTGCTTTGGAATAAGTACGGCAGCCGCGCTGAGGTGCAGGTGCCATTTAGAGCAGCTCGGAAGGTTCTGGATCCAGCCGGCTGTGTACCCCCTAAGGCTGGCACCCGGGGCGGTCTGCCACTGTTTGAGGGGACAAAAAATAATAAAAAGAATGAATAACTTGACCGATTTAGACATGTCATACAATTATAACCACAAAAATATGTCAAAATATAATTCTAAACTCAAAAGACTCCAGACAAAAAGCAGACTATAGAAAGGAAACCAGAAAAGACCAGGTAGATGAAAAGTGAAACCTGGGAAAGATCTAAATTATTGTTCAAATGAGCTTCTATTAAAACCAAAGAATAAAACCACAGCACTCGGGAAAGTAAAAAAGGGAGAGTAAAATGGACTTAACGAAAAGGTCTCTGCACTGATGAGATAAACTCATACACAGAATAAATGTGAACACACTACAGTGGGGCTATGATATTTGATCTATTGAAAGACAGTGTCGGCAGTGGATTGAATGCACACTGATAGGGGAGGGGCATCGGGCTGTTAAAAAAGGCTGCTTTAATAAATAAATGAAAATGCTGGTGAAAAACTAAATAAAAAACCAAAACCATGATAAAATGCCGAACCTGACTGCAAGTGGTAGTGAAAGTAGCATAAGGCACCCGTAGTACTGTTAGTGCCAGAGCTGCTTAGAATAAAGAACCGTGCTGTACATGAGGAGAAAAAAAGAAAGAATAAGATGATAAGATGTAAAGTGCTGGCCCCTCACTGCACCACTTGATAAAACTAAGGAGCGATGTTCTAGAGCAGGGGTGCCCACACTTTTTGGGCTTGCGAGCTACTTTTAAAATGACCAAGTCAAAATGATCTACCAACAATAAAATTTAAAAACAAAAAAAAAACACAAAGCACACTGTATGCATAGAAAATGTTAATTATCATTCCTATTCCAGGGTTTTTCAAAGAGGTCAAAGCAGATGACTCTATGCACTGTCACTTCAGTAACAACCATACAAAAATAGACAAATATACCCCCTCCCTTTTTACTAAATCACAATAGCAGTTTTTAGCGCAGGGAGCTGCGCTGAATGCCCAGTGCTGCTCTCGACGCTCATAGGCTCCCTGCGCTAAAAACCTCTATTGTGGTTTAGTAAAAGGGGACCTTTGTGTAAAATAGACAGCAGATATAAATTCAGACACATTTTGATCACTAAATTTAAATTAAAATCATTTTTCCTACCTTGTCTGATGATTTCATGAGTCTCTGGTTGCACTTTCTTCTTCTGACTGTGCATCCAATCTTTCTTCCCTTCTTTTAGCCTGTATGCTTCCTCTCCTCCAGACCTCATTCCCTCCCCCAACTTTTCCTTCCTCTCTCCCTGCCCTTTCTTTCTCTGTCTCCCTTTCTTTTTTTTCTGTTTCTCTTTTTTCCTTCTGTCTCCCTGCCTGCCCTTCCCTGCCCTGTCCTTTTTCTTTTTCTCCCTGCCCTCCCCCAAGCCACTGCCATCGGGGACCAGGACCCAAACTGCCACCAATAACAGGCCCCAAACCTCCACCAATAACAGGCCCGAAAGCCGACCCCACCACAAGCTCTCCCTGCTTCGGCCAACCAGCATTCCTGTCCCAGACGTCAATTCTGCTGTCGGGGAGAGGAAGGCTGATCGGCCCAAGATCGCGATCGACCTATTGGGGGAAATGCTGCCTTCGCGGAAACAGAAAGTAGGCAGGACCCGGCAGCAAGAAGAGCAAATGCTTCACTAACCTGTCTCCCGCCTTAGTCCGTAACGAACGCTTGCTTCAGGGCTCTCAACATGTGCGTGCCAGCTTCCCTCCTCCCCCCCCGGACATAACTTCCGGTTTCAGAGAGAAGAGAAGGGAAGCCGGCACGCACATGTTGAGAGCCCTGAAGCAAGCGTTCGCTACAAGCTAAGGCGGGAGACAGGTTAGTGAAGCATTTGCTGTTCTTGCTGCCGGGTCCTGCCTACTTTCTGTTTCCACGAAGGCAGGACCCGGCAGCATTTCCCCCAATAGAGCCCCGGAGCATAAGTTCGCTTCGTGCTGAAATCTCCAAGCCGGGTTTTTTTTTTTTTGGGGGGGGGGTTAATGTTCAGCAGCGGCGGCAGCAGATGATAGCCGGGCGCTTGTCTAAATTAGCTGGGCGGATCGCCCAGCTAAAAGGCCCTAGGGAGAACACTGAACATGTTTTAAGTAAAAGATCACTTACAGATCATGGACCTGGGGGGGTCCGCCGCAGGAGCGGACTGTTGGGTATGATGGACCCATGGTCTGACCCGGCAGAGGCAATGCAAAAAACAACAACAACAACAACAAAAAAAAAAAACCTAAGAAAAAAAAAAGGCTGAAATAATCATAGAAAAGAGGATAAATTTGCGACCGACTTGTAGGTCTGATTGAGGTCTAAAAGGTTTAGTGATTTGTAAGTAATGCTGTCTATGTTTCAAATGTGTCCTTATACAGGAAACTTTTTAAGGAACACTTTAATTTTTCTAAAGAAGGTTCATTGTATAAGTATAATGGTAAATTTTTCCAAAGCTGGGGTGCTATAACCGAAAAAATGGTAGATCTCCTGGTCCCTATTACTTTTAAATAAGGAATAGTCAGTAAATGTTGTTGTGTTGATCTAAGTGCTCTAAATGGAGAATATAGTATCAAGAGACGATCCAGAAATATTGAGTGTGATTGTTGAATTTTAAAAGTTAACAGTATAATTTTATGTGTGATTGGTAACCAATGTGCGGCTTGTAGAAGTGGTGTAACGTGATCATATTTTTTTGAATTAGTAATAATTTTTATTGCTGTATTTTGTATTATCTGTAGTCTTCTTATTTCTTTTTGGGTTATGCCATGGTATAAAGTGTTGCAATAATCTAGCCTAGAGATGATTAATGAGTGTATTATAATGTTAAGAGCTTCAGGTTTTAAAATTTTTGATAAGGATCTAATGAGACGTAACTTATAAAAACAATTTTTAACCACTGAACTAATCTGGTCATGATAACAAAGTTCCTGATCTGTTACTCACATTATTTTTGTTGTAGTTACTATTTGGAGAGGAATGTTATCTAGGAGTATCTGTGATGAAAATTTAAGATCATTTTTCAATGGGAAAAACATTACAGAAAATTTGGTTGCGTTCAGGGCCAACATATTATCCTTAAGCCATTGGCTTATTTGATTTAACTTGTTATTTATAGTTGTTATCTCATTGGGGTCTGCTGAATTTAAAGGGCACAGGAGTTGGATGTCATCTTCATATGACAAAGCGGAGAATCCAATAGACTGACTGAGGGTTAAGAGAGGTGATAAAAATATATTAAATAAAAGTGTGGAAAGAACTGAACTTTGCGTAATCCCGTAGGAATTGGTGAAGTTGTTCGATGATGAATTATTAAAGATAACTTTAGCTGACCGATCTTGAAAGTATGATTTAAACCAATTTAAATGTGGTCAGAAATGCCAAATGAAGATAGTCTTTAGATGAGTAAATGATGGTCTATGGCATCAAATGCCGCAGATAAATCAAGTGAAACCAGAAGGACAGATTTATGGTGATCTAAGTGATACTGTATATTAGTTGTGAGTCCTATCATAGAATGTTCAGTTGAGTGGTTTGATCTAAAGCCTGTCTGATTGTGAGGTCGTGTGTGAGTTTTTTCTATAAAAGTTGGTTATATGATTAAAAGTAACTTTTTCTATTAATTTGGCAAGAAAGGGAAGATTAGCTATGGTTCAGTAATTTGATTCAGTTGCTATTATTTTGGGTTTTTTATAATTGGTCAGATGATTGCCCTCTTTCCATTCTTTCGGTCTGAATCTTGTTGTTAGACTAGTTTCTATCATTCTCTGAATAAAAGGACTGAAAAAAGAAAAATAACGTTTTAGAAAACATGGAGAAATTGAATTAATGTCTCTGCCCTTAGTATGATGCTTTGCAAGAGTATTTTAAGATCTTCTGTAGTTGGAATATTAAAATTGGCACATTTTGAGATAGGTATTTTTTGTATTTGTTCTTTGTCTATGTTACAGTTAGTTTTTGGGTTGATGCATTCGGCGAGATTTTGAGCACTAGGTTTGATTTCTAACGATGGATCTTCAATACTTTTGGGGGTTGTGAGATTTTTTAATATTGCAAAGAGGGCAGATGAGTTTTTAGCACTGGCTATTTTGTTAAAGTAGTATATTGGTTTTTTTTGCTAAATTTATTTTATTTTTATAGTACTGCATTTCATACAGTATTTTATTACTGTTATTTGTATTTATTTATGTAAAGGCGAGAAAAGGGACACTGTTTTCAAATTTGTTATATATATATACTAGTGTTTAAGCCCGTTACATTAACAGGTGCTAAAGTAGATGTCTATCTGTCTTTTTCTTTCTCTCTCTCTCTCTCCCTACCCCATCTTTTTTCTTTCTTTCTTTCCCTGCCCTGTCTATCTTTTTCATTTTCTCTCTCCCACTGTCTTTTTTTCTTTCCGTCTCTCTCCCTGCCCAGACCCTCACTGAAGCCGCATTCCAGCTGTGCTAACTAAGGGATCCCTTGCCCTTTCCTCAATCCAGCTATGGCTTCCACTTTCCAGTGGCTATCCCATGTCTCTCTTATCACCAACCCAGGCCCCAACTCCCAATCAGACATCTTTTTCCTTCCCCACCCAAATATCAGTAGCAGCGGCAGCAATCCTGACAAGCCAACCCCCCATTCTTTACCCAAAGCAGCAGTGACAGTGCTGTAAACAGGCTGTTTGCGGCAAGCCCCGACAGGGCATTTCTTCTACTGCCCTCTCCAGTATCTCACTAACTGTTCCCCCATCCAGCATGTGCTCTTTCTTTATCCCTTCCTTCCATCCAATGTTTGCACCTCTATTTTTCTGCCCAATAAAAATTATTGAAATGTTGGGGTGGCTCTCTTAATCTAATTTCCAAGATAATGTAAAGAAATAAAACAAAAGAAAAGAAAATAGGTGATATTTTTTTTTTGGACTAACAATGCATTTTATGATGAGCTTGCAAAGGTAACCCTGCTTTAGATCTTAAATAAGCAAACGTTGATAAATATCAGTATATATAAGGAAGACGGATGTTTCAATCTGTCCTCCATACTTGCATTGCTTGTATATATAATACAATATCTGCCATGCTATGTTCGCCACGCTTGTAATTCTAGGTTTATCATGCTAAGCTAAGCTTGTATATACGACCATGCTAAGCTGCCATCCTATGTTTTTTGTCATATAATGCTTGTCATGATGTGTCACACCATGCCATGTTTGTCATGTTATGTTTTACCTTGCTTTGTCATGTATGTAAACTTGTAACCTGTTCTGAGCTATCCTGGGAACACAGGACAAAATCAAATAAATAAATGAAACCCGGATGTCTAAATTGTAAGTTTTTCTGAGTTGGGACCATATATTAAATGTCAAAATGCACAGCACTGTGTACGCTTTTCAGTGCTATATAAGTGATACATAGTAGTAGTAATAAATCTGTCCCCTTTTTTTTTTCTGTAACCATATGGTAACCCTAAGAATAGGTTTGCAATATGGCTCCAGAAAAAGTAGAATGGATTTAGACATCCGGGTTTTACTTTCATTGAAAGCTATGTAAGTAAAGCCTGTGTGTCTCAATCAATCTACCTTTTTATGAACTCCATAAATTGACTGCCTTGTATCTTCACCAGTATATTTCCAGTCACACATTCACCCCTAACATGTATGAAGAGGGAATAAGTGTTGGCAGGGAATACAGAGATAGCATGGGAGAAAAAAACTGAGTGGTATAAACTAATGAAAATACTGGATTATAGTGAAATTGTGGATAATAATTAGCAAAAATATTGTTGAAAGTTTGACAAATGAATTTGCAGAATTGTACAGAATTAGCATATCCCCCCTTTTTACAAAACCATAGCATGTTTTTTAGCGCCGACCACGGTGGTAACAGCTGCAATGCTTATAGGAATTCTATGAGTGTCATAGCTGTTACCCCTGTGGCTGGCACTAAAACATGCAATACAGTTTTGTAAAAGGGGAGGAGAGTGGTTTGTGTTGAATTTTAAATTTTTTAGCAAATAATTTTGAAATATTTGCACAAAATTCCAACATGAGTAAAAAATGTGGATATTATATTGATAAATATTTTGCTTGCATTCAAAATGCCTGTTTTTCTACATTTTCTCTTTTTACATGTCTTCACTGCACACAGCATTTGTACATCAAAACATCCCCCTTTTACTAAACCGCAGGATAGTGTTTTTAGCATAGGGAGTCACTATGAATGCCCCGTGCTGCTCCTGACACTCATAGGAACTATGAGCTAAAAACTGTGGGGTCCTTTTATCAAGCCGTGCTAGCGGGGTTAGCGTGTCAGACATTTCATCACGCGATAACCCCCTTGGACGGCTATAAAATTAATGCCTGCTCCATGCATGCATTAGCGGCTAGTGTGGCAGTAGGTTTTAACGCATGGTATTATGCGCGTTAAACCCCTACCGCAGCTTGATAAAAGGACCCCTATGTGTTAAAACTGCTATCGTGGTTTAGTAATAGGGGGATAAGTTATAGAACGTGTCAAACCAAAGTTCTGTTAGGGTTTAGATAACAGATAAAGGCTAGATACAACACAAACATATCCTAGCTATGTCTGTGAACGAAAGGGCTGTGTAGATTAACAGATGAAACCCATGTTTTTAACATGCATATCCTTTATAATATTGTTATTTTTGACAGTACATCCATAATCTCATTATGTTGATTATTTTTTCTTTTTCTAGGTATATATCTGTTATAACATGCACCATGGCTGTGTATGAGAATAAGGAAAATATGTACAGAACTACAGAAGCTTTACAGATTTTGAAGAACCCGGATACGAGTACCCGGATAGAGCAGCAAAAGATCCTAAACCGGGGGGAGTATATCTATTCAGTTATGAAGGCTACCCAGATAGAAAAGATAACTGGAGAGCAGATGGATATAAATGGTTACATGGTGGTCTTTGCGAGTGGCCTACAGATAAGCCCCATCTTCATAAATGGTACCATCTGAATAAAAAAGGAGATGGAGCATTTCTAAGATACTCTTATCAATTATTAGAAATAGAAAATACTCTTGTTTTAGTCCACTACATGGGTACACTCCCGGATACACGCCATACATGTCATGGGAATAGAAAATACCACCGGTCAAGGGCATTCATGAGGAGTGCTCCTTCAGTTTTGGAAAGATTGAAGAAGGAGGAGGGCAAACCAATGAAAATCTATCGGAAACTGTGTTGTGAAGGAAGTAGTGAGGACATGGCAACAAATGTACCTTGCAATGTTGAGCAGGTACGAAACACAAAGAAAGCACAGAAAAGAAAAGCACCGATCTCCCCAGATGACATTTACAATGTGAGTGAATATTGTTTTGCAATGGATAGTTTCATGTGGTTCTGTGCTTTGTTCCCAGACATACTTGTCATGATGGGAGCAGATGAAATGACCACTTTATTTAGACAATTGACCTCAGGAACAAGATTAAATCCTATACTTATTGCATATGATACAACATTCAATGTGGGAGACTATTACTTATCAACTGTAATATTCAGACATGATTTTTTTCATGGGCAGCCCCATCATCCCCTTGGCTTTCTTCTTGCACTCAAGTAAACATCAAAGAGTACACCTTGAATTCATGCGGAAGTTAATAGCTCACTGGCCCAACATGACTACAGGAAATGTGGTGATAGTGACGGACAGGGAAAAAGCAATACAGAACTCCCTGGATGAAGTACTTCCATCATGCAGAAGGGTATTATGCTGGAACCACCTTAGACGTGATGTCAACATGTGGGTAAAAAATCATGGCGGTACAAATGACGATATTACAGTCTATGTAAGAAACCTTGATGAACTTTTGAGTTCAAAGTCAGTTTTGGAGTTCCATGAAAAATATGCAAAACTACATCAAAAATGGAGCAAGCCTTTTGTTGAATATTTTAACAATGAAGTAATGGACTGCATTTCTAAACATGCAGGTTTATGGATACTAAAGGGGTATCACCTATCAGAAACAGATGAGGGCATAACAAACATTGCAGAGAGCTTCAATGCAGTCCTAAAGGACTTGTTGGATTGGCAGGAACTACCCATTGATTCAATGGTAGTAACCCTGAACCAACTCCAGAATTTTTATATCAGAGAGATTCTTCGTGGACTGTGCCATCTTGGAAACTATAACTTAAGAAAAATACCAATGTCATCTCCTTGATCCCAGATAAGTTATTTTCCCAGAAACATTCTGCACACCAGAGGACATTGTGAAGTTTGCCAAAGGACATGCTGTTTCTCAACAGACATTATCAAAAAAGGAGCCCCCCCCCCCTTCAGCATTAAATCTAGCAGAGGCAGATAGAATTATAAGTAAAGGATGGGTGCAACATGTTCCTTCCATTGGAGCATTTGTAATTAAAGGTGAAAGGGATGCTGAATATATAGTGCGGCTATTTCCAAAAGAAAGATGCAGCTGTCCATCCATACATATATGCAAGCATATATTAGCTGCCAGGAAATCAATTGGAATTGCTGAGGATACAGGAATAAGAAAACCATATAGCCTCAGAGCACTTTTCATAAAACAGCGTGGAAAGAAATGGTCTGGTCGCAAATTTCCAAGAATAAAAGAAAAATGTCATTATACACCAGCACCAGATTCTCTGGCTAAGACAAAAGGCACAATGGAAGATGAAGCCAAGGAAGAGCATAGCATTCAGGTACTAGATGAACCAAGTAACCACGACAGTACATGCACTTTAATCAGTGATGGTTTAGAAGAAGACAGTAGGTCACTGTTAGACAAACAGCCTGATGCATCAAGTGTCAATAATGCAAAGGATACAATTCCCATGTCCATTAAAACAATTGAGGATGAAGTTATTAGGAAGAATTTCAAAGAGGAAAAACCAAAACCATGGGATGTAGAATGCATAAGTTTGTCATATAAACCTGTTAAAAGTTCTGTATCTGTGGCAAACATTGCAATAAATCATGAAGATTTCAAGAGTTTGAAAGGTAGTGCATGGCTCACAGATAGTATCATTGATGGCTTTATTGCATCTAGAGCAATTTTGAACAGGGATCTTGGACTTTCTGCCACCATTTACCCCTTCAGCACCTTTATCTCTTCAACTATGTTGGATAAAGGATATACCACCAGAATGATTGTCGCTTGTAAAAAGAAGAGTTCTAGATGAAGACATGTGGTTGATCCCACAAAATGTAAATAAAAACCACTGGGCACTTGTAACAGTTGTATTCAAGAAAAACAAGTCCTGTATCTGGACTCATTACACCAAGTTGATATTGGTTTCATAGGAAAGGTCATGTCTTATGGAAAAGTTATTTGATGCCTCTGGAAAAGGGTCTCTATGTCTGGATGAGTGGTCATTCTTTGCCCCCGTAGATATACCAAAACAAAACAATAACAATGATTGTGGGGCATTTGTATGCGTCATTGCACATATCATAGCCTCTGGGGACTACTTTGAACACAGAAAGCACAGTTACTTACCGTAACAGGTGTTATCCAGGGACAGCAGGCATATATTCTCACATGTGGGTGACGTCATCTACGGAGCCCCAGCGCGGACAGCTTTTCAAGCAAACTTGATTGAAGTTTCAAGTTTGCTACACTGCACCACGCATGTGCATGCCTTCTTGCCCACTAGAGGGCGCATTCCCACCTCGTGGTCCTCAGTTCCATAACCAGCAAAGAAGCCATCTCCGGGGAGGAGGGCGGGTTGTGAGAATATATGCCTGCTGTCCCTGGATAACACCTGTTACGGTAAGTAACTGTGCTTTATCCCAGGACAAGCAGGCATGATATTCTCACATGTGGGTGACCTCCAAGCCAACCAAAAAAGGGCAGGTGGGAGGATGGCAATTTAGGAAAACAGGTTACGTAACACCGACTGGCCAAACCGGCCGTCGCTTCTGGACAAAGTGTCCAGACAGTAGTGGGAGGTGAACGTATGAACCGAAGACCAAGTGGCAGCTTTACATATGTCCTCCACAGGAGTAGATCGGAGGAAAGCAACAGAAGCTGCCATCGCCCGGACCTTATGCCCCGTGACTCGACCATGGAGCGTGAGACCAGCCTGAGCGTAGCAAAAAGAAATACAAGCAGCTAGCCAGTTGGACAAGGTGCGCTTGGAAACAGGATGTCCCAGCCAATTAGGATCAAAGGACAAAAATAATTGAGGAACCTTCCGATGAGACTTGGTACGTTGGAGATAAAAAGCCAACGCCCTCTTACAGTCCAGTGTGTGACGCGCCGCCTCACCAGGATGAGAGTGGGGCTTCGGGAAGAACACCGGAAGGACAATAGACTGATTGAGGTGAAAATCAGACACAACCTTAGGTAGAAATTTTGGATGGGTGCGAAGAACCACCTTGTCATGATGGAACACAGTAAAGGGTGGGTCCGCAACCAAAGCCTGAAGCTCACTAATTCGACGAGCAGACGTGAGCGCAAGTAAAAAGACCACCTTCCAAGGGAGAAACTTAGGAAGAGACTTGTCAATTGGCTCAAAGGGAGGTTTCATCAGCTGAGCCAAGACCACATTCAGATTCCAAACTACAGGAGGAGGTTTCAGAGGAGGATTAACATTAACTAAACCCCTCATGAAACGAACCACCAGAGGATGAAGAGAGAGAGAACGTCCCTCTAGATGCCGATGGAAAGCAGCAATAGCACTGAGATGCACCCAGATGGAAGTTGTCTTCAGCCCAGACTTGGACAAATGCAGCAAATATTCCAGAACCGAGGACACCGGAACCAAACTCGGGTCCAGATGGTGCGAGATACACCAGGATGAAAATCTGGTCCACTTCTGAGAATAACAAAGCCGAGTCGAGGCCTTGCGCGAGGCTTCCAACACCTCCCTGACTGCCGAAGTCAGGGGGAAAGGAACCAAGCCGTCAGATGTAATGACTGAAGATTGGGATGCAACAGCGAACCCCGACTCTGAGATAGCAGAGAGGGAAAAACTGGCAGAAGTAGAGGCTCCCTGGCACTGAGTTGAAGGAGCAGGGAAAACCAGTGCTGACGAGGCCAACGCGGCGCTATGAGAATCATAGTGGCTCTGGATGACTTGAGGTGAACCAACGTCCTCAAGATCAGAGGAAAAGGAGGAAACGCATAAAGGAATCTCCCTCCCCAGTCGAGAAGGAAGGCATCTGCCTCGAGACGGTCCTGGGAGTAAATCCGGGAACAATAGAGGGGCAGTTTGCGAGTCTCCGGGGAAGCAAAGAGATCCACCTGAGGAGTCCCCCAGCGGTCGAAGACCTCGCGTAGGACTCGGGAGTTTAGCGACCACTCGTGCGGCTGGAGAAGACGACTGAGTTTGTCTGCGAGACAATTCTTTTCCCCTTGAATGTAGACCGCCCGCAGGAAGATGTTCTGGGAGGTCGCCCATTCCCAAAGGCACAAGGCTTCCCGGCACAGGGACCAAGAGCCCGTTCCCCCTTGTTTGTTCACATAATACATGGCCACTTGGTTGTCCTTCCGTACCAGGACTACCTGATTGCGCAGCAGATGACAGAACGCTCGAGCTGCCAGGAAAATGTCGCGAAGCTCCAACACATTGATGTGACAAAGACGGTCCTCCGCCGACCATAGCGCTTGAGTCCGCAGACCGTCGAGGTGAGCTCCCCACGCGTATTCCAAAGAATCCGTGGTCAGGACCTTGCGATGTGGAGGAACGAGAAAGAGCAAACCTCCGGAAAGATTGGAAGAGACGGTCCACCAACGGAGCGATCGTCTCAAGGAAGGAGTCACCATTACAGGAAGGGAGAGCGGGTCTCGACGCTGACGCCACTGGGAGGCCAAGGCCCACTGAGGGAGTCTCAGATGCAATCGGGCAAACGGCGTGACATGAACCGTCAAAGCCATGTGGCCGAGTAGAATCATCAGCCTGTGGGCAGATACGGAGCGCTGCAGCAAAATCTGATGGGCCAGGCGAAGCAGAGCCTCCAGTCTCGACGAGGGAAGGAACGCCCGAAGGCGAACCGTGTCCAGCACGGCCCCGATAAACTGAAGGGATTGAGCCGGGCACAGCTGCGATTTGGGAAAATTTACCTCGAACCCCAGACGTTGAAGAAAAATGATAGTCTGTCGGGTCGCTGAGATAACCCCCTCCCGGGATGAAGCCTTGATCAGCCAATCGTCCAGGTAGGGGAAGACCTGCAGCCCCTGAGATCTCAGGGCAGCTGCGACCACCACCATACACTTCGTGAAGACCCGAGGAGACGAGGCCAGCCCGAAGGGAAGGACGCGATACTGGAGGTGCAACTCCCCCACCTGGAACCGTAAGAACTTGCGGAAGGTGGGATGCACCGGAACATGAGTATATGCTTCCTTCAGGTCCAGGGAGCACACCCAGTCCCCCGAGTCTAACAGAGGATACAGGACTGGGAGGGACAACATATGGAACTTCTCCCGGACAAGAAACTTGTTGAGCCCTCGGAGGTCCAGAATTGGGCGTAAGTCCCCTGTCTTCTTCGGGACCAATAAGTACCGGGAGTAAAACCCCCGTCCCCTTTGGTTCGGGGGAACAGGTTCCACCGCCCGAAGGCTCAACAAGGACTTGGCTTCCGACAGGAGAAGAGGAAGCTGGTCTCGACAGCCAAGAGAAGCCCCCGGCGGATGTTCCGGCGGCCTGGCTAAGAAGTTTAGCGAGTAACCCTCGGAGATGATCCGGAGCACCCAAGCGTCCGACGTGATCTTGGCCCAGGCTGGAAGAAAGGCCTGTAACCGGCCCCCGATAGGAAGGGGGTCCGTTGACGGTGCGGAGGGGGCCCGCCCCCAACCGCGCATCACGTCAAAAAGACGGAGCGGGTTTAGACGCTCCTTGCGCCTGAGGCTTTGGTTGGGACGTTCTGCCCTGCTGCTGGGGACGCCGGGGCGGAGGCCTGGAGAAGGCCGGCGTTGACTTCTGTGGGTACCGCCGCGGAGGAGGTCTAAACGGCTTCTGCGGCGGGGCCCGGGGTTTAAGACGGACCAATGAGGCGATAGAGCGCTCATGTTCAGACAAGCGTTTGGTCGCCGCCTCCAAGGACTCATCGAACAACTCGGAGCCAACACAGGGAAGGTTGGCTAGACGTTCCTGTAAGTTCGGGTCCATATCTAACGTACGAAGCCATGCGAGACGGCGCATCGCCACCGCAAAGGCGGACACGCGAGAGGCCAACTCAAAGGCATCGTAGACTGCGTGAAAGAGGTAGAGGCGCAGCTGGGATAAATTGGCCATAAAGGCGCCAAAATCCTCCTTATGGGAATCAGGCATGACTCCATAATACCTGGGCAACGCCTTGACCATCTGCCTCAAATAGGAGGAGAAGGTGAATGCGTAATTAAGGACCCTGGCGGCCATCAAGGAGTTAGAATAGAGGCGACGACCAAACTTGTCCAGGGTCCGCCCCTCCCGCCCGGGGGGAACCGCAGCCGAGACCCGAGAAGGCTGGGACTTCAACGCCGACTCCACCAGCAACGACTGGTGAGACAACTGCGCTTTATCGAAGCCCTTGCAGGGGACTGTGCGGTACTTAGACTCCATCTTAGACGGAACAGCTGTGACTGTAAGAGGGGAGTCCAAGTTCCTCAGGAAGGTCTGGTGTAGAACCTTGTTAAGAGGCAGCCGGGGGGTCTCTCTGGGAGGAGAGGGCAAATCCTGCTCCTCCAAAAATTCCTTCGTATATTGCGACCCTGACGCCAGATCAAGGTCCAAGGCTCTTCCCATATCAAGGACAAATCTGGAAAAGGAAGAGGGCTTCGAAGGAGGCGAGGGAGAACGATAAGTCTTCGTCACCAAGAAGGAAGGGGAAGCCTCACGGGAATAACGAGGCTCCCTCCCCGTGCCCGAACCCCAAGAGGCCGCACCAAGCGACCTCGACGGGGTCGGGGACCGGCCACGCCCCGAGGAACCCCTGCGGGAAGTCCCCAGGGTATGAGGGATCGAGGCACGCCCCCTCCGTCTCGGCGAAGAGTCCCTCGAGTACTCAACCTCGGAGGAACGGAGAAGCCTCGGATTATCGAGGCGAAGCTCGGAGACCCGAAGGGTTTTGGCCCCGGTCGGCGAGGAGCGACCGCATTGTCGAGGAGAAACCCGTTGACGTTTGGGCTTCCTCGACCGACGCTTCGCCCGAGGCCGACCCAAGGGCGAGGAGCCCCGGGAGGACCTCGACGAGGACGAAGAGATCCTCCGAACCCTCCGCCCCTTGTCCCGAGGCCGCACGCTCCGCTCAGGCTGGTCAGCCGAGGTCGAGGGCAAGGCCGGGGTCGAGGCCGAAGCCGTCCCGGGGGCCGAAATCGAGGGTACCGAGACCGAGGCCGCCGACGCCGGGGCCACCGACGGCGGCTGGAGGTGCGCGAGGGCACCGGACAGCTCCGAGGTAATAAGCGTACGGAGTAAGTCCTGAAAGGCCGGTACCGCCATCATGGCAGGCAGATCCGGGGCCGACGGGTGCTCCCTTGAGGGCGACCTTGGTCTCGAGTATTCCCGCGGGGTACCCGACTTCGACGCTCGGGGCGGGGCCGAGGACGACCCACCCGCCCCCGTCGATGATCCAGAGGATGGCTTCTTCGAGGCTGGAAGAGAAGAAGGAAGTGAGGACTTACCCTTCGTCGACTTTGGGGTCGAGGAGACCGGCTTCGACGAAGCGGGCTGTCGGGGCGAGGTCGAGGGAGATGAGGCCGAGGTCAAGGCCGGGGCCGAAGCCGAGGCCGATGTCGAGGCCTTCCCCGCCCCGGAGTCCACCGCAAAGAGCTCCGCCATCCGAGCGCGACGGCGGCGGAGGGCCCTGGTTTGAAAAGTAGAGCACCGCATACAAGAATCGGTCGGGTGCTCAGGACCCAAACAAAGCAAGCACCACCGGTGAGGATCGGTAATTGAAAGGAGACGATCGCACCGGGTGCACTTTTTAAAACCCGTCAAGGGACGGGACATGGACACGAAACCTGGCCGGGAACGAACGAGGTCCCGCGGCCGCGGCTACCAGGAGCCCCCGGAGCCGACGGAAGAAAATAAGTTTTTTTTTTGTTTTTTTTTGACGAAACTCGATACACAATCAAAGAAAAAACCAAAATAAGCACAGCGACCGAGAGAAAAACACTCAGCCGCGGTGTCGGAAGGCTAAACACGAAGAGCACAATTTCCACAGGGCTTCTGGCTCCGCGGAAAAGACTGAACTGAGGACCACGAAGTGGGGATGCGCCCTCTAGTGGGCAAGAAGGCATGCACATGCGTGGTGCAGTGTAGCAAACTTGAAACTTCAATCAAGTTTGCTTGAAAAGCTGTCCGCGCTGGGGCTCCGTAGATGACGTCACCCACATATGAGAATATCATGCCTGCTTGTCCTGGGATAACAGAAGATATGAGAAAGTTCGTACATGGATTGGAGGAGAATTAAGAAAATTTGATAAACGGACTTTTTTGAGAAAAAAACAGACCTACCTACAGATGCCACAATTGAAGGGGAAAACGTTTTCTGTGCAGTCAATTGAGAATACTTTATCTCGCCTATGTCCACCAGGATACAAAAAGCACCCTAATATTTTGCTCTGCTTTGACAAGCTCATTGTTTGAGGCCAGATGGGAAGTGTGCATGTTGAAAGTTGATTGCAAAAGACCAAGACAAGATGACATGTTGTTCTGTGAAGGGAAATGTAATGATTGGTATCATCATACCTGTGTAGCACTTGACACACAGAATGAACCGGAAACATTTAAATGTAGAAAATGTCTACAAGAAAACAGCAAAGAAGGACAAGGGAGTAGTAAAGTAGAATAATATAAATCATTTTCGGTAAAATAACAAATTATATGTCTACCACCAATGATGAAAACATTGTCAAACAGCAGGAATATATATGAAGGTATAGAAACAATATATCTAGGACATACTGACTGTTGCTAGAACATGTTGACTCTCACCATAAAGTACAGTCTGCCTTCACGATGATATGTCAACAACATCATGAAACATCTGCATTCCAAAATGTCTTTTTAAAACCTTGATGAACCTAAGGCACTTTCCACAACTATTAACAGTACTTCTGTCATTCCAGAAGCACAATGAGGCTTAGCTTTCAAAATGCAATTCCCTATAATGTTGGGAAAGTAAACCTGTTACCAAACAAAACATATGTACAATGAAAACAAATGTTATAGTATTACTTCTAACAAATTTTAAAGTTTGGTTTAACCCACTATTATGTTAAAAAGATCATTTTTGAGGTTCCTCAAAGAAGACCGAGTGTACTGTATGTGTTGAAGACAATGACATAAAAAGGATAATAGACAAATGTTTAATGAGCTAACTACACCCAGTTTTTCAGTATTAAAAATTTTGATCATAAATAGGTTATGTTCTCATAACTACAGGATATGGAGTTATAGTGACAACAATGATAAGAGACTATGTGGACTGACAAAGGAGGATGTTATTGTTCAGTTTCTTTATCAGTGTTTACATGAGAGATTTAGTGTGCAACTGTACTGTACTGACACAAGTTAAACCATGTTTGGGATGCTTGGTAATTATGTACACCAAAGTGAGTGTATGGGAAGTCAAACTAATTTTAAAGCACATCATGGTCACATCTGATATTGGTCTGCACACAGGTAAAGAAATGCTACATTAAAAGAGTAGTAGATTCAGAAGAAATTTTGAATAAGCTATGAATCGAAGACAGAATTGTAAATCAAAATGAATGAAGACTTCAAAATAAAATAAGAGAAAAAAAGTCAAGTTACTACCACAGAATATTTTCAGACTATCCCATTTATAAGTTGAAAATAACACTAGAAGACATACTCCAGTGATCAGGAGAGGCAACTGTAGAGCCACACGTGGAAGTAATATTGGACTGTGGTGGAATGGACAACATGGTGGATTTCCGCATCATTCTTGATTGCAGCATTTTATAATGATGAGACAGGTATGAAAAAAATAAAATTATCATAATATTGGTGAAACGATTTGGGGGGTAGGATCAAAATTTGAGACAAGCATTGTATCATAACTACAGTCAAACCTCGGTTTACGAGTAATGCGGTTTGCGAGTGTTTAGCAAGACGAGCAAAACATTTTCACAAATCGTGACTCGAAAACCATTTTCGCAAATTGTGACTCGCAAAACAAGCGTTGACTCGATTTGCGAGTCCCCCCGCTCACTAACCGACATGGCACCCCCCTGCGAACACCCACCTGCCAAAACTGAAGTCTTACCCCTATCTGGCACCGGCACGCAGCGACAACCTACAGGAGGTGCCGGTGCACAAAGATCGTGCTGCTTGCAGGACTGGGTGTTGAGCATCTGCGCATGCTCAAGGTCTTCTGGCTCTCATTTTCTCTAATAATCTTGGAGAGAGGCGGGAGCCAGAAGGCCTTGAGCATGTGCAGATGCTCAACACCCAATCCTGCAAGCGGCACGATCTTCGTGCACCGGCACCTCCTGTAGGTTTTTCTGCATGCCGGTGCCAGATGGGGGGTAAGACTACAGTTTGGGCGGGCGCTCGCGAGGGGGGGGGGGGCCATGCCGGTTGGCTGGGGGGATGTGGAAGCGTACCAGTGGCCTCGGGGTGAGGTTTTTTGGGGATGTGGTGGGGTGGGGTGGAGCAGTACCTGTGGCCGCGGGGGGGGGGGGGGGGGAAGGTGGAACTAATCAAGCTAGTTTCCCTTACTTCCTATGGAGAAACTTGTTTTGATATACAGTACGAGTAATTTGGTTTACAAGCATGCTTCTGGAACGAATTATGCTCATAAACCAAGGTTCCACTGTACTAATGTTTTCTATTTGTTATTTCCAGGAAAAGGCAAGATGAATATTTAAATGCTGAACATGTACGAGATGATTTTCTTATTTTTTTTCCCTCTGAAGATCTGCAGGACATGCCTTCAGAGCACAATAAAAAACAACAACAGATGTGACATGGGAACATAAATGGAGAAATGATAGGTGAGATAAATCATACATTGTTTTCTATCTCCCTTGTGTGAAGATTTATGCATTTAGGTAAGGTGAGGGTTACATATTAAATTTATCCTGGCTATACCTAAATTTATATCAATAAGTCTTTGAAATTTGGCACTAAAGAAGTACATATTGTGACACATGTATTGCTATTCATACTAAAAATGCTGTACACCAGTGGGAGTCCTACTTGTTAAACAACTTTCAAACTTAACTACACTATTGGTATCATCCTAGATCAGGGGTGCCCAAAAGGTCGATCGCAAAGGCAACGAGAGTCGATCGCGGAGCCCCTCCTGGGCTCTACGATAGACTTACATTGCCTTTGCGTTCTCCCTGTTTCGACACCACAGCAAGCCAGCAGTGACTATAGAAGCGCTGGACAAGCCAGGGTCCCCCCCCCCCCACACACACACCCAAGGTCAATTCTGACATCGGAGAGGAAGTTCTGGCTGTCTCTGAACTTCCTCTCCAACGTCACAATGGACATCGGGGGAAGGCTGCTGGCCTGTTGCGGTGTCGGGAAACAGGCAGAACTCGGCGGCAACGATGGCGGTGGTTTAGGGGCCTGTTGCCAGATGACAGCCCTGTGGTGGCTTGGGGAGACTGAAATACAGGGAGGCAAAACGGGGAGACAAAAAGAAAGAAAGAGGGTTAGGGAGACAGAAAGAAAGGGGAGGGGGCAGGGAGAGAGGAAGGAAAAGATGGAGGGTAGCAGGGAGCAGGTAGGGAGAGAGGAAGAAAAAGTTGGACTCATGGAAGGACAGAGATGTTGGTTGGGGAATGGAATGAGGTCTGAAGGAGACGAAGCATGCAGAAGTCAGAAAGGAGGGAAAAAATATTGGATGCACAGTCAGAAGAAAGTGCAAGCAAAGATTCATGAAATCAACAGACAACAAAGGTAGGAAAAATGTTTTTATTTTAAATTTATTGATCAAAATGTGTCCATTTTGTGAATTTATATCTGGTGTCTATATTTTGCACTATGGTCCCCTTTTATTAAACCACAATAGCGGATTTTAGCGCAGAGAGCCTATGAGCGTCAAGAGCATCGGGGGCATTCAGCTCAACTCTCTGCGCTAAAACTGCTATCGCTGTTTAGTAAAAAGGGAGGGGCTATATTTGTCTATTTTTGTATAGTTGTTACTGAGGTCACATTGCATAAAGTCATCTGCTTTGACCTCCTGAAAAAAACCACAAATATAAATGATAATTAACATTTTCTCTGCATACAGCATGCTTTGTGTTTAAATTTTATTGTTGGTAGATCATTTTGAAATTGGTCATTTTAAAAGTAGCTGGCAAGCCAAAAAGGTATGGGCACCCCTGGCCTAGATAATGAAGAAATTAGCTGGACAGTGAGATGAATGAGTAATACCGTTGGTGATCCATGCAAAGTTGTTAATTTCCCTCTGTGCCCATTCCAGTCCCTAGAGGAGAGATAGAAGTCCTTAGAGGAATGACCTAGTATGTCATTGTCAGATTTTGTTACCTCAGTATTTCTAGTTGATAAAAGAACATTCAAACTGTAGAAAGGTTGTGCAACCTATATCAACTTTGCAAATAAGGATGCAGTATTACAGTTATCAGTATCAAGATAAGCGTCCCAAGTCTCTAATTCGGGAATGGTACCAGAGGACTTGGGAAAGGCCAATGTGGTCCTTTTCCAAAAAAGCGTAAATAAGGAACAAGTAGGGAATTACAGGCCGGTTAAATCCGACTTCTGTGGTAAGCAAATTAATGGAAACGCTTTTAAAACAGAGAATGGTGAAGTTTTTGGAATCCTGTGGAATACAGGACCGGAGGTAACATGGATTAACTAGAGTTAGGTCTTATCAAACAAATCTGATCAATTTCTTTGACTGGGTGACCAGAGAATTGGATAGAGGGAGTGCGCTACATGTGGTGTAGTTTGATTTTAGCAAAGCCTTTCACAGTATTCCACACAAATAAACTGAGTGCCCTTGGATGTGTCCCAAAGTGATGGGCTGGGTCAAGAACTGGTTGAGTGGAAGGCGACAGAGAGTAGTGATCAAGGGAGATCACTCTGAGGTAAGGGATGTTACCAGTGGTGTACCTCAAGGTTCTGTTCTTGGGCCTGTTTTTTTTAACACTGTTATAAATGCTATTGTTGCAGGGCTGTCAGATAAGATTTGCCTCTTTGCAGATGATTCGAAAATCTGAAATAGAGTAGAAACGCTGGATGTTGTGACTAACATGAAAAAAGATCTGGTAAAGCTTGGTAAATGGTCTGAAATTTGGCAACTAAAATTTAATGCTAATAAATGCAAGGTCATACATTTGGGCGACAAAAACCCGAGGGAACACTACAATTTTGGGGATGAAGAACTTATGTGCATGACAGAAGAGTGGAACTTTGGTGTGATTGTATGTGATGATGTTAAGGTGGCCAAACAGATTGAAAAGGTGACGGCAAAAGCTAGAAGCATGCTAGTGTCCATAGGGAGAGGTTTGACCAGTAGGAAAAAGGAGGTATTGATGCCCCTGTATAAGACTTTTGTGAGACCTCATTTAAAATACTGTGTGCAATTCTGGTGGCTGCACCTTCAAACAGATATAAAAAGGATGAAGTCGGTCCAGAGGAAGGCTACTAAAATGGTTTGTGATCATCATAAGGCATATGGGGATAGACTTAAAAATCTCAATGTGTATACTTTGGAGGAAAGGCAGGAGAGGTGAGATGATAGACGGAAAAATTATGTTCTTACCTGTTGGGAAACAGCGATCATAATATGATCAAGTTCAAAGTTGAAGTAGGAATACCGAAAGGAAAGAGAACCATAGCAACAACTTTCAACTTCAGGAAAGGAAACTATGAAGCAATGAGGGAAATGGTAAGGAAGAAACTTAGGAACACTTCCAAGAAATGGCAAACGGTAGAACATGCCTGGCTTTTTTTCAGGGACACGGTGAGCGAGGCGCAAAATTTGTACATACCCAGATTCAGAAAGGGGAGCAAAAAGAGTCGAACAAAAGACCCGGTATGGCTGACTAAAATAGTGAAGGAAGCGATAGGCAATAAGAAAAATTCATTCAGGAAATGGAAAAAGGACAAAACTGAGGGGAAATGGATGGAGCACAGGAAGTATCAAAAAGAATGTCACCGAGTGGTTCGAAAAGCCAAAAGAGAGTATGAAGAGAAGCTAGCCAGGGAGGCACGAAATTTCAAACCATTCTTCAGATATGTTAAAGGGAAACAGCCAGCTAGGGAGGAGGTGGGACCGCTGGATGATGGAGACAGGAAGGGGGTAGTGAAGGAGGAGAAAGAAGTCGCAGAAAGACTTAACATGTTCTTTTCGTCTGTATTTACGAACGAAGACACAACCAACTTACCGGAACCTGAGCAATTCTTCAATGGAAATGAAGCAGAAAAATTAACATCCATGGAAGTGAGCCTTGAAGATGTGCGCAGGCAGATAGAAAAACTAAAAACTGACAAATCCCCGGGTCCAGACGGAATCCATCCAAGGGTTCTGAAGGAATTAAAGGAGGAGATAGCAGAACTACTGCAGCAAGTTTGCAACCTATCCCTGAAAACAGGTGTGATACCAGAGGATTGGAAGATAGCCAACGTCACACCCATCTTCAAAAAGGGATCAAGAGGTGACCCGGGAAACTACAGACCTGTGAGTCTGACCTCGGTTCCGGGGAAAATGGCAGAAGCGCTGATAAAAGAAAACATCGATGAACATTTGGAAAGAAATGAACTTCTGATACCAAGCCAACATGGTTTCTGCAGGGGGAGATCGTGCTTAACTAACTTATTGCACTTCTTCGAAGGAATCAACAAACGGACGGACAAAGGAGACCCCATAGACATCGTATACCTGGATTTCCAAAAAGCCTTTGACAAGGTGCCTCACGAGCGTCTACTCCGGAAACTGAAGAACCATGGGGTGGACGGAGATGTGCATAGATGGATCAGAAACTGGTTGGCGGGTAGGAAACAGAGGGTGGGGGTGAAGGGCCACTACTCGGACTGGAAGAGGGTCACAAGTGGTGTTCCGCAGGGCTCGGTGCTCGGGCCACTACTATTTAATATATTCATAAATGATCTAGAAATAGGGACGACGTGTGAGATAATAAAATTTGCAGACGACACCAAACTATTCAGTGGAGCTCGGACTAAAGAGGACTGCGAAGAATTGCAAAGGGACCTGAATAAACTAGGGGAATGGGCGACGAGATGGCAGATGAAGTTCAACGTTGAGAAATGTAAAGTACTGCATGTGGGAAGCAGAAACCTGAGGTACAACTATACGATGGGAGGGATGTTATTGAATGAGAGTACTCAGGAAAGGGACTTAGGGGTAATGGTGGACATGACAATGAAGCCGACGGCACAGTGCGCAGCGGCCGCTAAGAGAGCGAATAGAATGCTAGGTATAATCAAGAAGGGTATTACAACCAGGACGAAAGAAGTTATCCTGCCGTTGTATCGGGCGATGGTGCGCCCGCATCTGGAATACTGCGTCCAATATTGGTCGCCGTACCTTAAGAAGGATATGGCGATACTCGAGAGGGTTCAGAGGAGAGCGACACGTCTGATAAAAGGGATGGAAAACTTTTCATATGCTGAGAGATTGGAGAAACTGGGTCTCTTTTCCCTGGAGAAGAGGAGACTTAGAGGGGATATGATAGAGATTTACAAGATCATGAAGGGCATAGAGAGAGTAGAGAGGGACAGATTCTTCAAACTTTCGAATAATAAAAGAACAAGAGGGCATCTGGAAAAGTTGAAAGGGGACAGATTCAAAACAAATGCTAGGAAGTTCTTCTTTACCCAACGTGTGGTGGACACCTGGAATGCGCTTCCAGAGAATGTAATAGGGCAGAATACGGTACTGGGATTTAAGAAAGGATTGGACGGTTTCCTGCTGGAAAAGAGGATAGAGGGGTATAAATAGAGGATTTCTGCACAGGTCCTGGACCTGTTGGGCCGCCGCGTGAGCGGACTGCTGGGCATGATGGACCTCAGGTCTGACCCAGCAGAGGCATTGCTTATGTTCTTATGTTCTTAATTTTCTTTCCCTTAGACGCAGCAGATGAATCCAGAGACCAATGGGATAGCTCACATCTACCAGCAGGCGGAGATAGAGAAACTGATTAACAGGTGGTCCTATTGGCTGGCACTCCTCCTGTTTATCTAGTATAGCTCCTTGCCCAAGCATCCGTAACCATCAATAGGCATAGCATGTAAAAAACTTCTTTCCCATAACAAATCTCAAAATGCAATAATACAGAAAACAACCTGCCATAATAACAAACTGCGAAAGTTGCAAAAGAAAAAAACCGAGAGACAATATCCAGAAAGGGTGGGGCTCTGGATTCATCTGCTGCGTCTAAGGGAAAGAAAATTAACAGGTAAGAACATAATTTTTCCTTCCCTAGCAACAGCAGCAGATGAATCCAGAGACCAATGGGATGTAGCAAAGCAATCCTCAATCTGGGTGGGAAGCAAACGCCGCCTCCGCAACAACCGAAGCACAAAACACCCCTACCGCATGCGCCTCCACATCCAAGCAGAAAAGCGGAGAGAAAGCACTCTCGGAAGACCAATTAGCCACGAGACAAATCTCCTCCAAGGAAAAAACCTCTGGGCCGAGCCCAAGAAGTAGCCATCGCTCCGGCGGAATGGTCATGAAGTTCTTTCGCCAACCGCTTCCCTGCCAGCAAGCAAGCATAAAGAATGTCCTCCTGGACCCATTGAGAAATGGAGGCTTCGGACGCCGCCATACGTTTGAGGCGTCCCTTGAAGAATACAAAAAGGAGATATAAACAACTAAAAGTCGTTAGAAACCGAGCTCGCGGAGAACGCTACGTATGTATCAAAAAATACAGTGAATAAAAGCACTGCTCCCAATTTCTCCTCCCAGGAAGAAGGAAGGAAAAGCGAGCATGACATAAAAGAAAGGACGACACCCCCCTAGAAAGAAATAGTGGTACCATCCGAACTGATACCTCATATTTTGGAAATCAGAAATAGGAATCCCCGTTAAACAAGGCCTGCAACATAGAAAACTGCAGAGCTGAAGCCATGGCCAAAAGAAACCCCATGTTCAATGGCACAGCCCTTTAGAGTCCCAAAAGACAAGGATGAAATGAAGCCTTCAGTAAACTGAGAAGTACGTGAAGATTGTACTCCAAACAGGGCTTTCTAAGAGGCGCATGAATATACCGCACTCTGTTTAGGAACTGAACTACATGAAGCTGAGAAGTAAGCGAAGAGCAATATACCTAGCCCTTGTAACAAGCCAAGAAGGCACTAGAAGCTGAAGGGAATTGAACGCTAAGCCCTCGGCAATACACTTGTGCCAAAAAGGAACTCTGGAGTGGTTCAAACGTTAAGAAGCACCCAAGAAAGGAAAAAACCTCCAAAAGGAAGCAGAAGCCACAGGAGAAGACGTCCGTAGCACCTGGATAAGAGAAGAAACAACCTGCTTCGCATAACCCTTACACGTCAGCCAAGATTTTTCAAAAAACTAGGTCGTACTACTAAAGTAGTACAAATATTCATGTTGATTGGACCCTAGGTGAGCAAAGCCGGAGATACCAGGAAACTTCTTAGTCCAGCTGTCGAAAGACTCATCAAATCCGCATAGTAAGGATGGCGCCGCCAATCCAGAGATTCTACAAATACTGTGCCCGGAAAGCGAGCTCGAGATGGCAAATCCAAGCCATCATCAGCCAGCGGAAAACACTGAAAAAAGAGAAGGCAGAGGCGAGAAAGGAGCCATGCAGCTACCCCCTCTAACTCCCACTCCCTGGGCCCGCCGAAGAAGCTAGGAAGCTTAGAATTGAGAGATGAGGCCATGAGGTCTAGGTCAAGGAGATCTCACGTCCATAAAAAGAGCTAGAACGGAGGAGAAACAAGATGGCCGCGATGTAGAGAGGACGCTGAGTTGCACTCTCCTGCGAAATACAAATTTCCTACCTTTTATCGGGTTTATTCCGTTGCTGACATGCCGAAAAGACGAGGCAGAGCGGCTGCTTCAGCCCGGCAGACGGGATCTGCCTCAACGAGGCAGGAGGGAATAACTCGCTTCTTCACATCTTCGCCCCAGGGCGTGTCGGCTGAGCCGAATCGGAGAGAGATTTCGGCTCTCGGGAGCGAAGTCTCGCTCAGCCCCGCGGGACCTCCATCTCCTCTGCAGCCGCGAGACTGGGGAATAGAGGCGGTTCCACAGGGACGGATGGCGTCGCCGATGGAGCTGGAGGGCTTGCCTAACCCTCAACTGCTCTCGGCAGGAACAACTATATCGGAGGAGGTGGCTGATATTTCAGCAAGTGAAGGACAAGCTTCAACAGTCCTTCCATTGGTAAGACCTGCTGAAATAACTTTAGAGTCTATTTGGACTGTGTTAGACTCTTTGTACAAATTATGTACAGGAACCCTTCCTCAGGTGACTCTTCAAGAAAGCAGATTGGACAAATTACAGGAGGAATTGAAGGATCAGGAAGGGAAGGTTAAAAATTTGGATCAGAAAATTCAAAGTTTACAAGCTTCTCAGACTCTTATACTGCAGGATAGACTACTCTACACTAGGAAAATGGAAAACTTTGAAAATTATATGAAAATGCTGAATTTAAGAATTCTTAATTTCCCAAAGGTGTTAACAACACCTCCTAAGGAAATGTTTTATAAATTCTTGAAAGAAATATTTAAATATCCTGAAGCCGGACTACCTCCTTTACATAGAATATATTATTTGCCACCATCAAAACAGAAAATCTCAGGTCCAGAAGTTTCTTCTGAACCTCCTAAACCTTTGAATTTAACAGAAGTCCTTGAAACTTCAGTGGATGAAGTAATCTGTCGTACTACGCTTGTGGTGGCGTTTGTTTTTCAACAAGACAAAGAGGCACTTCTTAGACTGTTTTTCAGGCTGAAAGAAGTGACCTTTTTGGACAGTAAGATCAGTATGTTTCCAGATGTCTCAAAAGCAACTCAGACCAGACGGAAGAGGTTCCTTGAACTGAGACAGTTTGTAATACAGTTGGGGGCTAAATACCAATTGAGATACCCTTGTAAATGTAAGATCCTTTTGGATCAACATTCATATATATTCTTTGAACCCTCACAATTACAATTTTTTCTCGAAGGAAAGGGAATAACAACTTCAAATATCTCTGAAGGGAATGTAGGATCAATCCCATAGTAATGTAAGAAGAAGATGTACTCTACAGATATGGTTTATTGAATTAATTCATTATATATCTCTCACGAATGTGAATTGTTTCTCCTCCAGAACCCAGAATGTGGACTAATTAAAGAGCGAAATTTTGTTTAATTATGAAATGGACAGTATCCAGATATATTTTTCCTTTAAAAAATATGTGGAAGTTCTCTCTTTATTTTCTTATACAAGCAATGTATATGTATCTATATATAAAATGATAAATAAAAAAAAAAAAAATAGAACGCCTGAGCCACAAATCTCAATATCCAGGATGCAGAAGATTACACTATTACCAACATGCACACTTTCCAGAGCGTACACAGCGCTGTACACTGTAACATACAAGAAATGGGCCATGCTCAGATTCCGCAGAGAGAAAGTCTATCCAAACTCTTATCCTGATCCATAAAAGGATCTGCCAACAGAAGACGAAGATGAGTCCACCCATTGAAGCAGACCAACTTCACCTGCCAACTGAGTACAACACCTACTGCCCAAGCTGTAGAGAAATGCCCTCATCCTAATACTGACCAAAAGGACCCTCGGCAGCAATCCGGAAGAATGATCTTAAGCTCCAGAAAGGTAGCCTGACCCTGCTCAAGAGAAGAATGAACAAGTACTGAGTCGCCTCTGAAGACCAGACTCCTGGAGCCGAGGATGGAAGCCACCGAGCCCCCCAACCCGACAGCCCGGGATGGTCGGTGGTCATGAGCTAGTCCAGCAAAGACCGAGGCATGCCTTGAAAAGAGAAATCGCGATCAGCAACCAAATCATACAAAGCGATGCAGGAGGAGCATACCAAATAATTGGAGCCCTGAGCTACCGGGAACCACCAGAACAAAAGCGACTGCTGTAGCGTAAGAAGGGGAAAGCAAGCCGAAGTTCCCAGTGGAGTCAGCAATATGGATCCCAGAAACTGTACAGAATCCCATACTCTTGGTCATGGTAAGCGAAGAAGAATACCAACCTGAGACCGAGACCCCACGCCCAAGTCTCCGGAAAGAAACACGTCTCTCCTATATGAATAAAAACATTACCCCAATATACCTATAAATCAGGGGTGTCAAAGTCCCTCCTCGAGGGCCGTAATCCAGTCGGGTTTTCAGGATTTCCCCAATGAATATGCATTGAAAGCAGTGCATGCACATAGATCTCATGCATATTCATTGGGGAAATCCTGAAAACCCGACTGGATTCCGGCCCTCGAGGACCGACTTTGACACCTGTGCTATAAATAGTACAGGAGAAAAGAGCGCTGTGCAAATTCGAAGATGCACATGTAAAGAACTGAGGAAAAGATACCACCCTTTTCGTGTCAGTCAAATGGCCCGACTGGAAGTCGTCTGAATCAAGCAGGCAGTCAAGAAGAAATTAGATGAATCGCCTGGTAGCGCCAAAACGGTACCACCGCCCACATCACCTAAAACGTTCGGGAAGCCTTGGGTAGGCGAAATGGCATGTGCCAAAACCGAAAGCGCTGCTCCAAGAGAGGCAGGCAAACCAAGTGCCGATTCGGAGTCCATAGAGAAAATGTAAATATACTCTCAGGTTGTCTGCAGAAATGTGTAACCCCGAGAAACTAATTCAGCAGAATGGGATCCAGCCTGCCCAATGCCCCCGTCTCGGGCACCATGCAGTAAGTGGAACAACGTCCCTTAGTTCCCGAAGAACTACAAGAACTGTCCTGAGGACTAGTAACTCTGAAAAGGGAAACACAAAACATAGAGACTCCAAGAACGAACTGGAAACCTGCAGAGGATGCAAAGATGAAAGCATCCTGAAAAATCTTCACAGCCCCCTGACCTGACATTATAGCGTCTTCTCCCTCATGAGAAAGCCTGAAGAGTCATTGGAAGAAGTCAAGATCCCCTCAGAATGAAGTGCAGAAGGTCAGGGAATGGCAGGATGAGACTGCAGGATCTGCAAGAAGATTCTCCTAGGAAAAATCAAGTTTCACAATGTAAAGAGGAAAATACTGGAACCATGAAAACAGTACTAACCCCATGCAACATGAGCAAAATACTTATGTCCTTTAAAGTAAATACGTACTAGACTCAATCAAGATGCTGCATCTACCGCCCTGTGGAAAACAACAGCCTCCTGACAGGTATCAGACAAAGCTCACATCGCTAATGAGAGCTTCAGGGATGAGGCTAACAGCCACAAAGCGCGTTATCCTCCGCGGGTTTGATAGAATAGGTAACTGGCTCCTGGTTAAAAGGAGCTATACAGCCCTTCCTGTCTGGTCGGGGGGCCCATCTAGCATGTGCCATGAGAAAATGGTGACAGGAGAAACCAGCGTGATAAGCATGGAAATCTGAAGTCCAGGCCCCCTCAGAAATAGAGAAAGAGAGAGTCCTGGCCGCAGGAAGATGCGCAGTGTCATTATGCCCATAGAGACAGTCCGAACTTGGAAACTGTTTGCACTACCTTTAGGCATATATATCCTGTGCCACTACTAGACACATGCAGCTCAGCACAGAGGCCCAAATAAGGACAGTTACCAACAGACAAAGGCTCAATCTGCAGGGACCCCAAGAGAGACAATGAGATACCTGTGTGAAATACAGGGCACTATCTTACTGCTGATCTCACCGTGCCGTGAGTTGCCATATGTCGCCCCAGTCCGGAGACAAACCGAGACTGGGTGACCTAGCACAGGTCAGAGTCTCTCTTGAGTGCTAACCCCAGAGTCCGATTAAACAAGCAGCTTCCTTCAAGGGAGTACAGCAGGAACACAGACATAGACATAAATCTGCCCAAGCTTGTCCCAAAGTTGGTGAAACACATACAACTTGTCTGAACCGGAAAGGAGAAAAGCCCCGGCATACCCTGACCAAAGTCAGCTGGAAACAAACTATCGGAACGCTGCAGCTCTCCTGCCATCGCCGGAGACCCAAGCGCATGCCGGATTCTCACTGACACGTGGCCGCTGCATCAACGCTCCTAGAAACATAGTTGGATTCGAGCCCCGCAAAATTTACCCTGCCACGGCTTGCATAGAAATAAAATCAGACTCAGGGAATAACCAGAAGAACGACCCACAGCGCCGGAAAAAACATGTCCCATCTCATGCTGCTATAAACCGGCACCTGCACAATCAGCTGCACATGGCCGTGACAAACACCGATGAAAGAGAGCCTCAGAATAAACAGGACTACTGCTGCACTGAAACCCAACAATGAGAACAAGTACGAGCATGAAATCGCATCGCTACTGCCGTGCTGTAACCAACAAGGAAACCAAGCGCGTGCAGGCAAAGGGCGGGAAGTCCCGGCTCCCTCCACGGATTTCTAGTCATAAAACTTAGCCTCAATAAAATATCCATACCTTAAATGTACGATGACCGAACCCACAGTACTAAGACTCCCAAACAGAACCTGAAGTTCAAACAACCATAAAAGCCAGACATACTCACAGCTTGTTGTTAGGGCCGGTTGAAGCCAGTTTGCAGCAAAAGCATGGCAAAATGTAACAACTGTGGTCTCTTTTTTTTTTTTTTTTTTTTACAGAGAAGGGAAAGAAGAAAAAAATTGAGACCCAGTCAGACCCTCTATCACTGGAGGGAGGGTGAGGCAGGGACCTGGGGGGGCCCAGGTGTAACCCCTAAAGCCGGCACCGTTCAGCCGGACACCCCTGTCTCACTGAAGAGAAAATCTCAACAGGAGAAATAGCACTGCCAGCTCACTGAAGAGAAACCTCAACAGGAGAAACAGAATGGCAGTCTCACTGAAGATAAACTCAACAGGAGAAAATAAAGTTCCAGCCACAGCCAGAATTCAGGAGCTAGTTGAATAGCGACTTTTTCCTGCTGGGAGATAGAGAATACTAGATAAACAGGAGGAGTGCCAGCCAATAGGACCACCTGTTAATCAGTTTCTCTATCTCCGCCTGCTGGTAGATGTGAGCTATCCCATTGGTCTCTGGATTCATCTGCTGCTGTTGCTAGGGAAGTTTAAATATGTATGTGGTGTAAATGCACATGAGTCGAGTTTCTTTAATTTGAAAGGAAACTCTACAATGAGAGAGCATAAGATGAAGTTAAGAGGTGATAGGCTCCGAAGTAATCTAAGGAAATACTTTTTTACTGAAAGGGTGGTAGATGCATGGAACAATCTCCCAGAAGAGGTGGTGGAGACAGAGATTGCGTCTGAATTCAAGAGGGCCTAGGATAGGCATGTGGGATCTCTCAGAGAGAGAAAGAGATAATGGTTACTGCGGATGGGCAGACTAGATGGGCCATTTGGCCTTTATCTGCTATCATGTTTCTATGTTTCTGATAGTAACATTTACCAATAGTCTCACTACCCTCACCCAAGACACAACCTTTTCACCTCCAAAGCATGTCTTTCTGTTGCACCTATGGTCCCCCTTCCAGAACCATGCACACGCATAAGTCCAGAAGTGTTAAAACAAAGTTAATGTAATTATTTTTGATGTAGTAACTACAGATAGTGTACATTCAGCAGCTGTGTACATTCAGCAGCTGTGTTCGCAAAATGACTGATCTTTGGACCAGCACTTCTGACACCACGATTTGTGTATAACCATACTTCATTATAGACCAACATGCAGGGGGAAAGTGGGTGTGTGCACCTGCTATCAGGTAACAACATCAGGGATGGGAGCCAACAAAGATGCAGGAGCTTGTGTGTGGGAAGGTACTCAGCATAACGTAGGGCATCCTATGCTATCTCATGACTCTCTTGGGACTAATTCTTAAAATAAATTAATAAATAAATAAACCAATATACCCTGTGAAAAAGATATTACATATGTGCCTTTAAATGAAGCAAGATGCTGATAGGAATTATGACAAACTTATCCATTTCTTATACAGGTGATGTTGACCCAGTTTGGTCATCGCAGGATAACATACAGAATCCCAGGAAAAACAGGGAGGAGATAATCTTGAACTATGAATGAGACACCCTCAGCTATCAAACCTGAAAAGTTATAACATAGAACTTTTACTGCTTACATGCTACAAGTGTTAAAACATTGGAAACATGAAGGGTATAAATTAAAAACATTTTAATGGTACTGACAGTTAATAAAAACACATAACATTGTGATGCCATCTTATTGAATTTTTGTGAAATGAATGTTCACAAACATTTAAAAATTAGAACTACTGCAAACCATATGCTAAACAATGTGTTAGCATATCCCCTGATAACCAAGATAACATTTGTCTGTTTGAAACCACAAACATCTCATTATTAATAACATCTCATCAATATGGAAGATATAGCTTGGTGAAGTGCAGCGTTTCAAGTTAAGCAACATGTATCTTTAAAATCTGAAGTACCTAATGACATCATATATGTAGTTGTGAGTTGATGCTATGTTGCTGGAATGCCCTTCTCATACATCTAGGTTGGTGCTACCTCTCCATCCAGGTTGAAGAACATACCCCACTCCCAGCACTTTGAGTGCAATTATGTTGCATACCTGATAGATGTAATCACTACTATCACAATCAACCTAGGAGTGGAGGAATAACCTAGTGGTTAGAGCTGCTGCCTCAGCACCCTGAGATTTGTGAATTCCACTTCAGCTCCTTTTGATTTTAGGCAAATCACTTAATACATCATTGCCTCAGGTACAAAATATAAGCACTGAATTGAAAAATCACTATGCAGATGACACTGACCAAAGTCCTGCCATACAGGTAGGTGAAGAAACAGCACTATGGCTGGCCTCAACACGTATACAGGAACTGGAGTTTGAATAAAAACCAGACTGCTGGAAGTACAGACTCCCACCTACAATATACAGACCATGCAACCAAAACACAGCTGAATTTAGAACTTGGAACCATCCATGAATTAGAATGCATGAATAAGTTCTTCCCCTGATCTATAGAGGGAACACAAAAGTAAACCCCCAGACCTAAAAGTGGTTATGCTTGTCTGATTTTTAAAAGGCAGATCCTGGAATGAAGGAACAATATGTTAATTGTAGTTTGACCAATAACATTGTTATAAAAAATTATTGTACCAATCCAGGATAAGAGAAGGAGGGAGATTATTTGACAAGCTGTGTATATAAGTAGGACAGATTTGCCTTACCAACTCAGAGAAAAAACTCTCCACTTTTAATTTCTAGCATTCAGTGTTGGATCTCTCCTCTTTATCTGGATAATAATAGTTGCAGCATACTTATTTGTATTGTTAAATATGTTAAATATAAATAAATTTAAAGCTTATTATTCACTATAATTAGACTGTCTCGGTCATTTCTGAGGCGGCCTAGCAGCGGCCAGCTTCAGTACCTGTCAAAAATACTGCTTTGATTGTTAGTGCACAGAAAAAGCAATATATAAGTCCCATCCCCCATACCATTTAGTTGTGGTAACAACACAGATCAAAGTAAAAGGAACAGACACATCCATGCTCTTTGCAGGCTCGTCATGATGGTTCTTAACGTAGCAAAAATGCATATAGCCACTTTCAGCAAAATAATCAAAAGGCAATAACCATGTTCCATGGTAAAGATTGCATGATCACACAGACAGCTAAAAAGGCAACCAGTGCAGTCAGTATCACCAATATTTCAGTGTTGATCTTTTCCCTAGAGTTAGCAACTATCATTGCTGCATGATAATTATGTTACATGGATTTTTCTACTATGCATACATGCTCAAACAGAGAATTTTTTCTATATTTACAATGCTATGTATATAAACTTTGAGTGTTTTCCTCTATGACCTCAACTCACATGATGGATCTCCCCTCTCAATGAAAGAACAGACCATCGTCTTTCCTACACCCCAACAACTCTCCAACCAGATCAAAAGAGGCCTTCTACATAGCCCCTCCCCTCCTGGCAAAATAGCCACCTTTTTCGCCCTCCTCCACAAGAATTAAACACTCAGAATTTGAGGCCTACATTATTACACACTTTCACTCATGATGGTCAAAATCTTAACCTTCATGTCTTCGGGTATGAATTTGTGCTTAATCCAAGAGAATCCAGCCCTTCTGATAAGATCGGGGTGTATTCTGCCATTTTAGGGGGATTCCTGATGAGTGGATTCAGCACAAAAGGACTGAGTACTGGATCTGGGTAGATCCAGCTTCTCAGGTGGGAATGCATCCATGTGAATACAGCTCTTCTAGTGACAATGACTACTTGATCTAGGTAGATCTTGACACTTTAAAGGGGAATGAGTATTAAATCCAGGTGAATCCAGCCCTTCTGATCCATATGGATAGAGTTAATATAGTGGTAACAGCTACTGAATACTACTAGAAGGGCCCAATTCAATAGGATACAACCAGCATTTCTCTTGTTCCATATCTTTCAAACTTCCACTGTGATGTCCAGCATCTCTGTCCCTGACTCAACCCTAGCTCGTAATGCCCAGCATGTCTCTATTCCTCTCCCTCTCTGAACTCCTTCATCTATCTTCTACCTTCTCCCCACCCATGATTTCAAGCATCTCTTGTGTTCATGATATCCATTATGTCTCTTTCATTCCCCTCTTCAATTTCCTGCATCTTTCTTCTAGGATCCCTTGAAATCCAGCATGTCTTTTTTTCCTATGCTACTTGTTGATCTCATAAATATCTAACCTCCCTTCCCTCAATTATCCACAGCATCTCTCTTCTCCCTCTGCCTCCCCATGTTCTACAGTATGTCTTCCTTTCTCCCTTACTAGTTTATAAGTTCACAATCCAACTTATTCCATCTCTCTTAACCATTCCCTCCATCCCATATAACAGATACCCCTCTTCCCACACCCCCAACCAAGGCAGGATTAATTTGTCAAGGGCCCCTAGGCACACAAGTCCACTGGCCTCTTGCCCCACCCCCATTTATTTACCCATTTTCTTATTTACTTCTACTTTATTTATTTATTTATTTTTAATTCAGAACAAACAACAAAGATTACCATACCAGTGCCAGTGTAGTTTTTCTTCTATTAAACCACCAAACATCTCTGAACAAATCCCCCCCCGTTCCTTCCTAGAGGAAGAGATCTTCAACCAGCAGGGCTTTGGGATGGCCAACAATTTATATTTTGCTTTTGGGTAGGAAGCATGGGGCATGGTGGGAAGAAAATTTAGTGCATGACATTTTATTGGACTAATAGATTTCTCAATTAGCTTCCAGAGGTTAAAACCTCTTTCTTCAGGTCAGTAAACTATACTGCTGTTACAGTATCTGTGTCCTAACCTGAGGAAAGGAGTTATGGTCTCTGAATTTGTAAAAATGTATTAAAATTAGTCCAATAAATAGGATCACATAATTTCCATTTTCTATTAATAAACTATTATTAACACAGCTACAATAATACTTTATCCTAAAGCAAATATAAATAAATAACAAAAAAAATTTTCTACCTTTATCTTGTTTCTGCTTTATTCATCTAATCATCATTCTCTTCCTTCCATCCACTGTCAGCCCTCTCTCTGTCTGACACATCCTGCAGGATCCTGTGCTTCTGATGGGAAAAGAGTGCATGGAGTGGATGTTTTTCTGCCTTATCAGTGGTTGAGGGTGCTGAAATCAGATAGATGCAGCCCTTCCTGGGGTCAGAATTGCAGGATCCTGGTACATTCTGACACATCCTGGCATATCCTGTGCTTCTGATGGGGAAAGAGTGCATGGAATGAATGCTTTCTGCCTTATAGGTGGTTGAGGATGCTGAAATCAAATAGATGCAGCCCTTCCTGGGGTCATAATTGCAGTATCCAGGTACATCCTGACACATCCTGGCATATTCTGTGCTTCTGATGGGGAAAGAGTGCATGGAATGGATGTTTTCTGCCTTATAGGTTGTTGAGGATGCTGAAATCAGATAGATGCAGCCCTTCCTGGGGTCAGAATTGCAGGATCCTGACAGATCCTGTTAGATCCTGGAAATCCTGCACATCCTGCCACTTCCTGGCATATCCTGTGCTTCTGAAGTGGAAAGAGTGCATGGAATGGATGTTTTCTGCCTTATAGGTGGTTGAGGATGCTGAAATCAGATAGATGCAGCCCTTCCTGGGGTCATAATTGCAGTATCCTGGTACATCCTGACACATCCTGGCATATCCTGTGCTTCTGATGGGGAAAGAGTGCATGGAATGGATGTTTTCTGCCTTATAGGTGGTTGAGGATGCTGAAATCAGATAGATGTAGCCCTTCCTGGGGTCAGAATTGCAGGATCCTGACAACTCTTGCTAGATCCTGGATATCTTTCAAATCCTGCACATCCTGGCATATCCTGTGCTTCTGATGGGGAAAGAGTGTATGGAATGGATGTTTTCCTGCATTATAGGTGGTTAAGGGTGCTGAATCCAGATAGATGCAGCCCTTCCTGGTGTTAGAATTGGAATATCCTGGTACGGAATATTGTGCACCTTGCCCTAGCCCTCTATGTTTAGGAGGTCAGGCTGCTCTTACTTCCCGCATGTTCTGTCAACCAATTTTTGATACTATTTAAAGGAGGCCAGGTGGCACTGCTAGAGCCAGAATGAAAGGGCTGGGGTAGGGTAGGGTTACCAGATTTCCCATTTGGAAATCTGGACCCCCTAGACCCGCCCAGTTCTACTCATCCCTGCTCCATCATGTCCCAATCCCGACGCCAATCCCACCCTCACCCTGCCGCCCCCCCTACTGCTTGCCGGGTTTTTGAAAGACCTATGGATCTCCAGACGTCCTCAAAAGGAGGAAATTTATGTGGGAAACTGGATGTTCTGTAACCCTACTGTCAGGTATCTCTCAAAGCCACACAAAAAGCAAAACCGTGTTGCAGGCAGAAGCGTTTTGCATTTCTTTTACAGGATGTCTGAAGTTAATTTACATTCTGGGTTAAAGTTTAAAATCTCATGTCCAAGAAACATGGGGAGAGAACAATAATCTATAGTGCTCCTTGGATTCATGTTAATTTTGAACCCAAGCATTTTCTGGCAGAAGACAGAATCCACCTTTTCAACAGTCTCACACATTAGTCCATCCAGAAGGTGTTGATCTTCTCCTGCTGCAGGTTTAGAAATATTAATGGAAGGAGGAGGAGCTACATCCTGCTGCACTGTTTAAAAGACAGTAACATTAACTTGCCTAGGGGAGAGTGTGACACTGTGGTTAAATCTAAAGCCTCAGCACGCTGAGGTTGTAGATACAAACCCAGGCTGCTCCTTGTGACCCTGGAATAGTCTCTTAACCCCCCCCCCAATTGCCCCAGGTACATTAGATTGATTGTGAGCCCCACCAGGACATGCAGGAAAAAATGCTTGAGTACCTGAATAAATTCATGTAAACCAGGGGTGCCCACACTTTTTTGGCTTGCAAGCTACTTTTAAAACGACCAAGTCAAAATGATCTACCAACAATAAAACTTTTAAAAAACACAAAACACACTGTACACAGAGAAAATGTTAATTATCATTTGAATTCGGGTGTTTTTTTCAGAGGTCAAGGCAGATGACTTTAAAATATGCAATGTCACCTCAGTAACAACTATACTAAAATAGACAAATATACCCCCTCCCCTTTTACTAAACCGCGATAGCAGTTTTTAGCACAGGGAGCTGCACTGAATGCCCTGTGCTGCGCTCGATGCTCATAGGCTCCCTGCGCTAAAAACTGATATTACGGTTTAGTAAAAGGGGGCCTTAGTGCAAAATATAGGCAGCAGATATAAATTATCAAAACAGACACATTTTGATCACTAAATTGAAAATAAAATCATTTTCCCTACCTTTTTCTCTGGTGATTTCATGAGTCTCTTGTTGCACTTCCTTCTTCTGTAAAGCCAATATTTCTTTCTTTCTGCCTTTCTCTCTCTTCCTGCCTGCATACCTTTTTTTCTCTCTTCCCCTGCCCTCCTCTTTATTTCTGCCTTTCTTTCTCTGCTCCCCTGCCCCCCCAAGCCATCGTGCCAGTTTCTCCACTTCCCTGATTCTTTTCCTACCCCCACCCTCATTCCATCAACGCAATTTCTCCATGCTGCTTCCTCAAGCCAGGCCTGGCACGAACAAGATTTCACCTCCGACGTCAATTCTAACGTTGGGTAGGACATTCCAGGCCAGCTAGCCAGCGATTGGCTGGCCCAAAACTTCCTCTCCAACGTCAGAATTGACATCAGAGGTGAAGTCTTGTGAGTCCGGCGCTTGTACGCACCAGGCCTAGCTTGGGGAAGCAGCAGGGAGAAAAAGATCGCAAAGGCAACGCGATAAGACTCGCGTTGCCTTTGCGATCTACTGGTCGATTGCAATCGACCATTCGGCACCCCTGATGTAAACCATTCAGAGCTCCCCTGGGAGAGCAGTATAAAAAATTGAATAAATCTGAATAATTAGTTTCAATAAGGTTGACCAGGTTACTGAAATTCTAAATTCAAATTTCCTCTGTGTGATAAGTTATAGCCTATTTTTTACTGCCCCTCTGGTTGTCACTGCAGGTAGCCTATTTTACTGCCCCTCTGGCTGTCATTGTGCAGGGAGTCCCGCGCTGACGTCTTCTTCTTTGCTGGTCCGCCCACACAGGAAGAGAAGAAAATGTCATAAGGGGCGGGACCAGCAGAGAAGGAGAAGATGGAGTTGCAAGCCTATTTTTATTTCCGTCTGGTTTGTCATTCTAAACTAAAGGGAGTCCCCGCGTTGACGTCTTCTTCTCTGCCGGTCCGCCTACTCGGGAAGAGAAGAGCATGTCATAAGGGGCGGGACCGGCAGAAAGGAGAAGCCAGCGTTGTAGGGGACTCCAGTAAATGCATAGCAGGAGCTGTGGCAATCAAAAAAAGAGGTCTGCTGTTAAGGTGGACCAGGATCCTGGAAAATCCCTGAAATCCTGCAATTTTACCAGGATCTCAATACAAGTTTGAGGATCCTGCAAATCCTGGTTTTACCCAGACCCGTGAAAGTAATGTAAAACAAAGACGCTGCACTGGAGAAACAAATTAGAAGTTAGAGAGCCGCACGCAGTGGCGGGTACAAAACTAAATGAAAATAAATAACGTTAAAGCAAAAAATAGAAGCAAGTGTCTAAAGTAAAGATCACTGGTATGTCATTTGACCACCTACTGGTAATTTAGTTAAGAACGTGAGGCCAGGGGGAAAGCCAGAGGACGCTGCAGCACTTCCCGACTGACCCTCCCCCTTGCCCTTTAAAGCGGCAGCGGCAGTGGACAGCCAGCAAGAGGCAGCGCTGCCGTCCCTGCTTTAGGAAACCTGAAGGCACAAGGAGGAGGGTTGGTCAAACGAAACGGTGACGGAATAATCGCGCGCCGACAACTCGGCACAAGACAAAAGCGGCGGGGAAAAAAATAATTTTTAAAGAGCTCCGACTGAGGGTTTGGGGTGGCTGCCGTTGCGGGAGAGGGTGTGGGGGGTGAAACCCCTCACATTATAGAGAAAACGGAACTTTCACCGAAAAAAATCAGAAAAAGTTCCGTTTTGCGAACACTAACCAATAAAGTGTGTGTGTGTGTGTGTGTGTGTGTGGGGGGGGGGGGGTTGCCACCCCAAACCCACCGTCTGAGCTCTTTACAAATTACTTTTTCCCCGCACGCTTTTGTCTTGTGCCGAATTGGCTTCTTGTGCGCCACTGACACGAACCAAACTACAGAATAAATTCAATTTCCGTGGTACTTAAATATCCGCACAAGTTTTCAACAAAGGTCCAGAAAATTGCAAAGTAAATGCCAATCAGTAAAGCGAAAATTTTAAAACAAAGCCAAAATCAATGGAACATAGCGAAACACTTACCCTCTGCTGGCTCTCGTGTGGAATCAAAACTTGAATTGAACTTGAGGGCGAAATTTAAAGGGTTTAGTGCTGTGACGCATGCGTAAAGCACAGCTAAGGCCCGGTTTCAAAAAAGGGCGCGAAAAGAAGTTAGGCTATTGCGCATGTGTGCTACTGTATGCGTCACAGCGCTAAACCCGCCAGTAAGTTTCACGCAGTTTTGATTCCATACTATAACTTATTTCATGGTACAGTATTACTATATGTTAAAAGGGAAATTATCTTGTGATGTGTTCTGGATTTTTTTTCCGTTAGCTTAAACATGGCTTAACTTGCTGTAATGGTCAGGTCTCGTATGATAGGACCAGAGAATCGGGTCTGGGTAAAACCAGGATTTGCAGGATTTCCAGGATCCTCATAGACTTGTATTGAGATCCTGGTAAAATTGCAGGATTTTCCAGGACCCTGGTCCACCTTAACAGCAGACCTCCTCTTTTTTTGATTGCCACAGCTTCTGCTATGCATTTACTGGAGTCCCCTACAACGCCGTCTTCTCCTTCTCTTCCGGTCCCGCCCCTTATGACACGCTCTTCTCTTCCCGTGTGGGCGGACCGGAAGAGAAGAAGACGTCAACGCGGGGACTCCCTTTAGTTTAGAATGCCAACCAGACGGGAATAAAAATAGGTTTGCAACTCCGTCTTCTCCTTCTCTGCCGGTCCCGCCCCTATGTTCTTCTCTTCCTGTGTGGGCAGACCGGCAGAGAAGGAGAAAACGTCAGCGTGGGGACTCTCTGCAGAATGACAGCCAGAGGGTCATTAAAAAATAGGCTATAACTTATCACACAGAGGAACAAAAAGAATAGGTAGGCCAGAGCACATTACAGGGCTTCAAAGAAGGTTTGGATAAGTTCCTAGAAGATAAGGGAATTGAGGGGTACAGATAGGAGTAGAGGTAGGATATAGGAATAGTCAGGGACCACTGCACAGGTGATGGGCCGCCGCGGGAGCTGACCGCTGGGCGGGATGGACCTCTGGTCTGACCCAGCGGAGGCATCTTCTTATGTTCTTAACAGCAATACTGTGGATTTAGAATTTCAGTAACCTGGTCAATCTTACTGAAACTAATTATCCAGATTTATTAAATTTTTTATACTGTTTATCAGGGGAGCTCTGAATGGTTTACTTCACGGGTGCCCAAATGGTCAATCACGATCGACCAGTAGATCGCAAAGGCAACGCAAGTCGATCATGTTGCCTTTGCAATCTTTTTCTCCCTGCTGCTTCCCCAAGCCAGGCCTGGCGCATACAAGCACCGGACTCACAAGACTTCACCTCTGACGTCAATTCTGACGTCAATAGACTTCTATATGCACAAGTCTTTCTCCTGTTGATATTATAGCAGTTCTAAAAGTAAACATCTATATGCAAGATTAAAAACAAGAGGTTACCCTGGTCCAATACTTAAGAAAGCCTATAAAAGGGCAAAGTTTCTCAACAGGGACCTCTTATTCATTCCAAGAGTTAAAGACACTAATGATGATGTGGTCACATGTATTTTATAATGTTCTCCTAGAATGAATGCAATTACGAAAATCTTACGGAGACACTGGGAGATCATGGAGCTGCATCCTTTGTTTAATCCTTAAACAAAGGATGCAGCTCCATGATCACATTTTAGGATTGCATTTACACGTCAGAAAAACTTTAAGGAGATTTTAAATCCCTCAGATGTTAGTTATACACAAGCAAGCTCTTCTAAGACCACCAATCTACTAACTGGGCACTCGAAGTGTGGAGCATGTATGACCTGTGAAGTAACCATTGAGTTAACCAACAATTTTATACATCCTGGCACAGGTCAAAATTTTGGTCTTAAACATTTGACGTCCTGCATAACCACCTTTGTAGTTTATGTAATTATCTGTCCTTGTTTAAAGATTTATGTTGGACAGATTACACACTCATTTAGAAGACGCATGACGGAACATAAAAGCTGTCTACACAACAATAAAATTCAAGCTCCACTAGTGGTTCACTGTTTGGAACACAAACATAATTTCAGTGATTTGTGCTGTTTTGTTATTGACCATATTGAGGAAGATGCTAATAATAGACCTCTACGTTTATTACAAGCTGAACAATTTGGGATTCATCTTTTAAACAGTGAGGAGCCTGTGGGTCTGAACCAGAAATTAGATTTGAGTGCGTTTTATTAATATTGAAGCTTTTTGCTTGAAGTATTATTTATAGTTTTGAAAGATGTTTTGTTTGTCCCGTTCTCTTTAATGAAGTAATGACACATTGACAGCATTCTTTAGTCTCAGCAAATAGCGCTGCTGCTAACGCACTTCCGGTGCTGACGTTTCACCACCGGGACTATTCAAATCCAGAGTCTTCCTTTGAAGGCCATTTCGGATGCGTGAGATGCTTTGGCGTCCTCCTTTTGAAAGGTATGTCCTCTCTATCAAACTACATGAACGTTAAGTTGTCTAGGACACTTTAGAAAGAGAGAAAGAGACTGTTATTTATTCACATTGTTTTCTATTGTGTTTTAGAAGTCTGATCGGTCGGGATGCACCCTAAGGCAGCATATATTTGTGAAACGCTGGCCATCGTCGGTGTATCGATCAGTGAAGATAAGTAGAGAATTTCTCTTCTATCACTTAATTTTCACTAGCGAAATAGAACATAGCATAAGGCTTTAACACACATTAAAGGTTTTTTGCCAGTGACGTGACCGCTCGACAACTTCTTTGAAAAACTATTTGGTTGAGGTGGGAGGGCCCTTTCTGAGGCTTTTTCCTTCATGTTTTTAATTGAATGTATAGTCTATGCTGTTCTCACTTACTGTCATTGGACATTATCATCATCATTGTTGAAAGTGTCTATTGCATATTTTAAAGTCATTTGCCTTGACCTCTGAAAAAAATCCTGAATTCAAATGATAATTAACATTTTCTCTGTGTACAGTGTGTTTTTTGTTTTTTTAAATTTTATTGTTGGTAGATCATTTTGACTTGGTCATTTTAAAAGTAGCTTGCAAGCCAAAAAAGTGTGGACATCCCTGGTTTACATGAATTTATTCAGGTACTCAAGCATTTTTCCCTGCATGTCCTGGTGGAGCTCACAATCAATCTGGGGCAATGGGGGGGTTAAGAGACTAGCCCAGGGTCACAAGGAGCAGCCTGGGTTTGTACCCACAATCTCAGCGTGATGAGGCTGTAGATTTAACCACAGTGCCACAAACTCCCCTAGGCAAGTTAATATTATTGTCTTTTAAACAGTGCAGCAGGATGTAGCTCCTCCTCCTTCCATTAATATTTCTGTACCTGCAGCAGGAGAAGATCAACACCTTCTGGATAAACTAATGTGTAAGACTGTTGAAAAGTTGGAATCTGTCTTCTACCAGAAAATTCTTGTGTTCAAAATTAACATGACTCCAAGGTGCACTATAAATTATTGTCCTCTGCCCATGTTTCTTGGACATGAGTTTTTCAACTTTAACCCAGAATGTAAATTAACTTCAGACATCCTGTAAAAGAAGTGCAAAACGCTTCTGCCTGCAGTTGCACCAGTTGCAACACGGTTTTGCTTTTTGTGTGGCTTTGAGGGATACCTGACTGTAGGGTTACGAGACATCTCCCAGAAATGTCCTCTTTTTGAGGACATCTGGAGATCCAGATGGCTTTTGAAAACCCGGCAAGCAGTGGGGGCAAAGTTAGGGTGGGATTGGTGGCGGGACTGGGACATGATGGGGCAGGGATGGGTGGAACTGGGCAGGTCGAGGGGGGTCCGGATTTCCAAATGGGTAATCTGGAAACCCTACTTAAGTGCACCCCAGCCCTCTCATTCTGGCTCTAGCAGTGCCACCTAGCCTCCTTTAAATAGCATCAAAAATTGGTTGACAGAACTCTGTGGGAGTAAGAGCAGACTGGCCTCCTAAACATAAAGGGCTAGGGCAAGGTACACAATATTCCGTACCGGGATATTGCAATTCTGACCCCAGGAAGGGCTGCATCTATCTGGATTTAGCACCCTTAACCACCTATAAGGCAGGAAACATCCAGTCATAAGAACATAAGCAGTACCTCTGCTGGGTCAGACCAGGGGTCCATCATGCCCAGCAGTCCGCTCAGGCGGCAGCCCATCAGGTCCAGGACCTGTATAATAACCCTATATCTATACCCTTCTATCCCCTTTTCCTTCAGGAAATTTTCCAATCCCTTCTTGAACTCCAATACTGTACCCTGTCCTATCACACCATCTGTGAGCGCATTCCAGATGTCCACCACCCGTTGGGTGAAGAATTCTTAGCATTGGTTCTGAATCTGTCCCCTTTTAATTTTTCTGAATGCCCTCTCGTTCTTGTAGTTTTCGAAAGCTTGAAGAATATATCCCTCTCCACTTTCTCTATGCCCTTCATGATTTTGTAAGTCTCTATCATATCCCCTCTAAGTCTCCGCTTATCCCGGGAACAGAGCCCCAGTTTCTCCAATCTTTCAGCATATGCAAGGTTTTCCATACCTTTTATCAAACATGTCGCTCTCTTCTGAATCCTCTCGAGTATCCCCATATCCTTCTTTAGGTACAGCGATCAATATTGGATGCAGTACTCCAGATGCGGGTGCACCACCACCCGATACAACGGGAGGATAACTTATTTCGCTCTGGTTGTAATACCCTTCTTGATTATATCTAGTATTCTATTTGCTTTCTTAGCAGCCGCTGCGCACTGTGCCGACAGCTTCATGGGCTTGTCCACTATTACCCCAAGTCCCTTTCTTGAGTACTCTCACTCAGTAACAGACCCCTATAAGGCAAGAAACATCCATTCCATGCACTCTTTCCCTATCAAAAGCACAGGATATGTCAGGAAGTTTCAGGATATCCAGGATCCAGCAGGATTTGTCAGGATCCTGCAATTCTGACCCCAGAAAGGGCTGCGTCTATCTGGTTTCAGCACCCTCGACTACCTATAAGGCAGGAAACATCCAGTCCTTGCACTCTGTCCCTATCAAAAGCACAGGATATACCAGGATGTTTCAGGATGTACTAGGATCCTGCAATTCTGACCCTAGGAAGGGCTGCATCTATCTGGATTCCTATAAGACAGGAAACATCCAGTCTATGCACTTTTTCCCTATCAAAAGCACTGGATATGCCAGGATGTTTTAGGATGTGCAGGATTTGCAGGATATCCAGGATCCAGCAGTATCTGTCAGGATCCTGCAATTCTGACCCCGGAAGGGCTGTATCCCCCTGGAGAACCCTTCACTACCTAAAAGGCAGGAAACATCCATTACCTGCACCCCTTCCCCATCAGAAGCACAGGACCTGCCAGGATCCTGCAATTCTGGCCTCAAAAAGGCCTGAATACACCTGGATTCTGTATCTTTCACAACCTATAAGTGAGGAAACATCTATTCCCTGCACTCTTTAACCATGAAAAGCATAGGACCTGCTAGAATCCTGCTAGATATGCAAGGTTTTTGTAATCTGAGTCCAGCTGTCTTCCTTCAGCACAGCTAGGGCTGGTATTAGGGGAGGGCATTCCTGAAAGCTGTCCAGTGCCCCTCAGCTCCAGGGGGCCCACAGTGAGGGCATCTCTTCCCTTCATCAAGCCATCTCCCTCCCTTTCTATCACCTTTGTGGGCGCTTTTCAGATTCAGTTTTCTCTCTCTGAGGGGCCCGGATGCTGCAGTCATTCTCATAAGCCACGCATGGCTACTCCAAAGCTTCTCCTCTGACATAAGTCGCCCAGGCGGAAACAGGAAATTGCACCAGAGGAAAAGCTTTGATGGCAGACATGAGTGATTTGAGAATGGCTGCCGTCTCCGGACCCCTCTGAGAGAGAGCTTTGATTCTGAAAAGTGCTTGCCAAGGTGACAGGAAAGGAGAAAGATGGCCTGATGAGGGGAAGAGTTTTGAGTGAAGCTTAAGGGAAGTGGGGAGGGGAGCATACGCTGAAAGGAATTGGAGATAGAAAGTAGAACAGTCACTGGATGGATATGGGGAAGGGAGAGAGGGGAACAGACACTGAAGGGAAGTGGGGAGGAGAGAAAGAGGAGCAGATGTTGGATGGGAGGGTAGAAAGAGGGGAACAGAGGCTGGATGGAAGTGGAGAGGAGAGAGAGGGGAGCAGACTCTGGAAGGAATTGAGAGAGAGCAAATGCATGGAAGGAGGGGATAAAGAAAAAAGGGTGCATGCTGGATTGGGGGAAGAGGTTAGAGTTAGTGAGATACTGGAAGGAGTGAGGGAAAGAGGTGGCAAGCTGTAGGTAGACACAATAAAAGGGAAACAGAGGACTGGAAAGTAAGTAGATAAAAGGTAGAAAACAAATTGAGAAGCAAGAGCAGAAAAGAAAAGGAAAGCGAGAAGAGAGAGAGATACCAGCGTAGGGGGGGAGGACAGGAGGAGAGAAATGCTAAAAACCACCTGGGGGAGGGTGGGAGGGATGGAAGGGAAGAAGACAGAGATGCCAGACCATGGGGGGAGCGGAGGGAAGAAGATGGGTGCCAGACCAATGTGGGGGGGGGGAAGAGGCAGACAGTTTCTTGAAGAGGCATAGAAAGAAAGCAGATGCCATAAGGAAGAAGCAAAGAGAGTAGATGGAAGGAAGAGAATGATGAGAAGATGAGGAAAGCAGAAACCAGACAACAAAGGCAGAAAAAAAATTTCTATTTGTTTTATGTGTTTATGAAAATAAGGCGACCCTGTTTATTGGACTAATTTTATTACATTTTTTACTAATTCACAGACCATAACTCTTTTCCTCAGGACAGGACAGGGATACTGTATAGTTTACTGACCTGAAGAAAGAGGTTTTAACCTCTAAATGCTAATTGAGACATGTATTAGTCCAATAAAATGGTGGGCACTAAATTTTCTTCCTGCCATGTCCCATGCCTCCTACTCAAATGCAAAATATAAATTGGTGGGCTTCCCAAAGCGCTGCCAGCTGAAGATCTCTTTCTTTAGGAAGGAAGGGGGGGATTTATTCAGAGATATTTGGAGGTTGCATATAAGAAAAACTGAATACTGGCACTGGTATGATAATCTTTGTTATTTGTTTTGAATTTTAAAATAAAAAAGTAAAAAAGAAATAAAATGGAAATAAAGAAGTAAATAAGAAAATGGGTAAGTACATGGAGCGGGGCAGGGGGTGTGGCAGGGTGGGGTGGGGCCCTTGATAAATTAATCCTGCCCTGGCTAGGGGTGTGGGAAGAGGGGAATTTGTTATATGGGGTGGAGGGAATGATTAAGAGAGAGAGAGGGGATAAGTTGGATTTTGAATTTATAAACTAGTAAGGGAGAAAGGCAGACATACTGTACAACATGGAGAGGCAGAGGGAGAAGAGAGATGCTGTGGATAATGGAGAGAAGGCAGGGCGGATATTTATGAGATCAACAAGTGCATAGGAAGCACAGACATGCTGGACATCAAGGGATCCTGGAAAAAAGATGCAGCAAATTGAAGAGGGAAATGGAGAAGAGACATAATGGAGATCATGAACGAGAGATGCATCCCTCAGAGAGAAAACTTTGATTCTGAAAAGCACCTGCAAAGCTGATGGGAAGGGAGAAGATGCCCAGACTGTGGGACCCCCTGGAGCTGTGGTGCCCAGGGCAGCTTCCCTGTTTGCCCTCCCCTAACGCTGGCCCTGGCTGTGCTGAGTGAAGACAGCTGGACTCAGATTATGGAACCCTGCAAGATTAGTACTGTGACTGCTCCTGCACTGGAACTGAAGAACCGGTATACTGCCCTGGAAGAGGAGGAGATGAGAGCATCCCAGGGAGAGTAAGGACCAAAGCTTGAAATCCCCAAAATTGCTGGATCCGTGACGTAAAGTAGTGGTGGTTGACAATTCCCTTCTGAGGGGTACAGAACGTCCATATGCAAACCAGACATGATGTCCCAGGAGGTACGCTGTCTGCCTGGTGCCAAAATCCAAGATGTTACGGAGAGTGTGCCGAGACTCATCAAGCCTCTTCAAGACTATTATCCGATGCTGCTCATTCATGTTGGCACTAATAATACTACCAGGTACCCCTGTAAATGTATCAAAAGTGACTGTATCTCTGGGAGAGAAGATGAAGCAGTCAGGTATACAGGTGGTATTCTCGTCCATCCTCCCTGTCGAGAGTAAAGTCCAAGGCAGAGAAGCTCACGTCTCGGAGATGAATGCGTGGCTATGTGGATGGTGTCAGAGAGAGTTTTGGCTTCCAGGACAATGGGATGATTTTCTAAGGGCTACTAAGCAGGGATGGTATGCATCTATCAAAGAAGGGAAGAAGTGTCTTCGGCAGCAGGATGGCTAATCTACTGAAGAGGGCTTTAAACCAGAAGCAATGGGGCAAGGTGCTCAGAGCCTTGGGTGAGTTTAAGCCCTCAGGTAAGTAAACCACTGTATACCTCTACACCAATGGTCTAAAACTCACAGCACGGGGGCCACATGCGGCCTGCCAGGTACTATTTTGAGGACCTCAGTATGTTACCATTGTTCTGGAACGTTGTCTACCTCATTGCTGTAACCTCACGCAAGCACTTTCCTGCATCTGTATGCAATTGTGAGGTGAAGTGGAGAGGACAATCGCATACAGACACTGGAAAACGCTTGTGTGAAGTTAGAGTAGTGAGGTGGGCAACGTTCCAGAATGTAAGGTAACCATTGGAGGCAATGCAACTTGTGCATGTGTACGTAATCTCGTGAACTCTTGCAAAATTTGGCACCTATCCTTGCTGTGACTGCTTGATGTAAGATGGTGGTTGTGTCCTGGTGCTAGAGGAGGTGAGAGCTGAAGGCGGTTGCAGATGCGACCATCGGACACTTAAGGCACAAGTTTTCCAGGCACAAGTCGGATATTGATTCTCCCCTCTACAAAAAAACCCTAGAATACTACACCAAAATCTTGTCTCTTGCAGTTGATACTTTAGAATCTAAATCACATTTTTGCATGAGGTAAAACTCTTTATAGTTTATAAATCTTTCCTTAATTGCTTCTGATAATTTCAGATATACATGGCTGAAAGCAGTGCAACATGCAGAAAGTGAAAAACTATCTAAACTTCACTTTCTGCATGTTCCACTGCTTTCAGCTGTGTATAGCTGAAATTATCAGAAGCAATTAAGGAAAGATTTATAAACTATAACAAGTTTTACCTCATTGTTTAATATGACATTAACTATTTTTTCTGTGGCCCTCCAAGTACCTACAAATCCAAAATGTGGCCCTGCAAAGGGTTTGAGTTTGAGACCGCTGCTCTACACGGATGGAAAAAGGGGGCAATGTCTGGAAAGCAGTATATACTAATTTTTGAAATATGGAAAACAGGATTCTGGATCTAGAAGCTGTGATTGAAGAAGATGAGTTGGATATAGTGTGATCACGGAGACCCATGACTGGGATGTAGTTATACTGGGCTATAATCTGTTCAGGAAGAAAAGGAGGGGGAGTACCGTATTTTCACGTAGATAACGCGCACCCGTGTAAAACGCGCACACGGGTATAGCGCGTGGGAAACCGAAATATATGTAAAAAAAATTTTGTATACCGCGCACACCCGTATACCGCGCATGCTGCCCCGACTCTCCCGTTGCCACCCGACTCTTGTTTCGCCCGCCCCGACTCTCCTCTGGCCACCCCGGCTCTCCTTTCGCCTGCCCCGACTCTCCTCTCCCCCTTGAAGTCCTGTCCCCACCCTGAAAGCCTGATGCCCCCCCCGACGTCCGATTCACCCCCCCCGCAGGACCGTTCGCACCCCCACTCCGAAGGACCTCTCGCACGCACTCCCACCCGCACCCCCACCCTGAAGGACCGCTCGCACCCCCACAGCCTCCCGACCCCCCCCATCATATAGAAGCTCCTACCGGTGTCCTGCTGCTTCCTCTTGGCGGTCCTGGCCCTTCTGTGAGCCCTGCGCCTGCGCTGCTTCCTCTTCCGGCGGTCCCGCCCTTTCTTTGACATCAGAGAAAGGGCGGGACCGCCGGAAGAGGAAGCAGCGCAGGCGCAGGGCTCACAGAAGGGCCGGGACCGCCAAGAGGAAGCAGCAGGACACCGGTAGGAGCTTCTACATGATGGGGGGGGTGTCGGGAGGCTTTGGGGGTGCGAGCGGTCCTTCAGGGTGGGGGTATGGGTGGGAGTGCGTGCGAGCGGTCCTTCGGGGTGCGGGTGCGTGCGAGCGGTCCTTTGGGGTAGGGGTGCGAGCAGTCCTGCGGGGGGGGGGGGTGAATCGGATGTCGGGGGGGGAACTATGTAAAAAAAAATTTGTACAACGTGTTCACGCGTATAACGCGCAAGGTTATGCACGGTTTGTAAAATCATGTATAACGCGCGCGTTATATACGTGAAAATACGGTAGTTAAAGATCTTATTAAAGCCACACAATTGCAGGATTTGCAGGGCAAGGAAGAGGCAGGGCAGGATTCTTCGAGGGCCCCTAAGCACACAAGTACACTGGGCCCCCTCTCCCTGCCCTGCCCCATCCCCAAGGAAGAGACTAGTTAATCTAATCATGTATTTGGTATAACTTATGGGCAGACTGGATGGACCGATCAGGTCTTTATCTGCCGTCATTTACTATGTTACTATATTAAACACTATATAAAAGGCAAGCTGAATATCTTTAGATTTATAACCACACAAGATGATATTCATATAGTAGTGCTATCAGAAATATAGTGCTCAACTCATTTCAATAATGAAAACGGTATAGACCTCAGTGTTTCCCAAGATAAATCTTGTTAAACAACCTATGTCAGTAATCATACTAACATAGAAAATACATCCCTGGTCTAGTTATTTTACCGTTACTTTTTATGTCCAAAAATTTTTTAATATAGTTTTCAAAACTTTTTAGAAAAGTGAGCACTTATCTTATTTTCTTCTGATGACTCAAAACCACCGCAGTTGCAGTTTTAGCAGTATATACAGACACCGCTTACGATCAGTATCAAAATTGGTTAATATCCCAACTGGTAAATATCTCAACAGGCCCTGTTTCGCCCTACGGCTGCATCAGGGGATTATCTACAAACAAAACACATTGTTACTATGAAATACAGGAATACTTCCCATATAACACTATATATACTAAAACTACTTACAATTTAAACATGAGCTACTGCTTCAATGATTCTTAGTAACGAAATGGCGGCTCGGCGTACTTCCGGGGTTATAAAGGGAACATCGGAGCGATATTACACCAATCAGCTCCAAGTTCTCACATGACTCTAACCAATCATTATAGCTTCCGGGTTTTTCTTCAAAAAAACCCGGAAGCTATAATGATTGGTTAGAGTCATGTGAGAACTTGGAGCTGATTGGTGTAATATCGCTCCGATGTTCCCTTTATAACCCCGGAAGTACGCCGAGCCGCCATTTCGTTACTAAGAATCATTGAAGCAGTAGCTCATGTTTAAATTGTAAGTAGTTTTAGTATATATAGTGTTATATGGGAAGTATTCCTGTATTTCATAGTAACAATGTGTTTTGTTTGTAGATAATCCCCTGATGCAGCCGTAGGGCGAAACAGGGCCTGTTGGGATATTTACCAGTTGGGATATTAACCAATTTTGATACTGATCGTAAGCGGTGTCTGTATATACCGCTAAAACTGCAACTGCGGTGGTTTTGAGTCATCAGAAGAAAATAAGATAAGTGCTCACTTTTCTAAAAAGTTTTGAAAACTATATTAAAAAATTTTTGGACATAAAAAGTAACGGTAAAATAACTAGACCAAGGATGTATTTTCTATGTTAGTATGATTACTGACATAGGTTGTTTAACAAGATTTATCTTGGGAAACACTGAGGTCTATACCGTTTTCATTATTGAAATGAGTTGAGCACTATATTTCTGATAGCACTACTATATGAATACTATATTAAACACGACATCCCCATCCACCACCCCGTCTGCAGCCAGCGTTCCCTAGACAGGAGGATCACATACCTGCCTGCAGCTCCCGCCCTCCCCGGATCCCATGACACATTCCCTAGGCAGCCTCACTTACCTGCAGCTCGCCTCGATCTCCACTGCAAGATTCACTTTAAAATCTAGTGTTCCCCAGAGCAGCCCGCGGAATTGCGCCCTGTGCAACTTCCAGCCACCGCCTCCTTCTTCTTCTCCTGTCCCGCTCGGCAGCCACCGCCCCCTTCTTGCTGCTGCCACTCAATGGTATTACTATTTATTATTTTAAATTAGTAGCACAGAGAGAGAGAGGGGAGACGCCGATGTCACAAGTGTGTCATTTTTTTTCCAAGGGAAGAAGCAAAACCTCAGCACAGTGGCGTACCCAGCATATAGGACACCCGGGGCCCATAAATTTTTTTGACACCCCCCCATCTGTATGAAAAACATGATTTTTAGAAACAATCCACACGTCACACAAGAGTGTACCTAGAAAAACTGCAGTGACCAGTACAACATCAATACACCCATTGTAAAACTAAACAAGCCACACTAGTACAGATCAATCCTAACAGAAAACCATGTCTTTTGAACACACAGAACACAGAAAACACCTTTGCTTAGTATGGAATATGTAATCACAAACTATCCCCTCCCCCTTTTACAAAATTGTAGTGTGGTTTTTATCCTCGGTGGTAACAGCTCAGATGCTCATAGAATTCTGAGCGTTGGAGCTGTTACCACCACGGCCAGCAGTAAAAAATGCTCTACGGCAGGGGTGTCCAACCTTTTGGTTTCCCTGGGCCGCATTGGAAGAAAAAATTTTGTCTGGGGCCACACAAACACTAACGCTAGCTGATGAACAAAAAAAAAAAAGGCCGAGCAGGTCCTAAATTTGCAATTACTAATATAGAAGATGTACATATCGAATAATAAACCTTCATTAAAGGGACACTGTGGAGAGGAACCCAAAAAAGCAGTAATACTTACCCTAACTGAGCGATCCTCCACATGTTCCGTTGACAGCGTAAGCCTGGTTCTCCCATTCACTTTAACAGCTACAGTGAGCCTCTTCAGAGGCGAGCCTCTGAAGAGCAGGGATACTGAAGCAGCTGTCAGCTGCGCACGTGGAGGATCGCTCAGTCAGGGTATTACTGCTTTTTTGGGTTCCTCTCCACAGTGTCCATTTAAAATTGTTTTTGATATTTTTTACTTTTTTTTTTAAGTAATGTCTCCTTTAAAAACAGATATAACATACATAACTGAGGTGCAAGTCAATTGGCAATTTCATGTTATTAAAAATTACCTTTCCTTCTCAGTCTGCAGCCATCCAAAATGTGGAAAATCAACCACCCATCTTTCTGTCTCTTTCCGTCTGTACATCTTAGCTCCAATGCCAGAAAATTTACTTGCTGCTTTTGGTTTTCCTTGAACTGGGAAGTTTTTAATTACACTGCTGTGTTGAGTGGGTCCTCACTTGTCATTAATTGCACATAGCAGAGGTTCCAAAAATCAGATTCAGTCATTTCCATGACCCTTCCTAGCTCACTCATAATTTATTAAGATTTGAAGAGGGTGTGAGAGCTGAGTTTGGAGAGCCTTGGTGAACTTAACATCCAATAAAGAGCAAAAAAGTTATTTATAATTAAAAAAAAAAAAAAATCTCCTGCAGCTGATTGTGATTTGTGATGGGGCAGTTCTGCAGGTGAGGAGTAGATTTCTTTCAATGAGATATTCATTAACATGCTTAGGGTCAACATGATGATGGCTCAATGTTACTGAATATCTCATAGGCTGCTGTTATTTACAAATTTGTAAAAAAAAACCAAAAACCTTTATCACTGAAACAAATCTACCCCTCACCTGCAGAACTGCCCCATCACAAATCACACCTTGGCTGCCAATTCAGCACAAGGCAGAAAGAGGAATGTAAAGCAATATTTAAAAGTCAGGATACTGGTCCACTTTAAGAAGATTAGCCATTCTAAATGTAAAATTATTCTTGATTGCCCCTCACTCAGGCCCACATCACCGACCACACATGCACAGTACAGGCAGTCCCCGGGTTAGGAATAGGTTCCATTTAAAAAAAAAAAAAAAAAAAAAAAAGGGGGCCTACACAGCTGACTTTTTGCCCTGCTTGTGCTAGGCAGCAGGTGTTGCCAGGCGTCTACCGGCACTATCCAGTAGATTGTGAGTATGTGTTTTATTCTACTGGTCTCTGAACTTTGTGGTTGTGTAAGAGCTGTGGGTTTTTGACTATGGCAGTTTTGTTTTGTGGTGGAATATGTTTTGGTATCAGCTTGCTTCAGTGAGGTAGTTGGCCTCTGTATTCCTGCGCATAACTAAGGAGCGCTTCTTTTTCTTACCCTAGCACTTGTGCTGTGGGGTTGGTAGTTTCTGGGACATTGTTTCTTGATACTGCCACGGCCCGTGGGTAAATGTAACTGTGTGGCTATCGATATGGCCGCAAATTGTGAGGACGGCTCCGGGTGTGTTATACATTATCTGTAATGGAGCTGAATCGTTCTATAGCGCGGGTGGTGCGAGCTTGTGCTCCCCTACTGTTGGGAGCCATGCGCCTTTTCCCCTTTCCTCCACGAGGTGTGTTTTGCATTTTTTATACGCTTCGGCTATGGGCTCCGAGTCCGGTGTGAGCGGCAATGTTCTAGGAGCCGGCCTATTTTGGAGCGAAACAGTCCAAGTTTGGGTCGCCAGCACTGCAATACTCGGGGAGTTATTCTGGGCGGCTGCCGTTCTCAGCGTGGGCCTCGCCGTCTGCTTTGCGGAGCGGTGTGCTGCGGTTTTGGCTATGAGCTCCCGGTCTGTTTTGTACAGCGCTGTTGGGGGAGCCAGCCGGTTTTGATTCTGGCAGGAAAGTGCCTGCGCTTGGGCCCCCAGCGCCGCGGGGTTCATTGACTCATGTCCTACAGCTAACTTAAGCGTGTACCGCGGCTTATTTTTGTTTGAAATCAGCTGTGCCCCGTATTGCAGTGCTCCATTTGCTGTGGTGTTTGTCCACATGCTTCTCTTAACAAGAAAAAAAAAAAAAAAAAAAGAATAGGCAACTGGTTGTTATTGGGGGCTGTACATTATTTAAACCATTCCCATTTAAACCATTCTTAAGTTGAATTTGTATGTAACTCTGATCTTAGTATTCTTCCCACCTTCTCCACTTCCTTGAGGCCCCTCTTGCATTCCTTTCCATCCATCCTACTGTTCCCACCACATCCAACATTACTGCCTCTCATCTCTCTTTCCCATGTATCTTTACTTCACTCCTCTCCCACCACCATGTTCAATGATTCGGAAGGGGTAAAATGCAGACCTTACGGACCTTAACTTCATTTATTGACAGCTGAGATTTCAGATTTCATGTCTGCAGGTCCGCGTTTTAGCCCCTCATTCCACCGCTGTAAATCTGTGCTGATGGTCTTAATAATAATTAATTTGAGGACACACTTCAGCTAAGGGAGGTCTGCCTTTTACCCCAGAACTACAGCCAGAAAATGCATTTCTGCTTGGTTTAAGCCAGTCGCCCCCGTCCTCTCTGAGCACACTACCCGGACCCTTATCCAAGCTCTCGTAACCTCACGCTTAGATTACTGCAGTCTATGCCTAACTGGTATCCCTCAGTGTCACCTCTCCCCTATGCAAAACTCTGCTGCACGTGTCATCTTATAACAACCTCTCTATGCTCATGTCACCCTTCTCCTTAAGTCGCTCCCTCAACGTCCATCCAAGATCTCTCCCCATCACCCTTTCCCTTTGCTACTTCCAACACTACCTACCTGGGGCTCTAGCTGTGGGGAATGGAGTTACAGGTGCAGGGCAGGCAGCTGATTCATCATGGCAGTAGCCATGGTGGTCATCCATGCTGTTTGCCGGCCGCTGGGAATAGGTGGGAGTGATAAGTCAGTGGCACTGGCTGGCAATGATGAAGCCTGATGCCATGGGGGCCTTCCCTCTTGCCAAATCACTATAAGATCTGATGGTTTTGACTCTGCCCCTCAAAATCAGGAAGTAACTTCAGAAGAGGGCAGGATCAAGACCGGCAGAGCCTAGTGACTTGACAACAGAGAAGGACCCCAAGGTGTCTGGCTTCATCATTACCAGCTGGTTTAGCGGGATTGGACCGAAGGCAAGGCTAATCGCAATCCAGGTGCGCCAGACTCCTCACTCCCCCTCCTCTCAGCGGCCAGCAAACAGCATAGATGACTGTTGCAAGGAATAATCAGTTGCCTGCCTTGCATGTTGGGTCTGCCCCTGACCTGAGACCCCATTCCCCCAGCAGGTTTAAATTTTGATATTTTTAAAACTAGTTAGAGAAGTACTCAATTGTAGACCCAAATATAAACAGAAAACCCCATTTTGGGGCCAGTTATTTGGCCCCCAAATCTCAGTTTATACTTGAGTTTATATGGTATCTGACAAATGCTTGCTGCTCCTTGGCAGTTCCATCACTTTAGTTTACACAGTCGGTACAAAAATCCTATAATAATAATAATAATAACAACAGCTTATATACTGCAATACCGTGAAGTTCTATGCGGTTTACAAAGATTAAGCAAAGGTACAAATTGATTGACTTTAAGAGGGGAGGAAGAAAGAGGGTTAATAGGACAGGAAATCCATTTTTGAGGAGAGAGTGATCAATAGAACAAGTTAATCGCTATAGAGGGGAGAGAGAAGAGAGGATCAGTTGTCTAGATACTTTAGGAACAGGTGTGTTTTCAGACGTTTCCTAAATTCCTTATAAGTAGTGGGTGAAGGCAATTGTTCTAGGTCTTTACCCCATGATGCTGCTTGGTGCGAGAGAAGATGTTCATGGTGTTTTTTCAATTTACAACCTCTCACTGGGAGGGAAACGAAGTTGGAATGTGAGCTTCTCTTGTGTCTGTTGGCTGAGAAGACGAAAAGGTCAGTTATATATTTAGGGGCAAGTCCGTATAGTGCTATGGCCTGTCAGACGGCAAAGCTGATATATATTTTTACTTCACAATTCCCCTTTATCATTATCTGGTTTACATAACACACACATACCTTGAGCCCAGTAAACCTCAATCTTTAATTAGACTTCCAAACTTTCAGTTTACCTTTACCTTAATTTCCTATCAGTTAAACATTTGTCTCATGACTTCAAGCCCTCCTGACAAAGCCAGGCAACAGCGGCAACCAGTATGTCTTCCTGGGATCTGGAACTCATTTGTACCGTATTTCCCCATATATAAGCCACAGCATATACATTGGTTTTACAAACCCATGTATGGGGGCGCGGCCTATATAAAAATTTGTAATCATCTCCCCTCACCCCTGGTATTTTTTTCGTAAGCCCCCTTGCTGGCACGTGACTCGGGTCTCCAGTGGTGCAGGGCAGCCGTGATCTCTTCGGCATCCGGCCTGCCCTCGCATCACTTGCTGAATGGTTTAGGTCACTTCTCGCTGCATTATTCCCGATGTGGGTTAGCTTTCAAATGAGGCCAGGAAATGACAGAGGGAAGGACGAGGCCAGTGCGAGCAGCAGGTAAGATTTGAAGAGGTACAGGGGAAGGATGCATAGAGGGGTGCATGGCATGGTAATGCCAGGGATAGCGGGAGGGGGAGACAGCGCAGATATACTGGGCAACTTACTACACCATGTTATCAGACAATAAAAATATCAATGTAAAATGTCTTGAGACCTAATACATAGATTCAGAACCTGAACATACATCTCACTTAATGTTACATGTATTGATAGTAGAGTGACCAACTCTCCTGTATTTCCCACAAACTCCTGGCTAATGAAATGAGCTAATTTTTTTTTTTTTTTTATCCTCCCACATCCGTATTGACTTTCTATTTCTCCCATATTAATCGTACTCCTCACCCTTGTCCTCTCATGAAAGCCCTTGGAAAGATATTTTCTGTTGCTGTACAATGGACATGAGATTGTTGGCAGAAGTAAAGTCTGAGATAGCCATTATAGATATGTCTATGATATTCCACAGTTTTCAGCAATTAAAAAAATTATATATAGCTACAACTATGTACCTTTAGTTCTCTCCCCTTTGAGCTATTTTGTTATAAGCTGTCTTTGCAGGTCACTTTTGGCAGGAGCTGACAGTTGCTTGTTTAGTTTCTCTGAGCGTTCTTTAGGAGAAACATTTGGTGTTTCTTAAAAGTGCTTTTGGTACAGGATTGCATGTAAATAATTTAAAATTTAATGAGTTCTTATATCCAGTTTTCATATCTAGATGTTACTGTATTAGTTGTTATGAGCAGTATGCAAAGGGTTTTTTTTTTAACTGCAGTTTTTTTAGGGTGCAGCACAAAACACCTTTTTTTTCCCTTTTCACAGAATTTGCACTCACTCTGAATTTTTATCACATTACTTTTTTAATCCATTTTGGGCTTCTTTTATTAATTCAATTCCTATGAGCATTGGAACATTGATCTTGCAGGCCTGCCATAAGAAACTCTCCCATGGTTTAGTAAAAGTAATGTAAAAAGTGCCTTTATGTAGCAAAGGTAAAATATGCAGGGAAAGGCATATAGAAGTTTTACTGGGGGAGGGGGTAATTACTTACAAGTACAGAGATTAAAAACATGCAAAATTCATAGCTGACAGTTGGTCTCTCTAATTGATAGACTAGATTTTGTCATTGTATACTATCTCCTTTATATCAGACATATGATCCAGAATAACACTTTGGTACAGGGCTCTAAATATTTTAAGAAACTTAAATAAAACACTTTTAATATATAAAAGGAATCAAATATTTATTTTTAGTACATTATAACTTTTATAGAAACATGATGGCAGATAAAGGCCAAATAGCCCATCCAAAGTAACTGTTATCTCTTTCTCTCTCAGAGATCCCACGTGCCTATCCCAGGCCCTCTTGAATTCAGACATAATCTCTGTTTCCACCACCTCTTCTGAGAGATTGTTCCATGCATCTTCCATGCTTTCCGTAAAGTATTTCCCAGATTACACTGGAGCCTATCACCTCTTAACTTCATCCTATGCCCTCTCATTGCAGAGTTTCAAATGAAAGAGACTCGACTCATGTACATTTATATTAAATGACTATCATATCTCCCCTCTCCCACCTTTCCTCCAAAGTATACAGATTGAGATCTTTAAGTCTGTCCCCATATGTCTTATCATGAAGACCACACACCATTTTAGTAGCCTTCCTCTGGACCGACTCCATCCTTTTTATATCTTTTTCAAGGTGCGGCCTCCAGAATTACATATAATATTCTAAATGAGGTCTCACCAGAGTCTTATACAGAGGCATCAATACCTCCTTTTTCCTACTGGCCATACCTCAGCCTATGCAACCTAGCATCCTTCTAGCTTTCGCCATCACCTTTTCAACCGTTTCACCTTAAGATTATCACAATCACACCCAAGTCCCGCTCTTCCGTCGTGCACATAAGTTCTTCACCCCCTAAACTGTACCGTTCCCTCTGATTTTTGCAGCCCAAATGCATGACCTTGCATTTCTTAGCATTAAATTTTAGTTGCCAAATTTCAGACCATTCTTCAAGCTTCACCAGGTCTTTCTGCATGTTATTCACACCATCCGGCGTGTCTACTCTATTGCAGATTTTGGTATCATCTGCAAAGGGGCAAATCTTACCCAACAACCCTTCAGGAATATCATTTATAAAAATGTTAAAAAGAACAGGCCCAAGAACAGAACCTTGAGGCACACAACTGGTAACATCCCTTTCCTCAGGGCGATATCCATTGATCACTACTCTCTGTTGCCTTCCATTCAACCAGTGCCTGACTCAGCCTGTCACTTTGGGACCCATCCTAAGCGCACTCACAGTAACATAGTAAATGACGGCAGAAAAAGACTCGAATGGTCCATCCAGTCTTCCCAACCATTCATGCTCCACATTCAGTTTATTTATCAGACGTCTGTGTGGAACACTGTCAAAGGCTTTGCTAAAATCAAATCTAAATACTATACTCTCTTGGGGAGAGGGGAGACATGATTGAGACATTTAAGTACATCACTGGTTGCATAGAGGTGGAAGACGACATTTTTTTTCTCAAAAGGTCCCTCGGCCACAAGAGGACATCCGCTGAAAATCAGGGGTGGGAAATTTCATGGGGATACCAGGAAGTACTTCTTCACAGAAATAGTGGTAGATCATTGGAACGAACTCCCGGAGCAGGTGATCGTGGCCAGCAGCATACAAGATTTTAAGAAAAAATGGGATGCCCATGTCAGATCTCTACGAGGGTAGTGTAGAGGTGATGCCACCTGTGCGTGACCCCTTGGAGGGTAGTTTGGGAAGGGATAATAGAGTGGGCAGACTTGATGGGCTATGGCCCCTTTCTGCCGTCATCTTTCTATGTTTCACATCTAGCGCACATCCTCTAGCCAATTATAATGGACATTTACTCCTGCCCCACCCCACCCCACCCCACCCCACCCCGTAGGCCCCAAATTTGGGGAAGGGGTAAAACGCGGACCTCGCGGACCTTACGGACCTCGCGGATCTAAACCGGCACGGCCTTAAAAATTCTTCCGTCATTCAGCTGACAACTGCGGTTTCAAATTTCATCATTGCAAGACCGGCTTTTCTACCACTATAGCTGCTATTGAGATGCCGGCAATGAAATTTAATATTGCTCACCTCATCCTGGACTTGAACCCGTACTGTTAGTCTCATAAACAGCTGCACTAACCTCTACACTATGTTCTTAGCTCATAAAATTGTACGTTTTATAACTTATATTTTCTGTACAGGTTATCAGTCTCTCACTCCTGCCACCTGTCAGGATCCATTTGCTAATTTGTCTAAAAAAACCCAAAACCAGAAGCCCACTCTTTTCTTATTCTTTTACCTATTCTCAATAAAATTTCAGAAAAGTGTGCTTTCCCCGGTCTTGAACCCAGCCCATCGGGGTCCCAGTCAGCTGTCTTAACCCCTAGGCTAGAAGCCTAGCTTGAGCAGTTGCAAAAAATTTCAATCTTTTAGTCTATGCATATGTTATGGCCCTTTAACTCCCACATACAGCTTGACTCTGACGGACCCTAATGCTGAGAAGGGTCTAAAAGGGAGGATCCGTGATGTAAAACATAAGTTTTTCAATGCAGAGGAGAAAAGTGTACTTTACCCTGGTCTTGAACCCAGCCCATCAGGGTCCCAGTCAGCTGCCTTAACCCCTAGGCTAGAGCCTAGCTTGAGTAGTTGCAAAAAAATTTCACTCTTTTAGTCTCTGCATATCTTATGGCCCTTTAACTCCCACGGACCTCCATTACAGCTTGACTCTGACGGACCCTAATGCTGAGAAGGGTCTAAAAGGGAGGATCCGTGATGTAAAACTTAAGTTTTTCAATGCAGGGGAGAAAAGTGTACTTTACCCTGGTCTTGAACCCAGCCCATTGGGGTCCCAGTCAGCTGCCTTAACCCCTAGGCTAGAGCCTAGCTTGAGTAGTTGCAAAAAAATTTCACTCTTTTAGTCTCTGCATATCTTATGGCCCTTTAACTCCCACGTACCTCCATTACAGCTTGACTCTGACGGACCCTAATGCTGAGAAGGGTCTAAAAGGGAGGATCCGTGATGTAAAACTTAAGTTTTTCAATGCAGGGGAGAAAAGTGTACTTTACCCTGGTCTTGAACCCAGCCCATCGGGGTCCCAGTCAGCTGCCTTAACCCCTAGGCTAGAGCCTAGCTTGAGTAGTTGCAAAAAAATTTCACTCTTTTAGTCTCTGCATATCTTATGGCCCTTTAACTCCCACGGACCTCCATTACAGCTTGACTCTGACGGACCCTAATGCTGAGAAGGGTCTAAAAGGGAGGATCCGTGATGTAAAACTTAAGTTTTTCAATGCAGGGGAGAAAAGTGTACTTTACCCTGGTCTTGAACCCAGCCCATCGGGGTCCCAGTCAGCTGCCTTAACCCCTAGGCTAGAGCCTAGCTTGAGTAGTTGCAAAAAAATTTCAATCTTTTAGTCTCTGCATATCTTATGGCCCTTTAACTCCCAAGGACCTCCATTACAGCTTGACTCTGACGGACCCTAATGCTGAGAAGGGTCTAAAAGGGAGGATCCGTGATGTAAAACTTAAGTTTTTCAATGCAGGGGAGAAAAGTGTACTTTACCCTGGTCTTGAACCCAGCCCATCGGGGTCCCAGTCAGCTGCCTTAACCCCTAGGCTAGAGCCTAGCTTGAGTAGTTGCAAAAAAATTTCAATCTTTTAGTCTCTGCATATCTTATGGCCCTTTAACTCCCACGGACCTCCATTACAGCTTGACTCTGACGGACCCTAATGCTGAGAAGGGTCTAAAAGGGAGGATCCGTGATGTAAAACATAAGTTTTTCAATGCAGGGGAGAAAAGTGTACTTTACCCTGGTCTTGAACCCAGCCCATCGGGGTCCCAGTCAGCTGCCTTAACCCCTAGGCTAGGGCCTAGCTTGAGTAGTTGCAAAAAAATTTCAATCTTTTAGTCTCTGCATATCTTATGGCCCTTTAACTCCCACGGACCTCCATTACAGCTTGACTCTGACGGACCCTAATGCTGAGAAGGGTCTAAAAGGGAGGATCCGTGATGTAAAACTTAAGTTTTTCAATGCAGGGGAGAAAAGTGTACTTTACCCTGGTCTTGAACCCAGCCCATCGGGGTCCCAGTCAGCTGCCTTAACCCCTAGGCTAGAGCCTAGCTTGAGTAGTTGCAAAAAAATTTCAATCTTTTAGTCTCTGCATATCTTATGGCCCTTTAACTCCCACGGACCTCCATTACAGCTTGACTCTGACGGACCCTAATGCTGAGAAGGGTCTAAAAGGGAGGATCCGTGATGTAAAACTTAAGTTTTTCAATGCAGGGGAGAAAAGTGTACTTTACCCTGGTCTTGAACCCAGCCCATCGGGGTCCCAGTCAGCTGCCTTAACCCCTAGGCTAGAGCCTAGCTTGAGTAGTTGCAAAAAAATTTCAATCTTTTAGTCTCTGCATATCTTATGGCCCTTTAACTCCCACGGACCTCCATTACAGCTTGACTCTGACGGACCCTAATGCTGAGAAGGGTCTAAAAGGGAGGATCCGTGATGTAAAACATAAGTTTTTCAATGCAGGGGAGAAAAGTGTACTTTACCCTGGTCTTGAACCCAGCCCATCGGGGTCCCAGTCAGCTGCCTTAACCCCTAGGCTAGAGCCTAGCTTGAGTAGTTGCAAAAAAATTTCAATCTTTTAGTCTCTGCATATCTTATGGCCCTTTAACTCCCACGGACCTCCATTACAGTTTGACTCTGACGGACCCTAATGCTATGAAGGGTCTAAAAGGGAGGATCCGTGATGTAAAAATAAGTTTTGGGGAGAAAAGTGTGCTTTCCCCGGTCTTGAACCCAGCCCATCGGGGTCCCAGTCAGCTGCCTTAACCCCTAGGCTAGAGCCTAGCTTGAGTAGTTGCAAAAAAATTTCAATCTTTTAGTCTCTGCATATCTTATGGCCCTTTAAGTCCCACGGACCTCCATTACAGCTTGACTCTGACGGACCCTAATGCTGAGAAGGGTCTAAAAGGGAGGATCCGTGATGTAAAACATAAGTTTTTCAATGCAGGGGAGAAAAGTGTACTTTACCCTGGTCTTGAACCCAGCCCATCGGGGTTCCAGTCAGCAGTCTTAACCCCTAGGCTAGAAGCCTAGCTTGAGCAGTTGCAAAAAATTTCACTCTTTTAGTCTCTGCATATCTTATGGCCCTTTAACTCCCACGGACCTCCATTACAGTTTGACTCTGACGGACCCTAATGCAGGGAAGGGTCTAAAAGGGAGGATCCGTGATGTAAAAATAAGTTTTGGGGTGAAAAGTGTGCTTTCCCCGTCTTGAACACAGACCATCGGGGTCCCAGTTAGTTGCCCTAACCCTTAGGCTAGAAGCCTAGCTTTAACAGTTACAAACATTTTCAATCTTTTAGTCTCTGTATTGGTTATAGGCAGCCCGAGAGCTCGTCTCGACGGGCGTACATAACGTGTAGCTGGGAGGCCCGCGTGGTAGCCCGTCAGAGACGCGGGGATGCTGGGGGGAGCAGGAGGCAGGAGATTGGTCGGCAGGTCTTCCCGCCGTTGGGAAGACCTGCCATTGGGTAGTCGCGGCTGCGGAGAGCCTCGGGAGTGGGGAGGGTTTATAAGTCGGGCTTCGGAGGACTAAGGGCGTTCCTGGTCCTCCGAAGTGGCTTTAGCAGCATGGAGTTGGGTTCGTGAACCGGTGGCAGTGTGGCCGAGCTCTCCTTCGCGGCCGGTAGCTCCTTCGACGAGGAGGAGGAGCTGGTGAGTACCACGCCGGACCGGGAGCATTCCCTGCCGCCAAAGCGTTCTTGTGCGGTCGCCCGGGAATCGATCGCGTTGGAGGCGGGAGGAGGTAGCGTGGAAGTCGCGAGGTCCGGTGGGAGGGCCAGGAGGGGGGGGGGGTTGAATCCGGTGGTTCTGGTCAGGGTGGTACTGTGGCAGCGTTGGGGCGTGTATTGCCGACCGCGGGGCAGGTGCCGGGGTGCTGGCCTGTCTGAACATGTATCCGCTTGGGGCCGTGGGGCTGGTCGCAGTGGTGGTCCTGCAGATTGGTTGGCCCTCGGGGGAGTTGGGGGTTCTGGGGGTCCCTTTGGGGTTCATCCTGCTGGTGCTGTGCAGTTGTCTGGTCCTTGTTCGGATTTTTCTTCACAGGCCTTCGCTGGTTCTTCGGTGAGACGAGAGGCCGTGGCAACTTTTCCCCCAGAGGAAGTGCTGAGTTCCGGAGGAGTTCGGACAGCAGAGCTTGGGCGGAGTGGCCTTGGTCGCGTGGTTGCTGCGAATGGCGCTACTGGCGGAGGAATCTTGTCTGCGACATCCGGACAGCGGGGTCCACACACAGTGGCTGCTGCGGATGGCGCCGCTGGAGAGTCGAGCGGACCAATCATCGCCGGAGGAGCATAGGACATGGGTAACATGGCCTTAGAGGCTGCTGAGTGTGGAGAACAGGGTATGGGGAAGGGGAGGAGTAAGTGCAAGCACAAGCAGAGGGCTAGGGCTTCCTCCTCTTCTTCGTCTTCTTCTTCTTTAACCTCCACTTCTTCTTCGTCTTCCTCCCGATCTCGGACGAGGGCGTTAGGTGAGCAGGCGGGGCAGGAGAGCCAGGATAGGGGAGCTCCGGCATTGATGGCGCTCACCGAACTTTGGGAGAAGGTACCTAGAGGGTTGCGTCGTAAAATTAGGAAGCGAGCGTGCATTGATGTTTTTCGGCTTTTAGAGGGCAGTGCGTAGGAGTAAAAAGAAGGGTAAGAAGGAGGAGGGTAAGGTTAAATCGGGTCAGGTCTCCCGTAATATGGTCAACTGGACGCGGGCGTTTCTTCGGCTTGCTAGCTTCTGGGGCTAGGCTCGTCCTCAGGACTATGGCCTGCTTTTGGCGTACGTTGATTCTGTGCTCGATGCTTATCAGCGCTTCGGTGGTTGGGCCTGGCTCAACTATGATGAGGCTTTTCGAGATAAGATGGAAAAAAACAGGCACATGTCTTGGGGTACCCAAGATATCAATTTGTGGTTAACACATATGGCTAGGCCAGGGGGCGCTGCTGCAGGTGGTGCGGTACGATCGATGCAATAGGGATCAATGGGTGTGAGTCGTTCCTTTCGCTCCGGTGCAGGGCAACCGGGTCAGGGTTCTGGGGGAGGGAATGACCTCTGCTGGAAATTCAACAAAGCGACGTGCCCATTTCCGGATTGTAGATTCCGGCATGCCTGTTCTCTGTGTGGGCAGGGTCACTCAGCGATTAAATGCCCTAAATAAAGAGCGGTCTTGCCCTCGGGGCCGGAAAAATGAGGTGGGTTCCTCTGCGGTGCCCACCCCGATTAAGGCGGGGGCCCTCCGGCCGTGGTTGAGCTGTTATGGTGATCGGAGGGCAGCAGTAATGTTGGAGAAGGATTTTGGTGAGGGTTTTGTCATCCCGTACGAGAAACCGGTGGCTCCGGTGCGGGTTCCCAATGCATCCTCAGTGACTAGCCTAAGGGAGGTGGTTCGGTCAAAATTGCAGGAGGAGATTGGGCTTGGACGTATTGCGGGGTCTTTTCAGAAGCAGCCTTTCTTGGTTATGATGGTCTCCCCGTTGGCAATTATTCCCAAGAAAGACCCTGGTAAGTTCTGTTTGATTCACAATCTGTCCTGGCCTTTGGGCCACTCTGTCAACGAGGGCATCCCTCGTGACCTGTGTGTAGTTCGTTATTCGTCATTTGATTGTGCGCAGCGTCTTGTTGTGCAGGCTGGGCATGGTGCTGTATTGGCGAAGGTGGACATTGAGTCTGCCTTCTGGCTTTTGCCCGTCCATCCCTCCTCTTACCTGCTGCTTGGTTTTCGATTCGAGGGTGAGTTCTATTACGATCGTTGTTTACCGATGGGCTGCTCCATTTCTTGCGCTTACTTCGAGATGTTTAGTACGTTCTTGCACTGGGTTACGGTCCGCATAGCGCGGGCGGATTTGGTTGTGCACTATCTGGATGACTTTCTCTTCGTGGGAGTGGTGGGGTCTGCGGTGTGTTCCCGCTTGAAAGCATCATTTGAACGCGTGGTCGCTGAATCCGGAATTCCTTTTGCGGCGGATAAATCAGAAGGTCCAACTACGGTGCTTACTTTTCTGGGTATAGAGATCGATACTGTAGCAATGGTCACCAGGTTGCTGCTGGGTAAGGTGAGACTCCTGTTGTTGCAGATTTCTCGGATGGCTGAGTCCCGCAAGGCTACCCTCAGAGAAGTTCAATCGCTGCTGGGGTCTCTTAACTTCGCTTGTCTGGTACTGCCTATGGGACGGGCTTTTGCTTGACGGCTTGCTGCTGCCACTTCGCTTGTTCGTGATCGTCGTAATTTCGTGCGTATTTCTGCTGGTATTCGGGCAGATCTCAGGATGTGGATCGTGTTCCTTACGCGGTTTAATGGAACGCTTCCGATACAGCAGCCCGAGTTGTCTAACCTGGATTTGGAACTCTACTCGGATGCGGCTGGTGGCCTCGGTTTCGGCCTTTACTGCCAGGGGGACTGGTGTGCAGCGCCGTGGCCTGTTGCCTGGCAGCGGAGTGGTGTTGCGCGTAATGTGACTCTCTTGGAGCTTTCCTGCTACTGGTCGCCTGCGAACTTTGGCCTGCTCGGCTGTGTAATAAGCGTGTAGTATTTAGGTGTGATAATAAGGGGGTTGTGGAGGTCATTAATCGGCATGCCGCTAAATGTTAATCAGTTGATGCGTGAGATTGTTCTGCGTTGTCTGCGGCTCAATTTGTACATTAGGGCTAGGCCAGGGAGTCGCAACTGTATTGCTGATGCTCTTTCTCGCTTTAACTTTTCACAGTTTCGTTGGCTGGCTCCAGATGCGCAGCTCCGGGGGTTGCAGATGCCGGATCATTTATGGAGCCTGGTCGAGAAGGGATCTGGGACTTGCTGAGACAGTCGGTGGCTCCTACCACCTGGACTCGCTACAATGCTGGATTCCGTCGATTGTCCGCTTCTCTGTCTTCCTGGGGTTGGACCCCGGGACCAGTATCTGAGACCCTGCTGGCGGAATTTGTACTGGTTTCACATCGTGGGGGTTTGTCGCGGGGAGTTGTGGCTGGCCACTTAGCTGGTTTTGCATTCTTCTCCAAGGCCTTGGGGTGGCGTTGCCCGTCTTTGGGTTTCCTGGTGCGTAGACTTCTGGCGGCTATGGCTCGGATTGCGCCACAGCAACCCGACGCCCGACGGACAATATCTCATGACTTGTTGGTGAGGTTGCTCGCGGAGTTGCCGGCGGTGGCTCGGTCCCGATACGAGGAGCTGCTGTTTACTGCTGCTTTTTCGCTAGCGTTTTTCGGAGCCTTCTGCATCGGGGAGCTACTAGTGCATCCAGCTGATTCTGCAGGTGCGCATGGCCTCTTATTGCGGCACGTGCAGTGTGGTGACAGCTCCGTTAGTTTATATCTTGCCAGATCCAAGACGGACCAGCTGAGCAGGGGCCGTACGGTGGTTTTGCATAAGATAGTGGGCTGTGTTACTTGCCCGGTTACGGCTCTGTATGCCTATATGGCGGTTCGTCCCCCGTTGGGGTTGGCCTTGTTGTTGCATGAGGATGGCAGGCCCCTTACACATTATCAGTTCTTAGCCGTGCTGCGTCTAGTTTTGCGCCAATGTGGTGAAGACCCGGCGCGATATGGTACTCATTCATTTCGGATTGGGGTTGCCACTTGCGCCTTTCTGGCTGGGGTGCTGTGTGAAGGTATTCAACAGTTGGGCCATTGGTCCTCGGGAAGTTACAGGAGTTACATTCGGCCTTACGGGGTGGCACGGGGTTTGGATCGGGGAGGGACCTAGGTTGGGCTGATCAGTTCTGGTTTCCACAGATGGGTACCTTGGTTCTGGGGGAGTGTGTGGCTATAGCTGGTTGGTGCATGCTCAGGACTGACACTTTACTAACTGGGGTTTTGTTTTTCCAATTGGGCTGGGTTTGATTGCTGGGTTTGCCTTGCAGATGCGGTGCGGCGACAGCGTACAGTGTGGATTGTCGGGCACTCCTTCGTCCACTGGGCGGGAGAGCGTGCCGTGATCCGGCCTGGGGGTCAGCACCTGGGTCTGCAGCACTTGGGCATTCGCGTGTCCTGGTGGGGTCAGCGGGGCATGCGATGGCATCAGCTGTTACCGTTGCTGGCTGACTTCCATCGTCGCCCTCGTTGTCCAGATGTCCTGCTGCTGCATTTGGGTGGTAACGACGTGGATTCCCAGACGGGGAAGCACCTGATTGACTCTATTCTGGGTGATCTTAGGATAGTTTTGGAATGGTTCCCTGGCACGACGCTGCTGTGATCGGACATTATTCCCCGACCACGCCGGCTGGAGTCCCGGAGATGGACCAGGGGTTTGTGCAAGGTTAACCGTCAGGTTGGGCGCTGGGTGGAGTCTAGGGGGGGGTGCAACTACGACACGAATGGGTGAATGTGTCCTGTTTGGGTTTGTTTGCGAGGGATCGGGTACATTTGTCTGACGTGGGCTGGGATTTGCTGTTGGATGATTTCTCGTCGGGTTGTGAGCGTTGGGCGCTGTCTTAGTCGCAGCTCTGTTCATTGGGGGGGGGGGGCTGTAAGGGTTTACAGGCCCTATGGTGGTATCTCGAGCTACTGGCTGGGCTCATCAGGGGATGAGCGGTGGGCCGGCTGGGAGCCGTGCTTGGTGGGTCAGGTGACCCGGGTTAATGGGGCATGTGGGGGACAGATCCTTGCTTCATGGCGGGGTCGGGGGCATAACTTGTTTTACAGTAGCTCGAAATAATTTTGTGTTATAATGTTTATGCTGTTTATACGTTGATATGTTATTTAACAAACTGTTATGACCAATAAACAGGGCTGCGGCTATTTTTTCACCATAATTTGTGTTGAGTTTTTGTGGGAGAATGTAGGGGAGGGGTAAGGGTTTGAGATATATAGGAAGCGGGCCTATCCAGATTCCGCTGTTAGCTTCTCAGAAGTAAGGTTACCATATGGCTCCTGAAAAAGAATAATGGATTGAGACTTCTGGTTTTTAAGTAAATTTAAACTGTTGAATTCACTCATGCTTATGGCAACTGAAGAGTGAAAGTAGTTGCTGTGAAAAGTGAAACAACAACCCTAATTTACTAATTTGCTCTGCTCTCCATTGTTTGTTTCTCTAACACTGTCTCATCAGTGATCTGCTAATTAGGGATTTTGCTTGGATAATTTAATAGACGTATCCTGACAGGCGGCAGGAGTGAAGGAGCCATAAGATTAAAAAGTCCGAGAGCTAGTCTCGATGGACGGCTCTAACGCGGAGCTGGGAGTCCCACGGGGCCATCCGTCGGGTAGGGTTTAGTGAAGGGGGGGGGTTAAGGTAGGAATAAAAGTTTTGATCGGGAGGGTAGAGGCCTTCCCGCTGAGGGATTGGCCTCTGATAGGGTAAAAGTCGCGGCCGTGGGGTGGGATGGGAGGAGGGCTCTCGGAGGACCTTAACGGTTTCAGGTCCTCTGAGACAACTTTTGCGGCGTCGGGTTCGTGCGGAGCCTCGTGGTTTGCCCCTCTGCTATGGAGCGCGCACCTTTTGACCCGGAGTTGTCCCTGTTGGCCGGCGATTCACTTGATGAGGACGAGCCGACGCCGGTGAGTAGGACTGCACGGGGGGGACGCTCGCTGCTTCCTCGGCGCTTGCGTTCGGCTGCCCAAACCGCGATTGCGCTCGAGATTGTGGAGGAGGTGCGATCTGTTGCTGGCAGTGAGGGGTCAGCCCGCAGGGGCCGCAGCGGACTACCAGGTGTGCGGGGGAGGAGCCGTGGTGCTTCCCGAGCAGGGGGTAGGCAGGAAGGGCCTTTCCTTCTGACTGCTGCTGGAGTTGTGGGTGTGTCAGATGCTGGTCTTCTTCCTGCTTGTGTGCCTGTGGCTGATCGGGCTGGGGTGGGGAGTGTTGGTGCTGGTTTGGGGTCTAGCCGGCAGGATGGAACGGCTCCTTCCTCGCTGGGGAGTGGAGTCCTCGGGGGTGGTTCCTTGGAGATCCCGGTGTTGCCCTCTACCTCTGGGACGGGTCCTGGGCTGCCTGGCAGCGCGGCCAGCTGGTGGTCACCTTGGGCGCAGGGTCCTTGGGGGACTCCTTGGGGTCCTGGTCCCTGGGCTGTAGTTCTGCCTCCAGTCCATGGAGCTGTCCCGCCGCTGCCTTGGGGCCCGGGCGTTTCCATCGGGGGTATCCCTCGGGGGTTTGAGGGGGTGGGAGACCAGCGGGTGGGGGGTTGGCCCTCAGGGTTAACGTATCCTTCTACTGTGCAGGCTGCTGGCCCCTGTCTTGATTTTTTCCCCCAGGCTTCCGCTGCTGAACGTGGGTGTGTCGCTGGGACTTCTGCAGCTGGAGTGTGTGCCGAGGGACTGGATGCTGCCCTGCGGACTGGAGTCCAGGAGCACGCAAGGGCGGCCCGTCGGAGTCCTGCTACGGTGGTTGCTGCGGAAGGCGACAGGAGGAGCAGCAGGTGGAGGAGGCAGATCAGCTGGAATCCTGACCACGGGTAACATGGCGTTAGAGGCTGGGGTTGTTGGTAAGGGTAGGAGGAGGAAGAGTAAGGGAAAAGGTAGGAAAGGCCAACGGAGTAGGGATTCTTCTTCGTCCTCTTCGTCTTCTTTAACCTCTTCTTCCTCTTCGACGTCGTCTTCCTTGTCAGGGTCACCACGGCGGGGGACGGGTGAGAGCTCAGTACAGGAAGGGGCTGATCGGGGGCCCCCGGCTCTTGTGGCGCTGTCAGAGCTGTGGGAGAAGGTTCCACGGTCTCTTCGCCGCAAGATTAGGAGGTGTTCGTGTGTTGATATTTTTCAGCTTTTGGAGGGCAGAGTGCGAGGTCGGAAGAAGAAGAGTAAGAAGGAGGGGGGAAGCCTAAAGTGGGTTTTGTGTTTCGTAATGTTGTGAATTGGTCACGGGCATTTTTTCGTTTAGCCAGTGTTTGGGGACGGGAGCGCCCCCAGGACTACGGCCTTTTGTTGGCGTACGCGGATTCCATCCTCGATGGTTATCAGCGGTTCGGTGGTTGAGCCTGGCTCAACTACGATGAAGCGATCCGTGATGGAGAAGAACCGGCACATGTCTTGGGGTATGCAGGACATTAATCTGTGGCTCACCCATATGACAAAACCTGGGGGTGTCCGTCCCTAGTGTTGCGGGTAAGACGGGGCTTCCGGTCGCCGGGGGGGGGGTTCATTCCTTTCGTCCCCCGGGGGGGCCCGGGGGCCGGGGGGGGGGGCCCGGTCTCTGCTGGCAGTTCAATAAGTCCTCCTGTTCTTTTACGGACTGTCGCTTCCGTCATGCCTGCTCCTTGTGTGGACAGGGCTTCTCGGCTCTCAAGTGCCCCAAGAAGGGAGCTGGAGCGCCCCCTGCCCCGGCCAAGTGAGGTCGGGGTGCCGGGATTGCCCACTCCGGTCCAAGTGGGTGCCATGAGGCCTTGGTTGGACCTCTACGGGGATGGGAGGTCGCCTGCGATTCTGGCGGGTGGATTTAGCGACGGTTTTGTTATTCCATGTTCACTTCCCTTGGCTACTGTGCAGGTTTCCAATGCTTCCTCGGTTTCTCAGTTGCGGGTGGAGGTGCGGCGTAAGTTGCGTGAGGAACTTGCACATGCGCGGGTTGCGGGCCCTTTTCTGGAACGTCCATTCCCGGTGATGGTGTTGTCCCCTCTGGCAATCATTCCTAAGAAGGAGCCAGGGAAATTTTGCCTGATTCATAACCTGTCTAGGCCCGTAGGTCGATCTGTGAATTCCTCGCGATCTCTGTTCTGTCCGCTACGCTTCCTTCGACAGTGCTTTGCATCTGGTGTGAATTGCGTGATGTCGGGCTTTATTGGCCAAGGTGGACGTCGAGTCAGCCTTTCGGTTGTTGCCAGTTCATCCTTCTTCCTATCCGTTGCTGGGCTTTCGGTTTGAGGATGACTTTTATTTTGACCGCTGTCTGCCAATGGGTTGTTCCATCTCCTGTGCATTTTTTGAGTTGTTCAGCTCCTTTCTTCACTGAGTTACGGTCCGAAGTGCAGGGAGGGACTCGGTTGTTCACTATCTAGATGATTTTCTGTTCGTCGGGGGGGGGGGCGGGCTCCGGCGATTGCGGTCTGCTGAAATCTACCTTCGAAGCGATGGCTGCCGAATTCGGGGTGCTATTGTCCGCTAATAAATCGGAAGGGCCCACTTCTTGCCTCACCTTCTTGGGGATCGAGACTGACTCTGTTGCAATGGTGATTCGGCTGCCACAGGCTAAGGTGCGACAGTTGTTAGCCTTGATTTCTCTGGTTCGGGGTGCCCATAAATCTACTCTGCGGGTCGTGCAGTCTTTGTTGGGGTCCCTTAACTTTGCCTGTCGGATTCTGCCTATGGGTCGGGCTTTTTTTGCGTCATTTAGCGGCGGCGACGTCAGGTGTTCGGGATCGACGACACTTTGTCCGGATTACTGCAGGGATTCGGGCGGATTTGCATATGTGGTCTCTCTTCTTAGCCCAATTCAACGGGTCGCTCCCCATTCAGTTCCCTGATGCCTCTAACTTGGATCTAGAGCTGCAATCAGATGCGGCTGGGGGTGTAGGTTTCGGACTCTATTGTCAAGGGGACTGGTGCGCGGCGGCATGGCCTGAGAGCTGGCGGCGGGCAGGTATTACTCGCAATGTGACCCTGCTGGAGCTTTTCCCCTTGCTAGTCGCGTGTGAGTTGTGGACTGAAAAGTTGCAGAATCGGCGAGTCGTTTTCTGGTGTGACAACATGGGGGTGGTCGAAGTAGTGAACAGGCAGGCTGCAAAGTGTTTGCAGGTGAATGTGGTAATGCTGGAACTGGTCTTGCGCTGTTTGCACCTTAATTTGTATATTCGGGCTCGGCACGTCCCTGGGGTTCAGAACAGGCTTGCTGATGCGCTTTCTCGTTTTCAGTTCTTGCAGTTTTGCCAGCTGGCGCCATCAGCGAAGAAGGAGGAGTCACCGATGCCAGAACATTTATGGGGCCTGTTGGTGAGCGGATCTGGAGCATGTTGCAGTGGTCGGTAGTGCCTGCCACTTGGACTCAGTACAATCGGGGCTTCGTGACTGTATTTCAATTTCTGCATACGCGGGGCTGGGTCCCTGTCCCTGTCCCGGAGATCTTGTTAGCTGACTTCTTAGCGGGTTCTCAGTTGGAGGGTTATTCCCGTAGTGCGGCGGCAGGTCACCTGGCGGGCTTTGCTTTCTTTTGTAGGGCCTTCGGGTGGTTCTGCCCGGTGTTGGGATTTCTGCATCGCAGGATGTTGGTGGCCTGGGGTTGGGTGGCTCCACAGTTGCAGGATGCTCAGTTGCCAATCACGCATGCGTTGTTATCTCGTCTCATCGGGGTGTTGCCTGTTGTGGCGAGTTCTAGCTTCGAAGCATGTTTGTTTAGGGTGGCTTTTTCATTGGCGTTCTTTGGGGCGCTGCGAGTGGGTGAGCTGCTTGTTCACCCGGCTGACATCCTGGGCTTGCGTGGTCTCCTGTGCAGTCAGGTGCGCGTGGCCGGGGATATGGTGCGTTTGTTCATTGCCAGGTCTAAGTCGGATCAGCTGTGCAGGGGGCGCACATTGGTCTTAAGCTGAGTGATGGGCTGTGCTTCATGCCCGGTCCAGTCGCTGGAAGCCTATATGGCGATCCGACCTAGCTCAGACGTGGCGTTGTTGCTGCATGCGGATGGCGTCCGTCTCACTCGTTACCAATTCCTGGCAGTTTTGCGTCGGGCTCTGGGTCGGTGCGGTGCTGAGCCGGCGCGTTTCGGCACGCACTCTTTTCGCATTGGGGCTGCTACTAGTGCATTTGAGGCTGGGGTACCTGCTGGGGCCATTCAAAGGTTGGGTAGATGGTCGTCTGGGGCCTATCGCGGCTTGGATTGGGTTAGTGGGTGCTGCTGTGCTGGTCGGGGAGGCTGGGGCGGTTTGAGGGAGGTTGAGTACTGGGTAGGAGTGTTTGCCTTTCAGGGGTATGGGCGGGTTCACTGCATGGCTTCTGTTACTAACCTTTTGGGTTCTGGGGGACGTTGGCTTGACTGCTGAGTTTTGCTTTTCAGGTGCAGCACAACGTGTCCTGTCGGTTTGGATCATTGGGCACTCCTTTGTCCATTGGGCCGGGGAGCGTTCAGTGGTACGACCGGGTGGTCAGCACTTGGGTCTCCGTCCTCGCGGAGTCTACATCTCTTGGTGGGGTCAGCGGGGCATGCGTTGGCACCAGCTGCTCCCCCTTCTGGAGGATCTGCGGCATCGTGCTCGGCGTCCTGATCTATTGCTTTTTCACCTTGGAGGCAACGATGTTGATTCGCTTAGCGGAAAACATTTAATTTATATGGTTATTGGTGACCTGGGGGTAATTCAGGGTTGGTTTCCAGGTGCCCGGCTAGTCTGGTCCGACATTATTCCGCGGCCGAAGCGGTTGGTGTCTCGTAGATAGACCAGGGGGCTTACTAAGGTGAATAGGCAGATTGGCCGGTGGGTGGAAGCTCGGGGCGGGGTACAGATCCGGCATTCCTGGATTGATGTTTTTTGTTCGGGTTTGTTTTACCGGGATCAGGTGCACCTTTCTGACATCGTGTGGGATCTCTTGCTCGATGATTTTGCTACCTGTTGCGAGCGTGTGTTGGATCCTTAGCCGCAGCTCTGTTCATTGGGGGTGCCTGTAACGGTTTACAGGCTTGTGGCGGTATCCCGAGCTACTGGCGGCTGGTGTCATCATGGGGATGAGCGGTGGGCCGGTTGGGAGCCGTGCCTGGTTGGTCGGATGAACCTGGACAATGGGGCATGTGGGGGACATGCCACCCCTCGGACCCTTGCTTAGATGGCAGAGTCGGGGGCCATTTACATCTGAGTCAGTAGCTCGGGATCTGGGTCGCAATGGTGATACCATTGTGCGGGTTTAATGGATAAAATGTTATTTAATGTTGTTTATAATGTTATTTATAATATGTAAAATGTTATTCAAATATGTTAATTTTCAATAAACAGGGCTGCGGCAAGGTTTCTCCACGCAGGTTTACGTGTCTTCTTGGGGTTTGGTTAAGGGTTTGATGGGCAGGAAGATGTTAGCATTAAGAAAGCGGGCCACTCCAGCTTCCGCTGTTAATGCAGAGACTAAAAGAGTGAAACTTTTTGCAGCTCTTAAAGTTAGACTTGTAGCCTAGGGGTTAGGGCAGCTGACTAGCACCCCGATGGGCTGGGTTTGGGGAAAGCACACTTTTCTCCCCAGCATTGAAAACCTTATGTTTTACCAACAGCGGAAGCTGGAGAGGCCGCTTCCCTGAGGCATACCCATCCTTACCTTCAAATCCCAATCCAACCCCCCCCCCCAAAAAAAAGCGTATACCTGAGTGGAGAAACCTGGCCGCAGCCCTGTTTATTGTAAAATAAACATATTTAAATAACATTTACATATAGTAAACAACATATACAAACAGCATTAAATAACAGTTTATCTGATTAAACCCACACATTGTGACCCTGATCCCAAGCTACCAACTTAGATGAAAATGGCCCCCGACCCTGCCGTCTAAGCAAGGGTCCGAGGGGTGGCATGACCCCACATGCCCCCTTGTCCAGGGTCATCAGACTCACCAGGCACGGCTCCCAGCCAGCCCACCACTCATCCCATGATGAGACCAGCCGCCAGTAGCTCGGGATACCGCCACAGGCCTGAAACTCGTTACAGGCCCCCCCCCCCCAACAATGAACAGAGCTGCGGCTAGAGGTCCAACACGCGTTCACAACAAGAAGCAAAATCATCGAGCAAGAGATCCCACCCGATGTCCGACAAATGTACCTGATCCCTGTAGAACAACCCTGAACAAGATACATCAACCCAAGCATGCCTGATCTGCACCCCACCCCGAGCTTCCACCCACCTCCCAATTTGTCGATTCACTTTGATAAGCCCCCTGGTCCATCTACGAGACACCAACCACTTCGGTCACGGAATAATGTCGGACCAAATGAGCCGAGCACCAGGAAACCAACCCTGAATCACCCCAAGATCTCCTATGACCATATCAATTAAAATTTTTCTACTAAGTGAATCAACATCGTTGCCCCCAAGGTGAAAAAGTAAAAGATCCGGACGCCGGGCACGACGACGAAGATCATCCAGAAGAGGGAGCAGCTGGTGCCAACGCATACCCCGCTGCCCCCACCAAGAGACATAGACTCCACGTAGACGAAGGCCCAAGTGCTGACCACATGGTCGGACCACAGCACGCTCCCCAGCCCAATAGACGAAGGAGTGCCCGACGATCCAAACCGACAGGACACGTCGAGCGGCACCTGTAAAGCAAAGCCCAGCAGTCAAGCCAACGTCCACCGACACCCTAAAAGTTAGTAACAGGAGGCCATGCAGGGAACCCACCCAACTGACCCCAAAAGCAAACAGCCCCTCCCCCAAACTGGCCACTCCACCAAGCTTCCCTGGACCCCCCTACCGGCTCAGGAGCACCCTTACCCACTCGACTGACCAGACGAAGAACTCCCCCGCCCAGCTCCCGATGAATGGATGTAGCCACGATAGGCCTCCGAGGACCAACGACCCAACTGTCGAATAACCTCCGCAGGCATCCCCGCCTCGAAGGCAATGGTAGCAGCCCCTATGCGAAAGGAGTACGTGCCGAAGCGCATCGGCTCAACGCCGCAATGACCCAGTGCCCGATGCAAAACTGTCAGAAATTGGAAACGAGTAAGTTGAGTGCCGTCGGCATGTATCAACAATGCCAAGTCCGAAGTAGGTCGAACCGCCATATAGGCTGCCAGAGATTGGACAGGGCACGAAGTACAGCCCTCCACTCAGTGCAATACTATTGTGCGCCTCCTGCCCAGCTGATCTGACTTAGACCGGGCAATGAATAACCGCACTGTATCCCCAGCCACGAGCACCTGACTATGCATGCCCCATAAGTCGGACGGGTGAACAAGCAACTCACCCACTCGTAAAGCCCCAAAGAACGCCAAGGAAAAAGCCACGCTAAATAAACAAGCTTCAAAGCCCGAATGCGCAATCCCAGGCAAAACCCTAAGATGCGAGATAACAATGCATGCGTGATAGGCAACCGGGAATCCGGCAACCGCGGAGCCACCCGATCCCAGGCCGCCAGCATCCTGCGCGGCAAAAATCCTGTCACTGGGCAGTACCACACGAAGGCCCTACAAAAGAAAGCAAAGCCTGCCAGATGACCCGCCGCTGCACTACGGGAACAGCCCGCAGCCAGGGAATCAGCTAAGAAGTCCGCTAACAAGACCTCAGTGACAGGGCCGGGGACCCAACCCCACGGACGCAGAAAGTTGAACACTGTGACAAAACCTCAATTGTACCGAGTCCAAGTAGCAGGAGCTACGGACTGCTGCAACAGGCTCCAGATCCGCTCACCACCAGGTTCCACAAGCGCTCTGGCATCGGCGACCCGTCCGTCTTCGCTGTCGGCACCAGCTGCCGGAACTGCAAAAATTGAAATCGAGAAAGGGCATCAGCAATCCTGTTCTGAACCCCGGGGACGTGGCGAGCCCGAATGTATAAATTAAGATGCAAAAAGCGCAAGACAAGTTCCCGCATCACCGCGTTCACCTTCAAGCATTTCGCAGCTTGCCGGTTCACCACCTCCACCACCCCCATGTTGTCACACCAGAAAACAACACGCCGATTCCGTAACTTCTCCGGCCACAACTCACACGCCACCAGCAAGGAGAAAAATTCCAGCAAGGTCATATTGCGAGTAATACCTGCCTGACGCCAACCCTCAGGCCACGCTGCCACGCACCAGTCCCCCTGACAATAAAGACCAAAACCCGCACTGCCAGCAGCATCTGATTGCAGCTTGAGATCCACGGTAGAGACGTCAGGAAGCTGAATCGGGAGCGACCCATTAAACTGGGATAAGAATAAAGACCACATATGCAAATCCGCTCGAATCCCCGCTGTAATCCGTACGAAGTGTCTACGATCACGTATACCCGACGTCGCAACCGCCAGATGACGAGAAAAGGCACAGCCCATAGGCAGTACCCGACAGGCAAAGTTAAGGGACCCCAACAAAGATTGAACCACCCTCAGAGTAGGTTTATGGGTGTCCCGAACAAGCGAAATCAAAGCTAACAACTGTCGCACTTTACCCGACGGGAGCCGAGTCACCATAGCCACCGAGTCAATCTCGATCCCCAAGAAAGTGAGACAAGTAGTGGGCCCCTCAGATTTATCAGCAGACAACGGCACCCCAAATTCAGCAGCCATGGCTTCGAAAGTAGATTTCAACAGACTACAATCACCAGAACCCGCCCCACCAACGAAAAGAAAATCATCCAGATAGTGAACCACCGACACCCTCCCCGCTCGACGAACAGTAACCCAATGCAGAAAGGAGCTGAACAACTCAAAAATGCGCAAGATACGGAACAACCCATCGGCAGACAGCGATCAAAGTAAAAGGCACCCTCGAACCAAAACCCCAGCAGAGGATACGAAGACGGATGAACCGGCAATAACCTAAAGGCTGACTTTAGCCAGCAAAGCACAAACGCCCGCCTGTCGAACGAGGTGTAAGGCACTGTCGAAGGAGGCATAGCGGACAGAGCAAAGATCGCGAGGAATACCATCATTCACCGAACACCCAACGGGCCTGGACAAATTATGGATCAGGCGATATTTGCCCGGCTCTTTCTTAGGGATAATCGCCAGAGGGGACAATACCATCACAGGGAACGGGCGCTCCTGAAAGGGCCCCTCAATTCACGCCTGATCAAGTTCTTCACACAACTTACGTCGCACCTCCACCTGCAACTGAGACACCGAAGAAGCGTTGGACGCCTGCACATTAGCCAAAGGAAGTGAATATGGAATAACAAAACCTTCACTAAATCCCCGGACAAGCGTCGCAGTGGCCCGCACGTCACTGTAGAGGTCCAACCAAGGCCTCATGGCACCCACCCGGACCGGGGTGGGCAACCCCTGCACCCCGACCTCACTTAGCCAGGGTGGGAGGTGGCCCAGCTCCCTTCTTGGGGCACTTGAGCGCTGAGTGCCCTTGCCTGCACAAGGAGCAGGCGTGACGGAAACGACAGTCCGTAAAGGAACAGGAAGATTTATTGAACTGCCAGCAAAGGCCAGGACCCCCCCCAGCCCCCGGGCCCCCAATGGGACAAAAGGAACGAACCCCCCCAGAGACTTGAGACCCCGGCTTCCCTGACGAACTCAATCCCGACTCCGCAGGTTTCGACATGTGAGTGAGCCACAGATTGATGTCCTGCGTACCCCAGGACATGTACCAGTTTTCCTCCATCTTGTCGCGGAACGCTTCATCGTAGTTGAGCCACGACCACCCGCCGAACCGCTGATAAGCATCAAGAATGGAATCAGCATAGGCCAGCAAAAGGCCATAGTCCTGAGGGCGCTCCCGCCCCCAGACACTTGCCAACCTCAAAAATGCACGTGTCCAATTCACGACATTGCGCGACACCAAGCCCTCCTTTTGCTTCCCCCCTCCTTCTTACTCTTCTTCTTCCGCCCACGCACTCTGCCCTCCAGAAGCCGAAAAAACGTCAACAGATGTACACTTCCGGATCTTACGACGTAGAGACCGCGGAACCTTCTCCCACAGTTCCGACAGCGCTACGAGAGCCGGAGCCCCCCGATTATCCCCCCTCCTGCGCTGGCTTCTTACCCGACCCCCGCCGAGGTGACCCTGCCGAGGAAGACGACGTCGAAGATGAAGAGGAGGTTAAAGAAGACGAAGAGGACGAAGAAGAAGTCCTACTCCTATGGCCCCTCCTACCCTTCTTTTTCTCTTTCCGCTTCCCCCCCTGGTCCCCAACCCCAGCCTCGAATGCCATGTTCCCCGTGTTCCTGACTCCTCCAGGTCCGCATCCTGCACCTGCCACTCCAGGAGTGGCGCCCTCCGAAGCAACCACCATAACAGGGCTCTGGCTCGCCTGCACTGGCTCCTCAACTCCGGTCCGCGGGGCTTCCATCTGACCTCCGGTCGAAACTCCGGCAGAACAAGGCTCCATGAAGCGCTCAAGTCCAGCGGCGGGATCCTGGGGGAAAAAATCCACACAGGGGCCAGCAACCTGCACAGTATGAGGAGAAGTTAACCTTGGGGGCCAAACCCCCACCAGCTGATCTCCCCCCCCTTCCAACCTCCGAGTCCCGCCCCCAAAAGAGGCGCCAGGGCCCAAAGACGGCGATGGAACCGCTCCAGGGAAAGGAGGAGGACCCATAGCCCAGGGGCCGGATCCCCAAGGAGAACCCCAAGGCCCAAACGCCCACGGAGGCCACCAAGAGGTCGCCGGTGACCCACGACCCAACCCGGACGTGGAGGGAAGCACGGGGGTATCCACCCCAACCTCACCCCTCACCCCAGAAGAATACGCCGGTCCACCCTGCTGGCCAGGCCCGAACCCAGCCCACACACCCCTTGAACCACCCGGAGCTGCTACAGGCACTTCAATAGAAGGCACACTCCCAGCAGCAGAAGACCTCCCAGCTCCATCAGGAGCAGCTGCTGAAGGCTCCACAGGCACACAGCCTGCTCGAGGAACGTCTCTACCCCTCCCACGGCCTCCCTGCAGCCTGCTTCTGCCCCTGCGGGCCAACCCCGCACAGCCAAGAGCAGACAGCACCTCCCCCCCTACCTCCAGCGCTATCGCCGTTCGAGCAGCCGAATGCGAGCGCCGAGGAGGTAAAGATCGGCCCCCTCCCCAGCAGAAGCACTCACCGGCTCCCGGTCCTCTTCATCCAGCGAGTCTCCAGCTAACAGGGACAGCTCCGCGAGATCAGCAGCATCGGAGGTGGGTGCACGCGCCATCCTCCCGACCCGACACTTGCCGCCGACACCCTCCGCCGTCCGGTCGTCCGAAAACGAAACCGGCCATGTGGCAGGCCACAGGACTCCGCGAACAGCCGACCCGACAAAAGCAGCCTCGGAGGACCGGAAACCGTTACGGTCCTCCGAGAGCCCTGCTTATATACCTCCTCCCCACCCTATCCTGCTGCCCTGACTCGACCCTTTAGGAGGTCCCTCCCACGGCAGGAAAGACCTCCTCCCTTCAATTTAGCTTCCCTGCCTGCCTAACCCCCCTTCCTAACATTTTCCCGACGGACGGCTCCGCGGGCCTCCCAGCTCCGCGTTAGAGCCGCCCATCGAGACAAGCTCTCGGGCTTTTTAATCATGGATCCTCCATTTTATTCCCCTTCCAGCATTAGGGTCCGTCAGAGTCAAGCTGTATGAGGGAGTTAAAGGGCCATAAGATTAAAAAGCCCGAGAGCCTGTCTCGACGGGCGGCTCTAACGCGGAGCTGGGTGGCCTGCGTTTGCCGTCCGTCGGGGGGGGGGGGGGGGATAGGAGGAGGGGGATAGGTAAAAAATTTTAAAGAGGGAAGGAGGTCTTTCACACCGTGGGAAGCACCTCCTATAAGGTCAAATTGGGGCCGCAGGGTGGGGTAGGGTGGGGGGGTATATAAGCTGTAGGCTCGGAGGACCGTAACGGTTTCCGGTCCTCCGAGGCAGCTTTCCCGCCCTCCCGCCCGTTAGTTCAGTGCGAGGTAGAGTGGTGAGTTTTGTTGTTTTTTTTTTATGGCGGTATCCCGAGCTACTGGCGGCTGGTCTCATCATGGGATGAGTGGTAGGCCGGCTGGGAGCCGTGCCGGTGGGTCGGATGACCCTGGACAAAGGGGCATGTGGGGACATGCCACCCCTCGGACCCTTGCTTAGACGGCAGGGTCGGGGGCCATCTTCATCTATGCCGGTAGCTCGGGATCAGGGGTCACAATGGTGGGTTCCATTGTGGCGGTTTAATTAGACAAAAGGATATGTAATGACGTTTATTATGTTGTTTACTATATGTAAATTGTATCTAAATATGTTTTACAATAAACAGTGCTGCGGCGAGGTTTATCCACTCAGGTCTATGTTTTTATTGGTGAAGGGTTTGGATTGGTATTTAAGGTTAAAGGTATGCATTGGGGAAGCGGGCCACTCCAGCTTCCGCTGTTAATGCAGAGACTAAAAGATAGAAGTTTTTTTGCAACTGCTCAAGCTAGGCTTCTAGCCTAGGGGTTAAGACAGCTGACTGGGACCCCGATGGGCTGGGTTCAAGACCGGGGAAAGCACACTTTTCTCCCCAAAACTTATTTTTACATCACGGATCCTCCCTTTTAGACCCTTCATAGCATTAGGGTCCGTCAGAGTCAAGCTGTAATGGAGGTCCGTGGGAGTTAAAGGGCCATAAGATATGCAGAGACTAAAAGAGTGAAATTTTTTGCAACTGCTCAAGCTAGGCTTCTAGCCTAGGGGTTAAGACAGCTGACTGGGACCCCGATGGGCTGGGTTCAAGACCGGGGAAAGCACACTTTTCTCCCCAAAACTTATTTTTACATCACGGATCCTCCCTTTTAGACCCTTCATAGCATTAGGGTCCGTCAGAGTCAAACTGTAATGGAGGTCCGTGGGAGTTAAAGGGCCATAAGATATGCAGAGACTAAAAGAGTGAAATTTTTTTGCAACTGCTCAAGCTAGGCTTCTAGCCTAGGGGTTAGGACAGTGGACTGGGACCCCGATGGGCTGGGTTCAAGACCGGGGAAAGCACACTTTTCTCCCCAAAACTTATTTTTACATCACGGATCCTCCCTTTTAGACCCTTCCCTGCATTAGGGTCCGTCAGAGTCAAACTGTAATGGAGGTCCGTGGGAGTTAAAGGGCCATAAGATATGCAGAGACTAAAAGAGTGAAATTTTTTGCAACTGCTCAAGCTAGGCTTCTAGCCTAGGGGTTAAGACAGCTGACTGGGACCCTGATGGGCTGGGTTCAAGACCGGGGAAAGCACACTTTTCTCCCCAAAACTTATTTTTACATCACGGATCCTCCCTTTTAGACCCTTCATAGCATTAGGGTCCGTCAGAGTCAAACTGTAATGGAGGTCCGTGGGAGTTAAAGGGCCATAAGATATGCAGAGACTAAAAGAGTGAAATTTTTTGCAACTGCTCAAGCTAGGCTTCTAGCCTAGGGGTTAAGGAAGCTGACTGGGACCCCGATGGGCTGGGTTCAAGACCGGGAAAGCACACTTTTCTCCCCAAAACTTATTTTTACATCACGGATCCTCCCTTTTAGACCCTTCATAGCATTAGGGTCCGTCAGAGTCAAACTGTAATGGAGGTCCGTGGGACTTAAAGGGCCATAAGATATGCAGAGACTAAAAGAGTGAAATTTTTTGCAACTGCTCAAGCTAGGCTTCTAGCCTAGGGGTTAAGACAGCTGCTTGGGACCCCGATGGGCTGGGTTCAAGACCGGGGAAAGCACACTTTTCTCCCCAAAACTTATTTTTACATCACGGATCCTCCCTTTTAGACCCTTCCCTGCATTAGGGTCCGTCAGAGTCAAACTGTAATGGAGGTCCGTGGGAGTTAAAGGGCCATAAGATATGCAGAGACTAAAAGAGTGAAATTTTTTGCAACTGCTCAAGCTAGGCTTCTAGCCTAGGGGTTAAGACAGCGGACTGGGACCCCGATGGGCTGGGTTCAAGACCGGGGAAAGCACACTTTTCTCCCCAAAACTTATTTTTACATCACGGATCCTCCCTTTTAGACCCTTCATAGCATTAGGGTTCGTCAGAGTCAAACTGTAATGGAGGTCCGTGGGAGTTAAAGGGCCATAAGATATGCAGAGACTAAAAGAGTGAAATTTTTTGCAACTGCTAAAGCTAGGCTTCTAGCCTAGGGGTTAAGGCAACTGACTGGGACCCCGATGGTCTGTGTTCAAGACCGGGGAAAGCACACTTTTCTCCCCAAAACTTATTTTTACATCACGGATCCTCCCTTTTAGACCCTTCCCTGCATTAGGGTCCGTCAGAGTCAAACTGTAATGGAGGTCCGTGGGAGTTAAAGGGCCATAAGATATGCAGAGACTAAAAGAGTGAAATTTTTTGCAACTGCTCAAGCTAGGCTTCTAGCCTAGGGGTTAAGGCAGCTGACTGGGACCCCGATGGGCTGGGTTCAAGACCGGGGAAAGCACACTTTTCTCCCCAAAACTTATTTTTACATCACAGATCCTCCCTTTTAGACCCTTCATAGCATTAGGGTCCGTCAGAGTCAAACTGTAATGGAGGTCCGTGGGACTTAAAGGGCCATAAGATATGCAGAGACTAAAAGAGTGAAATTTTTTGCAACTGCTCAAGCTAGGCTTCTAGCCTAGGGGTTAAGACAGCTGATTGGGGCCCTGATGGGCTGGGTTCAAGACCGGGGAAAGCACACTTTTCTCCCCAAAACTTATTTTTACATCACGGATCCTCCCTTTTAGACCCTTCCCTGCATTAGGGTCCGTCAGAGTCAAACTGTAATGGAGGTCCGTGGGAGTTAAAGCGCCATAAGATATGCAGAGACTAAAAGAGTGAAATTTTTTGCAACTGCTCAAGCTAGGCTTCTAGCCTAGGGGTTAAGACAGCTGACTGGGACCCCGATGGGCTGGTTTCAAGACCGGGAAAGCACACTTTTCCGAAATTTTATTGAGAATAGGTAAAAGAATAAGAAAAGAGTGGGCTTCTGGTTTTGGTTTTTTTTTAGACAAATTAGCAAATGGATCCTGACAGGTGGCAGGAGTGAGAGACTGATAACCTGTACAGAAAATATAAGTTATAAAATGTACAATTTTATGAGCTAAGAACATAGTGTAGTGGTTAGTGCAGCTGTTTATGAGACTAATAATACGGGTTCAAGTCCAGGATGAGGAGAGCAATATTAAATTTCCTTGCCGGCGTCTCAATTGCAACTATAGTGGTAGAAAAGCCGGCCCTGCAATCATGAAATTTGAAACCGCAGTTGTCAACGAATGACGGAAGAATTTTTAAGGCCGTGCCGGTTTAGATCCCCAAAAACCGGATCAACCACTGGAAGCCACAGACAAAAAGAAGAAGAAAAAAATCAAAACATAACAACCCTAACCTGGGCTGCGTTATTTACATGAGCCTGTATTTCCCTCCACAGGCTAGAGTTCCTCTAATCAGGTAGGGAAGGCAGCCTTTATTCTGCCGAAGGTCAGAACTGTTTTTGTCTTCTGGCAGAGTACTAAATATTCTGGAACTGTTGCACAAGAAACCTTAACTGTTTCTATTTGCGCAAATGTCAGTTAACCCCCCCCCCCCAAACAAACCAACCCCCAAAAACAGAGCAGCCAGAAACAGCACTATTCTATTCGTGCGACACCTGTTCTCAAGGCGCTAGAGACTGAACCGCAGCGCCATCAAACGAGAAAGCAAAATACACAAGAACACGATCTAACGGCGAAATTTCCAGATCCTAAGCAACTCTTATTTCCGGTCTCATAGCGGAGGACCGTGACTAGACCAACACATGGTTACCAGTACGGTAGTTAATGACACCCTATAAACATTCTGGGGCGGAGGATTCATTGCCTTAATAGGCACGCCAGGGGGCGTGGCCTGGCTGTCTTAGGCTATACCCTTCTACCGGTCTACTGCTGGTTAAAGCTGATTGGCAGAGCCGGGAAGGGTGTTGTGTGCGTGAGGCTTTGCTTGTCTAGAAGAGTCGCGGCCGAGTTCTAAATGATTATATTATTTAATAAAGGTCTTTGAGCATGGAGCCCGTACGGAAGAAGGAAAAGCCCAACCCCATGCAGACTGCCAACTTTTGTTCCAAGTTATTTTTCTGGTGAGTAGCCTGCATCTTTGTCTCCTAGGTGAAAGGGGTGTCCGTCCGATTTACCTCCACCTGCTGCAGGCTGCGCACATGCTCGCATGTGACGGTCATTTAAGGTCATTATCACGTGCATCACAACTGTGACGTTTCTTAGAGGGATCTCAGTAAAGCCTTTAGTAGTGTCCTGTTCTCTGTTTTTAGTTTTATTGTTGTGATGTCTAGATTGGCAGAGTTTTGCTATTTGGAGAGGTGAGGGAGAATTGTCTAGTAGTGGATGTTTGGTGGCTGTCACGGGCACACCCGGTTGTGTTCACAAGTTATACGGATAGTTTAGGAGTGTGGTATCCGCGTTTCTTCTTAGTTTTTCATTAAAAAGGGTGCATGTTTAAATACAGATCCGCGAAAAACAGCATTTGTTTCCGGTTAGCAAGCTGTGGTCATCTAGTGGGTACTGGACAGGAAGGAAGGATACAAAGAAAAGGTTCGGGATCAGTCTGTTAATATTTCTTAGGTGCTAAAAAAAAAAAAAAAAAAAAAGATGCGTTAATCTGTAGCTTTAAAATTATTAATCAGTTTCAGAATAAGAGCAATCATTCCCTGGCAAGTCACTTAATCATCCAAGTACAGTATACGAGGGGTCACTTAAAAGTTGTCAGAAATTATTCCACACTTTTCGTTTCAATGATATAAAATGAAAAGTGTAAAGAAAAGTGTGGAATAACTTATAAGTTTCATAGCTCCGCATCTTCTTGATTGGGCTGAAAAGTACCAAATATATACTATGTTATGTAAATCGCTTTGAATGTAACCACAGAAATATCGAATGTCATCCCCCTTTACCCTGAGACAACCAAGGCTGAAGTGTCCAAGAGGCATTAACTTCCCAAAGTGATGGGATGGGGGCGAAGGTGCTAAATTCGATAGAGTGTGAAGGAGGAATTCGCACAGAATCGGCGTCTGTGCCTGAGCGTGCAGAAAGCCCTGTACAGTATGTTGCTCTAGTTTGTGGATGTTTGAGCACCCTCACTATTGAGCAAACACCTTGAGTATGCCTAGGGATGGGTAATTTCCATGGGGTTTAGCACCCCCAATCATTTTGAAAAGTTGGCTTCTATGATAAGGTAACCAACAACCCTGATGAAAGTAGGCAGCATAGGCTGGAAAGAGCAGGTCTCTATTGTACTGCATTTCATCTATTCAGCTTGACAGAGTAAAATCCAAGCTAAGTATTATATAGATTAAGTTATGGGTCTCCATTAGGAGTAAAAAAGAACATTGAAGAAATAATATAAGAAATCTTAAATGAACACAAATGGGTGATTTATTTAAAAGACTAATATTTCACATAATTATTAATTTATAAGAACATTTCAGATTTATAAAAATAAAAAAGTTAAAAAGAGATGTCTTGACCAGTGATAGCTCACATTTAGGTCACTTGCTAAGACAAATTCTTGGTTTTTTTTTTTTTTCCAATCTTTATTGATTTTTAAACTTTGATAGTGCAATACAAATGGTAAATCTTACAAACTGCATAAAAACACATTATTAACTATACAATTATTACATTAAACAATCATTTTCTCCCTTTCTTATCTTAATTATTAAAATAATAATAACATATGATATGATTTCAATATTATAATAAAATAATTTAACTCCTCAAAATACGTTTCCCTCCTCCCACCCTCCCTGGATGTGCAAGGACTCTAATGGAAAAAGAAAGAAATAAACATAACTCTAATTATAATGCAATAAAATTAGTTAATGGACTCCATACATCATTAAAGGACTTATTGGTCCCCATAATAGCAAGCAACCCTGAGCACTTGAGGTCTTTTAGTCTCTAAAAATTTATGAAAATACAAAACAATAGAGACTGGCTCTTTCCAGCCTATGCTTACTTTCATTAGGGTTGTTGGTTTAAAACACAAAAGTTGAACGTATTTATTATTTCTATGATAAGGTGCCTTAAACACAGCTTGCTATTGTAATAGCGATTGTAGATTATGCAGATAAGTTTGAAAAACGATCTGATCCTTGCATTCAAAAGAAATAAACCAACATGAAAACGAATTCTCTCTTTGTTCTGAGTTTTATCTTGTTTCTAAATAAGTTTCATGTGATATAGCAGCATAATAAATAATGTAAAATAAAACAGGTTTTAAAACCCACCTGAAGGATCAGATGAAAAGGTGGTTTGATTTTGTATATGTTTGCTTTCTTATAAAGCTGACTTTAAATTGTGAGTACTAAGCATTATTGAGTATACTTTTTTTGTGTGGTTTTCAATGCACTGTTTATTCAATCACATTTTGAGTTCCATGGGTTCTGGTCATCTTTGCTGTATGGAGGATGTGCTACATCTTGACATATTGAAAATATGAGTTAATATGAAACAATGTTTGTGCTTTTTCCAGTTTTCGTCCGTTTTTGAACTTTTCCATTCCTTAAACGAAGTCTTCTGGTCTCTGATCGCTTCTTTCACTGCTACAGTGAGCCTCGCTGGTTCCTTGTTCTTTTTCCTCTTGGATTCCTTGTCGATACACAGTATATATATATATATATATATATATACAGTGGTGCCTCGCATAACGGACGCCTCGCACAGCGAACGCTGCGCATAACGAACTTTATGTCTTGATCCGTACAACGAACTTCGTTTCACACAACGAAGTCGCCCGAGCTGCATCCTTCCGCGCAGGCACTGCGCTTAACTGCCCTCTCTCCGCCTGGTTCCCTCTTGACTCCCCGACACGATCGGGGCAAAAAGGAGCCCAAGCCCTCTTGCCCCGCCGATTCCCAACTCCCCACACAATATCGGGCCAGGAGGGAGCCCAAGTCCTCCTGGCCACGGCGACCCCCTAACCCCACCCTGCACTACATTACGGGCAGGAGGGATCCCAGGCCCTCCTGCCCTCGACGCAAACCCCCCCTCCCCCCAACGACCGCCCCCCCCAAGAACCTCCGACCGCCCCCCCAGCCGACCCGCGACCCCCCTGGCCGACCCCCACGACCCCCCCAACCCCCTTCCCCGTACCTTTCTGTAGTTGGCCGGACAGACGGGAGCCAAACCCGCCTGTCCGGCAGGCAGCCAACGACGGAATGAGGCCGGATTGGCCCATCCGTCCCAAAGCTCCGCCTACTGGTGGGGCCTAAGGCGCCTGGGCCAATCAGAATAGGCCCGGGAGCCTTAGGTCCCTCCTGGGGGCGGGGCCTGAGGCACATGGGCCCAACCCGACCATGTGCCTCAGGCCCTGCCCCCAGGAGGGACCTAAGGCTCCCGGGCCTATTCTGATTGGCCCAGGCGCCTTAGGCCCCACCAGTAGGCGGAGCTTTGGGACGGATGGGCCAATCCGGCCTCATTCCGTCGATGGCTGCCTGCCGGACAGGCGGGTTTGGCTCCCGTCTGTCCGGCCAACTACAGAAAGGTACGGGGAAGGGGGTTGGGGGTGTCGTGGGGGTCGGCCAGGGGGGTCGCGGGTCGGCTGGGGGGGCGGTCGGAGGTTCTTGGGGGGGGGGGCGGTCGTTGGGGGGAGGGGGGGTTTGCGTCGAGGGCAGGAGGGCCTGGGATCCCTCCTGCCCGTAATGTAGTGCAGGGTGGGGTTAGGGGGTCGCCGTGGCCAGGAGGACTTGGGCTCCCTCCTGGCCCGATATTGTCGGGGAGTTGGGGAATCGGCGGGGCAAGAGGGCTTGGGCTCCCTTTTGCCCCGATCGTGTCGGGGAGTCGGGGGGGCAAGAGGGCTTGAGCTCCCTTTTGCCCCGATCGTGTCGGGGAGTCGGGGGGGCAAGAGGGCTTGAGCTCCCTCTTGCCCCGATCGTGTCGGGGAGTCGGGGGGGCAAGAGGGCTTGAGCTCCCTCTTGCCCCGATCGTGTCGGGGAGTCGGGGGGGGCAAGAGGGCTTGAGCTCCCTCTTGCCCCGATCGTGTCGGGGGTGCCAGGGACCACACGGAGTCACCCACCGTACCACCCGATTCGGGTAAGCGCAGGTATCGGTGGGTGGCTTATTTGCGGGGGGGTGCCTTATTTTACATTTTTTTCTAAAAAGGGGGGGCTGTCTTATTTGATGGCCCTGCCTTATCATCGGGGAAACACGGTAGAAAAAAAAAAAAAAATGAACAGTTAAGTCCCAGTTTTTGCCGCTGAGACTCTGCCCTCTCACTGTAAAATTAGACTCTACTTAGTCTGTCTTTAAATTTAAAAAATGTGTGTTGTTTTAAAAAACAATTATGTTTTTAGATGTATCTAAATAAAAATAATAACCAAAAATTTATCTTTTTTTATGTCATCTTAGCATATTTTATGCTACAGAACGAATTATTTTTTTTAACATGTATTGTTATGGGAAAACGCGTTTCACATAACGAACTTTTCGCATAACAAACTTGCTCCTGGAACGAATTAAGTTCGTTGTGTGAGGCACCACTGTATATAGATTTTGTGCCTCGGTGACTGTGTCCTTAAAAAGGGACTATGCTTATTCTAACGTCTTTGCAGTGCTTATCGTTTTCTTAATCTTCTTCCCCACTGTGAATCTCATCCCTTTGGAATTCCCTTTTCGGAAGTTCAGTGCTGTGACCTTTCGGGTCTTTATCTGCCGTCATCTACTATGTTACTATGTTTCCTGCTGGGGGGAGGGGAGGAGACATAAATGATATGGAAATACTCCTGTCTCATTTAAGAGGGTAAGGGTAGAAACATAGAAACGTGATGGTAGATAAAGGCCAAATGGCCCATTCACTAATCTCCTCCCTAAGAGATCCCACTTGCCTATCCCATGCTTTCTTGAATTTGCTTTGTACTGCTCTGAACGCTGCCGTTCATCTGGACAAGAGTGTTTTGAACTCTGTGTCCCCTGAGGAAAGTGACCTTTATACGTTGAAACTGGGATCCTTGTTGGGAGTATTTGATTTAAATAAAGACTTGATCATTGGTTGGAAAAACGCCTCCCTTGCCTTTTCTGTTTGACTGTATTTCCCAAGGCGAGGTGTTCTTCTGTTTGCCTGTCTTGAATTCAGACACAGGCCCTGATTCTCAAAACTTTAACACCATTGCAAAACTGTTTGTGATTGTTTAGCCTGCACGCATTTTTGCGATGGATTATCAAAATGGCTTATCTCTGTCTTTAGCAAGGTTTTTAGCAGTCTCCAATACTGATGTTGGCTTTTGGCGACAAAAATAAGCGACTGGTCCAGAGGTACTGGTACAGTCACGGCACTGTTTTAAACCCTGTCGTGGCAGTGTCGGAGACTGCTAGAAAAGCTGTTTTGAAGTGTCTCCCCCCCCCTCAAGCAGCGGGAGAGATGCCCATTCTCTCTCGCTGTATCACAACCCCCTCCCCCCCCCGGCCTCTGACCCCTCTTCACCCGTACCTTTAGATGGCTGACTGGGGGAGTGCCTACTCCCTCCAGTCAGCTGGCCCACCTCTTCCAAAATGGGCCTTCCCTTCCCCATGTCCCTTCACCTTTGAGTCTCACAATACCACTTTTGCACTTCTTCCTATTACTAATATACCTAAAAAAGTCTTGTTCCCCAGTTTTACCATGTTGGCTATTTTTTCTTCCATTTTCATCTTTGCTTTCCTGACTACTCGACCACTCTCTTAACTTTTCCAGATATTTTAGCCTGTCTTTCTCTTGCTGCAATCTTTGTAGTTTATTGTTTATTGTTTAATTAGTTTCTTGATTAAACGCTTTATCGATTCTGCAAAGCGTTGTACAAAGCACTAGATAAAATAACATTGCAACAAACAGAATTACCATTAAAACAAACTTTTAAAAAATGAAAATACAAAACTGTTAGACGAACTACAACACGTACTAGGTTAAATAAGGACGCACTAACAAAAGATACATGAAGGAAAGAGGGAGGAAATACAATAATTATAGTAAATGAGAGAGACATTAAGGGAAAGAACAAAAGGGCAGGACTTAATGGAGAAAAAAGAAGGAAAGAAAAGAGAAAAGAAGAAGAGAAAGAAAAAAAAAAAAAAAAATTAAGAAATAACAACTTCAATTAAAAGCATCTTTAAAAAGGAAACATTTTAAGCTACTTTTAAACGTTTTTAAATTATTTTCTGTTTTTAGATAAGTTTATGAAAGCTAACCTCCTTTTTGAGAACCAAAACAGCACCTTCTTTTCCTTACAAAATGATTTGTTGCCCTTACAATAGGTCATTTCAGTTTTGCTCACTGCTTTCCTACTTCTTCCAGATGTTCCAGTCCAAACAACAGTTCCTTGACGTAATCCCCCATCTGAATAAAGTTAATTTTTTTTAAAGTCTAGAACCTTTACTCTTGAATGAGCCCTCTCTATACCTGTCCTAATCCATACCATACCATACTGTTTCTTATACCCTGCAATTATCAGCATGGAATCAGTGGGGCTTACATCCTCTATAATAAAACCCTAAGCGTGCATGCTCACTTAGGGCTTTGTGATCCCTGCCACCGTGATGTCTGTCTCCGTGCCGAATTTGATTTCTGGCGCGTGGGGCGGCTTGCAATGGGTGTGGTGGTTTGATTCCTGCGCTGCCACTGCCGGGATGCCTCTTCTCACCCCTGGACCAGCAAACACAGCAGCCGCGGGACATTTGCTAGACCGGCCCACTTCGATAATGCGAGGTGGGCCGGCCTAGCAAAAGCCCCGAGGCTGCCCGGGCTAGAGGATGCTGGACAGGGTGAGCAGGGAAAGGAGAAGGCCTACAGCTGGACAGGGGGATCAGGAAAGAGGTGCTGCTGGACAGGGGGGAGGTAAAAGGAAGGGAGATGGCCTACTGCTGGACAGGGGGAGCAAGGAAGAGGTGCTGCTGGTCAGGGGGGAGGTAAAAGGAAGGGAGATAGCCTACTGCTGGACAGGGGGCAGGTAAAAGGAAAGGAGACAGCCTTCTGCTGGACAGGGGGAGCAGGGAAGGGGTGCTGATGGACACAGGGGAGGTAAAAGGAAGGGAGAAGGGCTACTGCTGGATAGGGGGAGCAGGCAAGGGGTGGTGGTGGACAGCCGAGGAAAAAGAAAGACAGAAAGTGGCCAAGGAGAGAGAGAAAAAGAAAGACAAACATACACATCTGTTCTAGCACCCATTAATGTAATGGGCTTAAAGACTAGTAAGATTAATAAGAATGCATAACAGTAACATCAAAGATCAGTTAATATTAAACCACACCATGCAATGATCACTGGATGCCACTTTCTCTGTTTCGTAAGTATTAATTCAAGTATGACCCCATCCTATGTGGGTTCTGTTGCCAACTGCTTGAACAGCTCTCCTAGTAGAGAATCCAGGATCTCCCTACTTCTAGAAGACCTGGAATAGGGATACCCCAATCAACATCTGGCGTGTTAATATAATCTTTTCGTAATATTTCCCCTTTTATAGCTATACTCTGACTATTGACCTTGTCCTATGCCTTAAGTAGTTCTGAGGAGGGCCAGCTTGGTTTACCTGGACAGGTACGGGTGATCAAAGTGAGCAAACATGAAATAATAAAAAAATTCAGCTATTACACTTTCTCACATTGCACCAGGATTTACTAGTTAGAAAAACCTGTTGATAGATAGGGCCTAATCCAAGAGCAAGTGAAAATGTGGATTAGTAGCTATAAATGAATAAATGAAAATTGGATAAGCTGAAATATAATAATCAGAAATACAAAAGTTCAAGATAGAGATTCTAAGTTAACATATTGATTTGATACATGTCTCATGTGCTTGAAAGTACAGGAAGGCAGGCTAAGACATTTTGTGATTGATAACTACCATACCAAATTTACCCCAGATGGAAAAGCTTAAATTTTATAGGGCTTCTTTGTCCTGAAGAGTGACCAGCCTGAACTAGGCCAATCCTCAGGGAAATATAGGCAGACAGGAGTTGGCTTTTGGCCTGGTATCCATATACCAGGGGGCCCTAAGGTTGCCATGACTTGAGTTTTGCTGTGGGAAAGACAGATCGAAACCATATGTGTATCATGGTATGTATTGATCTAAATGTAAGTGTTAGTAAGTCAGTAAGTCAGTAAAATTACACAATAGAAATTTACTTAGGTAGCTATAGGTAATACGTTAACAAGAATAAGTTAACAAGTATAGATTAGGAATATATTTTATTTTGATTTTCATATATCTGAAATCCTGAAGAGATCCTGATAAGGTTACAGCTGGTGTTTGACCTCTGACCTTAAGCAACTTTTTTCTACTCATAGAATTGATGGGAGGGGGAGCTAACTGCTCTGTCCATCTTTTCTTTGTTCAGTCTTAGTGAGACAGAGATCTCAGTATAGAAAAGACACACTGATTTTTACAGGAAAGGATTTAAAAGCTGAACAGTTTTGTAAGTATATTACAATATCTGTCTATGTATTTCTTCTTTTTATAAAATATGTAAGCTTAATGTGAGAATGTAACTTTTTAGGTATAAGAATGTTATTTGTGACACGCCTATATGAAGCTAGCCTTATATGGAAACAAATAATGTGGACCAATTAGATTGCAGATAGATTGTAACGAAGGAATGTCGTCATTTAGGATATATATGGATGTGTAACTGGTAAAACATTGGAATTTATTATGAGCAAGGCCAGCTTTTGGCTTCTGTAATAATTCTCATGATGCAAATGATAATCAATTGATAATTGATAATTCTTATGATCTAATATTGATAACCAATAAAAAATAATATTTTGGATTTTATATTTTGCATCATTTTTGTCATTTCATTTTACAACCCTAGAGTAGCTATAAGTACGCTTCTGTGCAATTATCCTGATCACAATCTCTATTAAATCTCTGACCACGTCTTCTGTCTGTGAAGGACGCCTGTATATCATACCAGTGTAAATACATTTCCATTCCCTCTTTCCAGATTGACCCACAGTGCCTCTTCCGCACCCTGTAGATCCTGCAATTGTGTGGCTTTAATATGATCTTTAAGATATAATGCCACTTCCTCCCCTTTTCTTTCTACCCTCGTCTTTCCTGAACAGATTATAGCCTGGTGTAACTATATCCCATTCATGGTCTCTGTTCCCTCTAAGCTGAGCATGTAAGCAATTGCTCATACATTCTAAGAGCATTGCTCACAGATTTTACATGGTTGCTCACAAAAATTCTTGCAAATCTGGAAAATTGTTGGTTTTTATAACTTGTTGCTCACACAAAAACATTTTTTTTATTTTTAAAACTTGTGCTCACATGAGAGAATTTGCACATACCCGGCCAGTCCTTAGAGGGATCATTGGTCATGGTTCTCCGTGAACCATGTTTCTGTGACTGTCACTAAATCCAACTCATCCTTTTCCATCACAGCCTCTAGGGGTGCCCACACTTTTTTGGCTTGAGAGCTACTTTTAAAATGACCTACCAACTGTAAAATTAAAAACAAACAAACCGCAAAGCGCACTGTACGCAGAGAAAATGTTAATTATCATTTGTATTCTGGGTTTTTTTCAGAAGTCAAGGCAAATGACTTTAAAAATATGCAATGTCACCTCAATAACAACTATACAAAAATAGACAAATATACCCCTTCCCCTTTTACTTAACCTCGATAGCGGTTTTTAGCGCAGGGAGCTGCGCTGAATGCCCCTCATAGCTCCCGACGCTCATAGGCTCCCTGCACTAAAAACCACTATTGAGGTTTAGTAAAAGGGGGCCATAGTGCAAAATATAGACAGCAAATATTAATTCTCAAAATGGCCACATTTTGATCACTAAATTGAAAATAAAATCATTTTTCCTACCTTTTTTGGTGATTTCATGAGTCTCTGGTTGCACTTCCTTCTTCTGACTGTAAATCCAATATTTCTTTCTTTCTGCTCCCCCTTTTCTCTCTGTCTCTCTTTCTTTCTCTCTCCCCCTGTCCCCCCTCTTTATTCTGTTTTTCTTTCTATCTCTCTCTCTTCCTGCCTGCCTTTCTCTTTCTCTCTCTCTCTCCCTGCCTGCCTATCTTTCTTTCTCCCTCTCTCTCCCTGCCTTTCTTTCTCCCTCTGCCCCCCCAAGCCATCGTACCGATTTCTCCACTTCCCCAATTCTTTCTCCCTGTGCCACCCTCTCCAAGCCACTACACCGATTTCTCCCTGCGTCCCCGAGCCAGGCCTGGCGCATTCAAGCGCCAGGTCCACAAGCCTTCCCTTCTCCCCCGATGTCAATTCTGACATTGGAGAAGAAGTTCCAGGCCAGTCAGGCAGTGACTGGCTGTCCCAGAACTTCCTCTTCGACGTCACAATTGACGTTGGAGGTAAAGGCTTGTGGGTCCGGTGCTTGTACACGCGCCTGGCCTGGCTCGGGGAGGCAGGAAGAACAAGATTGCAAAGGCAACACAATCGACTCACGTTGCCTTTGCAATCTACTGGTTGATCGCGATCGACCATTTTGGCACCCCTACTCTAGATCCAGAACCTTGTTTCCTATACTTAGAGCATTAGTATATACTGCTTTCCAGACATTACCCCATTTTCCCATTTATGCAGACGTATTTAGTGATTTACTTATCAGATGGCTTATACTCGCTCACCTGGGGGTTTGATCACCCTGCCCCAATGATATTCCATCTTTTTGTGTGACAAATCAAAGCAGTTTACATTTATTATATGTAAATACTTTCTCTGTCCCTAGTGGGCTCACAGTCTAATTATTGTACCTGGGGTAATGAAGCGTTAAGTGACTTGCCCAGAGTCTTTAGTGTTGCAGTGGGAATCAAACCCAGCTCCCCAGGTTCTTGGCCTATTACATTAACTACTAGGCTACTCCTCCATGCCAGAGAAACCAGGGTTAAAGAACTGGCACTCACCTTTTGAGTAGGTATTAAACAGAAACTTTTGGACATAGCTTCTTAGTTAATAGATTATAAACTTGACCTTAACTTAGGAAAAACTGAGGCTCACACTGAAGGTCCATTAAGCCCAATATCCTGTCAAGTTTCAAGTTTATTTAAATCTTGATATACCACTTTTATAGTTAAAGTGTTTTCCAATTAAAACAAAGTTTTAAAAAGATTAAAAAAAAAAAAAAAGGAAACAAATTCACAATTACCATACAAACACAACATGATACAGACAGATAAATGGGGAAGATACATTGCATAAAATAAAAGAAAGGGGAGGTAAAAAACAAAAGGTACAAAAGGAATCGTTAATGTAAGGCCTGATGTCTGAGATTTTGAATAAAAAAATTAAGTATAAATCTCAAAAGCATCTCTGAAAGGAAATGTTTTAAGATTAGATTTAAAATTAATGAGATTTTTTTCTTTCTCAAGGTCAGAGTCAACAATTCCAATCCAAGTCACAATGTTCCCGAAAAAGTACATCAGATTTTATGCTGCTTATTCTTCAAATAAGCAGTGGATTTTCTCAAGTTCATGTTAGCTTATGGACTTTTTTCTTTTTGGAACTTTTCCAAACTCTTTTAAAAACCTGCTAATCTACCACATTCTATGGCAGTGTATTGCAAATTGTGTGCTGCAGCAGATTCCAGGTGTACCCCAATAAGACGCCAGTAAGGAGGAGAGGCGCTGATACAGGCTGACTGCTTATAAGACGTGCCTCTCGTAGTAAGAGGCACGTCCTGTAGTTAGTCAGCTGGATCCTCCCCCCCCCCCCCCCGAAGTAACAGGTTCAGGATCGCGGCCAGATGGGCCTCCATGCATGCACAGACATCAGTGTGATGCGTGATGTCATCACGTCGATGTCCATGCACTTCCGGGTGCCTTCCGGCCAGGGCACTGGGATTAGTGTGCCTTCCAGCCGAAAAGTTTGCAGGACACTGTTCTGTGGCAACAAATTTGACTTTAATTACATGTTGATTGAAGAAATATTTTCTTGGATTGTTTTAAATTTACTATTTAGTAGCTTTGTTGCATGCTCCCTAGACTAGGCAGAGGAGTGTGTGGCACGGTGGTTGGAGCTATAGCCTCGGCACCCTGGGGTTGTGGGTTCAAATGCCGTGCTGCTTCTTGTGACCCTGGGGAAGTCACTCAGTCCTCCATAGCCCCAGATATGTTAGATAGATTGTGAGCCCATCGGGACAGGGATAGGGAAAATGCTTGAGTACTTGATTGTAAAAAAAAAAAGTTTAGATAAACTTGATAGGCGGTATTTAAAACATCTAATAAACTTGAAACTTTGTGTTTTTGGAAAGGGTAAACAGGTGATTCCTATCTCTGTCATATCTACACCCATGCCGATAAGACCAGCTACTTTTTCTTGGTGTGTTATTGGATAGTATTCTTTCTTTCTGCCTACATACTACTCAACTGATCTAAAAATTGTTGTATTTACACAGAATAAGATCACCTAGACCTTTATTCCCCCTACCCCCTTTTTAGAATCCATTAGGGTTGAAAACTTTGATACATACCTTAATCTTGCATAAATTGGACTACTGTAATGTGTTGGCTGACTGGTCTGCTTTACTCTCAAATGGTTTCAACTTATTGAGAACACAGCAATTTAATTAATCTGTAACACTAGGAAATATGATAATAACATAGTGGATGATGGCTATCCAGTCTGCCCAACCTGATTCAATTTAAATTTTTTAATTAATTTTTTTTTCTTCTTCTTAGCTATTTCTGGGCAAGAATCCAAAGCTCTACCCGGTACTGTGCTTGGGCTCCAACTGCTGAAGTTTCTTTCAAAGCTCACTCCAGCCCATCCACACCCTCCCAGCTCATCCTCAACCAAAAGGCCATATACAGACATGTACCATGCACGTCTGCCTAGTACTGGCCTTAGTTCTTCAATGTTTACTATTATTTTCTGATTCTAGATCCTCTGTGTTCATCCTACGCTTCTTTGAACTCAGTCACAGTTTACTCTCCACCACCTCTCTTGGGAGCGCATTCCAGGCATCCACCACCCTCTCCGTAAAGTAGAATTTCCTAACATTGCTCCTCAACCTCAAATTATGTCCTCTGGTTTTACCATTTTCCTTTCTCTGGAAAATATTTTGTTCTACGTTAATACTTTTCAAGTATTTGAATGTCTGAATCAAATCTCACCTGTCCCTCCTTTCTTCTAGGGTATACATATTCAGGGCTTCCAGTCTCTCCTCATACGTCTTTCTTTACGAACAACATTGGCTACGTGTTCCTTACAGAATTTAGTTCTTACTCATAAGGTTGTTCACGCTGGACAGCCTCCCAGTGGCATAGCCATGGGGAGACCTCAGACCTTCTTTGCTTTCATGGCTAGTAGGGATACCAAGAATTACTAGCTGAAGAGATCTCTAGTCTCACCTGTGCTGAGCAAGGAACACTTAATTCTCAGCAGGTGCACTGCAGCCACTAATGCTGGCTCTCGCATACATGCTCATTTCACCCTAACTGAGCATGTGTGGGAGAACTGGCATTACTAGCTGATACCAATAAACTAATATCACAGCTAGCCTTACAAAGTAGTCCCCTAGACAACTGTCCTCTATACCTTCTTTCAGCAGCTCCGCATCATACAATTAACTGGCTCACCAACCTACTAAATAGTTTCCTGAACCAAGGGCATCTACCCAAAGAAATGGGCAAAATAGCCTTAACCTCTATACCAAAAACAGCCCCAGCAGACCTCTCCATAGCATCTAACTACAGACAGTTTGCGGACATTCGATTCTCACTAAAATCCCTGAGTCCCATGTCGGCAAGCAACTAGCCTCATACATAGAGCGACATTCGATTCTCACTAAAATCCCTGAGTCCCATGTTGGCAAGCAACTAGCCTCATACATAGAGCAACACTCCTGCCTTCACACATCCCAATACGGCTTCCGAATAAAGCACAGCACCGAGCTCCTCCTCATCACTGTAATCACTAAAATCAAACAGTTGCTAAGCTCAGGTCATCAGGCAATATTACTCCAATTTGATATCTCTGCAGCCTTCGACTCAGTGGACCACCAATTACTCCTAACCAAACTCTCAGAAATTGGAATAACAGGGACTGTACTGAATTAGTTTGCCGATTTCCTACAAAATCGCGAATACTTGGTCAAAGGCAAGAATCATACTCCAACCCTTAGAAGGCATTCTGTGGTGTCCCACAAGGCTACCCATTATCCCCAATCCTATTCAACTTATTCATGAGCTCGCTAGGACACATCAAAACGGAAGACGAAACTGTTCTATCTTATGCCGACGACATCCTCCTCCTCATCCCCATAACCAATAACCATCCCAATATTGCCCCAAAAATCTCAAACAATATAGATAAAATTTAAACCTGGGCAACGAACAACAAGTTGAAACTGAATGCCATTGGTTTCCTCACCGCACAACAGAATTTCATATCTAACCTCACTTTCTCATCAGGTATCGCTCTCATAATGGAAAAATCCACCAGGGTTCTAGGCTGCATCTTAGATGACACTCTCACAATAGAACCACAAATATCTAGCCTTCAGAAAAAGAGCATCTACACTATGCGTCAACTGCAACTCACAAGATCATACTTCCACCCACACCACTTTGCTCTGATTATCCAGATGATGGTCCTGCCTCAACTAGACTATTGCAACTCCACCTACCTTGGCATCAACACTGCAACTAATCAAACACTGCAACTAATCAAACAAACTGCAACTAATCCAGAAAACAGCCGTTAGACTAATCTACAAATTAAAGAAATTTGATTCTATCACAACCTTCATCAGGCAACTACATTTGGCTCCCGATATCATCCCGAATAATTTTCAAATTGTCATGTATCCTACATCAGATTCTATACGGAAACTCAGCAGCCCCTCTCATCCAATTATTCTCTACTATTTGGTCGACATCAAAAAGAATCCTTAACAGAATCCAACTAAACCTGCCATCCACAAAACACCTAAACTACAAGTGAATTTTCCACTCTATGTTAACTTATCTGGTTTCAGGTTTATTTAAAAATTTGATATACCGCCTTATCAAATTTCAAAGCTGTTCTACATAATATAAAAACAAAGTATAAAAAGAGCATATGTTAAAAACAAATCATCTGATGCACGGGGAGGGGCGTAAGGCACTGAATGGCTGAGGTGCCTCGGGCTCCTCCATTGGGAGGGGCTTGTGGTGCCTCAGCCAATCAGGGACTTCCTTAGGGAGGAGTGGAGGAGCCCGAGGCACCTCAGCCAATCAGTGCCTTAGGCCCCTCCCCATGCATCAGATGCATCGGGATGTGGCCTAAGGCCAGTGTTGCGGCGGAGCAGCAGGAGGACTTTATGGCTTCCTCCTGCTCCAGAAGACGATCACGGGAGGCCTCTGAAGCAAGAGGGACTGGGCACCCCTCCTGCTCCCAACAATTCTAAAGGTACAGGGAAGGGGTGGGCTGGGCCCGGCCAGCCGGACGGCCTACTACAGGGAGGGATGTGGGTTGGGCCCGGCCAGGTGGCGTTTAAGATGGCAGGAGGGAATTGGCTTCCCTCCTGCCTTGTGTTGGCAGGGCCTCGGCATGTGGGGGGGCATAAGTGCACGGGGGGGCATCGGCATGGAGCTAGGGCATCGGTGTGGGGGGCATAGCGGTGGGCATCGGCATGGGGAGGGCAGCGCAAACTGCAATTTTTTTAAAAATTTAAACTTTTTTACATAGGCCAGGGAGCCACGGGCTCGCAGTGTGGGGAAGGGTAGGAGAGCGTCGGGGCAGCAGAGAGCAGGGCAGAGAGCAGGGCTGGAGCTGGAGAGTCGAAAAGACGTTTTCAACTGGTCCTCAGCAATCACTTTTTAGGTTGATCGGCCAGCCTAGTCAGATCAGGAAATTTGTTTAGTGAATCGCATCCCTACCTACTTTGCATGCAGTTCCCCTCATTTGCATGCACAGATTGGAAGTGGATCGCAGGAGACGTTAGTGAATTGGGCTGGAGGGAAATTTGGTCGCTAATCTTCACATGTTAAGGAAAGTGAGATCCTGCTTCTATCATCAACACTTTGCCGTCCTCGTACAATCCATCATTCTTTCCAGACTGGATTACTGTAACTCCATCTACTTAAGCCTAACAAAGAAAAACCTTCATAGACTCCAGCGGATTCAGAACACCGCGGCTAAACTAATCTTCGCAAAAAGCAAATTTGACCACGTCTCCCCGCTTCTGTCTAAGCTTCACTGGCTCCCAGTAATCCTTAGGGTTCACTACAAATGCGCCTGCCTAACCTTCAAGTCTCTACACGGCATCCTTCCTCCCCTTTTTCCACTATCTTGGAACTCCTCTAATCCCAACACCACCAGATCCACTCAAAAATTCAAACTATCCTTCCCCTCTTTAAAAGGCATATCCCATGCAGGAAAATTAGGGACTTCCCTCTTCTTCAGGATCACCGAACTCTGGAACAGCTTTACTACCCCGCTTCGGAGCCTGACCTCCTTCCAACTCTTCTGAAAACATTTGAAAACTTGGCTTTTCTCTAAAATGCAATGACCCCTCCCTCTTCGATATACTAAGTCCCTCTAAACTTCTCTTTCTAAGTCCTTCTACTTTTCATTGTAGTTCCTTTCTATATCAATTCTTGTAAACCGTGCCGAGCTCTACTTCTGTGGAGATGATGCGGTATACAAACTTAAGGTTTAGTTTAGTTTAAGGGGTCGCAAACCGATCGGTATACAATTGGTTTGCTTAGTGAATCTAGCCCTTAGTTTCTGTATAGCTCCCCCTACATCTATGTTCACTCCTCTAGCTTCTCCATAACCCCTTCCCCCTCTACTTTCCCTTCTCTTTATCTGTCGCCTTGAGCCTGTATAGTTATGTGCGACTCACAAATGGAAGATTAGATTAGATTAGAATTAAATGCTGCTTACTCAACACCAGTGGGATTCGTGCAAGAACCATCTTCAGCTGGTGGGGCTTGGCAACACCACTAGGAAATTAATTGTGGCAGGGAGGGGCAAAGGGGAATAGGGAGAGAATACTGAATCCCTTCAGTTCACCTTTGGAAACCCAGCAAAATGGTTGGCTGTGCTCCTGCTCTTTACCTTTCCACATAATCTCTCATGGGTTTCTCTAACACTAATTTGTTAGTTCCTTTGCTCAGGAAAGTGTCCCATGATTAGTCTTCTATTGCTTAATGCCAACCCCCATGCAATTGGCTTCCTCTAGACCTCGGTGCTGAGATTTCTTAAGAAATTCAAGATTGCTCTTTAACCAAGTTTTCCTGAACCAGTTGTAATAGTGGACAGCATTATCCGGTGTCTGATTTATAATTAGCTTAGATTCAGCTTCCTCCCCCACCCCCACTTGTGTGTTGCATTAATATTATAATTGTTGATTTACATCAATTCTCTAAGACTCTGCTTTTGAATGAACATAAGCTGCTTATGTGATATGAGTACTTTCTTGACTGATTCCACTGGGTGTAACTGTACTACCTGAAACTTTCTGTGCTTGCCAAGATGGTTTCTGAAAGTGTAGTATATCAAATGACTTATAAATGAGGAAGGAAAATACAAGCATGAAAGCAGTGGATAAGTAAACAACTGACTTGTTATAGGCTAAATTTACCCAAATTCAAAATGACAAACTTTTTGCCACAGAGAGTAGCTTTAAATATTCTCAATGGAGAAGGGTAAATAGTGATCTTTGCATGCATGAGCATAGAGAGTTCATGCCGTGGGAAATGTCCAAAACTCTGACGCAGCTAAGAAGTGAAACGCCAGCTAGCTAACGTCGGTGAAGAGGGATCGGCAAAGATAGCAGGAGGACTAATTACCTGCACAAAACAAAGGAGAACCCTGTCTAAGCTAAGTGATTTTTGTATGTGCTTAGTGCATTTTGAACAAGTGAATAAGATTGGATATGTTTAATGCACTGTGAATAAGTAAATAAGATTTTTACAAAGTACGGAACATGGAGAGGAGGGGGGTTTGAGCCAATGAGGTAGTTACCCTATCTAGTGTGGTTTGAAACTTACAACACACAGGGGCTCTGAGGCTCTTTCCCCTTTAATCAAACTCAATTAGAAGTATTGTGAGATGAGTGCTAGAAGAAAAGCTTTCGTCACAGTTCTTGAGCAGTGACATGATTTCTTGCCCCCCTCTTACCTTCCCCCCTTTTCAAGGCCCCTGTTAGTCCCTCCTCCTGATCTCCTTTCAATCCCTCTTTGAATGTCATCTAGAGCCTGAATAGGTATGTGCGACACACAAATAGAAGATTAGATTAAATTTAAGTTAAAACGAGAAAGATATTTGGTGTGATTATTTCGTGTTCTCTCCTTCCTGTATATATTGTTGGTAAATAGTGCGGTTCCCCAGGGGTCTGTGCTGGAACCACTGCTTTTTAACATATTTATCAATGATCTAGAGATGGGAATAACTAGTGAGATAATTAAATTTGTTGATGACACAAAATTGTTACATCGTAAGAGGATACTGAAAAATTGTAAGAGGACCCTGGGAGACAGGGCGTCAAAATGGCAGATGACGTTTAATGTGAGCAAGTGCAAAGTGATGCATATGGGAAGGAGGAACCCAAACTACATGATGTAGCTACATGATGTAGGGTTCCATGTTAGCAGTCGCTGCTCAGGCAAATGATCTAGGTGTCATTGTTCTAGGTTTTAGGTCAATGATCTAGGTGTCAGCTCAATGTGGGGTGGTGGCTAAGAAAGCAAACAGAATGTTAGAAATTATCAGGAAAGGAAAACAAAGATGAAAATGTTATAATGCCCTTGTATCATTCTATAGTACAGCTGCACCTTGAATACTCTGTGCAATTCTGGTTGCTGTATCTCAAAAAAGATATAGCGAAATTAGAAAAGGTACAGAGAAGGGAGAGGGAAATGATAAAAGGGACAGGATGACTTATCTATGAGAAAAGACTAAAGCTGCTAGGGCTCTTCAGCTTGGAGAAGAGACGGCTCAGGTGTAATATGATAGAGATCTATAAATACAGAGTGGAGTGGAAAGGGTAGATGTGAATACCTTGTTTTATTTGTTAAATTTTCTATACCATTCTCCCCAGGGAGCTCAGAATGGTTTACATTAATTTATTCAGGTACTCAAACATCTTCCCCTAACTGTCCTGGCGGCCTCACAATCTTTCCAATGTACCTGGGGGCAATGGGGGAATTAAGTGACTTGCCCAGGGTCACACGGAGCAGCATGGGTTTGAACCAACAATCTCAGGGTGCTGAGGATATAGCTTTAACCCAGGGGTGCCCAATACATCGATCGCGATCGACCAGTAGATCGGGAAGGCAATGCGAGTTGATTGCGGAGCCCATCCCGGGCTCCGTGATAGACTCGTGTTGCTGTCCCGATCTACTAGACCGATCAGCCTTCCTCTCCCCGACGTCCCCCACTGCCGCCCCAAGCTCTCCCTGCAGAAGTGTTGGACCGACCAGCATTCCTCTCTTCGATGTCAATTCTGACGTCGTAGAGGAAGTTCTGGACCGACCAGCATTTCTCTCTTCGATGTCAATTCTGACGTCGTAGAGGAAGTTCTGGGCCAGCCAATCACTGCCTGGCTAGCCTAGAACTTCCTCCCTGACGTTAGAATTGACTTCGGGGAGTGGAATGCTGGTCAGCGTAACGCTTCTTCAGGGAGAGCATGGGGTGGCGGTGGCTTGGGGGCCTGTTCCCCGATGGCGATGGCGGCAGCAAACTTAGTGGCTTGGGGGTCTGTTCCCTGATGGTGGTGGCGGCAAACCTAATAGCTTGGGGGAGGGCAGGGAGAAAGAAAGAAAGGGGGCAGGCAGGGAGACAGAAAGAAGGAGGGGGCAGGGAGACAAAGAAAGAAGGGAAACAGAAAGAAAGGGGGAACAGAGAGACAGAAAGGTGGCATGGAGAGAGAAAGAAAGAAGGGGGCAGAGGGAATGAAAGAAAGAAAAAGTTGTGGGAGAGAATGAGGTTTGGAGAAGAGGAAGCATACAGGAGACTGAAAGAAGGGAGGAAATAATGGATTCACAGTCAGAAGAAGAAAGTGCAACCAGAGACTCATGAAATCACCAGACAATAAAGGTAGGAAAAATGATTTTATTTTCAATTTAGTGATCAAAATGTGTCTGTTTTGAGAATTTATATTTGCTGTCTATATTTTGCACTATGGCTCCCTTTTACTAAACTGGTTTTTAGCGCAGGGAGCCTATGAGCGTCGAGAGCAGCACATGGTATTCAACGCAGCTCCCTGAGCTAAAAACTGCTATCGCGGTTTAGTAAAAAGGGAGGGGGTATAGTTGTCTATTTTTGTATGGTTGTTATTGAGGTGACATTGCATAGAGTCATCTGCCTTGACCTCTTTAAAAAAAACCAGAATTTGAATGATAATTAACATTTTCTCTGCCTTTCAGTGTGCTTTGTGTTTGGATTTTTTTTTAAATTTTATTGTTGGTAGATCATTTTGACTTGGTCATTTTAAAAGTAGCTCACAAGCCCAAAAAGTACGGGCACCCCTGCTTTAACCTTTGTGCCACATACTCCCCTCTTTTTTTTCTTTTTCCAAAAATACTAGGACTAGGGGGCATGTGATGAAGCTACTAAGTAGTAGATTTAGAGAAACCAGAGAGAATATTTCTTCATACAACGTGTAATTAAGCTCTGGAATTCGGTGCCAAAGAATTGAATCAGCTAGCTTAGCAGGGTTTTAAAAAAAAGTTTTGGATAATTTCCTAACAGAGAAGTCCGTAGGCCATTATTGAGATGGCTTGGAAAAATCCACTTCTTATTCCTAGAATAAGCAGCATAAAATCTGTTTTACTACTTGGAATTTAACTAGGTACTTGGGATCTGGGCTGGCCACTGTTGGAAATCAGATACTGGGCTTGATGGACCTTCAGTCTGTCCCAGTATGACAATTCTTATCTTCTCGGGTGTTTTTATAACTATAAAATAAGATATTGCATTTATATTATACAGATCTTCCAAACCACTAACAAGATGATAACTTGTCTTTTAGGCTGAGTTATAAACTGGCCCTTGCTCAAAGTTGTATAATACCTTCATTATAATGTTTAGAAGGTAGTTATTAAGCTCAAATAAAATCTGTAGTTTTTGCTGCAGTAAAATAATGCACTAGCCACTAATCTGTGGCAAACTTAATTTTGTATTACTGCAGCTTGGAAAACTTATTGTATAATCCTGGCGGAGCTCTCTATTTTATAATGGACTAGATCAGTTTCTTCAACTGCCGGTCCGCAGAAAATTCCTGCCAGTCCGCATAGGGCCGGCGAGATCGGATTGGGGCAATCGGCAGCGTCTGGGCTGCAATGGCGATGATCAGCATTGGGCCCCCCGCGACGCAACTCAAGATCGGCAACGGGCCTCCTTCTCCCCCCGGCATCAACAGCATTTTAGATCGGCAATGCAGTGCTCAGCCCAAAGCTTCCCCTCTGACGCAGCTTCCTGTTTCTGCCCAGGCAGTTTGAGTCAGAGGGAAGGTTTGAACTGAGCACCGCGTTGCCGATCTGAAGTGCTGTTGATGCCAGGGGAGAAGGAGGCCCGTTGCTGATCTTGAGTGTCATGGGGGGGGGGGGGCGCCTGTTGCCAAAATCAGAAAGAAAGGTGAGAGGAAGGGAGAGAGATGGGCCTGTGGAGAAAGCTGAGAGAAAGGGAGAGAGATAGGCCTGTGCTGGATGGAGAGATTGTGAGAAGGGGGCAGATGATGGAAGTGGGGAAAAGGGGGAGAGAGAAGAGGGCAGTGGGGAGAAAGGAAAGCAAATGCTGAATGGAAGTGGTGAAAGAGAGCACATACTGGTTGGAAGAAGGGATAAAGAAAAAGGACATATGCTGGATGGGGGAAGAAGATAGAATTAGTGAGATAGTGGAGGGATGAAGGAAAGGAGTAGCATGCTGTGGGTAGACACAGTGAAAAAAGGGAAACTGAGGACTGCATAGTAAGAAAGAATTTAATTTAGACGGAGGCAGAAAATAAAGAAGGAAGACCAGAGAAGAAAAGGAAAGATAAGAGAGAGGAGAGAGAGATGCCAGAGAACGAGGAAGGAGACAGAGGTATCAGATCTGAGCAGAGGAAATGAGAAGAGAGAGATGCTAAAAACCACAGGGGGGAGGGAAAGAGATGAAAGGAGAAAGATGCCAGACCATGAGGGAACAGAGGGAATATGATGGATGCCTGACCAAAGGCAGGGGGGAGGGTCTAGAGGAGAGATGGCAGGGAGAGACAGACAGTTTCTGGTAGGGGCAGACAGTGGATGGAACGGGCAGATGCTGGATTGAAGAGATAGGGCAGATGCTGGAAGGAAAAGAGTGAAAAGAAGATGAAAGCAGAAACCAGAGACAACAAAAGGTAGAAAAAAATAATTTTATTTCTATTTTGACTGCAAAGCCCAGGCAGTGCATCTTTAGCTTCCTGCTGGCTTAGGGCTCTCTCTGACCAGGGGGCACTCCCCTAACACTATTCCTGTCATGTGTGACTGCAGTATTCTGTTAGCATGATATTTCTGTGTAGCATTCTGTAATAATTTGGCTTGTTCAGTTTTCTTGATAGTAGAGGGGATATACGTGAAGGGAAGGGGAGACAGGGATTTTGTTGGTCCTTGCTCTGTATATTTGTATTTATAAAATGACAATTGTATAGAATATTGTTTCTTTTTATACTTTAATAAAATACATTCAATCTAAAATCATAACTGAGCTTGTGTGGATGAGATCAGATGGTTTGTGGGGACCGAGCTCGTGGAAACAGGATGGAAATGTTTGTTTTTATTTCAGTAGTTTGCCTGTCCACAAAATAATTCTTTTATTTCTGCCTGTCCACGGGTGTAAAAAGGTTGAAAAACACTGGACTAGATTGTTTTCTGCAACAATCATCCTGATTCCCCAGCTCTCTGAAGTTTCAAGTTTATTTAAAATTTGATAAAAATGCTTAAAAAAAATTTCTAAGCGAAGTACAAAATAGCATTGGGAAAGTCGGACAATTAAAATTAAAATATGAACAAAACAGAGAACTTATACACAGGAACATGATGGGAAACGGGTTGAACTACAATGGTTTAAGGAAAGATAACAATGGTGGGAAAAAAAGTAAGGGTTGATGACAACAGGAAAAAATCTTTGAAAGAGAAGAGGGTTAAGTAGTAAACATTTGTTCCATTTAGATAAGCTTAAAGTAATGATTTTAGGTTTTGAACACATCTTTAAAGAGAGAGGTTTTCAAGGAACTCTTAAATCTATCTAGAGAGGATTCTTCTCTAAGATGAGCTGGGAGCAAGTTCCATAGTTGGGGTGCAGTGATTGAGAAAATTTCATTACGTCTAGTGCTAATGATTTTTAATGAGGGCATGAAAGGAGATTTTGGTTGCTTGAAGGAGAGGTGGGGTATTAACAGTCTGTCTAAAAAAATAGGACAGTTTTGTTTGAATCTTGAATGATAGAAGGGCAGTTTTATAAGAAATTCAATGCTGAATAGGCAACAAGTGAGCATTTTTCAGTAGCAGTTTAAAATGGTCATATTTCTTAGAATCCATTATGATTTTTATTGCAGTGTTTTAAATTGTAGTTGCCTTAATTGTTTGAGTAATGAATTACAATAATCCAGTTTTGATATTATAAGGGAAAGAGTGGGTATAACTTCCTAACCTTGGTGCCTGCTGGGTGTCTTCCGGGGGGAGGGTGGGGATGGGGTGCAGAATAAGAAGTGAATTTTCCCAAGCCATCTTAATAGTGGCTTATGGACTTTACCTTTTTTAAACCCTGCTAAGCTAAATGCTTTAATCACATTCGCTGACAACGTATTCCAGAGTTTAATTACCTGTACACGTTGAGTGAAGAAATATTTTTTTTCTCCTGTTCTGTTTAAAATCTACTACTTAGTAGCTTCATCATATGTCCTAATATTTTTGGGAAGAGTAAACAAGTCATTCACATTTACCCATGCCACTCCACTTAATATAAGTATTTTATAGATCTCTTATCTCCTCTGAGCCGTTTTTTTCCCCCAGGCTGAAGAGCCCTAGATGCTTTAGCCTTTCTTCACACAGAAGTCCCCATGTCTTTTATTATTTTTATCGCCCTTCTCTGTACCTTTTCTAATTCTACTTTGTTTTTTGAGATGTGACAATCAGAATTGCACACGGTATTCGAGATGCGGCCATACCATAGAGCGATACAAGGATTTTGTAACACTTTCATCTTTGTTTTCCATTCTTTTCCTGATAATTCATAAGAATAGCCTTATTGGGACAGCCCAAAGGTCCATCAAGCCCAGTAGCCCGTTCTCATGGTGGCCAATCCGGGTCACTAATACCTGGCCAAAACCCAAACAGTAGCAGCATTCCATGCTACCAATCCATTCTGTTTGCTTTCTTAGTTACCACTGATGCATTCTGAGCTGAGGGTTTCATCATATCCTCAATGATGCTACCTAGATCCTTTTCCTGGGCAGTAACTCCTAATGTGGAACCCTGTATCACATAGTTATAGTACAGGTTTCTCTTCCCGACACACATTGCTTTGCACTTGCTCACATTAAATGTCATCTGTCATTTTGATTCCCAGTCTCAATTTTTCAGAATCTTCTCAAGACTGAACAACTTTATCATCAGCAAACTTGATTACAGTACTCCCCTGATATTCACGGGGGTTCCGTTCCAGGAACCCCTGCGAATGTTAAAAACCCGCAAAATCGTTTTTTAACAGGGGAGACAGGAGAGGGCAGCCGGAGAGGCAGGAGAGGGCAGCTGGAGCGCTGGTGAGTGAAGGAAATCACTTATGGTATGCTCTGACTGCCTCTTCCTGTACTAAAGTCGGGCCTCACCAATCAGGAGCTGCGTGTCAAAGCATCTCCTGATTGGTGAGGACATATATGATTGTATCCCTTTAAATATTAGGTTTAACCTTATTTAGTTCCATGCGGTTGACAGCTTAAGAATCTAAGACAATCTCAGGAATTATAACCACAATAACGGATTGTTGAATCCTGATCTTGCATTACAAAAATGTATAGAATAGATAAGTTTTCAAGAGTTTTCTGAAATGTTTATACGATGCAGCATTGGCTATTAACCGCCTAAGTTCCTTGTCTCAGACTGCTGCTTGAAACGAGAATAATCTATCAAAGTATTTTTTATATCAACATTCCTTAACAGAAGGGAAAGTGAAGAATGTTAAGAGGCATTGAGACCGTTTAGATATAGCCAGTTCAAAATGTTCCTTCAGATAATTTGCAGTAAGACTCAACTGGCTCAAATCTAGAACAAAAAATTCCTCTCCATCAATTACCTTACTCTCCAGAGGAAAAATAGATTGAGTGCCTTCTGATCAAGCTATGACAATGAACTTACTAACCACTCATTGGATGACTTCTATGCCGACTTGGGAATCCTTTAGCATCCACACTTTAGATCAGCTTGCACCCAAACGGCTCAGACATAAATGCCAAAGAAAATCTGACAACTGGTTTGATAAAGATCTACTCTTATTGAAATGCCAGGTACGTCACCTAGAACAAACATGGACTAAGAAAAAAAGTGAAAGCATCAAAACTAGAATGGATAGTAAAATCCAGAGAGCACAAGTTCCATTTGAAATTGAAATATAAAAATTTTTACTCCTCTTGCATAAACCAACACGACCTGGACTCAAAGGAGCTATTTAAATTAGTAAACAGCCTGTGTGATACATCACCTTTAACCAGCCTCTCCAATGATATCACTCCATTTGCAAATGACCTTGCCCTCTACTTTCAATCAAAAATTCAAACTGCTAGAGCATCTCTCAACACTAGGCAAACCCTTGCTCTATTCAATATGTTAAACTAAAATTCCAGCATCTCAAGCTGACATGACCTGCAGTTCTTTTACCAATCCAACCTGGACTCAATTTAATTATTTATTTAATAAATATGTTCAAACTTACTCACCGATTGATCCCTGCCCTCCTACCTTTACTTCTAGCTAATTAACTTGCTTAATAAAATAATTTTTCATCTAACAAAGGACATATCCATAAGACAAAAAAAAATTAATTTCCTAGCCTAACAATTACAGATCAATTGCTTTTATCCCTCTTTTTTCATAAAACTAATGGAGAGAGTTATACAAATCCAATTAATGAATCACTTGGATCACTTTCAACTTTTTCATGATACCCAATCCGGCTTTAGACAATCATTTAGTATAGCAAAGGTCTTTGCTTTGCTTCTCTTATCAACAAGAATACAAGGTACTCAGCAACAAGAGTACAAGGTACTCGGCAAAGGTCAAAATGCTCTCATCCTCCAATTTGACAGCAGTACTTTGATCTTGTGGATCATGACATATTGCTACAATGCTTAGATGCCGTTGGTCTTTCTGGAAATGTACTAAACTGATTTAAAGGCTCCTAAAATCTTGAAGTTACCAAGTTAAGAGTGAAGACTCATTATCTACTCCATGGAATAGTGAATATGGTGTCCCTCAGGGCTCCCCGCTGTCGCTCAAACTCTTCAACGCCTATCTTGTATCCTTAGGAGATCTCAGCAATCTCAACATCTCACATTATAGTTATGCTGATGACAACATCCTCATCCTCCCAATCACAAGTTTGATACCCTCTGAATTACATTTACTTGACACCATCCATATTACAATGGAAAACTGGATGTCTTACTTCAAGCTAAAGCTAAACACAGAATTTTTGTTCACATTCTATTATAGCTTTTGCTATTACTTCCTGTAAGTTTTCTGCTATATGTGCATTTACTGAATTATCAATTGTTTCTGCAAGAAAGACATTCCCTTCTTCTGTTTTATACAAGCACATACAACAGGATCATTGTGAACATTACTCCATCCATCAAGACTTAACAAAAAAAATGTACACATTGCATGAATATTCAGCCTCATGCTACATAATTAAAACCTAATCCTTATTCCATTATGAATAACTTTGGACTATAATGTATCTTAAATAGAAAACTATTTTAGATTTTTCCTCAAAAATACATTTTATTTAGAAAAATCCAATTAAATATAAAATCCAAGTTTCATCCATAATTACAAGATGGTTCAAAAATCCCACAGGATCCCACCAAAAATGGTTCACTACGCATTGTGAGGCAACTACTCGATTGTGCTTCTGGTCAGCATGGAGACATTTGGGAACCTGTTTGGCTGAGAGCTTTCTCATGCCTAAAACCTTGTGAATAATATAGCCTACTTGTCAGGATATCTCCAGAGTCTTTGCTATCTTTTTAACGGATATTCTTCGATCGTCCAGGCTCAAGAAATGACTAGCATCCACACTTTTTGGAATTGTCACTTGAGTTGGTCTCTCAGATTGTTCTTGGTGTTCCATGCTCCAATATCCTATTCTAAACGTGGCAACCCAGTTTTTGTTCTCTCTGGCTTCCATGGCTGACATCATGCTTGTTGCAGTTTTCCATGTCTCGCTGCATCTGGTCAGGTAAAACCGATGTTTTAGCCATCATTCTGTGGCTTTCAAATTTGTGACCAATGGACTTGCCCATCAAAATTTAAATTGATGACCAACGGGCCCACTATATATAAAGACAAACTGCAACCTTGCAGCCTACCCTGAAGAAAGCAACAACATGTTGGTTCTAACTGACTAGATGTGGCGAGACCCGGAAACAATCATGACAACAGCTGTGGAAACCTAAAAGAATCTATATTGCTATTGTCTTATAATCATCCACGCACCTTTTGTTTGTCTCTTCCAGGTTCCTTTTCTTTTAATTTTGTTGTTTTATGCCTCTTTCCTCTCGTTTCAGTTTGTCTGTCCATCTGTTTCACACCAACTTTCCCCAGTGATGTTTGTATTTATTAATCTAGCTGTTTTAATTTATTATTTAAATGTTATTTATAATTACCTTTTATTGATGTACACCACCTAGAAGCCTGATTAGATGGAAACTTACTATTATTTCATTATCTAATCTTCTATTTGTGCGTTGCTCATACCTATACAGGCTCAAGGCGACTGTAAAGAGAGGTAAGAGGGGAGAGAAAGAGGAGGGAGAGAGATAAGGTGGATAGGTAAGAGGGAGAGGAAGGGGAGAGAGGAGGAAAGGAGAAAGGAAAGGGAGAGAAGAGAGGATAAAGGAAATTAAGTATCGAACAGATGGGTTTTCAGTTTTCTTCGGAAGATGATGTGGCAAGGTTCAGTTCTGGTCTTTTCTGTAAGACCATTCCAAGTTTTGACTCCTAGGAATGTAAGCATGGAGTGGAAAACTTGTTTATAATGAAGATCTTTCAAGTTTCAAGTTTATTATAAAAATTGATTAATCACCTATTCCAAATTCTAAGCGATGTACAAATCGATAAAAATTACAGAGTTAGGGGAAACAAATACAACTAACAAAGGGACTAAATCTACTAAACATAATAAAAAACAATTTATACAAACATAATAAAACACAAGGAAAGGCAAGGAAAGAAATACAATCTGATTAATAAGAGAAAAAACAATTAAGGTTAAAAACAATAGGAAAGGGAAGGAAAAAATTCTCAAAAACTATAAAGATAAAAAAGAGAGCCATAAGCAATTCATTTAGTTATTGAATGCATCTTTAAAAAGAGAGCTCTTAAGTTTGCTCTTAAATTTTTCCAAATTCTTTTCTTCTCTTAAATAAATTGGAAGTGAATTCTATGTTTGAGAAGCTGTGATGGAAAAGATAGATTGCCGCCGGGATTGGATGAGATTGGATGGGAGATTTAGTACCATCCGGTTGAGGGTTCTGCGGGAAGTAGACCATGCTATTGAGAAGAGTTGGATGAGTGGGGCTGCAGAGTTTCCATAAAGTATGAGGTGAATGAAGCAAGATATTTTGAATGTTATTCGTGATGGAATGGGTAGCCAGTGCATTTGTTTGATGAAGGTTACATAGATTACATAGAGTATGACGGCAGAAAAGGGCCGAAGGCCCAACAAGTCTGCCCACTCAAAGAACCCTCCTCCTAAAAGAATCCTCCCCTAAGCATTTCCCCAGAGCAAACCCACATGTTTATCCTATTGTCTCTTGAAGTCGAGCACGTTGCTGACTTCGATACCTGGCATGGAAGACCATTCTAACGATCAACCACCCTTTCGGTGAAGAAGTACTTCCTGATGTCACCATGAAGTCTCCCACCCTTGAGTTTAAGCGGATGCCCTCTTGTTGCCGTGAGACCTGTAAGGAAAACGATATCTTCCTCCACCTCAGCTCGGCCTGTAAGATATTTGAACATCTCTATCATGTCTTCCCTCTCTCTGCGTTCCTCGAGAGAATATAACTGCAGCCTGCTTAGATGTTCTTCATATGGGAGATCCTTGAGTCCTGAGACCATCTTAGTGGCCATTCACTGGACCGATTTCATTCTCTTCACATCCTTTTGATAATGTGGCCTCCAATATTGAACACAGTACTCCAGATGAGGTCTCACCATGGACCTGTACAATGGCATTATAACTTCAGGCTTTCGGCTGACAAAACTTCTTCGGATGCAACCCAGCATTTGTCTAGCCTTGGTTGAAGCTTTCTTCACTTGATTGGTAGTCTTCATATCTTCACTAATGATTACACCCAGGTCCCATTTTGCGACAGTTCTCTGAAGGTTTCACCATTCAGGGTGTATGTTTTGCAGGGGTTACCGCTACCAAGGTGCATAACCTTACACTTTTTGGCATTAAAACTCAGTTGCCAAGTATTTGACCATTTTTCCAGTAAAAGTAGGTCCTGTCTCATAGTGTTGGGCACGGTTGCGCTGTCCACTACGTTGCATAGCTTAGCGTCATCAGCAAATAATGTAATTTTACCTCTAAGTCCTTGAGGCAGGTCTCGTACAAAGATATTAAATAGTATCGGACCCAAGACAGAGCCCTGCGGCACTCCACTGGTCACTTCTGACGTTTCTGAGGGAGTACCATTTACCACCACCCTCTGAAGTCTACTACTGAGCCAGTCTTTAACCCATGCAGTCAATGTTTCTCCTAGTCCCATTGTATTCATTTTGTTCAATAACCTACGGTGTGGGACACTATCAAAGGATTTACTGAAGTCTAAATATACTATATCCAGGGACTCTACCCTATCTAGTTGTTTCGTTACCCAGTCAAAGAAGCTTATCAGATTGGATTGACAAGACCTTCCCTTCGTAAATCCATGCTGGTGGGGATCCCTCAGCCTCTCGTCATCCAGAATCATATCCAATCTGTTTTTAATCAACATCTCCATAAGTTTACACATTAGTGATATGAGACTCACAGGTCTGTAATTTTCAGCCTCTGACCTGCATTCCTTTTTGTGGAGCAGAATGATGTTAGCAATTTTCCAGTCCAAGGGGACTTTTCCCTTCTTTAGGGAAAGATTGAAAAGCGCACCTAATGGCTCTGCCAGGATATCTCTCAATTCCCGAAGTACCCTGGGGTGTAGATTATCCGGTCCCATGGCTTTGTTCACTTTCAGCCTCAATAGCTCATGGTAGACGCTGCTCGCGGTAAATTTAAAGTCCCGGAATGGGTCCTCTGAGCACTCCCTTGTCTGCATCTTCGGTCCGGATCCCGGTGCCTCACAGGTAAAGACCGAGCAGAAGTAGCCATTGAGTAGTTAGGCTTTATCTGAGTCCGAGTCTACATAGTTACCATCAGGTTTCCTGAGGCGCACAATCCCGTCTGTGTTCTTTTTTCTGTCGCTCACATACCTGGAAAACGATTTATCCCCCTTTTTAACATGCCTAGCTATGTTTTCTTCCATCCGGAGTTTGGCATCCTTGACTGCTGTTTTAACAGTTCTAGATTTCACCAGGTTGTTGTAAGGATTGTTAGTCAGGCCCCCACAATGTATGGTTGGTGGGGTTACGTGAGAGGCGCCCTTACAAACGCCAGGTCCCAGGTTCAGTTCCCTCACAGAAGATTCACCAGGAGTAGAATCAAATAAGAAACATAGCCAGAGGTGATTGCATAAAGAATATATTATAGAAATAGGCTTACAGAAAAGCAATATTCAGAAGCATTACAATGAAGCATTACAATTAAGGAGAGAGCAAATAAGTTTCCCTGTCTTACAAAGTTCAGAGGCAAAGAGACAGAGAAGCGTGAAGTTCTAGGGAGAGCCAGAGAGAGAAAAGGGGGTGATGGTCTAAGTTTCGGGTTCCATAGATAAAGAGAAGGATAGACAGAGAAAGAGAAAGCTTCATGTGTGTTGCAGAGAGGAGGCTTTTATAGCTTGGAATCTTATTCTGAATATAGAAACTATTGTATGTTTCAGTATCTTTCTGTTTAGAATTTGTAAACTGTTTGAAACAATGGTTAATTTAATTGATAAGGAAGGTGTGATACTTGCAGGCATGGTAAATGGGATTAGTCTCTGGCTTCTTTGTCCCATTCAAGCAGCCTATCTTCTTGATAAACAATCTAGTCTGGCTGGATGCTTAATGAATGTGAATTCTGTGCAGGAGCACAGAATTCTGCATCAACATTCCAGAGCCAGATAATTTTCCATAGGCCTTTGCTGACATTAGTTCTGCCAACTGAAAATGCTGATTGCTGACATTTGTGACTGAGTCGTATTTTCTCAGGTTGAAGATAAGTCTTACGGCAGTGTTTTGGATGAGTTGCAGTTTGTGAATTAGAGCAGTGTTGATTCCCATGTAGATGGAGTTACAATAGTCCAGTTGTGGTAGGATCATGAGTTGTACGATTAAGGCTAAGTGGTATTGGTGAAAGTAAGGTCTGATTAGTCTTAATTGTCTCAGGGTGTAGAGGGATTTCTTTCAGAGACTAGATATTTGGTTCCATGGTTAGAGTGCAGTCCAGTATGCAACCTAGGATTTTACTATTATAATCTAGGATTCCTGTGTTTTCCAATTTGTATCTCTTCCCAAATTTTAATTGCGAACAGTTAAAATCTGTTGGTGGCTTTGTGGTATATCAGAGTTGAAATGTAGGTCTTGTGGCTCTCTTTTTCACTGTTGAAGACTAAATTTGAAGGGCCAAAGGACTGTGCATTTGGTGGAAGGGAGAGGATGTTTCTATACTAAATAGAATAAAACTTGTACTTCTACTTCCTAGCCTAATATTGAAAAGAAAACATGACTAAATAAGTTATGCAGGTATGTTAACATGTTCAGACTTATTTTGGGGGGAAAGGGTGTTCCTTCTGTGGTGATGCTACATCCTCTGCTCCTTCCTAGCCCTTCCATTATTGTAATAAATTTCTATATAACTTACATTCTTCTAATAAGTATATTAGTTTTCTGTATTACTTAATATCTTTTTGTCAGGAAGAATGCTGCTCCAGCCTATTGTAAGTTTGTCATCTTGGCACAATTCTTTTGCTCAGCGGTGTTTTTCCTGTGACTAAGATGTTCCAGTGTGGTGGACCTGAACTTGCCAGATAATAATCATGACTTTGTAACAGGAAAATCTTTAATATAAGCTGGCAGTAGAATCCAAGGGGCTTTACATAGGGCACGGTCTAATGGGAAAAGAGCAGATATGAGTTTTGTCCAACACAGAAACAAAGTACCAGTGCTAGCAGGCATTTTTTGGATAAATGCTAAAAATAAATACATAAAATCACTACAGTTTGCCTTCTGTTTCTCATTAAACAATGTTCTGGAGAATTATTAAAATATATACATATTATCCTCAATCACCCCAACCTGAAGCACACATTTTTAAAAAACAGCCTCCACAACAAGCATTTGTATGTCCATTAATCTGTAAATATTTCTATTGTGTACATGTGTGATCCCCAGATTAAAATGTACTGGCAGGGTTCCCAACCCCCACCAGCTGAAGTGGACCTCGACCCCTGCCAACACAGATAACGTAAAATGAATTGAAAGGGTCCTTTGTTAATGCAATATGTTAATTTATACAGTTATAGAAGTCCTGATACCAATGTTTATAGACCATTTGATTGCTAGTGTGGCACCATTTTGGGACCATGAGTATGTTTGTGAAATACTGGAGTAACCCTTCTAGTGAACAATAGTATTCACAGGTCTGCTCCATGCAAGATAATAAACTATAATGATCTGATACACCAGCCTTGGGAGATGGCAACACTACATCCTTCCACAGTGAGACAAATGGAGGCTTTTACATAGCTGATGGCCAGTAGCATATTGATGTCAATTTGGTGCTAGACACATAGGAGCACAAAGGAGTGTGAGTGTGTGTGTTGGGGAGGGGGGGCAACTATCCAGGTCTCCAAAACACTTGCTCGGGATGCAGTTTACAAATACACAAACCCAATGGCATTTCCATTTATAAAATTGTGATAGAAATTCTAAGACATTGAAGGCTCCTGAGAAAGTTTACAAACGGAGCTTCTCATTGATCTACAGCATTCAGATTCTCTTGAAGCCAACAAAGTGGGCCAACTGTTTTGGAAAAAAAAATTGTGCTACACATTTGGCAGTGGGACTCATTCACACATAAGTGGAAATTTTTTTAAAATAATGAACATTAAGAGCTGTGTGTATATATAGATATTGTTATACAGTTCACACAAACAAATCATAGAAGGATTGCCAAGGATGTTGCTTGGCTTAATATTTAGCACCTAAGAAAGTTCAGGGGTGTTTTATAAGTAGATTGTACTGGAGCGGCAATCATTCAGGGGTGACAGTTTCATATTATACTAGAAACTGAGGACGTCTTCTATGATTCACAAATTAATTAAAGATTTAGGTCATATGTATTGTGGGTGTGAATGTAACAATGTTTGATTTATTCTCAGTGTTTGATGTAGGGTGATTTTTTAGATCTCTGGCCAGAAATTTTAGCATTTTTCAGGTTTCAAGAATTACTTGTACATATTCATGACTCAGGAATTTCACAAAATATTTAAAAAGGAAATGCATCCCAAGAGTCAAGCTGTAGGATAAAACTTCCTGATTTTCTCTGATTTAACGATAGACAAATCTTAAGTCTGTGAGAGCTTATTCTTGGCCAAAAAAAGAAAAAGGGCATCCAACCTTTCAGCAATGTTATCCCTGTCCGAAGCCAGTACAAAAGACATGACTAAAGTCTCAAAATAGCAGTTTTAAGGTTCTAAGGCAATGGGGGGGGGGAGGGGCACTAGAGTGCCTGAGAAGAATGGCAGCCTGATTGAGTTGCTCTCCACACAGCATTATTGTTTTTAAAATACGTACTGAACATCAATTAAGAAATTTTTCTGGAACTAAATAATTCTTTTGCTAATCATCTTTCCTATTGCAATATCTACAAATCAAGAGGTGATGGCCACTAATAAAACTGGAAAAAGGTATAAACCAGAGCCCAGATCTCCATCCAAGACACCTCTGCCACTATCAGAAAATGGCAGCATGCCTGAGGTTCTTGAGGAACTTAAAGTTTTGAGAGACTTTATGACAGAATCTAAAGAAGAAATAATGAATGAAACTAAGATTAAAGAAGAACTTTCCAACCTAACATCATAGATGGCTCATTTCAAGATACGGGTAACTGATCTTGAAGTTAAAGCAACAGCTACTGAAGACAGTGTTATACAGATTAAAGGACAAATTAAAAAGATTGCAGTTTAGAGCAAAAAATTGATGATGCTAGTAACAGTGCAAGGAGGAATAATCTGCGTATTCTTGGGCTACCAGAAGGTAAGGAAGGCTCCAATATTCTTAAATTTGTGGAGCTATTAATCCCGAAGGTGCTTGATATAACATTTGAGAGGGAATTTGAAGTGGAGCGTGCTCCACCACACTCCAGCATCCTAGACCTATAATACTTAAAGTTTTGCAGTATCCCCAATTACTGCAAATAATGCAGAAAGCAAGATCAATGGCTCCAGTTCAATACAAAGGCAATACCCTGCTTTTTGTCCTGGACCTGAGCAAGAGAACTGCAGAGGCGCAAAAAAAACTGCTTGCTTACAGCCCTAAACTTTAGTCTCTAGGAGCCCGATTCGGCATTTTCTACCCGGCCGGTATGAGAGTCACTTACCAAAATACTACAAAGGATTACATTAACCTGAAGGATCTGGCTGATTTCATCGAAAAACAACACCCAACCCCAATCGATAAGGCTTGACACATGGCCGGTCAGTGCCTTCTGTTGCTCTTCACACGGTACTACTCGAAAGGGTCCAGTGAAGAGCGGCTAAGATGGTTAAGGGGCTGGAGGAATTGCCATACAGCGAAAGATTAGAGAAACTGGGCCTCTTCTTCCTCGAACAGAGGAGATTGAGAGGGGACATGATTGAAACATTCAAGGTAGTGAAGGGAATAGACTTAGTAGGTAAGGACAGGTTGTTCACCCTCTCCAAGGTAGGGAGAACGAGAGGGCACTCTCTAAAATTGAAAGGGGATAGATCCCATACGAACATAAGGAAGTTCTTCTTCATCCAGAGAGTGGTAGAAAACTGGAACGCTCTTCCAGAGTCTGTCATAGGGGAAAACACCCTCCAGGGATTCAAGACAAAGTTAGACAAGTTCTTGCTGAACCAGAACCTACGCAGGTAGGGCTAGTCTCAGTTAGGGTGCTGGTCTTTGATCAGAGGGCTGCCGCGTGAGCGGACTGCTGGGCACGATGGACCACTGGTCTGATCCAGGAGCGGCAATTTTTATATTCATTTATTTGTAGTATCTCTTACAGCTCCCATTCAGAGCCGCGTCTGATCTCTCCCGATGTTCTGACTCTTGACCTGATCACAATTTTACCTCCCCGTATGTCTTGTTTACTTTTACTCTGACTTTGCTGAACCGCTAACACCTATTAATCTCCCAGTCCTGCTTCTATTACCTGCCACACCCGAGTACAACATGTGATGTTCTTCACAATAACAATGAACCGTTAATTTTACATCGGTTTCTTTACTCAGCTGTATTAACTTTCTTTTTATTTTCTACAATTGCATGATCATCTTCTGATTATTGTACTGCTCACCTGCTGCTTGTCATACCATATAGCTTGGATTTGTCTTTTGTGTTCCTATGCATGCGATTTCAGACCCTCTCCTGCAATTATTTTGAATTAACTTTCCCTGCTTTGTTCACGCAGCTATTATCCCCCTACTTTCGGTGTGTTTTGTATTGATCTGCATATCTGTTTGTGAAATCATCAGCTTCTCTGGCTTGCGCTCTTTGTTTAAGATTTGACTTGTTTACGTTACTAATTGTATTATAGGTCACTAATCTCAACTGCTCTTTTGAAATGCAGATTACATGCAATCATCAATGTCTAGACTTTGAACTAGGGCTGTTTACACTCTGCTCTGCTTTTGCCGAATGACAACTGCAGTGCTTCTATCAATGCATTAATACTAGCCATTAGTGAGGATATCTTCATGAATTCCTTTCACAGTTATAAGCGCTTTTTTGGTTGTGCTTCTTGCATTAAAACTAACACTCTGATTGCCTTATTCAGATGCTTGGCTTAACTCTATATCTGTATTTTTTGAATATAAGAGATTCCTTATGCTTTCTCCAAATTAAAGCTGATTTGCCTATGTCAAACTATTTTTTCTGTTGTTTTCAATGTCCTTGCTTACCTAGACTTCATTGTACCTATAGTTTGTGATTCTGTTTTGACTGACTGACATTCAATGCATTATTCATGGTAGCTTTTTGCTGCTTGCTATTTGATATGCTAAGATTGGTTATTTGAACGATGTGTATAACTGTTGCTGAACACTATTGAATGGCTAGTCCTTTAGCTGTTGTGCAGAGAGTGCAGTAGCCTGCTCGCTATAGATGATCATGGCGTCATAATTACATGGTGCTGCTTTTGCTGTGACCCTTTGATAACTTTCTTCGATTTTAATCTTGATACAACAATTCCTCCTCCACAACTGACATAGTAAGTTCATCTACTGAATATTAACTAAATGACCTACTGTTTATTCCACTGCTTTAATCTGATGTATACCTTGTATGCTGGACTGCTGGCCTTACATTTTTATTAACGATTATACAGCTCATGTGCACTCGTTAAATAATGATTTATTTTGATATGCTTATCTGCTTATTTTGACATGCTTATCTGCAAATTGTGCTATGGTTCTCTGATAAGTGCATTGCAAATGTTTACCATAGCCCAGATTGCCTGCTAGTGCTGGATTGCCATTCACCATGTTTGGGGTGGCTTGTGATCTCCCATAGCGAATAAAAACCTCACTCGTTAGGGTTCAATTACAAAATGGTATATGAACCCTCAATATATCCACATCTGTGTTTGTTCTTTTTTGGGCTCATATCATAACCTTCTGATTGTATGTAGCTTGTATGCTTACTGCTGTTTTAACTTTTGTCACAATATATAAATAAAGACTGAAAACCTTTAAACCTAGGCCAGTCACTGGTAGGACACAGCCTAAGAAACAGGCTCTAACCCAGTGGTCTCAAACTCAAACCCTTTGCGGGCCACATTTTGGATTTGTAGGTACTTGGAGGGCCTCAAAACCAGATGTCATATTACTACAGGAAACCCATTTGAGTGCTACGGAGGCTAATAAAATTCGGCTTCCCTGGGCTCATTTACCTTACTTTTCTCCTGCATTAGGGAAAACAAATGGAATCCTTACCTAGTCAGAAATAGATCGGATATCACAGTTTTATCATCTTCTAATGACACTAGTGGACGATGGGTCCAGGTTAACCTGTGTGTTGATAAATGTCCTGTATCTGTTAGTAATCTTTATGCGCCAAACTTGGACTGGCCTGAGTTTTTTGAGGATATTGCAAATGAGGTTGTGAACTCCAACTCTACTTATATTATCGTTGGTGATTTTAATCTAATTTTGAATCTGTGCCTTGATAGGATCTCTACTACTGCTGCCCGATTCACGATTCGAATCAGTTCACCGATTCACTTCGGGTGAATCGATTCGAATGGATTTAAAATAAAAAAAAAATCAGCTTCCCGATTCGGACCCTCCCCCTTCACCCCCTAAAGCAGGAGCGGCAGCGCTGCTCTTGCTGGCCGGCCGCTGCCGCATCTGCTTTAGAGAGTGAGGAGGGAGGGTCAGTCGGGAAGTGCTGCTGTGCTGCTGTCCGGCTTCCCCCCTCCGGCGTCCGGTTCCCCCCCCCGATGTCCGGCTTCCTCCCTGGCCTCCCCGCATCATTTACCTTCTAGTTGCAGCCTGCAAAGAAGGTCGCGGTTATAGCGTCTTTGCAAACTGCTTCGAGCTGTTTCCTCCGCTGCAATCCTGCCTCTGATGTCAGGAGGGGTGGGACCACAGCAGAGGAAACAGCTCAATGCAGTTTGCAAAGACGCTATAACCGCGATCTATGCAGGCTTCAACTAGAAGGTAAACGCTGCAGGGAGGCCAGGGGGAACACGGAGGCCTTCCCCAGGGGGAAATGGGGGTGTGCAGTCCTTCAGAGTGGGGGGTGGGACAGGCCTTGGGGGTTGCAGGCCTTCAAGGTGGGGGGTCAGGCCTTTAAGGAGGGGGACAGGACTTTAAGGGGAGACAAGCCTTCAAGGGGGGAGACAGACCTTCAAAGGGGGACAGGCCTTTAAGGGGGGGGGGGACAAGCCTTCAAGGGGGTGGACAGACCTTCAAGTGGGGGACAGGCCTTCAAAGCGGGGATAGGCCAGGGATGGTGGCATAGGCCTTCAGAGGGGACAGGCCTTCAGAGGGGACAGGCCTTCAGGAGGGACAGGCCTTTAAGGGGGGGACAAGCCTTCAAGAGGGGGACAAGCCTTCAAGAGGGGGATAGACCTTCAAAGCAGGGACAGGCCAGGGATGGTGGCATAGGCCTTTAAAGGGGGGGGCAGGCCTTCAGGGATGGGGGGACAGGCCTTCAGAGAGAGGTGCAGGTCTTCAGGGGGGACAGGCCTTCAGGGGAAGAGGGGGCCCTGGTGTAGAAGTACATGGAGGAAGGGAGGGGGTCAAATAGACGTGCATATGCCGGACTTTGGGGGGGAAGAAATAATGGGTCTAAATATAGAGGAGAGTGAGAGAGATGATGGACAATGGGATTTAGGGAGGGAAGGAACAGAAAGGGAGAGAAGTTGGACACAAGGGATGGTGGTGGGGGGGGGATAGAGATACTAGATAGTAGGGTAGTTGGGAAAAGAAAGGGAGAGATGGTGGACCCTAGGGTGGTGGGGAAGGAGGAAGAGATGCTGGATGAAAGGGTAGCTAAGAAAAGGATCTGTGGATGGAGACGAAAAAAAAAAGAAAGATGCCAAACCTCCGGGGGAGGGAAGGGAAACGAAAGGAAGGACAGAGATGGCAGATGGATGGTTAGCATGGAGAAAGAAGAAAGAAGGAGACTCTGGCAAGCAAGTTATAAGAAGACAACCAGAGCCTGGGACCAACAAGATTTGAATAATGACCAGACAACAATAGGTAGAAAAACTAATTTTATTTTCCATTTTGTGATTACAATATGTCGGATTTGAAACATGTATCCTGCTAGAGCTGGTGTTAGACCGCAAACGTGAGCTAGGATTTAACAGAGGGAGGAAAAGTCTTTTTTGTTTGTTTATTCTGTTTACACCACAGCGCCAGTGTGGTTAGGAGAAGGAAAAGGGGGTGAAGAGGCTATAAAATAAACCCACCAGGATGTTTGAAAAAAAAAAAAAAAAAAAATCAACTCACCCAATTGGGCAGGAAAATCGAATCAAATCGAAAAACATAAGAACCTAAGAACATAAGAAGCACCATCTCTGGATCAGACCCTCAATTCAATAGGCTGAATCGAATTGAATCGAAATAAAAATTTTTTTTCCTGAATCGGGCAGCACTAATCTCTACAGCTATATATCGACCAACGAAAGCAAGTGCTGCTTTGCTAGACATAATGACACGACTTGAGCTCATCTGAATACTCATTTTACTCCCCTCCACATGGATCCTACTCAAGGATTGATATGTTTCTTATAAGTAGCTCATTATTTCAGTCCTTTAATGACTCCTCTATCAAAGAAATATCTATATCGGACCATGCTGCCATTATGCTTACCCTGGATGGTTTAATACTGCCTATGCCAGCTAAATCATGGAGATTTAATTCTTCATTGTTTTTAGAAGATAGCTTTTTTCACATGCTCCTTAAAACCATCACCAAATTCTTCCTTTTTAATATTCCTGAGGATACCAGTGGGGGTGTGACATGGGACTCCTTCAAAGCAATCAGCACAAACCAAAGAGAATTGACCCCAAGGAATCCACAGAGAAAAGAGTCCAAGAGAAGTCCAAGAAAACATTGTGGAGTGACGATTATCCTGAAATGGACTTTAATGAAAGAATCAAAGTTCTGAATATACAATAATATAATCCCTGCCATGCCGATATTTTCTGCATCATATTGTAAATGCTTTCTGTCTTTATCTGTTTCTAAGTCCATTATTGTAATTTGTATTTTATCTGTATCCCGTGTATTAGCTCACCTTGTTGTGAACTGCCTAGAACTTTTTCGGTATGGCGGTATAAAAAATTAATAATCCACATACAAATCAAAAGGACCTAATCCGTTAGTGATGCAGGACCCAACACGTTCTGCGTTTTGGCAAGATGTCTTCTTCAGGGGTACCTAAGAGTCCTATGATGATGAATACATGGAAAAACTGGTATGTGGAGAGATGAACCCTGCTGGAAGCCAAATTTCAAAGCTCTTAGCCAGATTCAAAGCTCTTAGCCAGATTCTCCGGCTTCCCAGCTCAGATCAGGATAATTATGTTGATGTGATGAAAATTGGAGCAAAAAATTTGCTATCACAGGTACTGGGTTTGATGGCAACCACTCTGGAAGTAGTTTCCTGGGTGAGGGCGCATATGCACTATCTCCAGGATTCCCTGCTTTCCTTCAGAGACATTCTCTCCTGCTGCAGCTTCCCTGGACAGGGGAAGTGAAGAACAGCTTGCGCTGGTGGCTCCAGGAAGACTCTTTATCAAAGGGCATGCCCCTTAAAATCTCCTCCTAGGTGACACTAACGACCGACACAAGCCTGTTTGGCTGGGGGGCAATTGCAGCGGTCATCTGGTGCAGGGCCAATGGACCCTGCCACAGAGAAAGTGCTTTTAGGTGAGTTTCACTTTGCTTAGTGTAATGGAGAAATAAATACCAACTTTGCATTCATATTTAAAGCTATGCATCTGTGGTCCAAATATATTCCAGAGGTGGTTAAGATGTGTGTGAGATGAATAACTTGCCCCATTTTGATTCAGCATTCAGACTAGTTTGGAGGGCAGTCATGGGACATTTATTTTGCTACACTGTTATCTTAAGAAACTCTCTTCTACTGAAAGACAAACCAGTAGCCTCCAGAAAATGATTCATAAAGTGGAGGAAAAAGACCTAAACATTTACAGGGGAAATTACAAATGGCACACAGCCGTGTCAAAGTACGCCCACTGTCATCACAGGTCATTAAAAAAAACTCCACTGTGTCTTTTATATTCTAGGTCTACCAGCTTATTTATCAGTAGGATAAACTTGTGTGCAGTACTCCATTCAAACAGAAAGCCAGCAAAAAAAATCAAAACATGCAGGTGCAACAGTAAAGCCCACGTTATGTAGCCAAAGCAAACTTTTCGACAGTCAAGCGCATACAGGCAATTCAAGTGTGTGGCGCAGTGGTTGGAGCTACAGCCTCAGCACCCTGGGGTTGTGGGTTCAAACTCCGCACTGCTCCTTGTGACCCTGGGCAAGTCACTCAGTCCTCCATAGCCCCAGGTATGTTAGATAGATTGTGAGCCTACCAGGACAGAAAGGGAAAAATTTTTGAGTACCCGATTGTAAAACAGCTCAGATAATCTTGAAAGGCGGAATATAAAACACCTAATAATCTAATTTGAAAATTTGTTTTTCACGTTCACTTATCTGGAGGAAAAGTCCATAGTCTGTTATTGAAAAAGACATGGGGAAAGCCACTCCTTGCCCTTTATCGGTAGCATGGAATATTGCTACTCTTTAGATTTTGGCCAGGTACTAGTGACCTGGATTGGCCACCGTGAGAATGGGCTACTGGGCTTGATGGACCATTGGTCTGACCCAATAAGCCTTTTCTTATGTTCTTATGAACTCGCTGGGTTCTTATGTTATGCACTAAGCTGGGCTTGCTGGCAAACTCCTGAAGTTGTAGACATAGTGGAGTTGTGATAGGACAGAGTACATTAAGGGGATTCAAAGAGGGATTGGACAAGTTCCTGAAGGATACGGGGATTGAGGAATATAGATAAAGGTAGAGATAGGTTCATAAAAGGAGAATAATGAGGACTGAAAGGTTTTAGTCAAAGGATCACTTACAGGTCATGGACCTGATGGGCCGCCACATGAGTGGACTGCTGGGCGCGATGGACCCCTGATCTGACCCAGCGGAGGCAACTTCTTATGTATTATGGGCGTACTTTTGACACAGCTGTATGCCATTTAATTTCCCCTGTAAATGTTGAGGTCTTTTTTTCTCCACTTTATGAATCCATTTTCTGGAGGCTATTGGTTTGTCTTTCAGTAGGAGAGTTACTTAAGATAACAGTGTAGTGATTTCCAACTCTTTCCAGTGGATTACGGTAAGTTTTGTCAGAAGTAAAACATTTATTTTGCTCCCAGTTTGCCCAGATATTTTTTCTACCTCAAATCTCTCTACTGCATATTCTGTTTTGTGAGAATAAATATTTGTGAAACCCCGAAGTATTTGCCAAATTTATTCTGTAAGACCTATGTAAATTAAGCTAGGGGATGAATCCAGTGCTGTGCAATGAAAGAATTTTGTTGGATGGAAATTCTTTGACCTCTGTAAGGTATGTACTAGTATGGTATTATATTTAGAATTTGTTTTTTGTATCTCAACTTTTTGCAAGAGAACTATACATTGGATATAAGAATAAAGATTTAAATTAATTATTCTTGGTCATATTAATGCATCATTTTCTTCTCATTATTTGCAGTTGGTTAAATTCGTTATTTCTTATTGGATATAAACGGAAGTTAGAAGAAGATGATATGTATAATGTTCTCCCTGAACACACTTCAGAGAGACTTGGAGAGGAATTACAGTGGTATGTAAAACAGATTTCTAATCGAGGATAATAACCTGTGTGCCCCTTTTTGTGTGCAGTTCACAATAATCAACTTTGTAATACATGATTAAGCTGTTCTTGTATTCTGTGCATAAGTCTGTGGGTACATGCATTTTTTGATGTTATATGTTATTGGATTAGTATAGCATGTGCAAGTGTCTTCTATGAAATGGTCAAGGTCTTCTTTAACCCCCCTCCTTTACAACAGCTCCGATGCTTATAGAATTTCTGTGAGCGTCCAAGCTGTTACCGTTGTGGCCGGCATTAAAAACGCGTGGCTTTGTAAAGGAGGGGGTAAATCTTTGAGACACCTGTGCACGCTGTTATAATTGATAATGCTTCCACAGTAAGGCTAGAGTTTTTAAGGTGCATTGCTTGAATCCAGGAATTGTTCCTATATAGTGGTGTACCTGCAGTTCACTCACACCCAACATTCCCTCTAAAGACTGAGCTGATGCGAGCAAAGGACTGTGTTGATGTGAGCAAAAAATTTCTGTTACCTTGAAGGAGTCTGGGACTGGTTTTCCTGAGTCTTGAACTAAGTTTTCTCCTTAATAAAAATGCTGAATTATGTTTAATTGCAGACCTGACTTATCTCATGTTCTAGATATGCTGAGATAACCATATTGTATTTTGCCCTCCTGGACATGTAACAGAAAGACTGCAGGGCTTAGATAAGTGATCTGCTCCCTATAGGACTATAAGGTTAACCCCTGAACCAATAATAAGTGTGAGCTTAGGACCAATGTTTGTTAAGAAAATGTAGCAAAAGTAACAAAATGAGAAATTGTATCTAGCATCCCGTTGTCTAGCCAGGAAATGTATAAATGTCACTGTGTTTCCTGTTTTTGGGACTTCTGAAGCTGCCAGGTTGGTGCTCAGGAGTCCGCATATGCTGAATAAAAACACCTGTGCTTTCTTCATGTCTCTAGGTTTTGTGGCTGACCAAACTGACCTTTCAACCTTACCTAGCAAGCACTTCTACAGACACATACATGAAAAAATTACAGGAGCCATACTATGTATATTTTCCTTTATTCGTCTGTAGTTTATAGCTACTTTGAATTTTACTCAGATACTGGCTATTTAATGCAGCTTAAAAAATCTGCTTCCCCTGTATGAGCACTATCCATTTTTTTTAAAGGGAGACAGTAGGGGCTCTTTTGAACACAGCAGAGAAGAATACCTTCATTGCCTTTTGTAAACTTTTTACTGATAGTATTATACACACTTTACACCTTCCAGGGAGTTATGTATCAGAAAAGCAAAATGATGTACAGAGTTCCGCAGGGGTCGATACTGTTCAATATATTTATAAACGACCTGGAGTTGGGAACAAATTGTGAGGTTATAAAATTTGCAGATGACACCAAACTCTGCAGCAGGGTTAGAACCACGGAAGACTGTGAGGACCTCCAAAGGGACCTAACGAAACTGGAAAAATGGGCAAAAAAGTGGCAAATGAGCTTTAACATAGAGAAATGCAAGGTCATGCATGTGGGGAAAAAGAACCCGATGTTCAGCTACAAAATGGGGGGATCATTGTTAGGGGTAAGTAACCTTGAAAGAGACCTAGGTGTGTTGGTGGATACAACATTGAAAGCATCGGCACAATGTGCGACAGCCTCAAAGAAAGCAAACAGAATGTTGGGTATCATCAAAAAGGGTATCACGACCAGGACGAAGGAAGTCATCATGCAGCTGTATCGTGCAGTGGTGCGCCCCCATCTGGAGTACTGTGTCCAGTACTGGTCACCGTATCTCAAGAAAGACATGGCAATACTTGAGGGAGTCCAGAAAAGAACAACTAAATTGGTAAGAGGTATGGAAAACCTTTCATACACTGACAGGTTAAAAAAGCTGGGGCTCTTCTCCCTGGAAAAGTGGAGACTTAGAGGAGACATGATAGAAACCTTCAAAATCCTGAAAGGCATAGAGAAAGTAGACAAGGACAGATTCTTCAAACTGAAGGGAGCCACAAATACAAGGAGGCATTCAGAGAAATTGAAAGGGGATAGGTTTAGAACAAATGCTAGGAAGTTCTTCTTTACTCAGAGAGTGGTGGACACATGGAACGCGCTCCCGGAGGATGTGGTAGGGCAGGGCACGCTACAGGGGTTCAAAGAAGGTTTGGATAAATACCTACAGGATAAGGGGATTGAGGGATACAGATAGACATAGAGATAGGTTTAGGAAAGGCAGGGACAGATAGACATAGAGATAGGTACTGGAAAGGCAGGGACACTTAGCAGGTCATGGACCTGACGGGCCGCCGCGGGCTGCTGGGCGCGATGGACCTCTGGTCTGACCCGGCGGAGGCAACTCTTATGTTCTTATGTTCTTATGTAATAGTATAGTACTGTATTTGCAATATTCTAGAAATACAGTATATGCAAGTACTCTAACATTTGGCTCAGTCAGCCCTAGCTCTCCACCAGTCCAGCATCTTCTCCACCTGAACAGTATTGTTCAGCCATAGGTGTGAGCTCTATAGGTGCTTGGGCACCTCCAATATTGAGCAAATTGTTTAGCATCCCCATCAGTTTGAAAAGTTGGTTTTTGTGTTCAGCAGTAGTTTAACAGAATTTGAGGTTTCTGACAAACTTGTAAAATAATTTACCTAACAATTTTTTGGTAGGTTGCCAAAGGATCACCAGGCTTCAGCTCTGCTAGCCTTTAGTTTGCTGATGAATTACCAAACATGATTAGAGCAGCAAGCTGAGAACCAGGGAAGCTAGGGCTCAAATCCCACTGAAGTTGTTTAAGATCTTGAACAAATCACTTAACCCTTCATTGCCTTGGATACAAAACTTAAATTGTAAGCCCTCCAGGGACATGAATATTCCTTCTATACTTGAATGTAACTTGCCTTAAGCCATTACTGAGAAAGGTGTGATCTTTGCAAACCAGCTCACTACCTACAAGCTAGAAATCAGCAATCATCAGACCACTTTTAAAGAAACCACACTTGCCCCAGACACACCCAGCAACTTTAGACTTGTCTCTAACCTACCATTCATTTCAAAGATCCTGGAAAAAATGGTACTCAACCAACTATTCTCCTTCATTGGCAATCAAAAAGCCCTATCCACTTTTCAGTCGGGATTCTGGAGATTTCATAGTACCGGAAAGCCGTACCCCCTCTGGACCCCAATGCTAACAACCTCCCCCCCATGACTCCCCTAACCTCCCCCCAACTAACTTCCCCCCCAACTAACCTTTATGTTTAAATCTGTTTATTCATTTCAAGAAACAGTGAAGAAACAATACAACAAAGATCAGTAAGCAAGAAAACTACTGAATAGAACCATCATTTTGAAGTACATGATACAGATAAAATAGACCCTTTTCAGACCATCGAGGATGTGACTCCAGTCCCATACCAGGGAGAAAGTCCCCATTACCGGTAATAGGGAGACAGGGAGTCACATCGGGTCTAATAGCCAACTGAGTGCAAAGGTGTTTCCATGCCTTTCGAATGGGAAAGAGTAGAAAATCCCCATAATGAAGCTCCCTAGGTGGTAAACATTTCACATGAATCAAATAGCTGAAATGATAGGGAGCAAAAGCTAAGCATTCTATCTGAGTAGCAGAAAAGTAATTAGTCTCACAAAACCAATCATTCACATGTCGAAGTTGACAGGCTACATTAAGGCAACCTTTATGTAATAACCCAAGGCCCCCCTGTGTAATAGGGAGAGATAAATCATGAAAAGAAATTCGAGATCGTTTGCCACCCCATAAATACAGAAGCAAGGAACGACGATGTAGCCGAAAATGGCAGTGCAGAAGAAAAAGAGGCAATGTTTGGAAAAGATAGAGCTATCGAGGAATGATCATCATGTTATACAGAGCTATCTTACCCATCAGTGTCAAAGGATAATGGCGCCAAGCCTTCAAATACTGATCAGTCCTCGACAGCATAGGGAGAATGTTAATAGAGTATAGAGTGGTCAGATCCCTAGGTATAAAAATGCCTAAATAACGAATAGAGGAGGGGGCCCAGACCAAGGGAAAAACCCCTGGCCACGAATCACGAACTGAAAGTTGTAGAGGAAGCACCAGGGATTTCTGGGCGTTTAGTTAATCCAGAAAACAAATGAAACTCGTCCAAAAGCTCTAGAGCACGTGACAACGATCTATGGGGTTGAGCTAAAGTAAGCAGTAAATCATCTGCAAAAGCTAACACTCGGAATTGAGAAGAACCTTCGGCAACCCTACTAACACATCGTCTTGCTGAATAGTGCGAATGAGGGGCTCCAGATAGAGCAAAAAGAATAATGGGGACAGAGGGCAACCCTGACGCGTCCCTCGCCCAACCAAAAAAGGACAAGTAAGGCAGCCATTCACTAATATCGAAGCCGTCGGCTTACAATACAACGCACGCAGAGAAGACCAAAACCAGCCCCCCACCCCTACATATTCCAGAACCCGAAAAAGGTAATGCCAATTAACCTGATCGAACGCTTTGGCGGCGTCCAGACTCGCCAAAATGCCCAAAGTGGAAGTGGATTGAGCTTTGGACGCCGCCAACAATACCCATTGAACGTTTACCACCGAATGCCTGCCCTGAACAAACCCAACTTGTGCAGAAGAAATAACAGAAGGTAACAAAGGGGTCAGACGATTTGCCAGCAAATGGGCTAATATTTTTTAAATCCACATTAATGAGAGAGATGGGGCGGTAAGACTCTACATCATCTCTGGGTTTACCCGGTTTCGGAATCGGAGTAATAGTGGCCTGGTTGGAATGGATGGGAAAGGAATCCTTCTCTAACGCTACCATAAAATAGCCCATAAGAGGTTCACATACCTGTAGAGATAACATTTTATAGAACTCAGCTGTAAACCCATCAGGGCCCGGAGCCGTACAAGATCGTAAGTTCTTAATCGCCTTCTGGATCTCCGTGCCCTGAATAGGTCTATTTAAAGCTGACCTCTGCAAGGCAGTGAACTGAGGCATGCCAGCATCCTCTAAATAATCGACAATATCAGGACCAGTATAAGAGCCAGGGGAAGCATAAAAGTTAGAAAAGTGTCGGAAAAATGCGTCAGCAATATCCACAGGCTTAGTGTGATAAGAAGCATTAGTCGCCCGGATGCGGGAAATATAACGATCGTCTTGCCAATTTTTGGTCAGTTGAGCCAACAATTTACCCGTTCTATTTCCAAAACGATAGAACCGATACTTCCTATAAAAAAAGGGAGCATTTAATCCGATCATGTAATAATGCATTAAGGGCCACCTGAGTCGAATGCAGCTCTTCCCGAAGGGCTCGAGTAGGGTGTTGCAAGAATTTAGCTTTTAGACGGGAATACTGTTTTTCCAAACGTAGAATGCCATGCGATATTCTTTTACGGCGGGCCGACACATATGATATAATCGCCCCCCGAAGGACCGCTTTCGCCATGTCCCAAAAAAGATCTGGGGTGGATTGGTGCTGACCATTAGTGAGTAAAAAATTCATCCCAACAGGTACGCATATATGCCAAAAAGTCGGGATCAGCGTGTAAATAAGAAGGAAACCGCTACCGGGAAGACCCTACTGGAGGATAACCCCAGGTCACATCAATCCAAAGAGGACAGTGATCAGAAATTTCCAAGGGCCCTATGGTAGCCTCTGTAATACTAGGGAACAAAGATTCAGAGATCAAGAAGTAGTCTATACGAGAAAAAGACCCATGTGCCCGAGACTGGTGTGTGTAGTCTCTCTCGAAAGGGTGAAGGAGCCGCCAAGGGTCAATCAGACCAAGGGACTTGCACAAAAAGGGTATACCCTTAGTCAACGCACCCAAAGGTGAGGCAGCTGGAGCAGAACGGTCAAGCGAAGCATCTATTACTTGATTAAGGTCTCCCGCCACTATCAATGGGTAGGAAGTATCCAAAAAACCTAGGGTGACCAGGGAATCAAAATAAGTCTGGGAATAGGAATTAGGCCCATATGTAATCAAAAGTCTAAAGTCTGAACCCTGTAAAGAAACATGTAAGAATAGATTGCGACCCTGCGGGTCCTGGTGACATACAGTAACAGCACACTTCAACCCTTTACGGACTAGTAAACAAACCCCAGCTCGCTTCCCTCCAGAGGAGGCAGAAAACACTGAGCCCACCCATCCCCTCTGCAGTTTTTTATGTTCCTCATCAGTCAATTTAGTTTCCTGGAGGCAGGCCAAATCAGCTTGATGGTGTTTCAGCTGTTGCAACAACTTAGAATGTTTAACCGGTGATGTAATACCAGAAACATTCCAAGAGAGAATACGAAGTGTGCTGTCACCCCGGAGGCTCAAACAAACAATGCAAACAACACAGTAGTAGTAAAATCCGCACCCAGGTGCCCAGCCTCACCCAAGTGCAGGTCACATAGTACCCAACCTGTACAGCAGAAGAGAAAAAACAATAATACAGTGGAAACCACAGAAAAAACAGTATCCAAAAAATTAAAGCAAAAGACTGTTCCCAACCAACCACCCAACCCCCGTCCCAATCCCCAAAAAACTCGGAGAATATATCCCCGAAGGAATATGAAGGAGGTCCGTGAAGACACCCTATGGGACCCCAATCCTCCTAAGCAAATATACAGTAAATAGGTATAGTGAGCTATAAAACCAATATCAATACAGGATAAATCCAGACATCATTCTAACTAGGTAACAGACCCTGGCTAAGTCAAGCAAAGTCAGGGAGGGTCCTTAGAAGAACCAATATTCACATTGATAAAATCCTGTGCTTCTGTGGCTACCGAAAAGGAGTGCCACGTGCCATTATGCTGAATCTTCAATAAGGCTGGGTACACAAATAAGAACCGATGATGAAGTTCCACCAGCCGCGTGCAAAGTGGGTAAAAAGCTTTGCGTCGGTCAGTGAGTGCCAGGGAATAGTCTTGACTGAGATGAATAACAGAATCCCTCAGTTTCAGAGAATCTTTCTGAAGCCGGTATTGGCGTAGAATTTCCTGCTTGTGTCTATAATTTAAGAATTTGGCAATCACCACGTGGGGTCTCGCGTCGCGGGTAGGCCGCACGCCTATACGGTGGGCCCTTTCCAGACAGAGAGAGCCCGGGGTCACAGCATCTGGGAATTCCATCTCGAGCCAGTCCTCCAATTCCTTAAGCAGGCGAGCATCTGGAATAGTCTGAGGGACGCCTAAAAAGTGCAGATTGCTGCAGCGTGACCGATTTTCAAGGTCATCAAGCTTATCAGCCTGTTGCTGCACCGTTTCTTGCAAGGCCGCAATGTCCATTTCGTGCAAGTTAACAGTATCTTCCGCATTAGAAACCCATTGTTCTAGTTCTGTGGTGCGGGAAGCAGTCTCAGTTAAAAGATGTTCCAGTCTGGACATTTGAGACGTAATAGTGTCTATGTGTGGTCCCAGCACTTGAGCAATAGCGCCTTTTATGTCGGCCAACGCTGTGTCTGTGAATTCAGACACAGCCGTACCTGATGCGGCCGCCATTTTCTTTTCATGGGGCTTCGAGCGAAGGTGCTCAGAACGAGCGATTTGCTTGCGGACAGACTCTTGGGAACGAGTCAAGTATTTTTCCATACATGCCCGGTCGATGCCGCCACCGAAAAATGCGATCAATTTCTGATTCGGCGAAGTAAAGCAGCGTGTGGAGGAGCGGGGTCCTGGAGCCGAGCGAGAACACGTCTCTAGCGGCTCATAGTCACGTGACCCTCCCAACTAACCTTTAAATGTTGGTCGGCTGGATGGGTCTTGCTGCCGTCCAGCCGACAGGCCTGCCTCATTGAAATGAGACGGGCCCGTCCCTTCCCAGCCCATCCCCGCTAAGTCTAAGGCCCGATTGGCCCAGGTGCCTATGAGCCTGGGCCAATCACACCTTAGGGTTAGTGGGGATGGGTGGACCCGCTATGCCTAAGGCCTGATTGGCCCAGACTCTAGAAGCCTTAGCGGAGATGGGCCGGGACGAGGCGGGCCTGTCGGCTGGACGGCAGCAAGACCCGACCAGCCGACCAACATTTAAAGGTTAGTTGGGGGGGGGGTTAGTTGGGGGGGAGGTTAGGGGAGTCATGGGGGGAGGTTGTTAGCATGGGGGGTCCAGAGGGGGTCCGGCGTTCCAGCAGGAGGGGTTGGGCACCCTCCTGCCGGCAATTGTGAGTTTGGGGGGGCGGCGTTCCAGCAGGAGGGGTTGGGCACCCACAGCTACCTAAAATCGGGACGGCACTTTTCAGAATCAGGGCCAAACTGTCCTCCTTGATATCATCGACAACTAATGGAAACAATGTTCTGTTGGTGCTATTAGACCTCAGTGCAGCTTTCGACACCATTGATCATCCTCTCATTTGACTCATGGAGCTTGGCATCTGAGATTTGCCACTATGGTTCATATCCTTCCTAAGCAACAGATCCCAGTGCATGCTACTAGACGCTACCCTATCAAAGCCAAAGCCAATCAAGTACGTCATGCCACAAGGAACACTACTATCTGTTTTAATCTCTATATTACACCCATCCTGGATATAGCCCATAAATACCAAATCAAGATTCACTCTGTCACCGACAACATCCAACTACATCTTCCTCTAGGAGAACATCCACGTCTTCCTCTAGGAGAAAACCATGACTCCCAGATTGTGAAACTTATTAACTGTCTATCAGAAACTAAAGTCTGGATGTTCCCTAAACGCCTCAAAAACTGAACTCCTTTGGATCCACAAAAAGCATTGCACCTATAACTGCCCTTCTCTGGGAATCATCTGCCATAACTGCCAAAGGCCAAGTACACAGCCTAGGGGTACTTCTCGATTCTAACTTATTACTTACCATCCATATCTCTCAAGTGGTAGTCTCCTCGTTCTGCTATCTCTGACAACTTCGGAAAATAAGAAATACTTCTCTGAACCTGACTTTACCCAACTTCTGTATGCCTTCGTCCTCTCGCATAGACTACTGCAATGCATTATTGAATGGACTGACAGCAAAAAATCTTAAGCATCTCCAACATGTATCCCATGCACTATTATCAGCCTACTGGCTACCCATACCAAACGCTGCATTCAAATGCTACTGCACGACTTATATTCTGCGAGAGCCGCGATGATCATATTACCTCTCTCCTCAAGTCACTTCATTGGCTCCACATCCATGTCTGAATACAGTTCAAACTTCTCTTACTGACTTACAAGTGTATTTAGTCTGTGGCCCCTCAATATCTCCTCACTTATCTCACCCTATGCTCCCCCCATGAACTCCGTTCATCGGGTAAGTCCCTCTTATCTGTACTCTTCTCCTCCACTACCAACTCCAAACTCTGTCCCTTCTTTCTTGCAACACTATATGCCTGGAACAGGCTGCCAGGGTCAATACATCATGCTCGGTCTATAGAAGTAATGAAATCCAAGCTAAAGTCCACTTTTTTGAAGCTGCTTTCAACTGAACTGAGATACCTATACCCATTGTATCATTCCTCTTGCCAGAAACTCCCTAACACAGAAATGTCCTGTCTGTTCAAATTAGATTGTAAGTTCTTCTGAGCAGGGACCATCTATTCAATGTTAAATGTACAGTGCTGCATTCACCTATCAGCCCTATAGAAATAAATAGTAGTAGTAGTAGAATGATTTATGTCGGGTAAAGTGGGTGGATTTAATTTGTCAGATGAAAAGGGATTTACATGTGGTAAAGAGGTTTTTTTTTTTTTTTCAGCTGCACGATTGGTATGGTCTTGTATTGTACCTTGTCTGATTTGGAGAAATGCGAGAAAGGTCGAGGCTATTGAACACCCTCGCAGGTGTATGAATTTGTAGGTTTTATTGTTGGTTTGAGAGGCTTTGTCTTGACACATGACTTGCTCACAGTTGAGTGTCCTGGTCTTTATCATCCAGATAACATTCATTTGTCAAAGATTGTTCAGGAATTTTTTTTTTTTTTTTAGTGTGCTATGAAATATTTTGGAGACAACTTGGGGCCACAGGCTGAATGGGAGGGTGAGGGAGCTGTGAATAGCAGTAGACTGTCACTACTTGTGGCGCAATGACAGTTGGAGGTGGCCTTTTTTTGATTGGGGAATTGTATGGAAGGAATATTCATTCATTCAATTTTTTAGCCCGTTCTCCTAATGGAGCTCAAAGCAGATTATATATAGGTACTTCAAGCATTTTCCCTATCTGTTCTGGTGGACTCGCAGTCTATCTAATGTATCTGGGGCAGTGGAGGATTAAGTGACTTACCCAGGGTTACAAGGAGCAGCACAGGGTTTGATCCCACAACATCAGGGCACTGAGGCTGCATTTAAGGAAGTGCCGCTATGACCATGTTCTTAGTTCCTCAGTCCGAATAGATGTGTTGCAATGTATCCATGATGGAGTCATTGGCTAAACGGAGGAGAAAGAGATCATTTGCATAAAGAATTCTATGTGCGTCGGAGCTATTACCACTGCGACTGGTGATTAAAAGAGCCTAATGCAGCTTCATAAAAGGGGGTAATAATTTGGAGTCCCAAATATAAAGAATTTCAATAGTCAAAGGCATAATAAGTCTGTGCGACAGTCCTAAATTTGGTATGCTTGAGTACCTGAATGTAAACCACTTAGACTATAAGTGGTGTATAAATGCTTAAATAAATAGTGTTTCGATCTTTTCAGTAATCTGAGTTTGAAAAAAAATCTGCTGAATAACAGATTTGATCTGTGGATTTAATGGCAATGAAGAATCAATAAAGACTCCTAAATAATGTAGTTCTGTAACAATAGGAATCTTGGTGTCATTTACAATTAATTCAGAGGGCACTAATGTGTTGGAAGAGTCATCTGAAAGTCACAAAATCTGGGTTTTTCATGTTCAACTTAAATCTGTTTGCATGCATTCAAGTCCGAATTTTAAACATATTGTCAAAATGTTGCATTGCATCAGCAAGTGAAGTTTTAATAGGGAAATAAAACTGGATATCATAAGCATAAAGTTTGAATTGAAAGTCCAGTAGACAGATAGGAACTAAATAGATGTTAAAAAGGATTGCTGACAATGCAGAACCCTGAAAACTTCAATTGACAATAATTTCCAATCAAATTGATCAAAATGTTGATGGAAGTTAAAGCAATGTTGTTCTAGAAATGAGGTAAACCATGCCAAAACCTTACCAGATATCCCATATGACTTTAGGCAATCCATCAAAATATCATGGTATATCTAAACAGATCATAAAAAAATTGAGTACCTCAATCAAAACCAGCTCTTATTGAGTCAAATAAAGATATCAACAAAGACTTTGTTGAATGTGGAATCTACCATAAATAATTATGATTTGGATTATTCTTCCCAATGTGCATCATTTGCATTTGTCCACATTAAATTTCATCTTCCATTTGGATGTTCAGTATTCCAATCACCTATGGTCCTTCTGCAATTTCTCATAGCCTGCAAGCAGTTTAACAACTCTGTATAGTTTTGTGTCATCTGCAAATTTAATCAGCTCTTGTTCACTGTCCAAAAATACAAGGACTAGAGGGGCACACAATGAGGCTACTAAATAATACATTTAAAACAAATCAGAGGAAATAATTCCTCACTCATCATATAATTAAGCTTTGGAATTTGTTGCCAGCGAATGTGGTAAAAGCAGTTAGCAAGGTTTGAAAAATGTTAAGACAAGTTCCAGAAAGAAAAGTCCATAAACTGGTGGAGATGAGGATACATACTTCTGAGGATAACATTCACAGCCTACAGAAGCAAGCAAAGGTGGTTACACAACTAGAGAGAGATTTGGAAGATCTCAATAATAGATCGAGATGGAATAATTTAAGAGTGTTTGGGGATTCTGGAGGGCAAAGAAAGATTGGATTAGGTCAAGTTCCTGGATGCACCAATTCCTTTGCTACTACACTGGTCATAGGAAGACTTGATTTTTAAATGGTGTAACTATTGGCACGGTTTGATATCACAAGCAGAGTGATCTCATAGTCCTGGAAGCCTGGTCTCTCCACATGCCTGTCATCTATTGACTTGCCTGGGCCCTGACTAGGCTTTTCAAAGTTGCTGCAGTTTCTCCAGGCCCTTTGTGCAGGCCACACAGCAGTAGAGTGGAGGAGTAGCTTAGTGGTTAGTGCAGTGGCCTGAGAACCAGGGGAACTGAGCGACTATGGCAAATCACTTAACCCTCCATTGTCCCAGATATAAAATAAGCTCATATATAATATGTAAACTGTTTTGATTGTACCCACAGAAAGTTGGTATATCAAATTCCATTTCAAGTGCAATAAATGCTTGCAATATTACTTCTAATGCAGTATTTCAGCACCTTTCACAAGCCCTAACTTTAATAATGTTCCATACAGTGCATATTTTGTGTGTTTATTTGTTTCAATTTTTATCCAACAGTTTTTGCAGTTGCGTGTTTAAAGTGTCTTGAATTGCAGCACGCACCTCTGAAATAATCTCGGCCACCCATGCTGAGCTCGTTGAAGGCTGGGCTCCTGACTCACCTTCCGTCATCTTAGAATCGGCCCCACGCTTCTTCTCGCGGTCCTTTTGGGCAGGTTTGGTTGCCATGGCACACAGAGGGTAGTGCAAAAGATGGGGGAAGCACTCACAAGGTCCAAGGATAGCGCTGGGATGTTTTTATTTCACCAGTAAAGCTGAGGGGAATGAAAACGATCACGGCCCGGGAGCTCAGTCCACACACACCCTCACAACAAAACGGCATCACATGACCCCTCTTGTTTAAATTTTTAAAAGAGAGATTTTTTTAAAAAAAATACTAAAATAAATGGAGTTATGCTTGTTTTTTGTTTTTTTTATTACACATCTTATGTGCTTTTTATTTACATAATCACTTCATTCTGCTTTACAGGTATTGGGATAAGGAAATCCAGAGAGCCCAAAAAGAAGCACGCAAGCCACATTTAAGCAAAGCTATTATATATTGCTACTGGAAATTTTATTCAGTTTTAGGATTATTTACATTTATTGAGGTAACCTGAAAAAGAAGCATTTGCCTTTTATATACTTTGAATATGGTAGCTACTTCAGAGAAATGTAACATTTCTATCTTCCCACTATTTTTGATCTTATAAAGTGGCTTAAAATGTATCTTCTGTACTTCTCCCTCCATATTTATGGGTGTTATGGGCAAAGCCAGCCTGCAAATAAGAAATTCACAAATACTTTCAGGCCAACTCTGACCCACCTCTGCCTCCCGGACCTCTCCACAACTTACTTTTTAAAGCTTGGTGGTCTAGTTGTGAAGTGGGGCAGGAGTGATCTTCCTATGCTCCTGCCCCATACAGAGCTGCAGACATAAATGGCTGCCGTGAGTTCCTGCTGTAGTCAACCACGGGGCCTGCTGTGAGTTCCCGGTGGCTCTGCATGGGGCAGGAATGTAGGAAGATTGCTTCTGCCCCGCTTCACCGCTAGACCACCAGACTTTAAAAAGTATGTTGTGTAGTGGTTCGGAATGGGTCAGAGTCAGTCCTAAGTAAGTTGTGAAGTGAAGGGGTCTGGGAGGCAGGGGTGGGTAAGAGTCGGCCTTAAGTAAGTTGTGGAGGCTTTAAAAAATAAGTTGTGAGGTCTGGGAGGGGGCTAAAAACCGTGAGTTATCGAAGTTGTTAGTGCTGAACCCATGAATATGGAGGGGGAAGTATATTGAAATAGCAGGAGTATCCACCAAAGAAGTCTTAACAGAGATTTCGGCAGTTGGAACCCAAGCACAGTACCGGGTAAAGCTTTGGATTCTCGCCCAGAAATAGCTAAGAAGAAGAAAAAAAAAAATTTTTAAATTGAATCAGGTTGGGCAGACTGGATGGACCATTCGGGTCTTTATCTGCCGTCATCTACTATGTTACTATGTATGTTTAGATGTAGTACATAGGTCTTTTTCTATATTTGACTGGCAGCCAGTCAAGGTCTTTTTCTATACTTGAATCTGGAATCTGGCCATGACCCTATAGTTGCAGCCATATAAAATTGTGTGACTCTCTGGAGGTGCAGAATAATGATTCACCTAGGTGCATCAAATGTAAGTTTTGTTACCGCATTTGAGGTCCCAACCCACAGTTTGGGAAGCTCTGATATAATGTTATGTGGTCTTGAAGGTCCATGGACAACATCTTTGGAGAATTGTGTTATTAAAATGTATCTCAACTTGTAATCTGTGATTTGGAGGAACAGAAAATAAGATTTTTTTTAGAAAACCAAAAGGGTATCTTGGATGAAGAGGGTCTTTACTTAGTGCTGCTGTTTGAAGACAAGGCATCCTAAATTGGCACTTGGCTATCCCAATCGCCAGGATGTCCAAGTGCTGATAATCAAAGCCATCTTTCTGTAGGGAAGGTAGCGAGGGCACATTCTTAGGGCATGTGTAATCAGTTTTCTTTTTGCAAGTAAAGTGGTCAATTCAGGGCATAGGGCGGAATTTTGGAGGCCATATAGGCTGGCACCATGTCATGGAATTTCGTTTTACTACCAGCACATGCTGAGCAGAGGATTTTAACATATTGTTCTCAATAGATCCAAGATTCTTTTTTTTGGGTGTTGGAGGTGTGTTATGGGCTTGCATGGACATGTTGGAGGCATGTTATGGGCGGGCTCAAGGGCGGATTAGACATGGACATCTTGCAGTGATAAACATTTTGCAAGACATCCTGGATAGAACTTACAAGTTTGGAACTAGACCTGTTTTAGAAGGGTCTAAGTGCCACAATTGTATGCGTCAAGATAAGACATCTCCACACTCCCCTAGTGGGTGGGCTAGTGAACCACAGAGAGGAGGACCCAGGCCCATATGCCACTGGATGACGGAGACAGGAAGGGAGTGGTGAAGGAGGAGAGAGAAGTGGCGGAAAGACTAAACATGTTCTTTTCGTCTGTATTTACAAAAGTGGACACATCCAACATACCGGAACCTGAGCAAATCTTCAAAGGAGACCAAACAAATAAATTAACAGCCATGGAAGTAAGCCTTGAAGACGTACACAGGCAGTTAGAAAAATTAAAAACTGACAAATCACAGGGCCTGGACGGAATCCACCTAAGGGTTCTGAAAGAAAATAGCGGAACTACTGCAGCAAGTTTGCAATCTATCCCTGAAAACAGGAGTGATCCCGGAGGATTAGAAAATAGCCAATGTTACATCCATTTTTAAAAAGGGATCAAGAGGTGACCCGGGGAACTACAGACCAGTGAGTCTGACCTCAGTTCCGAGGAAAATGGTGGAAGCGCTGATAAAAGACAGCATCGATGAGCATTTTGAAAGAAATAAACTTCTAAAAACAAGCCTACACGGCTTCTGCAAGGGGAGATTGTGCCTAACGAATTTACTGCACTTCTTCAAAGGAATTAACAAACGGATGGACAAAGGGGACCCCATAGACATCGTATATTTAGATTTCCAAAAAGCCTTTGACAAGGTACCCCATGAATGCCTACTTCGGAAACTGAAGAACCATGGGGTGAAAGGAGACGTACATAGATGGATCAGGAATTGGTTGGTGGGTATGAAGCAGAGGGTAGGAGTAAAGGGCCACTACTCGGACTGGAGGAGGGTCACGAGTGGTGTTCCCCAGGGGTCGGTGCTCGGACCACTGCTATTCAATATATTATAAATGATATAGAAACAGGGACGAGGTGTGAAATAATAAAATTTGCAGATGACACCAAACTATTTAGTGGTGCTCGGACTAAAGAGGACTGCGAAGAATTACAAAGGGACCTGAACAAACTAGGGGACTGGGCGACGAGATGGCAGATGAAATTCAATGTAGAGAAATGTAAAGTATTGCATGTAGGAAGCAGAAACCCAAGGTACAGATATACGATGGGAGGGATGATATTGAGTGAGAGTACCCAAGAAAGGGACTTGGGGGTAATTATGGACAAAAAAATGAAGCCGACGGCACAGTGCGCAGCAGCCGCTAAGAGAATGAATAGAATGCTAGGTATAATCAAGAAAGGTATTACAACCAGAACAAAAGAAGTTATCCTGTCGTATCGGGCGATGGTACGCCCGCATCTGGAGTACTGCGTCCAATACTGGTCGCCGTACCTTAAGAAGGATATGGCGATACTCGAGAGGGTTCAGAGGAGAGCGACACGCTTGATAAAGGGTATGGAGAACCTTTCATACACTGTGAGACTGGAGAAACTGGGGCTCTTTTCTCTGGAGAAGAGGAGAATTAGAGGGGATATGATAGAGACTTACAAGATCATGAAGGGCATAGAGAAAGTAGAGAGGGACAGATTCTTCAAATTTTTGAAAACTACAAGAACGAGAGGGCATTCGGAAAAGTTGAAAGGGGACAGATTCAAAACCAATGCTAGGAAGTTTTTCTTCACCCAACAGGTGGTGGACACCTGGAATGCGCTTCCAGAGGGCGTGATAGGACAGAGTACGGTATTAGGGTTTAAGAAGGGATTGGACAATTTTCTGAAGGAAAAGGGGATAGAGGGGTATAGATAGAAGACTACTACACAGGTCCTGGACCTATTGGGCCGCCACGCGAGCGGACTGCTGGGCACGATGGACCTTTGGTCTGACCCAGCAGAGGCACTTCTTATGTTCTTATGAAACACTACATTTATGATAAAACGTGTGAGCCCATCCAAACCCTACTTTACTGCCATTAGGTGCCACCTGCAGCCATAAGTGTTATTGGGATGATTTATAAGAGGGTATAGTAGGTTTGGGGTGGGTGGGTTTGAGGGGCTCACCATAAATTATAAGGGGGTTATTGTGAGAGATACAGCTGGCACCCTTTATGTGAAGTTCACAGCAGTGCTCTCTAAGGTGTCCCATTACTCTGTTGGGATATCTATGTGGCCAGTCCATTACTATGGCCAGGATTAGGACATTAGTACCACGTCCAAATGGTCAGGATTAGGACATTTTTAACCTGGATGTTTTTCTGATTGAAAATGGGGTATAAATTTAGACATCCTGGTGACCAAGACTTCTAAGTGGGTGATTTTTTTAAAAAATTATTTTTGGACGTCCTGCTGTTTGCCATTTGAAAATGGGCATTTTGGTACCTCTAACTTTGGATGTTCAGCAGGAAACGTCCAAGTTGGACTTGGATGTTTTTTTTTTTAAATACCCCTCTTGGTTTTTTAGCCATTTTGGATAGTACGTATGTCTGTGAGATCCAAAATTTAAATGTTACGGTATAAATGCATGTGTTTGAGGCAGCTTATGTTGCTATTTGAAGAAAGGACTTAAATGGTTTCAGTGCATCTTACTGTTAGCTTTTTTAAAGGTGTTACAACATATAAAGGTGCTACGTTTTTCTGTAGAGACTATATGGCTGCTGTTTTTGCACTACATTTGTTTATATGATTTCTTTACCAGACAGTGCACATAGGCTTGAGATGTTTTCAGTATTGTTAAGAGTGAACCATCACAAACAGTAAGATTTACCACCCCAAAGAGCAAGGTTGAAGGTTAGATTATGAGCTTTTTTTTTTTTTTCCAAATGCTGTTTTAAGAAACAAAAATTAGAAAGACTTTTTTTTTAAGTGCCATATTATGAAAATGAAACAAAACAAAAAATAAAGGTAATTTTGCTTTTCTTTAACACCTCAGAAAGGATAGACAGAGAGATGGCATTATGAGGCAATTTACATTGATTATTTCCACAAGTAATTGCTTTCTTTTTTTCTGGACTTAAAAAGTACTCCCCAGTTGATAGCTATAAACCTATGCATAAGTTTCAAAGCACATGTACTTGTAGGTACAGAGATAAAAGAATAAGAACATAAGAATTTCCTCTGCTGGGTCAGACCAGTGATCAATAGTGCCTAGCAGTCCATCCGCTCATGCGATGGCTCTTAAGTCAAAGATCAGTGACCTACTTGAGTCTAGCCTTACCTGTGTACGTTCTGGTTCAGCAGGAACTTGTCTAATCTTGTCTTGATTCCCTGGAGGGTGCTTTCCCCTATAACAGCTTCTGGAGAGCGTTCCAGATTTCTGCCACTCTCTGGGTGAAGAACAACTTCCTTATGTTTGTACGGAATCTATCCCCTTTTAACTTTAGAGAGTGCCCTCTCGTTCTCTCTACCTTGGAGAGGGTGAACAATCTCTCTTTCTTTACTAAGTCTATTCCCTTCATTATCTTGAATGTTTCGATCATGTCCCCTCTGTCTCCTCTTTTTAAGGGAGAAGAGGCCCAGTTTTTCTAGCCTCTCACTATATGGCAACTCCTACAGTCCCTTAACCATTTTTGTCATTCTTTTCTGGACCCTTTCGAGCAGTACTATGTCCTTTTTCATGTACGGTGACCAGTGTTGGATGCAGTATTCTAGGTGGGGGCACACCATGGCCCGGTATAGCGGCATGATAACCTTCTCCGATCTGTTTGTGATCCCCTTCTTAATCATTCCTAGCATCCTGTTTAACCTTTTTGCCGCTGCTGCGCATTGCATGGACGGTTTCATTGACTTGTCTACAAGTACTCCCAGGTAGGGGAGGCAAAATACACAAGAAGGTGAGCTCAGATTTATTCTTCCTGTGTTGATTTTTGTCCTCCAGCCTTGCTCATCCAGCCAGAAGTCTGTCCACAACTCTCCTCAACTGGTCAGCATTTTCATCTGACAACACTAGCACCAAAAGCATCTTTCCTTCAAGAGGAGGGCAATCAGTCTCTAATTTCCTAGGTTCTCATGCTGTAGGATCTTAATATGAATCCCCCTCTACAGTTAGTGTGAGTCCTTTGTCATATGGAAATAGTCATCTGAATCCACCAGAAAGTCTTGGAGTCAATAAGAGTACCCTTTACCTGTCCACTTTCAGACCCAACAGGATTCTTTCTCCCTTCTCGGGTTTTATTAGCAAGTACTATGCAAGATTCTGTTGCTTATGCAAATTAGATGCAAATATTTCTTCAGTTCACTTGTTGGGTATCAATTTCCCGCTATCAATGCTTAGGAAATTATATCAGAGGGAACCTGAAGGTTAGCTGGCTCCTTCCACCTCTCACATAACCTTCTTTGATCAGCTACAGCTACCCACTGCTGGGTCCCTCTACATTCACCTTAACTGTGGGTCATGGGACTAGCTTCAAACCCATCCTATAAGACCAATTCCTAGTGGATCCTCACCTCACTGTGATGGAACATGCACTCTGTCACAACTGGTTAAGCTGCTTGACTTTTTTGTATTATAGGCTTGCCCTTCATGAAAGTCAAGGTTCTGAGTGAGAGCAGGAGCTCAGAGTGCAACAGTTAAAGAGCCTTGTTCTAATGCGTGACACTTGGCATCTCTTCTCAAGTCTACCCAAGACTGGGATGTGATGCTGTGAGCCTTAACTCACAACTAAATAGAATTTTCCCCCTTTGCATATCCCCTCTCAGCTTTTACTTAGACCATTATTGCAATCATGTGTTCTAAATCTAGTCTCTAGGATATTAGACATATCTTTGTCTTCACTGCAACCAAAAGTGCTGACTTTGGAAGTGGCCTGTTGCCTTCAGTTAGTTTGGGATCTATTGAAAGTTTTGGAGCAGTTTCTGCCCAAAACTCATACCCTTATAACTGATGCTGTCCCAGCTCCCTTCTGTTCTTGACCCTGCCTATCAATGACGCCACCCAGCATTAGTAAAGTAAACTGCCAGCAAAGATGCCTCCCTCAGTGTACCACTGGTGTCAAAGCTTTGCAGAAACTTGTTCCTTCTTGTGCTTTGAGTTGCTTGAAGTAATGCTTAGATCTTATCTTGATAAGTTCAGGTAAGTATATGCTTTGGTTTGAGATCTTCGGTGGAGGAGTTAGGTATGGGTAAGGATTTGGGTTACTAGTACATTACTTATACTGATTTGATTTGGGGAAGTAGTTGGTGTGCTTTTTGTCAACACGTGGTTTAACTGCCCTTCACGGCTGGATTTTTACTTAAACAATTCTCGGTAATTCCCTGTTGTGTGAAGTGGATTCTGGGGTTAGATAGTTTTTATATTTGCTGAGTACTGGGATGTGGGGGAGCAATAGTCTCTAAAGCCCTACACCATTACTCACTTGGTGTCTACTTATTTTAAGTTATCCAGTTCATGAAGGTATGGTTAGGAAATAAGAACATTGCACTTAGGGCTAGATGCACTAAGGATAGCGACTTGATCGTTGTTTGAGAATTGGCCAGAGAATCGGCCAACAACAATTGATGCACTATCAAGTTTTCAAGGTAATTAAATTTGGCCCGTGAGAAAATACCCTGTTCCTTTCCTCCCTCCATCTCATTGTCCACCATCTCTCTCCCAACTTCCCAGCCTCATCTTCAAAGCAGCCTGCACTGGATCGCCGGTCAGCTGTAGCGATCTTAGCAGGCTGCCGTCGGCCTCCACAGCACGTTCCCTCTGCCGCGGTCCCGCCGCTCTTCTGACGTATGGGACTGCAGCAGAGGGAACGTGCTGCGGAGGCCAACGGCAGCCTGCTAAGATCGCTACAGCTGACCGGCAATCCAGTACAGGCTGCTTTGAAGATGAGGCTGGGAAGTTGGGAGAGAGATGGTGGACAATGATATGCAGGGAGGAAAGGAACAGGGTAGCCAGTGGACACTAGAAAGAAGGGGGAAAACATGCATGCCTTTACATGCAGGCCTTCGGGAGCGGGGGCAAGCCCTGGTGTAGAAGTACACGGAGAGAGAGAAAAAGGGAGGGAAGGGGGGGTTCCAAAGAGACGTGCATATGCCAGACTGAGGGTGGGAGAGAGGGGAAGAAATAATGGGTCTAAAAACAGAGGAGAGGGAGAGAGATGGACAATGGGATGGAGGGAAGGAACAGAAAGGGAGAGAAGTTGGACACAAGGGATGGAGTGGAGAAGGGGGGATAGAGATACTGGATAGGAGGTTAGTTAAGAAGAGAAAAAAAGAGGTGGTGGGGAAGGAGGGAGAGATTCTGGATGAAAAGTGGATCTGGGGATGTTGGGGTCCATCGCTGCAGCTGCGGGGATGGAGATGAAAAAAGGAAAGATGCCAGACCTCCAGGGGAGGGAAAGGAAACGGAAGGGGAGGACAGAAATAGAAGATGGATGGTTAACACAGAGAAAGAAGGAAATGACAAATGGGCAAGATACCCTGGCAAGCGAGTTATCAGAAGACAACCAAAGCATGGGACCAACATGATTTGAATAATGACCAGACAACAAAAGGTAGAAAAAATAATTTTATTTTCTGTTTGTGATTACAATATGTCAGATTTGAAATGTGTATCCTGCCAGAGCTGGTGTTAAACAGCAAGCGTGAACTAGGACCTAAAAGAGAGAGGGAAAAGTCTTTTTTATTTATTTTGTTTATATCACAGAGCCGGCATGTGGTTGTAACCCTTATACTTCTACTAAGACTAAAGGGTCCTTTTATTAAGGTGCGCATTTAGCATGTGCTAATCTTTAGCGCATGCTAATCGGTTAGCACATCTTAATAAAAGGACCATTAAGTATCTTAATAAAAAATTTGGCCCGCGACTTAGCCTATGTTAGATTTTGGCCCTTATGTGATTGAGTTTGACACCCCTGTCTTACAGGAATGGGGCAGGGAGAGGAACAGACAAAACGCATGGAGACGGGTCGGGGAAATTGAGTTCCTGCAGGGACAAATTTGTCCCCAATGTCATTCTCTACTCCCAACGAGGGTATACTGGCTACAGGAATTCCCAGCCCTCCACCTCCTATTCTGCACCCTCTGCCAAACAGGCACAATGATGCCAGGCTGAGGGATGCCCCCCCTTCAGAAAGGGGGCTGGCTCTCATCATTTCTTCATGCCTGGATGCGCATTATGTCTGACTAGTGTTTAAGCCCGTTACATTAACGGGTGCTAGAATATATGGCTGTCTGTCTTTCTTTCTTTATGTCTCTCTCCCTGCTCCTGTTTCTTTCTTCCTTTCTTTCTGTCTTTCTCCCTCCTGCAATTTTTTTTCTCTCTCTCCCTGGCACCCTTTGCCTGTCTGTCTTTATTTCTGTGTCTCTCTGGTCCCCTGTCTGTCTTTATTTCTGTCTGTCTCTCTCCCTAGCCTCCTTTGTCTGTCTGTATTTCTTTCTGTGTCTCCCCCCCCACTTTCCTTTGCAGAAGCAGCAGTGCTATTTCCCTTCCCCTCCAGATCCCTGTGAAGTAGTAGCAGCATTTCCCCCCACCCACCCCCCATTCCCTTCTCTCCCCCCCCCCACTTTATTTTGCAGAAGCAGCTGTGATATTTCCCTTCCCCTCCAGATCCCTGTGAAGTAGTAGCAGCATTTTCCCCCACCCACCCCCCATTCCCTTCTCTCCCCTACCACCACTTTCCTTTGCAGAAGCAGCAGCGGTTTTCCCTTCCCCTCCAGGTCCCTGCTGAGTAGTAGAAACATTTTCCCCCACCCCCCATTCCCTTCTTACCTTGAGCTGCCCTGCTCCGTTCGGCCCCTCCCCCTTCCCTTCCCGTGTGCTGGCCTGCTGCGGCTGAAGGCTTTTTTCGGCGACTCCTCCTGTTAAAACTCCCCCCCCCCTCCCGCAACCGCTCCTGTTCAAAGCGGCCTGCTGAGGTTCGCGGCCGCTGTAACGAACCTCGCAGGCCGCTCTCCAACTCGGTAGCATGTTCCCTCTGACGCGATTGCGTCAGAGGGAACGTGCTACCATGTGGAGAGCGGCCTGCGAGGTTCGTTACAGCGGCCGCGAACCTCAGCAGGCCGCTTTGAACAGGAGCGGTAGCGGCTGTTGCAGGAGGATTGGGGGGGGGGGGGAATTCGTGAGCGGCGGCAGGACCATGAGGCGGGATTGAGTTTTTCGGCTTCCCCTATCTGAGGAAACCGCCGTGCCGAACTGAGCTGCGCGTGGGGCCGTAGTAAGCGCGGGGCATGCTGCAGTCTTGGCGGCCACGGACATACGGATCATGGAAGCACGCTAATAAGACTGCGCATGCGCCGCCTACGGTTTTGTTATATAGACTAGTGGATCTTGGACCTTATTTGATCGGGCTATATGCTGGAATTTGCTCGGCCTCTGACAGATTGGTTTATGGACTCTCCTACACTCTCTTACAAGTCACCCGGACAAGGTGCTCACAGTTTCAAGCCACCGTTCACCGGGCTTGGGCAGATAATCTATATACATTCTCATGCCAAAGAAAAGATCTGAAGATTAGAGGCCTATTCTGGATCTTCAGCACATGAATGCAGCTCTCAAGGTTCCACACTGTTGAATGTATACTGTGCATTTGGTCATGGCCCCTGGATAATTTCTTACCTCTCTGGATCTCATGGAGGTATACTTGCACATTCCCATTTTTCTTGCCCATCACAAATCTTTGTGGTTTCATGTTCTGGAACAGCATTACCAATTCTCAGCTCTGCCTTTTGGGCTGGCAACAGCATTCCAGACCTTCACCAAAGTGATGGATGTTATAGTGGCTTATCTGTGAAGAATGGGTCTCCAGGGTCCCCTTTCTTGGATGACTGGCTGATCAGAGCTCCCTTGTTGGCTGAGGGACAGCACACGGTTGCTCCAGGTGCTGGTGGACCTGGCTGGATTGTCAACTTCGCTGGACTGATTTGGAATTCTCTTTGACAAGGCTGCGGGCCATGTTTTTTTTTTACCAGAAGCCCGCAGGCAGAAACTGTGTGCCCAGATTTCTTCCCTTCTAGAATGGCCGTCTCCATTGACATGGGATTGTCTTCTAGTTCTGGGATTGATGGTTGCTACACTGGATATGGTTCTTTGGGTGAAGACGCACATGTGTCCTCTTCAGCATGTTTTGCGCTCTCACTGGGCTCTGCACATGAATGCCTTGCAGACCTGTCTAACTTGGACAATGGAACAACGAGCAAGCATGGCCTGGTGGTTTCTCGTGCAATTGTTCCGTGGGGGTGTTCTGCTACATATTGCCTCCTGGATTGTGGTGATGACCAATGCCAGCCTTTGGGGGCTGTGGAGCCCATTTCAATCATTCTCCTGTTCCGGGGAGTTGGACGCCATCTCAGCGAAAATGGTCAATCAACAGGTTCGAGCTTGGAGCCATTATGAGATTGCAGAAGTCTCTGGAAGGTCAGGCAGTTAGGGTCTTCTCTGACAATGTGACGGCAGTAGCCTACATTGATCGTCAGTGAAGGACTAAGAGCTCTCCTCTGGCTCAGGATGCCTACCTTCATTTTCTTTAGATGAAACATCTCCTAGCACTGCTGACAGTGCATGTGGTGGGAATAGACAATGTTCAAGCAGACTTCTTCAGCAGACAGATTCTGGATCTGCTTCAACCTAATGGCAAGAAACAAGAAAGTGGATTGCTTCTTCAGTCAAAGATCTGAGCCCGGAAATGAGGGGCTCAACGCTCTGGTGCAGCTGTAGAGACTTTCCTGTATGTCTTTCCTCCTTGGCCGATGTTAGGCCAGGTCATTTGGCAGTTTGTGGCCTGTCATTCGGTGGCTCCAGATTTGCCTCTCTGAGCTTGGTATGCAGATCTGATGCATCTGCACAGGAGTTGCAGCCTTCGGCTAAGCGCTCATCTGGACCTCTGCTGCTGAGTTCAGTGTCCATGGAGGATCCCGGTCACTTTGCTCTTACGGCTTGGCTCTTGAGTGTGCAACCATAGGGCACAAAGGATATTCTGCTAAGGTTGTTGCTACTCTTCTGAAGTCTAAGAAGTGATCTACAGTTTCAGCTTATGCCAAGGCATGGAAGACCTTCAAATATTGATGTGCCCAGGACTAGGTGAATCCGTATGCAGCTCTGATCTCACTAATTCTTGCCTTTCTTCAGGCTGGTATGGATAAAGGCCTCAATGTGGCTTCTCTTTGGGTCTAGGTAACAAGGCTCTCTTGTTTTAGATCCCAGGAGCATTGGTCCTTGTTGGCATCTCATCCTGCTGTCGCTAGATTTCTAAAGGAGACTCTTCGTGTCAGCCTGCTGGTTAAGCAACCTTTCCCTTCTGGGGACCTTTACTTGGTGCTGTCTAGCCTTACCAAGGCTCCTTTTGAGCTCCTTTGAGATGCTTCCTTTTTGAACTTGATGCTCAAGACATTTTTTCTGGTTGCTATTCCTTTGGCGCAACATGATGTTGGAACTAAAGGCTCTGTCTTGCAGAGAACTGTTCCTCCATATTTTGGAGACTAGGGTTTCCCTTTGGATGGTTTCTTCCTTCCTGCTGAAGGTAGTTTTGGCTTTCCATGTTAAACAGGAAGTGTTTGCTTGCCTTTTAGCCTACTGGTTTCCAGATCAACTGCTGAGGAAACTGGATGTGTGCAGAGTTCTTCTGCGTTATCTGGAGGTCACTAATGAGTTTGTGTCTCTGACCATCTGTTTGTGCTTTCGGTAAGGTGGGGTGTTCCCACTTCTGAGGCCAGGATTTCCAGATTGATCCATAGGGCCATTTTGTCAGCCTACGTTCTGTCTGGGAAACGGTCCCCTGTTTCCATCAAGGCTCATTTTACCAGCAGTGTGGCTTCTTCATGGGCCAAAGCTAGGAGATCTGCAGGGTGGTAATGTGGTCTTTTCTATACATATTTGCCAAGTTTTACAGTGTGGATGTGGTGGCAGGACATGACTCTGTCTTTGGGTCCTTGGTCTTCTGGGTCGGCGCAGCAAGCCTACCCCAGCTATTTGGGGACTGCTTTTGTAAGTCCCATCTGTCTAGAATATCTCACCTATTACACTGGAAAAAAATATTATGTACTTACCTTTGTAAGCTCTTTTCCACTAGATAGCCGAGACATTCTAGATCCCTGCCCAGTCATTTACTGCGCCTGACTACTGTTTGTCTGTTTATGCTTCTCCAATCTGATTCTTGGATGCCTGTCAGCCCTTGAGGGATGGGAAGACAAGTTTCAAGTTTAATTAAAATTTGTTAATCCGCTTATCAAATTTCTAAGCGTAGTACATATAAAATATTTTTAAAAAGGGTATTCCATAAAAAGATCAAACAGGACATACTGTATATATGTTTCAGTTTTATATGAGAGCAGTTTCTGAGCTCCTTTGAAGCCTGTGTTCCAACCCAGTGAAGTACAGCAGAGGGAGAGTGAAAAATCCGGAGTGTATTCCTTCTGCAGCAGACCCGGCTATAGGGAAATAACCCATCTTTCTAGAATGTCTTGCCTATTTACTGAAAAAAGCTTACCAGTGTAAGTACATAAAGGGCCATAATCAAAAAATATGTCTAAGTCCGATTTGGATGTAGGGTGCAATCACCTAAAGTCGGCAGCGACAAAATGTCCATTCTCAAAGTATGAGTACATCTAAAATATATTTTTTTCAAAAATTGTCTATTTGTATGTCCAGGTGTTAGATCATCCAGACCGCCACTACATCTATCTTTATACCACATTCTTGACCAGTGTTCCCTCTAAGCGGGCGGGTGTTGTGAGCAAACTTTTTTCACTGTGAGCTAAAAATATCGGGCGCCAGCAAGTTATGAGCCAAATAAATATGTTGCTTTCTACCACAGAACTTCCTTACGTTTGTATGGAATCTATCCCCTTTCAACTTTAGAGAGTGCCCTCTCGTTCTCCCTGCCTTAGCTACTAAGTCTATTCCCTTCAGTACCTTGAATGTTTCTATCATGTCCCCTCTCAATCTCCTCTGCTCAAGGGAGAAGAGGCCCAGTTTCTCTAATCTTTCGCTGTACGGCAACTCCTCCAGCCCCTTAACCATTTTAGTTGCTCTTCTCTGGATCCTTTCGAGTAGTACCGTGTCCTTCTTAAAGTACCAGTGCTGGACGCAGTACTCCAGGTGAGGGCGTACCATGGCCCGGTACAGCAGCATGATAACCTTCTCTGTCTCTTCAGTCCAGCATCTGCCCCTTCCATTCACTGTCTGTCTTTCCCTGCCATCTCTCCTCCTGCCCCCCCCACCCCCCAATTTGGTCTAGCATCCATCATCTTCCTTCTGTTCCCCTCATGGTCTGGCATCTCTATCCTTCCCTCCCCCCTGTGGTTTTTAGCATATCTCTCTTCTCATTTCCTCCACTCAGATCTGATCATTCTCTGCTCTCTCTTCCCTTTTCCTCTCTGGTCTTCCTTCTCTATTTTCTGCCTCCATCTAAATTAAATTCTTTCTTACTATTTAGTCCCGTTTCCCTCTTTTCACTGTGTCTACACACAGCTTGTCACCCCTTTCCCTCACCCCTCCATTATCTTACTATTTTCTTCCCCCTTTATTTATCTCCTCCTTCCATCCAGTATGTGTTCTTTCCCCACTTCCATTCAGCATCTGCTCTCCCTTCTCAACTGACATCCATCTGCCTTCTGCTCTCTCTCCCTTCTTCTCACTTCCATCATCTGTCCCCTTCTCTCTCTCTCTCATCTCCTCCATTCCATCATCTGCCCCTTCCCTCTCTCTCTCCCCCCCCCCCAACTTCCATCATCTGCCCCCCTTCCCCTCACCTTTGTGGGTCACTTTCTTTCCCCTGAGGGTGGCTCATGTCACAGGGGAAGCTTTGGCCGAGCAGAACCGCTTGATTGACAGTGGAACTTACTTGATTGATGTCGATGCTGGGGCCCGTTGCCGTTTGAAGGAAAAAAAAAAGGTGGAAAAAAGGAACCTGTAAAGGCGAGAGGAAGGGAAACCTCCAGGACAGCTGCTTTTTGCCCTCCTTCAGCGGCCCAAGAGTTCAGACCAGCAGCGGCAGCTCTGTATGCTTTTAACTTCGGCACAGAGCTGCCCCTAATCAATAGTTTAGCGCGGTTTCATGAGGCAGCCTCGGGGCCTTTGATAGCCGGCCCGCTTCGATGATGCGATGTGGGCCGGCCTAGCAAAGGCCCCGAGGCTGCCTTATGAAACCGCGCTAAACTATTGATTAGGGGCAGCTCTGTGCCGAAGTTAAAAGCATACACAGCTGCCGCTGCTGGTCTGGAGGTGCGGAGACAAGGCAGGAGGCAAACGCGGTGGAAGGCAGGAGTCCCGGCGAAGGCAGGAGTCCCGGCACAGCGACTGCAACAGGAAGTTGCAAGTCAGCTGACGCCGGCCTTTCGTTGCGGCGGGGACTGAATCCTTCGCGGACCGGCAAGATTTTGTTTGCGGACCGGCGGTTGAAGAACTGTGCTCTACACTGTGTGCGCTGTGACGAGAAACTTGTGCGCTGCGAGGTAATATTTTGTGCGCCAGCGCACCCCAGCGCAGCTTAGCGGGAACACTGTAAATATCTTGACCAAAATTTCGTCCAAGTCCCAAACGCCTAGAGCAAGACCATTTGGACGTGGGAGGGGCCAGCATTGTGATGGACTGGCCACCCAGATATGGCAACAGAGCAGTGGGGCACCTTACAGGGCACTGCTGTGAACTTCATAAAAAGGGTGCCAGATAAACACCTCACCAGAACTTCCTTATGGGTTATGGTGAGCCCCCCCCAAAACCACTATACCCACTTGTCTACAACCCCAATAGCGCTTATGGCTGTAGGTGACACCTATATGGTAGTAGAGTAGGGTTTGGGAGGCTCACATTTTCCACCATGAATGTATTGGTTAGAATAGCTTATGAATCTGGGTCCTCCTCTCTATGGTTTACTAGCCCACCTCCCAGACTACTTAAGCCACCTGTGTGCAGCTCTATTAGGTTTTTCTATGCCAGGTGCTGATGTTTTGGAGGCAGGTATATATGTTTTTATTCTGAACTTTGTGGGGGTGTGATGGAGTTAGTAGGGGTGTTTTTATTTTGTCCCTGCAGTGGTCATCTGGTCACTTTGGATACATTTTGGGTATTTATACCGGTCTTTACATCATCTAACTCGCAACGTATAACTTTTATCTAGGTAGTCTTGTCAAACATTCGATTATTCCTAAGTCTAGGTCAGCCCACGTCCTACCCTGACCACTCCTCCAGAAACACCCCTTTCAGTTCTGGGCACACAGTGGGATTCTGAGGCATAAAATCTCCCTGAATACATTCAAAAAGATGTTTTGATTATCGGCACATGGACAACCTGTCTTCCTCCTCCAGGAGAGCTCCCTTGTAGTGACTAGTCTGCCTTTCTCATTCTTCTTTCCTACTCTTGTCAGCTGTGAGCTCTTAAAATCCCCTCAAGCTTAGTTGCAAGGGAGAACCTCAAAACATGGAACAGAATTGGCTGGGTTTGGTTCTGGCAATGCTTCCCGAGCATACTGTTTTGGGTCTAGGCAGCGCTTCCTCTTTTCTTCGTTCGGTCCTGCTTTTTCTTCCCCTAGTTGCAGTCCTGTTTGAATTGGGCCAGGCTCTGCAGTATGGAAGCTAATTTTTTCAGCCCATCTTCCTGAGGGATATGGGGGAGGGGAAAAGCTACAGGTTCTATTTTGGAGTCTGTTTCATCCCTCCATCACACTGTGTTGAGAGTTTTTTTGATATCTCCAACACTCCATTAAAAACTGAGAGAATCCTGGTTTTCCACCCAGCATTTCACATTGCATGAAAGGAAGCTCTGGAATGAGAGGGCATAATATGAGTTTAAGAGGTAATAGGCTCAGAAGTAATCTAAGGAAATACTTTTTTAGAGAAACAGTGGTAGATGTATGGAACACTCCCAGAAGAAGTGGTGGAGACAGAAACTGTGTCTGAATTCAAGAGTGTGGGATAGGCAAGTTGGATTTCTTAGAGAGAGGAAGAGATAATGGTTACTGCGGATGGGCAGACCGGATGGGCCATTTGGCCTTTATCTGCCATCATGTTTCTATGTAATGACATCTTAATGTCAAAATGACCACTTCAGAAACCCCCTTCGCTCAGTTCCATGGGGCCTTAACCCTTTCAGGACCATAAGGATCGGAGGCCAATTTTTGTGGTTTTGACGACATTTTTATGGTAAAAAGGGCTTGCAGATGCCAAAAAATTGATTTTTTTTGTGAATTATCATTATTTTTTTTTAAAAAAAATCAAACTTCTGGCTTATGGACAGTGTGGCAAGTGAATCTTCTCGTCAATCTGGCAACGACGCTAATGAATGAATGTCGGAACCAGTTTGTTTACATAAAGGCAGTATCATATGGAATCCGTACATATCAAATTTAGAACTGTAGACTATCCCAATCAAAATTTATAGGATTTTAAAGTTATGGGACAAATATGTCCCTTGGTCCTGAAAGGGTTAATCTTATTTTAACTTCTTTTATCAAGTTTCTATTTGAACCACTGGAGTCCACCTCTTTGAAGCAGCTTACGTGGATAATGTTCTTTTAATAGTGACCTCCGCTAAAAGAGCTCTGCTAAAAGAGAAATCCATGCACTGGCAACATATGAGTCATACATACAATTTCATCATAGTAAAGTAAAGTAAAGTAAACTAAACCTTAAGTTTGTATACCGCATCATCTCCACAATCGTAGAGCTCGGCACGGTTTACAGGAATTGGCATAGCGAAGGAACTCCAATGAGGGTTACAGGACTTGGTATAGAGAATGTTTTGAGGGACTTAGTATAACAAAGAGGAGGAAGTATTACATTTTTGAGAATAGCCAAGTTTTCAGATGTTTTCGGAAAAGTTGGAGGGCGCCCAGATTCTGAAGTGGGGTAGTAAGGTTATTCCAGAGCTCTGTGATTCTGAAGGAGAGGGATATCCCTAGTTTTCCTGCATGGGATATGCCTTTTAATGAGAGAAAGGATAGTTTGAATTTTTGGGTGGATCTGGTGGTATTAGGATTTGAGGAATTCCAAGATAGTGGGATAAGGGGAGGAAAGATGCCATGTAGGATCTTGAAAGTTAGGCAGGCGCATTTAAAGTGAACCCTAGAGATTACTGGAAGCCAGTGAAGCTTAGACAGAAGCGGGGAGACATGGTCAAATTTATTTTTTGCGAAGATTAGCTTAGTCGCGTTATTCTGAATCCGCTGAAGTCTTTAAAGGCTTTTCTTTGTTAGGCTCAAGTAGATGGAGTTACAATAGTCCAGTCTGGAAAGGATGATGGATTATACAAGGACAGCAAAGTGTTGATGGAAGCAGGATCTCGCTTTCCTCAGCATGTGAAGGCTGAAAAAGCATTTTTTTTTACCAAGGAGTTGAGGTGGTCATTGAAGGATAGTGTAGAGTCAATGATGATGCCCAGAACTTTGCTTGAGAACTCAAGCTGCAATGTGGTGCCAGAGGACAGTGGGATGAGGGTGGGTAGCTGATTTAATTTTGGGCCGAGCCAAAGTAGTTTTGTTTCGGACTCATTCAGTTTAATTTGTACGGTGAGGGCCCAGGATTGGAGGTTCGTTATACATGAGGATATGTCCTCAGAGAGGTTGGTGAGGTTCGAGTTGGTCTCAAGGAGTACAAGGATGTCATTAGCATAAGTGTAAAGTGTTTCCAGGGAGGATAGATGGAGGAGTTTCAGGGAGGACATATAGATTTTGAAAAGAATAGGGGATAGAGGTGAACTGTTACTTAAGGGTGTTTCTATCGCGTATCAATGAGGAAATAGTTCTTACATTCTGTCAAAATCTCATCAGAATCCATGCCCTTACACTCATGATTGTAAACAGATCTTTGCATTCAACTCAAAAGAACTGAGTCAGTCAGGATGTCCATGCAGTTTTGTGTTTCCATCGATCCTAACAGAACCAGATTACAAGTTGCCAATAGGAGCTGTAGCAAATTAGCTGACAGCCTGTATCTGATTCTGTTAAAATGAAAAAGTACTCCTCTGAACACCTTAAGTAGTATCTCAACAAATTTGAACCACTGAACCTACTTAAAACCTCTTGAACAGCAACACGTAGAAGAGATCATGTCCTTGGAATTGCCAGTGCATCTGGGGCTTCATACTTTTATTTCACATTACTGCTTGCAACAACCACAATTAAGGATCATGCCTTCAGTCGAGCTGTGCTGGCCTTTTTTCTGTGTGATAAGGCAACTTTTTTTCTTTTTTAATGCGAGGTGTTCTAAATTTTGAGACAAGTAAAAATAATGTGAGCAGTCCTAAGCTTGGGGAGAGTCCGCTCGTTGCTTTACTCAATCCTACTTCTCAATGAGTTATTTCTACTTCCGGTTGCATCAGAGATGACCTTTACAGTACCCACACGCTCGTAAGAAGGAAATTTAGAAATCGCCTGTCACGAAGGTAAGGGGCAGGGAGGGAGTAAGGAAGATGTTTGGACTGGGCGGTGGTGGTGCTCAGGCAGCGGCAGTGGAGGCGATGAGTAAGGAGGGAGGGAGCGCAATCGATGACTGCGTGCATTCCCTCCCTTAACTGCGGGGACAAGGCCATTCACTGCTCTATGGAGCAGTGAATGGCCTTGTCCCTGTAGCCATGGTGAACATTTTTTCCCCACCGTTTTGGCAGGTTACCCGTGGCTAGCTGTGGGTAACAGTCACTGTGTCATTCTCTAGTTCTGGTGACATGCAATGTCACCCCCTCTCTGTGTGCTTGATCATTCCAGTTGTTTATATTAAACACCTGTTAATGTTAAGCAACCCTGCTGTTTTGAAAAGGAATAGCATACTGTAATTTGGAAATAGTTTTGACACCTGATAAATATAACCATGTAGTTTTAGCAATTCTTTTGTATTTTTCTTTTGTTTTCAGGAAACCTTGAAAGTTGTGCAGCCAATATTTTTAGGAAAAATTATTAATTATTTTGAGGCTTATGACCCCAGTAACTCTGTAGCGATGACTTATGCCTACATCAATGCTACTGCTTTGTCTTTGTGTACACTTGCGTTAGCCATAGTACACCACTTATATTTCTATCACGTCACATTGGCTGGAATGAAGCTACGAGTTGCCATATGCCATATGATATATAAAAAGGTAAGAAACTGGGAAAGTATTTATTATGAAATCTGCATATGAACAAGGTTTTGCCAATTATCTCATGTTTCATTCTCACTGGTAATCTTTTGCACCGAGGGGATAGGTATGATTATCAATTGGTGTAAGCTTGTCTGTGTGTACTTTATGCAAAGATCTCAAGATGGGAATGAGTCTGTGTCTTGGAGGAGCTGAAACAGACAGAGATGAAGAGAAGACCCTTAATGACATAATAAAGCAGTCCCATCTGTAGTCTAGAAGCCTCTCTGCTGCTTTGGAGAACGGACACCTAGATGGAAAGCATCATTTTGGTGTGGCAAGAAATTATCCTGCAATTAGGAGTTGACCTCTGAGTGAATGAACAACTCTCACACTTATAATGTGTCTCCAGGGGAATGTGCCTAGAAGAGAAGGATTAGGATCTTATTTTAGGTGGTGATTCAGTCATCATGAATATACATAAGAATTGCCATACTGGGACAGACCAAAGGTCCATCAAATCCAGTATCCTGTTTTCAACATTAGCTAACCAAGTACCTAGCTAAATCCCAAGTAGTAAAATAGATTTTACAGTATGCTGCTTATCCTAGGAATAAGCAGTGGATTTCCCCAAGTCATCTCATTAATGGCCTATGGACTTCTCTCTTAGGAAATTATCTAAACCTTTTTTAAAACTGACATTTTGAAATGTCTATCCCCTCTAACATCAGAGCTAGGCAGAAAAAGGAGGGAAGGATATTCTTTTTTTGTCGACTCAATTTCACCCTCTTTCTCACCCTTCTCCTTTTCATTTTTCAGCTGTGTATAAAATTCCCATCTTCTCTTATCCACTAGCTCTCCCATTCTCCATTTCACTCCTTCCCCAGCCCTCTATTCTTTTTCATCTTTAATCTGTTCCACATTACCATATTTCTACCCACTGTATCCTCATTCATTTCTAAACTAAACTAAACCTTAAGTTTGTATACCGCATCATCTCCACAATCGTATAGCTCAGCACAGTTTACAAGAACTGGTATAAAAAAGTAACTCCATAGTAATGGTTGCAGGAACTTAGTATAAAGAAGGTTTACAGGAATTTAGTATAAAGATGGAACACCATAGAGGGAAGGAAGTATTACATTTTTGAGAATAGCCAAGTTTTCAGATGTTTTCGGAATAGTTGGAAGGAGCCCAGATTCCGAAGTGTGGTAGTAAGGTTATTCCAAAGCTCTGTGATTCTGAAGGAGAGAGATGTCCCTAATTTTCCTGCATGGAAGATGCCTTTTAACGAGGGGAAGGATAGTTTGAATTTTTGGATGGATCTGGTGGTATCAGAGCTCGAGGAATTCTAAGATAGTGGAATTAGGGGAGGAAGGATGCCGTGTAGGATCTTAAAAGTTAGGCAGGCGCATTGCTTCCCCGTTCTCCCAGGGCCGGTGTTAGGGGAGGGCAAATAGCAACTACTCTGAGCCCCACTGCTCTGGGTCAGCATGTCTTCCCCCTTCTTTTGGTGCTGGTCTGACATCGCCCTCACCTTTCCCATCTCGCTAACAAACTGGTCGTAGAGGTGATTCTGAAGTGCTACCTGTGAACCCCCCCCCCTCCATGCTTCTGCTGTGGTCTGCTCTCCAATGACGCAACTTCTGTTTCCTCCCTTCCACAATCATGTCCAATATTTCTTCCTCTCTTCCCCATACTCTCCCTCTTCTCCAGTCCTTTGTCCAACGTTTCTGTTACGTCCCTTTAAGATTCCATACTCTAGGTGTTCAATCCCTTCCCGCAAATCTGGGAGTTGCAGAAATCCAAACACTTTTCTGAGCATGTGCTCCTCCTACATTAGAGTGAGAGAGTTAAGAGTCCCCTACAGTTTTCAATTTCTGCAAGCAATCCGTGCAGAAGTTTCTTGATTTGCTCTGCATCTTTTTCTTATTTTTTTGCTTAAAGTTTATTTTTTCTCAGTGGCTTTTGTGCCCTCTGACCCTGTCCGGAGTTTAAGCACAGGCTGTATGTGTCCTGAGTAGAAGTCCCTCTGGGTTTCAGAGCGCAGGCTGCGTTTCCACCCCTGGTCGCATGGAGAGGTTTCGTGGAGGTGGAGGTTACAATTGGAGTCCGTCTGACTGGCAGTCCAAAGATCTTCAAGTTTGGTCATTTGGAGCAATTTCTAAGGCAGAAAATAATTCCTCCATTCAGCTGTGGTGTAACAGAGCTGATAGGCAGGTACTTAACAGACAGTGGGGGGGATGGAAGTTGTCCACCAAGAGGTCTTGGGCTTCTACCTTCCGGTAATTGTGGGTTCGGAGTTCAGGGTGCAGGGAGGATTTTCTGTTCGGCAGGAAGGCTTGGGCTCCCTCCTGCTGGTGAACGGTTTGGGGTTCGGGGGAGGTTGTCTGTCCGGCAGGAGGGCTTAGGCTCCCTCCTGCTGTTAATTGCGGGTTTGGGGTTCAGGGAAGGTTGTCCGGCAAGAGGGCTTTTTTGGTTGGGAATGTGTGGTAAGGACAGACATAGTGGTGGTCTGGGCAATTAAACTGCTCAATGTAGGGGTAGGCCATTCTAAAAACAAAACAAAAAAAAACCCTCATTTTGGATGGGTTTTTTTGAGAATGGACATTTCCCTGCTGCCTACTTTCTGTGTCTAGGGACTTGGGCCAAAAGGGGACTTAGACATTTTTTAAATTATGTCCCTCCATGTCTCTCTTGGATGCTGCTGATACCCTTGCCGTGACTAGTCGGCACGATACCTTGGAGTGTCCAGAATTGTCTGAGGAACCCACCATCTGCAGACTTTTTCAGACTGTCTCTGTTCACCATTTCCTTGCTGATGCCCTGAAATAGCTTAACTTGGACTCTTGACCTTCTAAGTCTCGGTGTTTGGTCATGAACCGTTCTAATGTGCTGTCCTCATTTTTTTACGTCCCACCAGCATTGATCTGGAGCAGAGCAGTGGGATACCCCAGACAGCTCTTTCCAACTCTCTCTAAAGCTATGGCTAAGCTTTATCCACTGGCTCCTGATGTTCAGCAGTTTTCAGCAGCCAAGGTAGATTCCGCTGTGGTGCAGGTTACCCAGTGCACGGCACTTCTTAGCGATGGGGGTATACTGCATTCAGACTCCCTGGATTGCAGTGGGCACATTATCGTGGAAAAAGGCTTTTTGAGGTGGCTTCTTCAGGTATCAAGGCTGCGGCAGCAACCTCCTTTGTGGCACATGCTTGTCACTCGACATTTTGCTGTGTATCCTTTGTGGAGGAGGATGGATGTCCCCACCTGGTGATGGAAGGTGTGGATTCTGTGGTGGATGCCCTTTATGATCTCATCAGAATTCTCTGTAAGGTCTTGGCTTAACACGGTGTCGACATGCCATACTTTTTGGATCCATCATCGGGCTGGGGGCTCTGCCTCCAAGGCCACTTTAAGCGGACTTCCTTTCAAGGGTCAGCTTCTTTTAGGGAAAGGTCTTGATGACCTCTTGGCCAGTGTTACTGATCGCTGCCTTAGGACTCTCCCTGCGAATAAGTCCCACTGGACTTTGGGAGGGGCCCTTAGTACTCTTCATCCCTCCTGCAGGTTTCATCAGGGATCCTTGGGCTCTTCCATCCTTGGGCTCTTCCTAGGGATACTGTCCCCATTTAAGTACTCCCAATTTAAGATGTCCTTAGGCATCCAGATCCCATGCAGCTGCTGCCCTTGAAAAGCCCCAATGACGGCAAAGGTCGGGCAGGGCTCCCTCATATTGAGGGGCTGGCTTTCTCAGTTTTTCCAGGTTTGGACTTGCATCTCTTTAGATCAATGGGTGCTGGACAACATTTGGGAGGGGCACAAGATACACCTCTTTTGCCTGGACTCTCCAGCAGGTCAGATGGAAGAGGCGTCAAAGGTCCGTACTACCCTGCAGCATCGCTTGGACATATGAGCAGTAAATCTCATTTCAGAAAATGAGTCGGGCTTAGGCAGATGCTTCTTATAATTCATCATGCTCATTCTGGACCTCAAGTCGGTCAATTGTTTTTTGCCGTGGCGTATGTGAATTGTCAGGGGGGCACTAGAAGCGCTCCTTTGGGCCAGGAAACTCGCATGCTGTTTCGCTGGGTGGAGTTACATCTTCTGTTTCTCTCTGCAGCATACATGGCCAGAGTCAACAATGTACAGCCAGACTTCCTCAGTTGACAAGTCCTGGGCCCAGGAGAATGGTCCCTCTCGCGAAGAACTTTCCATCTTATCTTGCAGCGCTGGAGGCCCACTACAGATGCTTGATGGCTTCAGCCAGGACCTCGAAGGTCAGGCGCTTCTTCAGTTGAAGCACACAGCATAGAAGCTTAGGTATGGGCACCTTGGTTTGGCCCTGGTCAGCTCATGAACTCCTTTATGTGTTCCCGCTGTGTCCTCGGGTCACCCGCTGGATAGCGTCACATCCCGGCCTAGTGATCCTAGTGACTCCAGATTGGCCTCATCTTATATGATATGTGGATCTCGTATGTCTTTAGTGGGACTGGAAGCTCAAGCTCCCTCTTTATCATGACATTCTCCGTCAGGGTTCAGTGCCCATGGAGAACCCATGGTACTTTGGTATTCCGGCATGGCTCTTGAGCACTTGGCCTTGGAGTGTGGTTCTTCTGATGTGGTAGTTTCAACGCTTTTGAAGTCTAAGAAACACTCTAATTTTGCTTCTTATGACACAGCCTGGAAGGATCCAACAATGGTGTGCCAAGGACCAGGTAGTGCCTGTGCGGACTCCCATTCTGGTGTTTCTGGCTTTCCTTCAGGCAGGCTTGGATAAGGGTTTAGCTGTGGCCTCCCTTAAGTTTCTGGTAGCAGACCTTTCATGCTTCCAAGCATATAGGGGTTCGGGTTCCAGTTCGCTTACTGCTCATCCTGATGTGTCTAGGTTTTTGAGTGCAGCGCTTTGCTTGTGATCTCCCTTGCATCATCCTTTCTCTACTTGGAATCTTGACATCGTTCTGCAGGGCCTTGTGGATTCCCCCTTTCTAGCCACTGAAGGATGCTTTTCCTCTGGATCTGATGATCAAGACTGTCTTTCTAGTTGCCATTGTCTTAGCACGGTGTATTTCGGAGCTTTGAGCTCTTTCATGCAGGGAACCCTTTCTATGGCTTACGGAAGTGGGGGTGGTTCTCCGTATGGTATCTTCTTTTCTATCAAAGATGGTTTCCGATTTCCATGTCAACTAGGAGGTTTGTTTGCCTGCATTTCACTCCACGGGATCAGAGTAAAAGAATCATATCTTGAGCTATTAGGACGTGTGACCAGTCAGACTCTGTTCTTGACGTGTTCCTAGCTAGAAACCCCAGGAGAGGCAGAGACAGGGCTAGGAAAGCTGTTCCCAAGCCCCGCATAGCCCAGCAGCCTAGGTTCCCTGAGTATATTAGGGAGGAATCCGCTGAAGATGAGGTCCTATCTGACTATTCAGAAGCTGAGGACATGGAAACAGCCCAGTTCTGCTAGGTTTGCTCCCAAACCTGTGAATATTAGGTTTAGGCAAAATCCACCTGTGAGAAAACCCTGCAGTTACCACAACATCCACAGGGGGAGCCCAAGAGAGCCTCAGAACAGCAAAGACACACTGAGAGCAGGGCGTGGCTTTTCCCCTGAAGAACCAGCTGCTTTCCCTTCAGAATCAGAGAGGAAAAGGAAGGAAAAAGGTCCTCTCTCCTGGGCTCAGTAGCCAGTCAGACCAGAGCAACTAAATAGCCTGGAACCCATGGAAGTGGAGAATGTAGCTCCTTGCCAGGAAGCTGAGGCCACACCTCAAGGGGAAGCAATGGAGGTTTGTGAACAAATATTTCCAGAACCTGAAGCAATGGAAATTGGTATTGCCTGCAAAGCTAGTAACTGAAAAACTGTGTTTCTTTTTTGTGAAAGTTTTCCAAGCAAGCCACTGTTTTAAAGTGAACTGTTTTTGAATGTTGTTTTGAAGTTTTGTATGGACAATTACCAGGGCTTGTGTTACAGCCTGCAGCTTAGTGAGAAAGAGTTTTTTTTTTTTTTTAACCTTTCTCCTTTTTGCTACCTGAGCTCACAGCTCTATTGTGGCCCAATACAAGGCCCCAGGCGGGGGCAGGGCTCTTTAGCTATAATGTTATAAAGAACTGTTGCAGGCGCTTTCACAGTTTGTTTTGTGGGATTTTTTTTTACTTCATTGCTTTTGGTTTGAATGCAGTAACATATAGAGACTAAGAACAGTTATAAATTGAGGGAGAAGTTTGTCAAGATCTCGGGTGGGAATATTTAAATGTTTGAAAATTTATGTGAAGACAAACTTGGCAGTTCTCCTGCCCCAGCTCAGGAGCAGAGAGCTGAGGGCCTCCTGAACATTTACTTTTTGCTTTGGTGTTTTGTGGAAGTGATGCACTGTGATTGTTGGACTTAACTCTTTTTTGAGAAAGGCCCAGTTTTAGGATCAGAACAAGGCCTAGGCCCAGGCGAGGCCTAGTTGCAGGAAGCTGTGCTACTCTTGCTATAGCACTGGGACTGTGTATATCCTGATTTGCTGATCAGGATTTTTGCTTTGGGTTTTTCCTTTTTGTTTCTTGCTTGCCATTCTGATTTTGTTTTGTGGAATAAAGAACCCTGGATATAATTTGACTAATTACCTCTTTTCCTCTTGACTGATTTATCTGATATTTGGCCTGTGGGGACTGTCTCCAGTTTGAGCAGCATGCCAGCGCAATTTACCTGTGGTCCACCAGGGGCGCTATTTTCCTAGTCCAGGGCCCAGTGGCCACAGAATTCAGGAGAATCTAGCTTCATTATTTGGAGAAGACTAATGACTTTCGGCTGTCTTATTTTCTCTTTGTCCTGACTAATCTGTTTCGACAAGGTAGGCTGGCTTCTAAGTCCTCGATTGCCCGTTGGATTCGTATGACCATTTCAGTGACTTATATTTCCTGTGGTAAGCAGCCACCAGTTTCTCTTACAGCCCACTGGGCTAGACATGTTGCTGCCTTGTGGACAGAGTCTCGAGGGATTCATCCAGATTACATTTGCAGGGTGGCAACTTGATTCTCTCTTCATACCTTTACCTGGTTTTCTGAGTGGATATGGCGGCAATCTCTGATGCTGCTTTTAGGACCTCGGTGTTGTGGGTAGACTCTTCTGTCCTTCCCTAGACACTGCCATTATTTTTGTACGTCACCTGGAGTATGGAATCCAAAAAGGATGCAACAGAATGGAAAATTAGGTTTTTACCTTTTGATGATCTTTTTTCTGTTAGTCCCTGTAGGATTCCATACAACCCACTCTCTCTGTGTAAGCTCAGTTGTTCGGAATCACCTGCTTTCTTTCTGCCTTGATTGTTCTCCTTACAGGCTTCAGAATCTTCCAGCCAGTCAACAGATCCTGTGGCTGTTTCATGTGGGTGCTCGTTGCACACAGGCAGGTTAGTTCTACGTTGTTCCTCAGTGTCTATTCTATGTTGTCTTTTGCCTGTTTATTACTTGTTTTTATATTTTGCAGAGCTGATCCTAATAGAAATTGTTTGTTGCTGGGGGGATTCTCCTGTGCCTCCTTATTTGTCATGGATTGGTTCTGGTATGGTTGCTTGGCTTTGGGACTGAACTGTAGGGGGCTCTAACTCTCTCTCAGAGGTAGGAGGAGCACATGCTCAGAAAAGTATTTGGATTTCTGCAACTCCCAGACTGAGGGAAGGGATTGAACACCTGGAGTATGGAATCCTACAGAGACTAACAGAAAGAAGATTATCGAAGGTAAAAACCTAATTTTCTATTTTTCCCTCTCTTGACCCTCCCCCACCCCATCTACAAGATTTATCCATTTCTTGCCTCTCTCCACCCATTTGCTACATCTCTCCCTTACTCCCCAGTCTCTTTTCTCATGTCCAGCAATTCTCTCATGTCTCTTTTCCCCTCACTCAGCATCTCCTTCCCTCCTTCATCTCACTTCATCCTCAACTCTCCTCTTGCCAGTGTGGAGGGAGCAGATTGGTCTCTTGCGATCCTCACTGCACCACTCTCTTCAGGGGCAGTGATTTTCATACACTGCCTGCCACTAACAGAGAAGTCTCCCTTCTGCTACGACCTGCCCAGGCAGAGATACAGGAAGTTGTGGCAGAGAGGAGGCTTCTGGGTTAGCAGCAGGCAGCATTGGAAACTGCTGCTGCCGCCTCCTGAAGAGAGCAATGTAGCCAGGAACTAGAGACCAACCTGTTCCCTCCATGCCAGCGTCTGATAAAGTTGCACTGCTGCTAGGTAGGCCTGAACCCATTGTAGCTATGCCCATGGCACTAGCTTAAGATGCTGCTGTAGTAGAAGATTGCAACTGGGACATTTATGGAAGGTGAACCAGATTGCAAAGTTCCTATCCACTTGAGACCCAAGTGAAAGTCCTAACACTGCCATTGACAATACATAACAGTTTAATATCCAGCTGCACAGAGACCATATAATTTAAAATTTTTATGGTAGATGTTTTCAAAGGATATGTATATGCATTTCGAAGCAGCTCCTGATTGGTAAGGCCTGACTTTAGTGCAGGAAGAGGCGGTCGGAGCATACAGCGAGTGATTTCCTTCACTTGCCAGCGCTCTAGCTGTTCTCTCCTGCCTCTCCAGCTGTCCTCTCCTGGTTGGTGGTTCGTGGTCGGAAAATACTGCGAATGACCGGGACCGGAAACCGCCGACTGCGAATGACCGGTGGAACACTGTGTGTGTGTGTGTGTATATATATATATATATACCGTATTTTCACGCAAATAACACGCACCCGTATAAAACGCGCACACGTGTATAGCGCGCAGAAATCACGATGATAAGCACAAAAACTTTGGTATAACGCGCTCACGATTATACCGCGCATGCTGCCCGACTCTCCGTTCACCCCCCCTGACTTCCGTGCACTGCCCCGCCTCTCCGTGCGCTGTCCCGACTCTCCGTTCCCCCCCCCCTGACTTCCGTGCACTGCCCTGACTTTCCGTGCGCTGTCCCGACTCTCCGTTCACCCCCCCCTGACTTCCGTGCACTGCCCTGACTTTCCGTGCGCTGTCCCGACTCTCCGTTCACCCCCCCTGACTTCCGTGCACTGTCCCCCCTTGAAGGTCTGTCCCCATCCTGAAAGCCTGATGCCCCCCCCGACGTCCGATACATCCCTCCCCCCGAAGGACCGCCGACTCCCCAACAATATCGGGCCAGGAGGGAGCCCAAATCCTCCTGGCCACGGCGACCCCCTAACCCCACCCCGCACTACATTACGGGCAGGAGGGATCCCAGGCCCTCCTGCCCTCGACGCAAACCCCCCTCCCCCCAACGACCGCCCCCCCCCAAGAACCTCCGACCGCCCCCCAGCCGACCCGCGATCCCCCTGACGACCCCCACGACCCCCCCACCCCCCTTCCCCGTACCTTTGGTAGTTGGGCCAGAAGGGAGCCCAAACCCTCCTGGCCACGGCGACCCCCTAACCCCACCCCGCACTACATTACGGGCAGGAGGGATCCCAGGCCCTCCTGCCCTCGACGCAAACCCCCCTCCCCCCCAACGACCGCCCCCCCCACGAACCTCCGACCGCCCACCCAGCCGACCCGCGACCCCCCTGGCGACCCCCACGACCCCCCCACCCCCCTTCCCCGTACCTTTGGTAGTTGGCCGGACAGACGGGAGCCAAACCCGCCTGTCCGGCAGGCAGCCAACGAAGGAATGAGGCCGGATTGGCCCATCCATCCTAAAGCTCCGCCTACTGGTGGGGCCTAAGGCGCGTGGGCCAATCAGAATAGGCCCTGGAGCCTTAGGTCCCACCTGGGGGCGCGGCCTGAGGCACATGGTCGGGTTGGGCCCATGTGCCTCAGGCCGCGCCCCCAGGTGGGACCTAAGGCTCCAGGGCCTATTCTGATTGGCCCACGCGCCTTAGGTCCCACCAGTAGGCGGAGCTTTAGGATGGATGGGCCAATCCGGCCTCATTCCTTCGTTGGCTGCCTGCCGGACAGGCGGGTTTGGCTCCCGTCTGTCCGGCCAACTACCAAAGGTACGGGGAAGGGGGGTGGGGGGGTCGTGGGGGTCGCCAGGGGGATCGCGGGTCGGCTGGGGGGTGGTCGGAGGTTCTTGGGGGGGGGCGGTCGTTGGGGGGGAGGGGGGTTTGCGTCGAGGGCAGGAGGGCCTGGGATCCCTCCTGCCCGTAATGTAGTGCAGGGTGGGGTTAGGGGGTCGCCGTGGCCAGGAGGGTTTGGGCTCCCTTCTGGCCCAACTACCAAAGGTACGGGGAAGGGGGGTGGGGGGTCGTGGGGGTCGCCAGGGGGGTCGCGGGTCGGCTGGGGGGGGCGGTCGGAGGTTCTTGGGGGGGGCGATCGTTGGAGGGAGGGGGGTTTGCGTCGAGGGCAGGAGGGCCTGGGATCCCTCCTGCCCGTAATGTAGTGCGGGGTGGGGTTAGGGGGTCGCTGTGGCCAGGAGGGTTTGGGCTCCCTTCTGGCCCGATATTGTCGGGAAGTCAGCGGTCCTTCGGGGTGGGGGTGCGAGTGGTCCTGCCGGGGGGGGGGGATGTATCGGACGTCGGGGAGTCGGCCGGGCAAGAGGGCTTGGGCTCCCTCTTGCTCCGATCGTGGATGCGGGTGCGGGTGGGAGCGCGTGCGAGCGGTCGTTCGGGATGGGGGTGCGAGCGGTCCTGCTGGGGGGGTGAATCGGGCGTCGGGCAGGGGGTGGGAACTATGTTTTAAAACTTTTGTATACCGCGCTCACGCATATAACGCGCGAGGGGTATGCGCGGTAGGTAAAAACGCGTATAACGCGCGCGTTATATGCGTGAAAATACGGTATATATACACACACACACACATATCTATATATCTTTCTCTCTCTCTCTCTCTCTCTCTATGTGTGTGTGTATGTATGTATGTATATGTGTGTGTATATATATATATATGTATACATACACATAGATATATATATATTTATATATTGTCACACCCCTAGCCTTAGAGCTCGGCTTGTGCCAGGCTGGGGTTTGACTAAAACCAACCCAGCCATCAGAAGGGCTAACCAATGTGACAAGCCTGAGGTAAAGGATAGGGAAAATGATATATTCCCCTTTAAGTCCCAGGTAGCTGATCTCCAGGGAGGAGAGGAATGTGAGGAGAATATCCTGGAACAGCCTCAGATCTCTTCCACCTTCCCTGCTGACTCTCAGCTGCAGAAGCTGATTGCAGCTCCTAAGAAAGGTAGGCAAAAGTTGCAGGCTGCTCCTCCCCCGCAGAGAACTGGGCGTGCCCAGCTCAATGTATTAGAGGCTGCTCTGAGGA